>NC_086175.1:14479739-15092239 GCF_023053635.1 Elgaria multicarinata webbii | reverse complement strand
ATGCCTAGAAAGGAAGGGGGATGCAACTGTAATGCAATATCCTACTCAGTGGTCTACATGAAGTCTTTTGTGACATTTATTTTCAGGTAGCTGCACATTATCCTATATATAATCAGATTGTACAAGCCTAACATGACCACAGGATTTCACTTGTTCACGGATAACACTGTTTATACTCTCCCCATGTGGTTTGGTGAGATGGGATTTTACAGGGCTTGTTTGTGAGATATATATATATATATATCACAAGCATCAAACCTCAATATATATCAAACCTCAATGAAACCAGAGTGTACAAGTTAAGTCTATTTCTAAAATAAATAAATAAAAACCTTCACTGAATTAACAGTCTGCTCTGTACTTGCAAAGTGAACATGCCAAAGCCCCCACCAGAGATTATCAATATTTAACTACCATTGACAAGACAGAAACAGACCAAGTGAAGCCAGGCATGGTGCTCTGAATTCCTGAGCATGGTGCACCAGGTGTCTTTGTACCATAAACATCACCCTTCATCTTAAGATCTCCCTAGCAGTTTTAGGCAACTTCACCAAATTTGCACGCAATGCAAAAATAGTTCCTGATCTCAAGGCAATTGAATTCAAAAATTTGTCTAATTTGCATGAAGATGTATCATCATCAACATCATCATCTCTTGTTTCACTTTAAATTAAACTTAATTAAATTAGATCAGACTTAATTTTGAATGAATGAATGAATAAATTTATTACAATCATTGACCAGAACCAATAAAAACATGAATAACAAACAGACAATCCCAAACACATACATTACTATATTCAGACTTAATTTCAATTTATTTCCTGCTTTTCTACAACAGAGATTGCATCCAAAGTGGCTCACAATATATAAAACAGAAGCAGCAATGCACAAACAAGACGCAACATTGACATCCTTAAGCATTTCCATAGCAATATCTCTGTAAGATTTCAATAGCAATTCATAGGAAAGTAATATAAAATGCCCAAAAAAACCTCTTCTGTACATACAAAAGCACAATCAACAACAATGAACCTGGTAATGGGAGTTTTCAAAAACACAACAGATGGTTTGGGCAGTCTGCTTCAAAACCAGGCTGCCTCTGCACCAGCTCTCCCCTGATAAAACTTTATGAAACATTCCCCCCACCCTTCAGCAGAGGGTCTATCAAAGTCTTAACTAATTATCTCTCTCTACCCAGGATTTAATGATATGACACACCTATACACAGAAACAGACACACTCACACATTTAATGGGTATCTCTCTCCCCCTCATCCCTTCCAGCCGCTTCCGTTTCAAAGGAAGCCAGTTGTTGAAAGGTCTTCTTTCTTTCTTTCTTTCTTTCTTTCTTTCTTTCTTTCTTTCTTTCTTTCTTTCTTTCTTTCTTTCTTTCTTTCTTTCTTCCTTCCTTCCTTCCTTCCTTCCTTCCTTCCTTCCTTCCTTCCTTCCTTCAAAACAAACAAACAAACACACACCACTAGCATTTTCAGAAGCCCAGGAGTTCTTCCTGAATGCTTATTGGAGAAGGTGAGGTCACATGGTCTCCAATAGGCATTCACTAAGAACTGCTGGGCTTCTCCAAATGCTAGGGGAAGGGATTTTTTGTTTGTTTGGATTTTGAAGAACTAAAAAATAAGAAGAAGGCCCCTCAGCAACTGGCTACACTTTAAAAAGGTATGTGGAAACACGGTTTCCCTTCCCAAGGAGATTTTTTTCAGAATTCCCCCCCGCCCTGTAAAAGAGGCAGGGGGGGGGAAGCCTCTTTCGCAGGGAAAGAGGAAGTTCCCCAAAATAGGGGGAAGGATTCAGCCCAGCACTACAAGCAAGTGTGATGCATTCTGGGCTACTCCCAGCCTGACCCCACAAGCCTCTATACCTGTGAGCTGTACATTTGATGAGCATGTGAAGTAGCCCTATTCATTTCTAATGACACAAATAGTAGTACATCTCAGTGCATAAAATCTTTGTGAAGTGGGCAGGGGGAAGATGTGAAATGCCACATGGGTGGATCAAAGAAAGAAGCTGAATTCTTCATCCATCCATACTTTCTCTCCAGAAACAGCTTTTTAAATTTATTTTTTTCTGTCATTGGTTACTTCTGGTTAGGGATGGGTCTGGTCCTCAAGGAAATTCAGCCCTCTTATTTTATTCATTCATTCAGTCATGCATGCATTCAACTTATATACCACCCCCATAGCCAGGGCTCTTTGGGCGGTTTACAGAAATTCTAAAATTAAGATAAAAACGAGTATACAAAATTAAAATTCTAAAACACAGAATGGATTTCTGTGTGGATTTCTCTAGACACTCGAGCCGAGCTTGCAGCCACAATTTACAGATGATGAAGAAATTTGCAGCCACGATTTGCATAAAAATTATATATCCAAATTACAGCCATAATTTGTCCAAGTTACACAAATTGCTCATACAATTTATGTCTCTTGCTGTTTTCAAAGGAGAAAATTTAGCCGAAATCCACAAGCAGCACACAACGCTCATGCTCCCCCTGACAGTGTCAACACTATTAGGTCCAGTGTGGATTTCGGAGGTCAGATTCTTAGGAAATTGACGTCATTTAAATCCATTGAGGATTTCTCCAGCATCCCTCCTCAAACCCCTGTGGGAGAAAGTTGGCTAGATGATATGGAAAACGAGTGGGAGAAAGAAGTTTCCACAATGCCTCATTATCCTGTCCATGCTGTGCTTTAAATCACCTCTGATTATGGGGATTTTAAGGGCAGCCTGTTCAAGACACATGGGTTCCTCACTGTCACATCTGGTCTGATCCTCAGTCTTACAACAAGCCTATAAAGTAAGAAAGACAGATAGATGGGTTGTTGTTTCTTCTGCCCTTATCAAATAAAAATACTGAGGGGGAAAGGCATCCAGTGTCCACTAAATTACTATCCAACTCTTGAGGAACCGTCTGAGTAATATTGACGGCAGGGCTGTTGAATCACTTTCAGCCTGAGGGCAGAATTCCATTTCAGAGAAGCTCTCAGGGGCTGCATTCCAGTCGTGAGTGGCCAAGAGGGAAAGGGGTATTGGGCCACAGTGCTGTTTAGCTTAAAGCTCTTACTGCCTTAGGGGAGGCATTTCAGCCTTTTAGAATGGGGGGAAAAACTGCAGAGTAGCTGGGAAATCTTCCAACAATTGGTTGTTGGGGCATCTGCAGAGAAGGGGGGCAGGGGTATCTGGGGACCTCAGTAAGTCCAAATTTGGATCGCAGGCCTGAGGTTCTGCACCCCTGATTTACAGGGTCCTGCAAACCACACATAAGCCAAATCAATCCCAAACTCTCAATGTAGGAGTTCTGAAAGCCTTGAACCCAAAGTATCTCAGGCTGCCTACAATATCTCAGCTGGGAGTTAGAAACGTAGGAAGCTGCCTCATTTCAGGTCAAACAATTAGCCAGGTAGCCCAAGATTGTCCACTCTGACTGGCAGCAACTCTCCAGAATCTTTGCAAGAGAGGGGTCTTCCACATCACTTCCCTACCTGATCCTTTTACTTGGAGATGCCAATGACTGAAACTGGGACCTCCTGCATGCAAAACAGGGGTTCTGTCTCATATTTAAATATAACAGTATCTATCCACTATTTTAAATTAGTTTAAAAACAACAACAGGGAGAGGATGTTTAATGTTACATATTGCTTTTTGCTGTTGTCCAGAATGACCAAGTAATATCTGCTTTCTTAGTCTGACCAGGTATCTTCCCTTACACTTCTTGTAAAGCAATGAGAACAGCTGCCCATGAGTAACTTCCCTGGAGTGAGGTCCTAAAGCCCAGAAGTGCATGCCATCTTGTTAACTTATTTCAATGAATGACATCCTGCCCACAAGGTCCTTTTTGATGTCCTTCATTCTTTTTTTTCTTTTTTTGTATTCCTCACCTATACTACATTCTTGGAATTCTGAATGGGCGTGCATTACATATATTGTCAACTTTTTGACAGCATTAAAGCTGCTATGAATAGAAGGGAAAACACATATCACTCCCTCCCTCTCTTGAGACAAGGGCCACAGCTAGACCTAAGGTTTATCCTGGGATCATCCAGGGTTCGCCCCTGCCTGAGCACTGGATCCCCTGTGTGTCACCTAGATGAACAGGTTTGGCCCTTGGATGATCCAGGGATAAACCTTAAGTCTAGCTATGGCCAAGAAGAGGCACTTAATCAGCAATCCTTCTCTTGAGACTGGCTTGGCTGTTGTGGGTGAGGGAGGACGCATGAAAGAAGACACAGACACCAGAGCATTGGGTATAACTAGGGCCTCTTTATTGAATAATTCTGTTAATCCAACCCTCCCCGGATCTGAGTGTGACAGTGCGGGAATCTCACATCTGCTCAGGCCTACTGCCTGCCAAAGGGCGAGCCACTCTCCAGGCAAGAAGCCGTTTCACCGGCTCCCTGCCTGTACGACACTCTGAGAGTGTGGAGAGACCATCCCACTGCACCCCCCGCCCACTGCCATAAGGGACAGTGGGTAGATGCAGTCAGTATGGTCTCCAACTGCACGCCATAGCCTGACTCGCAAGCCGCACAACCCCGAGGAGCAGGTCCTCTGGCTATGCAGCTCACCGCCAAGGGTGCCAGTGGGCTCACCGTCCCTGTCTTAGGTTTAGATTCCCGCACCTTCCTGCTCACAAATTAACCTACTTATATCCCAGATCGCCCTAACGCTCCTAGTATGAAGTAGGCGAAAACCACATTGTGGGAAAAATTCCTACTTAACCCTCCTTCCAAAAGGAGCAGCTGGCTAATCCCAAACTAGGAACGGGCGGGAGGGAGGGAGCCGAAAAACCAAAAGAGGCCGAGCCTCGGGCGGTGCAGCTTTTATAGCCGCGGCGCCGCCCTAAGCACACGAGGCTCGCACCCGGAGCCACGTGAGTTCTTGCTCCTTTCCAGCCCCTCCCAACCCACAACCGTTGCTTTCCCGCCCAAACTTTCAGGTTGGGTGGGAAGCATATTTGTGGGTGAGGGAGGACGCATGAAAGAAGACACAGACACCAGAGCATTGGGTATAACTAGGGCCTCTTTATTGAATAATTCTGTTAATCCAACCCTCCCCGGATCTGAGTGTGACAGTGCGGGAATCTCACATCTGCTCAGGCCTACTGCCTGCCAAAGGGCGAGCCACTCTCCAGGCAAGAAGCCGTTTCACCGGCTCCCTGCCTGTACGACACTCTGAGAGTGTGGAGAGACCATCCCACTGCACCCCCCGCCCACTGCCATAAGGGACAGTGGGTAGATGCAGTCAGTATGGTCTCCAACTGCACGCCATAGCCTGACTCGCAAGCCGCACAACCCCGAGGAGCAGGTCCTCTGGCTATGCAGCTCACCGCCAAGGGTGCCAGTGGGCTCACCGTCCCTGTCTTAGGTTTAGATTCCCGCACCTTCCTGCCACAAAAGGGGACCAAGCCTCAGCTTAGGTCCTCTTTCCCCCACCAACCAGGGAAAAAAAATCCCGCAGTCCCACACTCAGATCCTGCAGGAAATTATCATTTCCTGCATCGGAAAGGTGGACTCCATCTGCCCTATAAAGCTCTGTTCTGTCCGGTGCAATATCGGGGTTCGGGATGACCCATCCCCACTTTCCCCACAAAACGCTCTAATTTCTCTGTTAACCTTGTGAACCGCCCTATTTAAACCTTTAATATTAAGTCCCTCACGCCAATGGCGCCGAGGCAACATGCAAGACCAGACGATCCACGACAGTGGCCATCGTCTCCAAATATATTCAAAATCCTCTTCAGCCTGTGTAATCAGGGCCTTTCCTTTTAGAAGGCCTAAATCATTGCCTCCCAGGTGAATCACAAACACCTGTAGAGAGCCAAACTTAACCTCAAACTGTGATAGAGTATGAAATAGACCTCCCCATCTCAAACCTCGCCGTCCAACCCAGTGAACGACGGCTGCCAGTCCAAGCCTCAGCAAAGACCCATGTCTGTCTGAGATGCTCTGCGACTGGCCCAGAACACCACACTGTGTTCACATTAGAATCAGGGGAGGTTCCAATCTTGTATGAAATAGACCTCCCCATCTCAACCTCGCCGTCCAACCCAGTGAACGACGGCTGCCAGTCCAAGCCTCAGCAAAGACCCATGTCTGTCTGAGATGCTCTGCGACTGGCCCAGAACACCACACTGTGTTCACATTAGAATCAGGGGAGGTTCCAATCTTGTATGAAATAGACCTCCCCATCTCAACCTCGCCGTCCAACCCAGTGAACGACGGCTGCCAGTCCAAGCCTCAGCAAAGACCCATGTCTGTCTGAGACGCTCTGCGACTGGCCCAGAACACCACACTGTGTTCACATTAGAATCAGGGGAGGTTCAAATCTTGACTCAAAATCTGGTGGAAATGAAAAACTATTAATTCCACATCCAATTAGTAACGCACATAGGTCTTGAAGGCTCTGGAACGCCATCTACCTATGGCCCCAATCTTTGTTTCAGGCATCCCGGCCACTGCCGCTGTAGTTGCCGCTCCAATTTGGAAGGAGTGTGTTCCAAATTGGCCATTATCCAGTCCCGTAGCCTGTAACGCCTTCTTGTCTACAGACCAAAACTGGAACTTGGTCACTGGGGACTTGTCTACCTGTCGGAATGGTAGCCCTGCCAAGTCTTCTAGTAAACAAGGCTCTCATTGCTGCTACTGGGCAAATTTCAAAACATCTAGCAGATGCTATTATACTAGAGCCTCTAGCTTTCTGATCCATCTTAGATTGCCTGAAGGCAATCCTAATCTTGTCCCCAAGAATTGAATGTCCTTAATTTGAAAAGCTTTGTTAGACACGTCCTTCATAGAGAATGCCAGTACCTCGCTAACTCGGAACACACTAAAAAACATTATCAAGGCACTGGCATGAAATAAATCCTGCTCATAAGGTGATGAACATATTGCTATCTACTGTTGACGTAGTCCCAACAGTATATCGAGGTTATTTGGCTTGCGTTTGCCGGAAGGGGCTGGAGCAATTCCAGCCCCAGCCCTCAAGCGTACGCTTGAGTCTAGTGTCCGAGTTGTGTGCCCTTGAACCGCATAGTCTTAGCCTCAAATGACAAAAAAATGCCAATTTCCATTTCAAAGTCCCGATGGCTACGCCTCTACTGTGCGAAGCCACGCGGAACTGCATTATGTGGTCCATGGGAATAGGCTATTGAGTTGCTAAATCTGAGAAGATCAAAAAAGCGTGGAATTCTCTACCTGAGCGCTCATGTAGCGCTCTGGGACCTGGGGCTACAGACCTGTTCATGGCTTCCAACGCTTCGTCCCTCCAAGATCCCCCAAGTGTCTGGGCATGGGATCTGGAAACTATCCATCTGCTGGGGCCAATTCCGGGAACCCGGAAATCCGGTTGCGCGACAAGGCATCAGCGATTCTATTATCCAGCCCGGGAACATGCCTTGCATAAAATGTGATATTAAACTGGAGGTAAAGGAGCATAAAAGCTCTGACTAGTCTCCTTACTCGCTTGTTTGGAAAATAGAATTGACAACCTGCACTGTGGCTTGGTTATCACACCGAAGTGTATGGATGAATTGGAAAGGAGGTCAGCCCACTGCCAGACTGCTATAACAATAGGAAAAATTCCAGCAAGGTCTTCTTCTCTCTAACTCATTGGCCATTGTTGAGCGCACCAGCGTTCCTTAAGGATCACCCCGAAGCCATATGACCCCGACGCATCTGAGTGCACTTGTAACTGAACTTCTAGAAGAAAATCAGCATTCGAAAAGGAATGCCATTGAATTGGTTCCAAAAAAGACGCCTATACCACCAGGTCAGCTCTCATTTCAACCAATACCTGTATGCGATGAAGGGGTCGCTTGACCCCTTTCATCGCATCGTACAATAGCCTGGACGATGCCTTTCAAGGTGCTATCACTCTGTAGGCAAAATTCAGGTAGCCTATCAGCTCCTGAAGTTGCCTCATAGTGATCTTATGGGCCTTGGATATGGTTTCTACGAGGTCTTTGAGATATTCTAGCTTATCTCTGGACAGACTGCAAGACTGCTTACTGAAATCCAGCAATTAATCGATATTCTCTCGGGGGATTTCTTGGGCACAATGCCCAGGTGAGAAAGCCTCGAACGAGGCAAGGGAGGTTGAGCAAAAGGGTCTAAAACCCTACCAGCAATCACTTCCTTTAGAATTCCCTCCCCTCGAACCAGATCCTCCATTGAATTAATGGAAGCCTGATTCTTAGAAACTGGGATCGGAGGACCCTGAAAAGGAATTCTAAAGCCAAACCTAAACTTCTCGAAAAGAAAAGACGCGACATCCTGAGGTATATAATCGCGTAAAGCTAAGGATAGTTCGGGGTCTTAATTGGGCTGGGGCCCTTTTGTAACAGGGCTGGGTACATTGGGCTTGTTACTAGGGCATAATTCCCTTCCACCCTTGGAGTCTTTGATCTTGGGACATCCAGAGTATGGGTGATCCCCACCACAAATAGAGCATTCATACTTGAACTTGCACTGTGTCCGCGCACACGTGCCCTTGGAGTTAAACTCCCCGCACAATAATCGGGGTTAAACCGATTGCTCATCATGCCCTTTATGCTGAAAGGGCCCATCCGGGCGTGACAGAATATGCCCGCTATCCGTTCTTTCGCCAGAGATAGGTTTAGCTGGGGTCATAAATTGTAGCCATAAATCTGGCTCTTACATGTCCCATTTAACTTCTGGGTTAAACTGGGCTTTCAATCTGAAAAGCCTCATCCTACCCCAGCCATGCTGGGCATACATATTCAGTATAACATCTAAATTATATCCAAACATTTAATTAACACTGTTGCCTTTTCGTGGTGCTTCAATAAAGCCACTCTTATGAATATTATATATCCGGCCAACTAATTGGCCTAGGTTCTCTCAACTTTTCTCTTCTTACTGCGCTCCTGATTTCTCTCATTGTTATTAACTTTGTCTTTCTGTTCTTCCTCTCTAATTAAGAGAGAGACAGATCAAAAAAAAAAAAAATCACCCTTCCAAATCTTTCTTTGGTGGCATGTAATAGATGACATCCGATAGGTGTAGAAATTGCTCTATAAGGGATATTATACCCTTTGCAGAGGAATAAGGATCAAACTTTGGCTCCTCTTTATAGATTTCCAAATCAGTTTGTATAGTTTACAAAGCTCTAACAGGAGCAGCGCATTCAATAATAGGGGTTGCAGATGTCTGGGTCTCAGAAACTGCTTGCCTGGTAGAAGTGGGTGTGGGTTGCCAAACAGACACACATGCTTCTGGGGTTGCCTGCAGAGGGGTTTCAAATTCCTGTGTATCTCCTAACTCAATGTGTCTAGAAAAGGCCAGAATGGGCTCATGGCCCACAGAGGCGTTCCCCCAAGTGCAACTGGTGGACGTGTATGACCTGCTGTGGTGCACTGATACTCACTACGTGAGGACTTGCAGATGATGCCAAGGTGGACATGGCCACCGCTGCAGGTTCTGTAACTTGGGAAGCCTCAAAAGCTTGCACTGAAGTTGACTTGTCTTGTGTGACGTCTGCTGCTTGCACCACAGAAGATTGTTCTGAAAAAGTAACTACAGATAAATCACTAGCTCTTTTACTCTTCTGCTTATTACTCCTGTATTTCGTATACCTTGCTTTCAGTTGTTGTTTGAGGGCTGCATTGTCTTGCTTCCAAAACAGCAATGCGTTGTAAAACCAAGGACCAAGAATGTAAGCCTATGCGGCAGGGTCTTGCTATTTACTGTTTTACTCTGTACAGCACCCTGTACATTGATGGTGCTATAAATGAATAATAATAATAATAATAATAATAATAATAATAATAATAATAAAAGATTCTTCATCGTCAGATGACGATGACAATGGTACTAGGATAGGGCGCTTTGCAGGCAAACTAGGTGCCTTGCCCTTTCCACTACTCCCCCCGCAACCTTACTTGGGAGGCATGGTAACAGCAAAATAATAATAATAATAATAATAATAAATTAAATTTAATCCTAATTTAAACCAAGTAAAATTTAATGAGATAGCCAATAATAACCAGTTTAAAATATCAATCCACAGACTTAAAATTGCCAACCAAGAAGTGCAACTAAAAGAATACAATTATAATTCATAATTTTAGCTGCATGTAATTAATTCCAGGCAGTAAAAGTTAAGCTAAAATTTACTAGCCTAAAATCAGGCTAAAATGGAAACCCAAGCAGAAATACGCTAGTAAAACAAGCAAAGAATACAAAAGGAACCAAAAGTGAAACTAAACTTTCTAATTATCTACTACTAAACAACGATAAACCCTGCCATACTTAGCTTCAGCAAAATTGATGATTCTAAACATTCAAACAAATGCCCAATACTGCAGGGCAGATGCGCTTCCCTGCTCTTTTACTCTTCTGTGAATTTATGGGCCACGTGGGCCACGCACGAGGTAAAAGGCCAGAAGTAGGGAGTTAAATGAACCCTGGACATAAGGGAAAGGAGTGGTAAACAATAGGGGGGGTGTTGGAAGAAAAACGGGGCTGGGACCGGAAAGAAAGGGACGAGTGACTTTGGCAAGTTCGCCCCAAAGGATGGGAAAAACATTGGTGTTACAGGGTAGCCCAGGCTAGTAAGGGCCGGGCGAAGAGCTCGCCCAATCCCCTGCGCCCTTCAAGCCTCCCCCCTTTGCTCCAAACCGCTTTGTTTCTGAGTAAACGCTGCTGCCGCCCACTTAAGCCGTGCTGGGATGAGAGGAGCCTCCGTGCTGCAGCCAAGCCTCCGATTTCGCTCCAAACTGCTTTGTTTTTGGCTGCAAAGAAGAGCCTCCTCGTCTGTGCTGCCTGATAGGCAGCCGAAAAACCAAAAGAGGCCGAGCCTCGGGCGGTGCAGCTTTTATAGCCGCGGCGCCGCCCTAAGCACACGAGGCTCGCACCCGGAGCCACGTGAGTTCTTGCTCCTTTCCAGCCCCTCCCAACCCACAACCGTTGCTTTCCCGCCCAAACTTTCAGGTTGGGTGGGAAGCATATTTCTTGTAAAAGTAATAGGATGCATGTACAATGTGTGATCCACCAAGCTGATGGACAAACAAACTTCTCACACTAATTACATAGTGTGTAGCTGAGTCTTCTCTTTATTTTTACCCTGCAGTAGGTCCTGGGGAGATGGAAGCCTTCTGATATCTTTCCATGGTGAGTCCTCTCACAAATTAACTCTGGAACTTCTTCTGAGGATTGAGGTCAGGATCCAATGAGGATAAAGGTTTGGGATCCTGGTCCATCATAGAATCATAGAATAGCAGAGTTGGAAGGGGCCTGCAACGCCATCGAGTCCAACCCCCTGCTCAATGCAGGAATCCATCCTAAAGCATCCCTGACAGATGGTTGTCCAGCTGCCTCTTGAAGGCCTCTAGTGTGGGAGAGCCCACAACCTCCCTAGGTAACTGATTCCATTGTCATACTGCTCTAACAGTCAGGAAGTTTTTCCTGATGTCCAGCTGGAATCTGGCTTCCTTTAACTTGAGCCCGTTATTCCGTGTCACAAGTGAAAAAGTGTACGAATAGGACTCCCAATATTATTTGGATGGTGAGTGAGTTATATTTCATTAATGCGGTCACTGAATTCTGCTTAAAGTAGAATTCCAAGGCAAATTTAGAAGTTCCTAATTAAGCATTATACCTGAGAGGAAGATCAAGGTAAGTTTGAAGGCTTCTAATGAGGTTAGTGCAATTCTCTGTGTGTGCATACATGTATGCATGCTGGGGGAGTTTACACATCCCCATCCAGCTTTGACAGGATCTGTTGGGAGGTGTGTATGAGGACAGAGAAAAATAGAGCCTGCTCTTTTCTCTTCTTCTTTTTTGGACAGGGGTGGGTGGATGGGGGAGAATATATGACAAAGATTTTTCAGTTGAGAAGTTCCCCAAAGAGCTCATAATTCAGTTGAGAGGGCAGATTTTCCCCTTGGACCTTTTCAGAATATATTTTTTTAGATGGTTGTATAAAACAAGGTGCATGTAAAAGATCTTTATAAGCCTTTTTGAATTCATGCTTTTCTGTAGGCTTTCTTATTCCCAGTGACAGATTTCTAAATCCAGTAGAGTTACCGAATTGACTCAGGAATACAGGAAGTTTAACAGATTATGTTCTGTGTTAATTTGCCCCATGGGAGATAAAATTGCAGAGCAGTAGTTCCAGTTCAATTAACATGCTGACACATGCAGTTAAATTTTTCTATATTTTAAAATTCCTGAAAACAATTTCTCTCTCATATATATATATGTGTGTGTGTGTGTGTGTGTGAATGGTATATGCCTTAACATTGTAAGCTTTATTTCTTTTGTTTTTTATTTCATTTTTAATTTGACCTTCAGTGCCACATGGTGGTTTGTCAAATCAAGTAATGTTGATGATGCAAAATTGGATCATGTCACGCGGATCTCAATGTGATTGATGAAACTTGACAAGATGCATCAAAATGTGACACATCCTCTTAAAATCCAGAAATAATAGGCCTTCTGAAAACACTAGTTCTGTTAATAATTCCTGAAAGATTGATCTTTCCTTGTGGTTAAACATAAATGCATCAAGGCAAAGAATTTCATTTGTTCTTAAGCATACATAATGCACCTGGGGAAAAGAAAGGAAGGAAGGGAAAAAAGAAAGAAAGAAAGAGATACTTTGGCTTCTTGTCAGGAAATACAGTGGCAACTTATAAGACCATTTCCCATACCATTTTCTTACAATGAGCTTTATATAAATTATTTCCTGTATCTTCTGCAAAAGAAAGTAATTAACAAGGGACATCCCTTATGGTTACATGGTAAGAAGAGCCAGGGTAATAACCACTGCTCCTCCTTTTTTTAATTTCCTATGCTTCTAAGAACAATTTACTAATCTGATATTGGGGTCTCATGGATTCCAGTGGTTATATATACAGTATATGAACATTATCTATTTGGCAGTTATTCCAACTTAATCCAAAAATGTGAAAATGAATTACAATCACAGAACAGTAGAGTTGGAAGGGGCCTATAAGGCCATTGATTCCAACAATTAATGATATTTTTTTATAATGCGATATCAGGTATGCATCCCTCAACCTTAGTCCTAGTCATCTGGCATACAACATGGGGAGGAGAAAGTAAAATACCCCATCCCTGCATTGTACTGCTCAGGTATGGGGTAAGATGACTAGCTTCCTGCTGTCCTAGCCCCTGAAGTTCAACAGTCACTATACGGGAGGGTGGTAGAGCCCTCATTTTGCATGCAGCAGGTCCTAGGTTCAATCTCTGGCAAGTCCCAGCATCTACAACCAGCCATTGCACCAGGTTGAGGAATATTTTTTTATAACAAATGGCTGAGAAATCGTATTATTTATAATCCTCATTTATTACTGCTTAACCTGTAACAGCTAGAGTAAAGTCCAAGTCACCATGGACACTAGTAGTCCTGTTCCCTTCCTGCTTTTTTGCTCCTCAGCCCCTCACCATAGAAGGGCTTGTGCATAATGCAAATGTGGTTCATGCATAGTGAATCCTCCCACTGAAACTTGCATATGTTGGCAACATCTCAACTGTGTGGCTGGGCTGGGGCCCACCATCAGGTCACACCAATCAGGCAAAGAGGGCTGTTTGCCATCCTGCTGGTGGAGGGGCTGTCCTGCCTGATGGGCATGAAGGAAATGAATTGCTGTTCAAATGCGAGCTTTTAAATTTTTTGGAAGTTTCAAAATTTTCTGCACATCTACATTGCTCAAGCTTCAATTTAAAACAAAAATGAGCAAAATTGGTTTAGTAGATCTCTAGTAATAAGCCTTACATTACCATATTCTTATATAACATTAAATATTTATACCAGTATTCTTGCTTATATCTTTGGGCCTTAATCTCAGATGTTAGGGGAGGTAAAGACAGAAACTCAACAGTGGTTAGTCACTGGTGAGTGGAACCCAGTTCTATGCATGATTGGAGGAAGACATCTCTTCATAGGAATACATTGCAGCAAGGCCTCTTGCCATGAACAATTAAAATAAAAATACTTCCATGCTGGGTAAAAATGGGCCCTTTTCTCTTCTCAACTGGGCCTATATCTTGGGCAAATTCCACTCTACAAACTGAAGGGAGAGCCCCCAAATAGTGTGGATATTACTCAGATTTTATACCCACTCCTCCCATTTGTCGCTGCTGACATTGAAGGAGACAGGAAGAAAAATAAAAAAGGAAGAAAAGAGTGAGGGGTTGAAATGTATGGAACAAAGCAAAGGGGAATTAATTGGTTATAAAGGGATTAACCAGTATGAAGCAGGAACCAATTCCTTTCCATCATCTCCTGAGGGGATATTGGGCACTTTCTTACATACACCGATAAGGAAAGGAGCTAGAGAGTTACTTCAAAAGTATATATGAAAGCTTGAGACTCAGAGAATGGGGTTGGCATATTGTAATAGAGGCCAGGACCCCAGAGCCCCCTATAACTATGGCCATGGAGATAGCTCCCCAGTCAAGATAATTGTGCTGATATTCCTCCCAATATATGCCCAACAGCACTGGTCATTTTGTACGTTTCTGCTGCGCCTCTCACTAAGCTCTATGCACATTTTATGTGTGCCACCGCAACCAATCCAATTTCACCTTAATTGACTTGGTTTACACAGACTTCAGAAGGAGTCAATAGGCAGCATCATATTGCTACTTCAGGCAATACAAGCTGCATGGAAGAAAAGCAGTTGCACCACCAATGAAGTGTTGATGATGGTTTTGTTGAGGCAGAGGGAGAACTGATAGAGATGGAAAGTACCACCTTAAAGTACTACCCTTTTAAAAAGAAAAGCAAATATACCAGCTTCAGGAACTTGAAGTTACAAAGCCGCTGGGATTTGTGTGAATTTTCGATGCATTGATGCCAGAGGCAGAGCAATCTGATGCTATGATGGGTAAAGTGCAAGATGTACTATTCAATTTGTGCTACTATCAGGTTTGAGTCTCAAATTAGCCCTGAATTTCCAGGGGAACATTGGTCAGTTTTCTACAACCCCATCCAGAAATAGTAGTGACAGTTGAGTACTATTTGACTTCCTTCAGAATGTTCAGCGTTGCCATGGGAAACGATTGCAACCCAACTCCAAGAAAAGTTCTGATCTACAACTGAATATGGAGCACAGATATTCTCCTTGCTTCTTTTTTTAACCTCCTTTTCTCTCCCTGCCCCTATAAATAGCCCCATGCATAAATCACCGTAATAACTGTGTTCTACAATACTGATCCCATAAACTATGTGTTCTTCCTTTGTGTTGCTTCCCTTTTATGGAGAGGTGCTTGGATGAAAACATTTGTTATCACTTGTCCTCACTTACACGTGTCAGTGACTCCACATTACAGGAGGAACATGTGTTTGGGTCTTGAGCCAAATGCCATGGAATTCCAGTGGGGCAAACTGGGCCCTATTTCTAGTAACAAGGCAAATACTGTGAGTGTGTGTGTGTGTGTGTATACACACATATATTGCATTCAGTGGCATACAAATGTCACAAATAATATAGCCAGTATTTAGTGTAAACAAAGAAGAGGTCAGTCACAAAAATAGAAGATTTAGCATTCATATTTGACTGGCAATGCATAAAAATTCCATTTTGGAGTGAAACCTCCATGGATTTTACCAGTTTAGCACTGGAAGATTTTGTTCCATTTCCTCCTGCTGGCATCAATTCAACCTGTAATGAGTTGACCCAATATGTGCAGTCAGGGGACACGATAGTATCCCCTGTAGTTAAGGGCTGTCAGTAAAATGAACATTCCGCCATGTTAAATGGAGTTAGTGGGGGGAGGGGAACCTAGCACCCTAAAAAGAAAAATATTTCAGGAATCTTTCTGAAACGTGGTACTGCCAGAAAGAAATGCTGGCTTTACATTCCCTGCACGTTTCAGGGAGATTCCTGCAATATTGAGGGCTGGGTGGAAGTTTAAAGCTGAAAAGGGGGGGGGAAGGATGTCCATCACGATCTGCTTTCTTTTACTTCCTGGTTGGCGACAGTTTTTTTGCACACTTATAGCGCAAAAGGGGAAGTGTCCCTATTCAATACATTAGTTGGATTGCATTCCCCTATCCATCCCATTGATGGAATGGCCTTTCTTTTTTTGAAAGATCGCTCCATCAATTTTTAATTAATTTTTATAAAATGCCATGTTTCTCTATGGGGAATCTGATAAGCTCACGGAGGGCTTATCAGGAGGGAGAAGCAGGGAGAGCACGGCCGGTGCTCATCCCCGACGGGTCAGGTAAGTGGGGTTAGCGGGCGGGACCAGGCATAGTGGGGGTGAAACCAGGGGTATGGAGTTGCCCCCTCCTGACTTCACCTTGTCCGTCGGCGGCTGGCCCAGGTTTCAATTGAGCACCCTTGCGACCTTGCTTTCGGGTGGAACCGGGCGCTCAATTGATTGAAACCCGGGCCTGTCTCCGAAGGTTTCAATTGAGCCCCCGGCTTCGGATGGAGCCGGGCGCTCAATTGAAACCCGAGCCTGCCGTGGGGGGAGTTTTCTTGGCCTCCGCCGCTGCCTACTGTGGCAGCAGCGGAGACCGGGACCGGGTGGGGGACTCCCTGGTTTCCGCCGCTGCCAACCATGGCAGCGGCGGAGACCAGTACCGTGGGGGTGGGGGAATTCCCAGGGCCGCGCCGCCGCTGCCGTAGGAACTATGGTGACGGCAGGCCAGGGCCCAGGGAACGGACAGGGCCGCGCAGGGGTAGGGAAATCCCTGGGGCCCCCCGCCGCCGCTGCCTTGGAACTACAGCAGCAGCAGGCCGGGGCCCAGGGACCAGGCCGGGACGCAGTGGGGGGAGGGGGGCCCTAGCTGGAGGGGGGGGAGAGGAGGGACTTACCTTCGTCCTCGTCGTAGGTCTGGCGGGAAATGTAGTTCCCTGCCAGAAACGGAAGTGACGCAATAGGCCCTTGCATCACTTCCGCTTACGTCAGGGAACTCCATTTCCCACCAGACCTACGACGAGGAAGGAGGTGAGTGTATGTGTGTGGGGGATGGATTCCCTGGCCTTGCCACTGCTGCCGCCGCCGTATATCTGGCGCCGGCTGTAGGCCAGGGTAGGCCAGGACGCGCCATGCCGGTGGGTGTGGGGCCTTCCCTGGCCCCGCTGCCGCCGCCGTAGACTCAGCGGTGGCGGCTGTGGGCCACGCCGGTGGGGGTGGGGGTGGGGGGCTGTGCCAGTGAGGTGAGGTGGGGGTGGGGTGATGTGAGGCTTCCCTGGCCCCGTCGCCGGTGCTGCCGGCGTAGAGTCTGCGGCGGCAGCGGCTGTGGGCCGCGCCCGTGGGGGGGGCCGCGCCGGTGGGGTGGGGTGTGGGGTAGCTTCCCTGGCCCCACCACTGCCGCCGTAGATCCTGCGGCGCTGGCGGCAGGGCCAGGGTGGACCGCACCGCGTCACTGGGGTAGGGGTGGGGGGCTTCCCTAGCCTTCCCCCGCTGCCGCTGTAGCAAGTACGGTGGCAGCGGAGGTAAGCCCGGGGGTGGGGGTTGGGTGGGTGGCCTAGGCGGGGGGGCGGAGAGGAGGTGCTTACTGTGGCGTTACACCCCACAAGTCAATTCCAAATGTATGTCTGCAGTTTGTAAGTCTGTGGTTTTTAGAATGTTGGCCTGAGTGGGTGGAGTTAGAAGGTCTGAGGAGGGGGAGGAGTGATATATATAAGGGAATGACTGAGGGGATTGAGAGTTCTTGTTCTTGTTCTTTTCAGGAAACCTTTTCAGGGAGACTTATTAGGTACTCTTAGAGTCTGTAGTGCTCTCTGTATTTATGGTACTTAAGTTCTGGGAAAGGTCTGGTGTTCAGAGCTTCTTATGCCACGACACAGGCTCTGAACACCAGACCCGGCCGAGGCTACTCCCTGCTCAAGCCAAGCACCACCACTTGATACGCCTGAGGCAAGGGATAAAGCCCACCTTCCTCCAAACTATGTGGAGAAAGGGGTTTAAAATGGAGAATGGATTTTAATATATATCAATGAACAAAAAACCTACGGTTTATAAAACAACGTTAAGGACGTACACTTTTCCACCAAGCACCAAAAAGCGGGGAAATTGGGAGTTAAGGCTCGCCAGCCTTAACGCCACATCCTCCCTAAGGAGGCAGAAAGTACCAGTGAAATTCTCATTCTGCCAAAGCAGATAAACCATGAGGACAGGATGGAGAATAGGATATGCAGAGGTGACTGTGGGGTTGTGGAAAACTGATGACAAACAACTTAGAGCCACCTACTTCTTTTTTTGTTTAGAGCAGCCCTTCCCCAACCTGGTGCCCTCCAAAGGTGTTGAACTATGACGATCCATCATTGCAAGTCAGTATGTCCCATGGTCAGGAATGCTGGGACAGCAGGATGGGGAACGTAGGGCGGTGCCTCCAGGCAAGCCCCCCCCCCCCCGCTTACCTGCTCTGTCGTCGTTGGGCCCGGGTTTGAACTGAGCACCCTGGTGCACCCGGAAGCAAGGCCACACCTGCAGCCTTGCTTCTGGGTGGACCCAGGGGCTCAATTCAAGCCTGGGCCAGGCGACGATGGAGCAGGTAAGAACACCCCACACACACACCTGGCCCCTTACCTGGACCTGCTGCCACCGCTGCACAAAGTGTGGCAGCTCCAGCCAACCCCCCTCCTGCCTGGCCCCTTACCTGGAGCCGCCACCGCACAAACTGTTGCAGTGGCAGCTCCAGGCAAGCCCCCCCGCACCCCACCACTTGCCTTCTCCGTCATGGCCTGACCCGTGCTTGAATCGAGCCCCTGAGTCCACCCAGAAGCAAGGCTGCAGGTGCGGACTTGCTTCCGGGTGGACCAGGGCACTCGATTCAAGCCGGGGCCCAGCGACGATGGAGCAGGTAAGTGGGGTGGGCTGGGGTGGGGGCTTGCCTGGAGCCGTTGCTGCAGTTTGCACAGCAGTGGCAGTGGGTCTAGGTAAGGGCCCAGGCAGGAGGGGGTTGCTTACCTGCTCCGTCGTCCCCGGGCCCAGGCTTGAATTGAGCTTCCGGATGGATCAGGGTGCTCAGTTCAAGCCCGGGCCCAGTGACGATGGAACACATAAGTGGGTTGGGGCTTACCTGGCAGCAGGGCCAGGCAGGAGGGGGGGGGTTTCTTACCTGCTCCATCATCGCGGTCCAACACCTTTGGAGGGCACCAGGTTGGGGAAGGGCTGCTCTAAACAAAAAAAGAAGTAGGTGGCTCTAAGTTGTTCGTCATCAGTTTTCCACAACCCCACAGTCACCTCTGCATATCCTATTCTCCATCCTGTCCTCATCGTTTATCTGCTTTGGCAGAATGAGAATTTCACTGGTACTTTCTGCCTCCTTAGGGAGGATGTGGCGTTAAGGCTGGCGAGCCTTAACTCCCAATTTCCCCGCTTTTTGGTGCTTGGTGGAAAAGTGTACGTCCTTATCGTTGTTTTATAAACCGTAGGTTTTTTGTTCATTGAATTTCATGGCTTTTTGTAAAGGATGACGAAAGCCCTGCCCTCTTTTAAATGCGGTCACTGTAGTATGGCTCCTGCAGCTTTCACTGTTGTGATGGAGATTTCACCAGGTTCTCCATATATACAAATGACACCTGGTGAAATTCCCTTTTCATCACAACAGTGCAAGCTGAAGGAGCTATACTAGAGTAATCAGATACAAAAGAGGTCAGGGCTTCTGCAGCTTGCACTGTTGTGATGAAGAGGGGATTTCACCAGGTTCTCCATATACACAAATGACACCTGGTGAAATTCCCTTTTCATCACAACAGTGCAAGCTGCAGGAGCTATACTAGAGTAATCAGATACAAAAGAGGTCAGGGCTTCTGCAGCTTGCACTCCCTTGCCCGCCGCGCGCTCACTTACCTCCCTTCACTCACCGCCCGCTCCAGGCTTCGAAGCCAGGGTTGGAGCTAGCTGGGGGTTGGAGGCGGAGGCTTTAGAGTAACCCACCCGCGAAAAGACACTGACAGTATTTGCTAGAGGAGGCAGCCATTTTCTCTCAATGTTCCAATATAGCTGATATAGTAAGAATGATGGAGACAAGCTGGAGAGGTTCAGAGGAGGGCACCCAGGATGATCAGGGGTTTGGAAACGAAACTCCATGAAGAGACTGAAACAACTGGGCATGTTTAGCCTGGAGAAGAGAAGATTGATGGAACCAGTTACTTAGGGAGGTTGTGGCCTCTCCCACACTAGAGGCCTTCAACAGGCAGCTGGAGAACCATCTGTAACGTATGCTTTAGGGTGGATTCCTGCATTGAGCAGGGGTTGGACTCAATGGCCTTATAGGCCCCTTCCAACTCTACTATTCTATGATTAAAAATGAATTGCTGTGATTCAGGGGGCTATGACAGTTTTGTTCGTTTATTTATAAGGATGGAAACGGTACAGTAACTTTCAGAATTGTATCAAACTTATTCTCAGCAGATATTCAGTGCCCCAATGTATAGCTGAACACCTAGAAACGTATTCCATTGACAATGTGATCCAGACATCCCATGATAAAAAGTTGGCATGAAATATTTTTTGCAAAACTAGCAATAAATCATTATTTATTATTACATTTATATACCTCCCCATAGACAAAGCTCTCTGGGTGGTTTACAATACATTTACCTCATTACTTGAATATAAGGTTTAACTAATATCTGAACCTGGCCCAATGGTGCAATCCTATGCATTTTTAGACAGAAAAGTAAAAATCCTACAACTCCCGACATTCCTCAGCCAGTCTTGCGGGTTGGGGCATGCTGGCAGTTGTAGGCCTCACCCCCTCTCAACATGCATAAGATTACAACCTTATGGACTTAAGAGTATTTCTTCATCTACCCCAGTGATGCTTCCAGTAACAGGATGCAAAAAGAGAAAATATTTTCAATGTATTATTTTAATTATTATTATGCCCAACATGTTTCAGAATGAAGAGCTCATTAACTTTTGTAAACTGCCCAGAGAGCTTTGGCCATGGGGCAGTATGTAAATGCAATAAATAAACAAATAAATTAATCAGGGGGTAATCTTTACAATCCCAAATTCTAGGAAGCGGATAAGACAGCTTCTAGAGATGTGATCCAGACCTCTTCAGAAGGGGGAATAGTGTTAATCCAGACCTCTTCAGAAGGGGGAATAGGGTTTTGGTCAGTCTAAATTGTCTCCAGGTTGGGGAAGGGCTGCTCTAAACAAAAAAAGAAGTAGGTGGCTCTAAGTTGTTCATCATCAGTTTTCCACAACCCCACAGTCACCTCTGCATATCCTATTCTCCATCCTGTCCTCATGGTTTATCTGCTTTGGCAGAATGAGAATTTCACTGGTATTTTCTGCCTCCTTAGGGAGGATGTGGCGTTAAGGCTTGTGAGCCTTAACTCCCAATTTCCCCGCTTTTTGGTGCTTGGTGGAAAAGTGTACGTCCTTATCGTTGTTTTATAAACCGTAGGTTTTTTGTTCGTTGAATTATGTGCAGCAATTTGAACAAATGGGATCTTTTTTTCTTATTAAATGGGGTTGATATATATATATTTCCACTTTGGTGCTTCCTGAGTGAAACTTCTCACCCATAGGTGTGCACAAGGCGTGTGCCCAGGCACACCCTAATGTCTCAATCAATAAGTGCTGAATTAAGGGAGGCATTGAGTAGGGATATAGATGCAGTGGGAATGGTGCTCTGGCTGTCCTGGGGCTGCTCCACTACCACTGCCCTCAACAGCGTGCTGTTGTTCCTGGCAGCAGGAGCGAAAAGGAATCACTCTCCTGGGAGCTTCTCTGCCAGGAGCCACACTTCAAAGAGGCCAGGAGGAGCCCCCCTGAAGGCTAACATCGTTTCATAAGCACTTCCTTCAGCCAGTGTCACCACAAAGCCCCACCAATGCTGGGGCTTGAGGAGTGTCTCCTCATTCCAACCCCCCTCACTTGCAACAGCCCTCCCACAGTCAGGCAAGTCAGGAATAGGACATCAATATAGTGTTTAATAAATAAATGAATAAAAATAATATCTTTTATGACTGAGTATTCAATAAATGTTCACCTTAAAAACAGAAAACACCAATTCCCTGCGTGTACTCCCTAATGAAATGTGCTGTGCATGCCTATGTTCCCAACCCTACCCCACCTGCATCAGATCACTAGGACATTTAAAGGTCTGAGTTGAAAACCATGCCAGGTGTCAGTGCTCGGGATCTGTAACCTATGCAATTTGAAAGGATGGCATGGAGGGAAGAATGATGGGACAATGATCCCATTTGCACAATTCACAGGACCCACTTTTTTTTCAATGCATCTATTGAATCTGTGCAAATGCAATGAACATTTTGCGAATCATGGGGGAAAATCTGATACAGTCCGTTGCAGCTTATGGGAGCAGAAACACTACAAAATCCCATTGGACTTAAATGGAACAGAATTTCCAGCATCACATACCCCCTAATTATAAGACCTTTTTCCTATGAGGAGAACATGAGGTTTTGTGCATTCCCTTAGAGCCCTAAGTGAAACGGAGTGTGAAATAATAAAGACAGAATTGGGGAAGGTGAACAGGGGGAAAGGATTGGACAGGGAGCAGAGGATCAAACTAAGGCTGAGCCAATATTGAGCCCAAGTTCTCCTCTGGGAATTTGTTTTAAGACTTTGGTCAAGAGAGAGGAGGGGTATTCCTGGGAGAGGAGTATCTAAAACACTGTAGAACATCTTGGTGTGTTTTTTGCCTTGAGTGGTGTGTGCAAAAGTGTGTGGCGCGCAAGAGGCTTTTCATGTACACATTTTTAGGGTGGAGGTTCTGAAGCGTAATGTCTGCTAATGCGTTTACTGGTGGTAGTTGTGTCCTCAGTCATGGAGCTTCCATCAGCCAGGGGCTCATCTACACCATGCAGGATATTCCACTACGAAAGCAGTATATAAAAGGCAGGAGCCACACTACTGGCTTATAGCAGTACTGAAGTGCACTGACAACTGTTTCGGCCCATGACACATACCATATACCACTTTCATACCGCTTCCATGGTGCTATATCCTTCTTGGTGTAGTTCTGGCCTTAGTGTTGCAAACTATGGTAGGCTGGAGAGGAGGCTGGGTGGCTCAGCAGTGAAAGTGGAAGCCTCAGGTAAATCTGGTGGGTGGGGGGCAGTGTCTCGGAGGGTGGTGGTGGAAGCAGGACTTACCTGAGGCCTCCATGTTTGCCAGTGAGCCACCCAGCCTGTGCTATGACAGCGGTATATAATATGTCTCAAAGGGCCCCAACAGTTGCCAGTGCACTTCAGTACTGCTATAAAGCAGCAGTGTGCATCCTGCCTTTTACATACCACTTTCATAGTGGAATATCCTGCTTGGTGTAGATGAGCCCCAGGATTCTAGAACAATGGAAGTGGGTGTGCCTTGGATGACTTGATAGTGTTAGGAATCCGGCAGAGAAGGAGGATTCAGAATATTTTGGTGTTCTTGCACCCATGCATAATGAGCTTAAGACCACCCTTATAAGGCCGAACAGGGTATGGTGTTACTTTATTGTTCTTAAGCCTAGCATTTGTACACCGTCCCAGACAAAGGAGGGAAACAAGGAGAGTT
The DNA here is from genome assembly GCF_023053635.1 of Elgaria multicarinata webbii. NCBI lineage: Eukaryota > Metazoa > Chordata > Lepidosauria > Squamata > Anguidae > Elgaria > Elgaria multicarinata. Next base: position 15,068,732 of record NC_086175.1, on the reverse strand, counting down.
TGGGAGATACTCAAAATGACAGTGAGCCTGAGATCCTCTGAAACATGTTTGTCCATGCTTCAGTTCCAGTTCTACCTTCGTTACAGGCAACACCTAGCCTCAATGGGAATGCATAAGAAGGTATGTCGGAAGCATCCTTGTTCCAAGTCAGACTGTTTGAGTATCTATCCCACTACTATCTACTCTGAATGACAGCAACTCTCCAGGTCTCAGGCAGAGAACTTTCACATCTCTGCAACCTAATGATTTCAGTGATAGAACCTGGGACCTTCTGCACACAAACCGCAAGGTCTACTACTGAGCTATGGTCCCTCCCCATTGCTATCCTAACAGAAGCATCTGCAAAGTTCAATGTCTACTGAATGAGTATTGCAACATGCATCCATTCACACAATGACATGTAGATATGTATCCACATCAGCTGTGCGCATACAGCTCACTTGCTAAATTCACACACATCTATATAGCACTCTTAAATGTAAAAATAAAAATGCATTTTCTATCAATAAGTTTAAAATGCGTCAGGGGCCATTTCTGCTTACACCAAAAATGGAATCTTGACATTTCTATTTGCAACACCTTTTTGCTAAGTAGTGCATATGCTGCTTTTCTTCTGCATAATATTTTCCAACTACTGCGGCTTTCTCCCCTGGGGGTGATCACATTACACCAGTCTTAAAATCTTTTCACTGGCTGCCAATTAATTTCCTGGCGAAGTATAAAGTGTTGGTTATCACCTTTAAAGCCCTACATGGTTTGGGTCCAGGCTACCTGCAGGATTGCCTTCTCCCGTACAATCCACCCTGCACACCTAGGTCCTCTGGGAAGAATCTACTTCAGTCAGCAAAGACTAGGCTGACAAGTATTACCCAGAGGACCTTCTCTTCTGCTGCTCCTAGACTGTGGAATGGCCTGCTGGAGGAGACTCATCAACTTAACAGTCTATCAGCATTCAAGAAAGCTATTAAGACTGATCTCTTCCAGCAGGCCTATCCAGTAGAATTTTAGGATGCTTTTAGGATTTTTTAACAGTGTATACTGTTTTTAATCAGTATTTTATGTATTTTATGATTGCTGTTGTTCCCTGCCTTGATCCAATCGGAGAGGCGGGTAAGACATAAATTATTATTATTATTATTATTATTATTATTATTATTATTATTATTATTATTATATTTCTATTTTTCCTATTGTTTTCCCATTTGCAACACATTGTGGTTAAATAGCGCAAGTGCTGCTTTTCCCTTGCGTAATTATTTCCCATCTACTACCAGTCGCTCCACCTTTATGCTAAATCTTCATGATTTGTGCTATCACAGAATGTTACCTTCCGTGATAGCACAGAAGCAAAATCTGTGATGAATTTGCTGATGCGAAATGTCTTCTGGAATTCCAAAGGACGTTGAGGGAATTTCCATAAGTTGAGCAAAATTTGTAGGATTAGCTGCTTGCATTGGGTGTGTGTGTGTGTGTGTGTGTGTGTGTGTGAATTCTTGCCTGCTCACCAGATTGACACACGGTGACAGGTTTTTTTCACTTACTTTACACTGTTCACCTTGTGGGGTCATTTGGTCACAACAGCAGGGCTGTGCAGGAAAAGAACATACACAGTTAAGAACATTGGTAGGCACTCTGAGGTGATAGAGGTTTCTTGAGACTCAGGACTGTGGGACTTAGAAGGTGAGTTACAGAACCCGTTGGGAGCACTCTGTCTCACCCACTTAGTGGTGCTTGGGGTGGGTGGGTGAGAAATGTCTCAGGAAGGGCCCCTTTAACATATGAATCGGAATACTTTGTTATTATACTACCTCCAATTCATTGCCAGATATAGCTCATCTTAGTTCTAGGCAAGAAGCTGAAAGGTAACCCTTATATTAATACTTTGCTGCACAGTGCTATGATTGTTGCCTATTATGTTAAAGTTAAGTAAAACTGAGGCACTAATTAACCCAGTGACCCATGTCTTGTCTCATTATTCTGAGGACGTTCTCAAAAGGTGTGCCCTTATTTAAAAGTACCTACATTAATAGAAGTTGTCACACACAGAGATTTAAAACCAAATGTTAGACTATTAGGGATGTGTGAATCAGCAAAACATGAGCTCGTCAAAGTTCTCAAAATTCATCTCAAAGCTCATTCTGACTTGAGTAGGTATCAGATTGTGAGCTTTGCTTCCCCCCTCTATTTGCACAAATTCTGTGTATATTTTTCTGTGTATTTGTCCAAATGTACACATCAATTGTGCACATTTCTGAAATGTACATATTCTTCTGCCATTGATTAATGCATATTTGTGCACATTTTTGAAAATTATGCATTTTTGCGCATATTTTTCAAACGTATGCAATGTTGTTAAATCCTATTTTTTGTAGTCCATAAATCGTATTGTAAGGTTGGATTGTACATACTTTGACTGCAGCTTGCATCTGAGTCTGTGTTCAGTCCAAAAGGTGTGAACTGTGTAAAATCTGGATCAAAAATGAACTGAAATACATTTCTCATACATTCGTAGAAACTAAGCAACAGATCTCCTTCAGCCTTGAAGGGAACATTCCATATGCTTTGAAAGCTAAAAGAGTTTCTGCGTACAAAAAGAATGCCAGGTTCATCTACCCATATCAAACATACTCAAATACGTGACTATGAGCAAAGAGCTTCTGCCAAGGTTGCTATTTTCTCTTTCTAGCAGAAGCTCATCATGCTGTATGATCAACACACCTGAGATTTTCTCCATCTTCAGGATGGCTTTTGGGAAATGCCAGAATTTGTAATAGGAGTGGTCAGGAAAACAACAACCATTTTCAGTTGGATGACCTATGGATCCCAGGTTTGGTTATTGACATGGCATGTCCCTCCTAGCAATTGACTACTAACACGTCCATGAAAACAATATTTCTCTCTCTTAGAAATGTAGTTTCTGGAAGTTTTCTGGGGAGCAAATGTGCATTTCACATTTTAAATGTGGGTACAAAAGTGCTTCAGCTTAAATTGCAAATATATATGCACAGCACTGTCTATTGGAAAGGGCATCTACATGTTAAATGGTCAGGATTTGCTGCAATGAACACAGAAGCTGCAAATTTAAAAGGACCAGCCTCCTGCTTCCATGCTTATTATGGGAAGTTTGGTAATTCAGACATGCACATGGCATTCATAACTTAGAGTTATAGATGTTGCCCATCTATTTTGCCATTTAAATTCAAGTATGACTTATACTGGTGTTTAAAAAGTAAACTGTGAATAGCGTCTAATTCAGTTCATGTATCTAACATCAATTCAGTGAGCATCTCCCTGGATTAGATTTACCTAGAAGGGATTATTTCCTTTAAACTCATCTCCAATCAATACATGGAAAGTACATATTTAAACAGAGTGTGTGACATGGCTTTCAGTGGTAGCTGAAAAGAATGGCAATTTGGCAGGAGGGGGAAGGAATCATTCATGGAGAAATGATTGCTTCAAAAATTATTCTCAGAACAACTTTTCTCATTCAATATCTAACATGTCTTGTGGGGAAATGATATACAACACAGTACATTCCATAAATGTAAGGATCTCCTTTTAATGATAATATTTAGCTCTTCATCATTCTGGGAAATGAAATGTTTGCATAGGCAATCCATAATATAGCATCAAAACTCTGTCCGATGAAGAAGAAAACAAGGATGAAAAAGAACAATGTTTGAGAAAGGGGAATGACCTTAATACAGTACAAAAATCAATGACAGGGAACATTTATAAAAGAAAACAGCTGTAAGTATGGGGGGAAAAAAAGCTATAAAATGTGAAGTGAGTATAAAAAGCAGAGGGACCCAAACCACGTTTTCAGGGAGTACTGCCAGTCTCTTACCCATGTAACCCATTTTAATGCAAGAAACAAAGTGGTACCTATGGGCTTTTTGCATTTTGGGCTAGACCAATTAAATGCCTAACATAAACATTAATTGGTTAACATGAAAATAGTTGTGTGCAATCAGGTAGTGGAGGAGACAAATAGCTTGGAAAAGGAATAATCCTGGTAAAATATATTTTAATTCAGAAGAACCTACCTTTCAGATATGTATAACCTGTACCTAGCAGCCAGTTAGATACAGTTGGGTGTTATACTTTTGTAGAACAGTGAAATCCAGAAATGGATTGACATAGAGGGAGCACAAAAACTTGATACCTGTTAATAAATTCATGGGTACAATAAATAAATGATATCTGTTAATAAATTCATTCATTACCCAAACTTGAGAGCGTATCAGACAATAACCAGACATATGGAATAATCCAGACAATTTTAAGGAAATGGATGTCCCAGTGCTTCCAGTGAGAAACATTTAATTGCATCCATAGCTCCTTAGTTTTCAAGTTTTACACCTACAGAGAACAACACTTGTCTGCTACAGAATCCTTGTGCAATGCAGGGAATACTCTCTAGCATATTCTAGGGCAGGAGAAGTCAGATGTGGGGCTGACAGGATGTATTTTGTTTTTACTTTTTGTTTTACTTCATATTTTCTCAATTGTGGCAATCAGGGACTTATTACAACACAAAGAGGAATAGGAATGAGAAGTGGAAGTGACAGGAAGCCGAGACAGGGCAAGGCAAAAGCAGCAGAAGAAAGGGAAGATGGGTTAGTCGGCACAAGAAGAGCTGAAGTTGGATTGAGAATCTCTGATGTTAAAAGAGTTCCATACATCCAGAAAGTTTGTAAACCATAGTCCTAGATTATCATAGAATCAGGCTGTGCTTACAACTTTGGTGTGTGTCTATGCTTGCTTTGTGCTATCTCAGGAAGAAGACAAAAGTCAATTATTTTATTTTTATTTTCCATCATTGCATTTATATCCTGCCTTGTTTTCCTCAAAGAACCCACGGCAGCTTACATGATCTCCGTCCTCTCCATTTTTTCCCCTCACAACAACTCTGTGAGATAGGTTAGACTTAGAGTCAGACACTGGCCCAAAGTCAGCCAGTGAGCTTCATGACTTCATGAATAAAGTAACTAACTAGTACACACACTTGCTTTTTCATCTCTCTCTCTCTCTCTTCCCATTTAGTTAATTAATTATATATTTTCCTCTGGTTGCAACTGAAGCTGCTTTCTGTTTGTTGACAGCTCAGAATCCTCCTCTACTTACTAGGTATCAGACAGACCAGGTTAAGATTGGTGGGAGCCATAATAGGCCAGCAATTTCAGGACTTTTGTACCATAGTGCAGCATTGGATCCAGGGACAAACACAGTTCTCAGTTTGAACATTCTTGTGCCTATACACAGCTTTTGGAATTGTTCCAGAGACCAACTTGAAACTAGGGCAAATAGCAGGAAAATGTGGAAGAAAATACCTAATATATTTGTGAATAATATATTTATGTATTGGCTTTATTGTAGTTGCTTTCGTTATGTATGTTATCATGAGAGTGACTCGTGCATTGAAATAATAATAACAAGGTGATGGAGAAGAAAGACTTGGGTTCTAGGTTCTGATACTAGCTTTTGAAAGAGATTCTGGGCCTTCACACTGTTAAACCTTTGGTTGCAACTCATTCTTAAACCCACTTCTTTGGTACATCTGTATCTGATGAAATGGACACAACCTTCTCTCTTAATTTTACTGATCTCTCTCTCTCTCTCTCTCAAAACAAAAACAAAGACCTAGCAGATTATTATTATTATTATTATTTATTTATTTATTTATTTATTTATATAGCACCATCAATGTACATGGTGCTGTACAGAGTAAAACAGTAAATAGCAACACCCTGTCGCATAGGCTTACATTCTAATAAAATCATAATAAAACAATAAGGAGGGGAAGAGAATGCAAACAGATCTGGAGTAACCACTTTCAAAATAGCATGTGCAATTTTTGTCAGGTAAGGATTTTACAAATGCTTAGGTTACAAGATAAGATACCACCTTAGCATAAATGTGCATCATTTCCAATCAAAGTATTGATTAGCTTGCTGTTGTCCACAGCACTTGACTCTATTGTTCCTCACCTGACCACTTTGCTATAGCACACAGTACCAGGTTGCTACATTTTCCTCTATTGTGCAGTTGGTTTAAATGTACTTTATAACATATTGTACAATATGCTTTTCTCCTTTGTTCACACTTTATTCAGTGTTCTTCACTTGCAGTCAATCATAGCATTATGTGGATATTTCATGAAGACAGCATTGCCACCTAACTAACTCACACACTTCTGGCACTGCCACTGCAGTTGGTTAACTATTGTGTATTGATCAGTCTCTCCGCATATCTCACAGCTAGTTTCTACTGGAAACAGTTGTATGATCTGCCACCAGTGGATGTAATTTATTTCATGGCTGTACAAAATATTCTGGCCAATCCTTGCAAAACAGGAGTTCACATATTTAGACTAATAGTTAGTTGGTACATTACCTGAGACTAAAGAAGGGGGCTTCAACCTGGAAAAATCATGTGCCCAGATTCTGCTGCCTGGGCCAATAGATTCCCCCCTCCCCACGCAAAGATTATAGGCATACAAGTGAAATTAATCTGGATGTGTGGAATCCCCTTGAGACGTTTTGTTACAAAATAGGAAGTTGCTTTCTTTAAAAAATCCTTGGATGTTTCTGAATTTGGGCTACAGGTGAACTGTGGTGAAAATCCGAGAGTGTGTGAAACCCCTCTGGGTTATTTTACTAGGAAGTGAGGCAGGTGGCTACCAGGAGGAGGGCCTTCTCTGCTGTGGCACCCTGGCTGTGGAATGAGCTCCCTAAGGAGGTTCGCTTGGCACCTACATTATATGCCTTTAGACGCCAGGTGAAGACCTTTTTATTCTCCCAGTAGTTTAACAGTCTATAAATAAATTTTAACTGGTGTTTTAAATTTGTAATTTTGCATTGCTGCTGTTTTTACCTGGTTGAGCTTTTATATTGTATATTTTATATTATGGTTTTATACTGTTGTTTTATATTTGAATTGTCTTAAATTTGTAAACTTCCCAGAGAGCTTCGGCTATTGGCGATATAGAAATGCAATAAATAAATAATAAATAGTCTTATCAAATCCCTTTGGCTTTCCTTGACATTCTCAGGTATTCCCCTGGCCAAAAGCTCCAAATTTGCTTCCAATTTCACTTTAGGTGAAATTTCATGACAACTCTAATAGGGAGCAATATTCCATCTATGTACTGAACAAAGATATGAATCATTGCTCCTCAGATATCTTTCCCCATCCTGTGGGAAGGCAGAAATATACATAGAAATAATGAGAGATGTTGTGCAACTCCCTCAGCACAAAATGATTTTAGCTGGACACCGAGCAAGTTATTACAAATGCAAAGATATGCTCCATCATATGCTACAAGCTTAACATTCATCATTGGGCGCAGGTTCTGGAGCAAATCATAACAGGTACACAAACTTTGATTCATGGTGAAGGTCTACTCTAAACTGGTAAACACAAGCAGAATGCCTCAAATGTCTTTATCAGACTGATAAAGCAGAACATAATGCTAGTAACTGGGTGGTTTGTTAGGATAATAGGACAGTGACAGGACTGATGCCCTCTGGCAGAATCTCTCTTCCATCCCTGGAATATTCTGTAGTGGAGACTTAAGCATTGTCTACCTCAGACTTACTCAGTCAGAATATATTTCTGCTGATGAGCCTGCTGATGTGACAAGCAAAGGCGCAGCGCTGAGACTTATTGAGTCTCAGCACTAGCAGGCATGAGTCCTGCACACTGAGCAGGCAGGGTCAGGGCTACATTGTAGAGATGGCAACAAAGAGAAAATGCCATGGAGGCATGGAACAAAACTTGATGAGAAAATAAGTCAAGCATTCTACCACAACGTCTAACTATACTACTGGGAAACAAATCCCCAAAGGATCTACGTAGAAATATATCAGCAAGCAGATATGCAAAGCCCTTGAAGAGTGCATTGCTTGTGCAGAGTGTGATACTTAAAGGTGGGGGTGGGTTGGTGAGTAGCTAAAAACAGAAATAATAAAATATGATGAACATTATTCTAAGAGATGCACAAAGCGAAGTGGAGGAAGTTAATACATCCTTCAAAGAAGCTACATAGTCTCAGAAAGCCAGAGATTAGAATACCATTTGGAATACTGTGTTTCCTAGGGTAAATAAAATACACAATCCATTACACATTCTTTAAATATTGGATTGGATGTCAACATAGGTTATATTTAGAGTAAACCCATTGGAATCAATGAGATTTAAGTCAGTCATGACTAACTTAAATCCCACTGATTTCAATGGGTCTGCTCTAAGTATTCTAACAGGATCCAGTGGAATGGAATGTTGTGCAAGGGGAGTTCTGCTCACATGACAGGACTTTCTCCTCCTCTCTTCCATTCATGTGCCCACTCCACCCCCACATGCTCCTCAGAAATCCTCGTCCTTTTTTGAGACCAGCCTTCCCAGATACCTTATAGTGAGAATAATTGCAGATTAAGTAATGTGTGCAAACAAATTAATAGAGCATTCTTATTCTTATTCTAAACAGCGTCCAGGGCCATAGGATTAGTCAGTTACCTTGCTCTGACCTCATAGACAGGAAACCATACTCCCCACCCTGTGCCCCTCCCCCTCATAGCCTACACCAGCCTTTCTCAACCTGAGGCGCTCCAGATGTGTTGGACTACAACTCCCAGAATGCCCCAGCCAGCTGGCTGGGGCATTCTGGGAGATGCAGTCCAACACATCTGGAGCGCCCCAGGTTGAGAAAGGCTGGCCTACACAGAGAGAAAAGCACTGGTTACCTCTTAAAAACTCATGGAGACAGGAAAAAGGGAGAGGTCCCAAGACTGGGGAGGGAAGGAGACCAGGGCAGCTGCCTTAAACTGAATCCTATGGTTACCCCAGCCTCTTTCCTCTGCCCCTCTGAAGCACCACTGCTAGATGGGCAAATCACCCATCTAGCAGACATGCAGGACAGATGGAGAATGGACGTTTCATGCGCCTGCTGCCCTGCACTGGATATTCAGCATCCTCTGAGTTCAGAGGCAACCAACAATTGACATAGGGGTGCATCCTAAATAAATGAATATGGATGTGCACAGACCCTTCTAGCAAGTTACTGACTCAGTCTAAACAACTTTTTCTTTAAAAACAACAACGAAGTTATTGGTAAGGATGGACAAATCTTTCAATTTTGTTTTCTTTTGCATTCAAATGTTTTAAATCACAAATTATTTCCATACCCCATGTGAAGACATTTGTGAATTTAGCTAAATTCCTACCAAAAATGAACTGGAACATAATGATCACCCTTCCCTAGTTATTGACATACTACATCGAAAAGATTATTGTAAGTCTGAAAGAAGTAATCAATATAAAGCCAAGGTATATTAAAAAGAGCCGCAGAAGTGGCTTGAAATAATAGACCTGTAATGAGTGTTATGTTTAAATTGCATGTCATTCTGGCCCTTGAATATAGCTGGGAAGGAAATGCAGTTTTATGTTCATGAACTATAACAACAGCAATGGTCTGAGAAGAAGATGGCCTTTAAGAACTGCAAGGTGTGTGTGTGTGTGTGTGATAGCAGGGAATGTTCACCTACTTTAATATAAGATGCCATCTCCTTTTATAGCTGATGTTCTGCTCTTTTTGGCCAATAAAGCTGTTATGCTGCTTTTGGAAGCTAAAATACGGAAACCAATCTAGAAACACTTGAAGGGTGGAAAGTGGGTTTTTTAAAGTGTTATTCTCAATTGAATCATTCGTTTCCAGCCATTTCAAACCATTTCAAGGCCTCGTCTGACATATTTACCTTATTGAATCTTTTGGTGAACCTCTTTTTTCTCACGTAGCCACTTATCCCAGCACTTAACCGCTGAGTAGCCTGGGCTCAAATTTTGCCCTGCATTTAAGACTCATTTCAGTTGCCCTTTGTCCTATTTTTTACCTTGCTCGTCATCATGTTACCCACATCTTCTCCAAGCTTCTGTGACATCACCAAAGATGACCCCATGACGTGGGGAGATTTGCACCAGAAGTGCTAGATGGCCTGTGTTTACTGATCTAATCTACGCTTGCATGGAGTGTTCTAAAAATAACTGATAAAGAAATTGTGTATTTAAAAGGAGATGCTGCAGAGTTTACATGTGACCGTTTTGATACAGAGCTGCAAAATAAATTTGGTGTGTATGTTTGTGTAAGAATTGTGATTTCCCTCTGGTGGAATGGGATACCGTTGTGCAAGTATACATTTTTTCAAAGATCCTTGACCTTTTCTTGAGCAATAACAGAGGACTGTTGAAATTCAGACTGTACCAAATATTTTTTCCTTTTGGTTTTAGATTCAAAAGTAGTCATTTCACTGGAGCAAGAGAAAACTAACAAATAGTCCCTCTCCCCCCCCCACAGGTTTAGTGTTTTTGTTTCCTTTCTTTGCTACTTCTTTGGTGACATTTTTTTTAAAAAAAAACACCTTGAATTTCACTTCTTTCTCTTCCATAGATTTGGTACAAATGAACATTCATAAGAAGTAATAAAAATCCTTGGAAAGGGTAGGCAAACCGAGCTCATTTCTAACAAGGCAAAGAAAGATCAAAGCAACATCTGTTGAATTTCTGCCTTAAATCCAGCTACTAAACTCAAAGGAGTTTGAACAGAAACGCCATAGAGTTTATAAAACAAGCTCAACAAGATGAAAGGGCTTACATTAGAGAAGAGATGTGCCCGAGGAGCTTCTGTGGGTTCCTCACAGCTGACAAATGGCTACAGAACACTATATGAAGCACCTGTGGACCAAGCTGAGCAACGTCCAGAGTAATGGCTCAAAGCAAAAGGGAAAATCCAGAACCTCTGGTAATATGCAAAGTATAAGTCCTTCAACAGCAAATTAAAGGAGCAGGCAGTATCAGCAAATCTGAGATGAGGAGCAAAATCTAATCATCTAAACACCTATGAACAACTATAAATGCTCAGTTTCATAGAATCATAGAATCATAGAACAGTAGAGTTGGAAGAGGCCTATAAGGCCATTGAGTCCAACCCCCTGCTCAATGCAGGAATCCACCTTAAAGCATACCTGGCAGATGGCTGTCCAGCTGCTTCTTGAATGCCTCTAGTGTGGGAGAGCCCACAACCTCCCTAGGTCATTGGTTCTATTGCTGTACTGCTCTAACAGTCAGGAAGTCTTTTCTGAAGTCCAGCCGGAATCTGGCTTTCTGTTCAAAGTCTGATGTGACTTCTTCATAGCTCCACTTGGCAATATCATTTGTTCTCACATGGATGAGAAGAAAAAGGTATGTGTCAGTGGGCTTTATGAGCTTTGGCAACCCTTCAGTCATGTCTCTAATCTGTGTTCCATGGAGACAGCATACCTGGTGAGTCCATGGGTCTTCACAACATACTTGGTTTCAATCCCATGCAGCAGGGAGTCTCCCACAACAACGACTCTTCTCTTCTTCTTGGTTGAATGGCCTTCTGCCTCTTGTTTCTTGTTGCACAGGGTCTCCTGTAATTCTACCTCTGCAGGCTGACCTTCAGTCTCATCCTCCATTAGCTGTAAGCAGTAACGTAACTGTAATGGTTCCACTGGTGCAGAATGTCTTCTAGTTCTTCTGCTCCTGTCACCCTTTTCCAGGGAGTTTCCTCTTCATTGGCTTTCCTCACCTCGGCATTCTTTTGCTGTTGCTCTTTAATCTCTTGTGCTTCTTGTTGCTGTTGCAGTTCCACTATTCTGTCTAAGAACTCTTCACCTTCTCTTATTCCTTGGAGGGCAAACACTCACAACTCAAGTCCTCTCACTTTTTCTTCCAATAGTGCAACCAGCATGCACTTGTTGCAGGTGTATACCATGTTAATCTTAGGCAGGAACACAAACATTGCACATACTTTGCAGGTCACCACCACTGCAGACTCCTTTCCATCCATATTCTCTATGCCCATTTTGTTTCTGCCTTTCTGATAGTATTGGAATTGTCTGTATCATAGAATCATAGAATAGTAGAGTTGGAAGGGGCTTATAAGGCCATTGAGTCCAACCCCCTGCTCAATGCAGTACTTTGTCCTGTCCTCTCTGAAGCTGAACAACAAAGTCCCCTACTATATGAGTGAGTTTTATGAGAATAAAATTTTGCTAGAGACCCCCCCCCTTGACCTCCCTTGCTGAACTCCCCCTGACAAACTCCTGTTTGCCCTCCCTTTTAACTCATACTGATGGCTCTCTCTCTGGGACCTGGCTTCCTTTTGTAGTTTCTAGTTCAGCTGGGACAGCTCCTCTTCTCTGCTCCGCTCAGCTAGGAGTCAGGAAACCAAATGAGACTCCCTGCCCACTCAGCTGCTGAGAGCAATCAGGCCACACCCTTTCAAGCCCTTCAGGACCTGCTCCTTGACTCAGCACTCAGGAGCACATGGGAAGCACACAGCCTCTTTGTTTAGTTTTGTTTTAAAGGGGAAAACCCTATAAATTCAATAGAATCTGGAGGAATGTCAATAGTAGGTCAGCCTTCTCCATGGGATTTCTCCATTGCTGAAGAGGGAAAAGGAACTAGCAACAAAATTTGTCAGTTCTGCACATCTCTATTTAACACATTCTTACTAACAGAATCTGAAGCAATTAGAGATACCTTATTAGTGGCTTTGTTTCTTTTGTGTGCACTTGTTAATCCAACACCATTAAACAAGATAAATTTGAGAGGCGCTACCTTAAACTATTTTAGAGTAAATTTTCAAAATAATTCATGAAGATGCAATGATGAATGAAAGCTCCTCAAGGCTGTTGAACAAAGAGAACAAAAGAAGTGCCCTGATGCTGGATCAGACTGAGGGTCCATCTAGTCCAGCACTCTGTTCACACAGTGGCCAACCAGCTGTCAGCCAGGGACCAACAAAGAACATGGAATGTACAAATTGTGTAAAATCAGTTCCGTCTACACTTCATGGATTGTCAGGTGCCTTTCATTCCATTGTCCGCTCATTGACAGAAGTGGACTATTTTGACTTTCTGCAAATTTACCAATTCCCCTAAAATGTGAATTCCCCCACCCCCTGAAATGCGTTTTCATGTGTTAGCTTATGGAAGATATGCAGATTTTTAGCTGTTTTTTGGGGTGGGTGGGTATTTTTCTATTACTAAATTTCACAACATTCTGGAAAGTTAGACAAATGGTCTGGAATACCCCAGAATTTGCCCGATTGGGAAAACCTGGTCCAAGTCATAATCCCCAGGTAAGATTCATGAAAATCCAAACACATTTGAGTACACTGCAACATCCCTAGACTAGGTACCCAAAGAGTTTGAATAAGACTAACCTGCATTTCTCAGAGGAGCTGCACATCTCTAGATAATTATGCACATCTAGAAATGTGCGGAATTATGTTCTGCACTTCTCCAAAAATTCTCAAAAAATACAGGCTTTATACTGAAGTGCAGAGTTTGATCTATACAAAGGCCGTCGTCACCTGCTTCATATTGTTGGGAGAATGTTTCAGAAGAGAACTTCCTTTTTGAAATGTCACTACTAGAAAGCAGAGAGTATCCTAATTTTTAACGGAAGCCAACTGGCATCATTAAATCCACTGAAGTATCTGGTGTTGACACTTTACCATAAGGAATTCTGCAAATCCTCGAGTGCCACAGGTGCCAGCACAAGGAAGTTGATTGGAAGCACTCCAGCCTGAGTAAAAGACAGCAAAAAAGAATATTCCCCAAGTATGAGTTGCTATGAAGGTTTGATTCCAAAATGCATTCGAACCCACCATTTTGTTCACATCTGTTAGTTCTGAAGCAGGCACAAAAAATCAAAACTGATTTGTATTCTTAGGATGGTTCTTTTCCCTGCCCTTGCCCCTTATAGTATTTCATATCTTACAGCCTCATGAAGTCTCTCATCTGAGTTCCACAGCCCTGTTGTTGGCCTCCATTTTACCTTTCAAGCATCAATTTGAAGGGTATAATTCATAATGGAAATGTAATAAATAATGTAAGGAACTTCATCTTGACTGAAATGTATTCACTTCAATTAGATCCTTATTACTAAGAGCCTTTAGCCTGCCATATTGTACCCATGAACAGAGGACTAGTTCTTAAAAAGAGGCAAATCAAACTACAAAGTATTCCCTCAAACGGAAAACCATTTAAGTTTCCTCTTGTTGAAAAAGCAGCCAAAGAAATTGCCTGGAGCTGAAACTGTCATTGGTTATGATCCTCAATCCCTTTGCTTGAAGCTGTCTCTTTGACTTCAGTGGGACCTCCAATCTTGGTGGGATTATTCTAAAATAAGTGATTTAATTGTGTCAGTCATTATTATTACAGCCCTGGCTGTCACAGAAGAACAAGATCAAATTCTTGCTGGAGAAACAGATGCAGATATATTGTGATTTCTCTCAGTCAAGGCTTCCATTAGACCTTGACAAGCAGTTGTTTCCAGGATTTCCTGACAAGGCAGCAAATACTGTGGCAGAAAATTTGCTCTTGTGTCAGTCTAAGAAGAAAGTAGAGCAAGTCATTATGGAAGACCTTATAAGAAGGAAAAGACAAGACAATAAAGGAAGAAGCCAAGGAAGCATTTCTGAAGTGGACATTATTTGAATTAAAAAATATTTTAAGTGGAATATAACTTTTTAATTATTGAAAATAAGAAGAGCCCTGCTTGATCAGATCAAAGGCCTATCTGATCCAGTCCTGTCTCCCACAGAGGCCAACCAGTGAGTAGTTTCTTCCCACTCAAGTTTCCCACCAAATGGTATTCAAAACCGTGTTGCCTCTAATTCTAGAGGTAATATTTAGCCACTATGACTAGTGACGACTGATAGCCTTATCCTTCATGAATTGTTTGTTTCATTAACTGATTTGCTATTGAAGTATCAAGTATTGATGTATCGCTCAAAGGAAGGCCATATGTTTTGTATGCAAAAAATTCCAAGCTCACTCCCTAGTATCTTTACTTAAGTGAATCTCAGGGAGCAGAACTAAAAAAGAGTCACACTGAGATTCTGGGAAAATGCAATCAACGGAGCGAGTACTGGACTAGATAGATCAATTGTATTTACACATACCTTGGAGTAAGCACCACTGAATTCAGTAGGCTTATTCCTGAGTAGGATTGCACTGAATAGCTGAAATCCTATACACACCTACCTAGAAGTACGTAAATGGTGCTTACTCCTGAGTAGACACATATAAGAAGGTGCTGTTAACAGATTCAGTTAATGGATTGGTTAGAAAAACACTGGAACTAAATCAAGAGAAGACCATAGCTCATTTACAACACAAGTTCTATCAGACTTGAAAAGCCAAGGGGTAGTGCTCTAATTAAATGTGATTTTAAAATCCACATTTTAAATTGTCAATTAATTCATAGATGTAGTAATCTATTGACTAATGACACCCCTCCCCAATGACATGTATAATAATACCAATTCTGTGATGAAGACACTTCTTGGAGGTAAGCAGTTTATCTTATATAACATCATTGAGACTTGCAAGGGGGTAGGGAAATGGAATCATTTTCAATGCTGCTGCCCGCTGAGTACCTGAAAACTGGTTTGGTTTTGTTGTTGCTAAAAGTACAAAGAAGAAGAAGAAGAAGAAGAAGAAGAAGAAGAAGAAGAAGAAGAAGAAGTTGTTCTCACTCAGTTCTCAGGCACCCAGAAGGCATCAGCACAACAAAGCCCCAAGGTAGGAAGTCCTGGTTATGTCCTCTAGGAAGCACAAGAAATCAAAGAGGCTACAAGGACAGGATGGGATAAAAACTGTAAAATAAAGAGCACTCATGTACCCTTCAGCCACCTCCTTTCATAAAGTAAGCACTGAAGCTCTGCTGACTGAGAAATGTCTCCAAATTCTCAACATCCCCATGAAAGAGGGGGGGAAATGACTCCTTGTTTCGCAGACAAATGATGAAGTTGTGAAAGGGCAGATGAGTTTCAGCACACCACTGATTAGAAGGAACTGCTACTTCTTGCCATTCATGGCCCAGTTTCTGAGTAGTGGCAACATTGCCCAGAACATATTACCATGAACCACCTCTGCAATATTGCAGTCTGATGGTAGTCTTTGGTCTGGCACTACAGGTGACAGCAATGAGTACCTGCATGTTCCACCAGCTTCAACTAGCACAGCAATTGTGCCCTTTCCTGGTGAAGACAGAACTGGCCATGGTCATTCATGCTCCAGTATCCTCTAGGCTAGACTGCTATAATATGTACCATGCACACAGAAAATTCAGTGAGTCCAAAATGCCGCTGTCAAAGTATTGCCTGGGATTGACCAAAAAGAGAGTAACTCTGATTGAATTTGATATGCACTGGCACCTTTTTTCTTTTCTTTTTTTACTGGATTGAGTTCTCTGGCTCTGCCAGATGTTACCATAGGAACTTATTTGACACATTGGTAGAGCTGCCAAAGTCCAAGCAAAAGTCCCCTCTACAAAGGTGCTATTTACATTTCAAGTTAGTCTCACATTGGTGCTAATGGAACCTTCCCTCGAAATGTAAATGACACCTTCAGAGAGGTGATTTTTGTCAGGACCGTGGCAGAAAGGAAAGAGATAAATATCGCTTCCTCGTGCATCGTGTCCCAGGCTTCCACTTGGTTGCTGTTTAAGTAACAAAAAACATACATTTGTGCAATTAAAGTCATGTCTAGTTTGGCCCTGGGTTGCCACTGTGGGGCTATGTTTTCAAAACAGACGTGTCATCCAACTGCATCAGAGGTGGTAACATAGAAAAAGTCCAGGGCAGTATTATGGATGCATTACAAATTTGTTTCAGTTTAGTTTTTACAAGAATTTACCCAGTTCACGCACACCAGAACCAAAAATAGACTTGAACACAATCTGCAATCTAAATCCATACATTTCCAATTTCATAATTTGGAACAAAAAGCAAATGTGCTCAAAATCAACAGGGGCCAATAATGCAGATCAGCCCAGATGAGAACAACACAACACAGATTCATGTGCCTAAATGTTACAAGGACAGGTGTGTTGTTGTTGTTGTTGTTTCATTTCTATAATACCCAATAGCTAAAGCTCTCGGGGATGTGTGTTATATATCATCTTGTGATGGTCTGATGGCTATATACAAATAAATAAATCTAATCAACAAGGAAAGGGGAACAACTTGACACAGAACTTTTTACAGCACTCCCATGCTGACCATAATGTCTAGGTATTAGGGGTGTGCCCTCTGCCCTGGAATTATCTGGTAAGCGCAAACATTTGCAGAGCATTTGATCTTCAGAGCAGAGATTGGCCACTTCCAAACCCATCAATTAATATCAGAGCAGAGACATGCCCAATCAGAGCTTCTAAAGTCTCCAGAATTATCCTACTGTGTGTGTGTTTGTGTAAATTGAATATCTCTATATTTGGAAGATGCTGAGTGGGGTGAGGGGTAGCTTTGATATTGACTTCTGTGGCTAACCAATTAGGAATAGCCACAGTGCTGTCCCTAATAGTGTTCTCCTCCAATTGCAGTGTTTGGGAGAGTGGGAAACACTAACTGGCTGCTGATTCTGGCTATGTGGGTGAGAAGGGAGAGAGGGAGTGTGTTTCTGGTCAGATTCGTAGAAGTCAATCATCCACATTTTCACAGTGTGAAAGTGCTGGTGGGCTGGCAGGCATGGTGAGTGAGAAAGCTTCTACACCTGAGTCAGGCACAGGCAGGCTCTTTATTTCAGTGGCTCGGCTTCCAGTGCAGGGGGGGGGGGGCTTCCATCCAATAGATCTGAAGAGCACCAGGTTGGAGAAGGCTGGAGTGGGGATTTTTAAAAAAAATCCAAAAAAATCAAGGAATCAATGGATCTGATTCAAACTTGGCACAGCTAAAGCTCTCTTCAAGAGCTATCACATTGCCTTGTTTAATCTCTATGTCTGTAAAAATTATGCAGATGTAAGCATCTTTGTTAATTTCCATTTTAAAATTCCTTAAAAAATCAAAACTGAACTAATTCAACCTTGGCAGTTCTAAAGCGCTCCTTAAGAGCTATCACTGTGCCAAGTTTTATCTCTTTATCTTTAAAAATGAGGGAGCTGTAAGCATTTCTGTTAATACTGGTTACCTGAAAACTGAACAGATCTTTGCCAGGTAATTCAACAAGGCAGGGCGATGGGACTCCAAAATTGAGGCAGAGAATCACTTCTACAGAGCTCCAGATCAAATTTCGAGGCATAGAAGACCCACTTTGCACACCCCTTCAAGGTATGTCGTTGAACAACAAAAGACTCGATGGCCTTTTAGGCCCCTTCCAGCTCTACTATTCTATGATTCTAAGATCAAAACTTTAAAACTGTTCCCAATTTAAGCCCAATACTGAGCAAATCGTAGCATTATATGTCTTGTAAACAAATCGTAGCATTATATATGTCTTTGTAAACAAGTCTTTCCTCTCAAGAAAAGAGAACCAAATGTTGACAAATGTCTCTCATCTGGGTTGATTGTTGACAAATGTCTCTCATCTGGGTCCATGGATACATGGAAGCTATATTATTTAAAACTGCTTTAAACAAGAAAAAAAAGGAAAGAAAAAAATGTTTGTGAAATATGTTCTAAATGTCAGAACTAAGACAAGATTGTATTTCAGAAAACAGGAATAGTTCACACTGATTCATTCTTGGATAAAGTTATGACTACAGGGTGTTCTGGAGCGGACATTCTAATAATTTTGAAAGTCAGTATTTTATACTTGTTCAATTTTGCATCAATACTCCCTTAAATATCACTGTAGAAGTCCCAAAGCTGAATTTTTATATCATGTATAATTTAAACTATTATTTGTTGTGATGTCTGCACCTGGAGGTTAAATCATGTATACTTCTCCTTCCACTGGATTTATAACCTGATGATTGAAAAAGAAGATGCTGCTCTTGTGATTCTCATGGATGGCAGTTTTTTTTAAAAAAAGATTTCTATTTCTCTGCCCCTTTAAAAAATCATGTCCATACCTGCTTAACTTTGAAATTCCAAAACAGAGATATTTAGCTCATCTTCCTGCCTGAACAACCACAAAGCCATAAATTCTGTCATGCAACCCTATATATATCTACTCCTTAGCAAATCTTACTCCCAGATAAAGTAGATATAGGATTGGAGCCTATATCAACTATTCACCTTTTGAAGAAATCAATGCAAACCTAGCAGTGATCATATTAAAAATCACCCTGTCTTTGCTGTGGGAGCTAGAGTTTTGTGATGATTTAGTATTCTGTTCACATAGTGGTCAACTAGCTGCCCATGAGAAACCCTCAAGCAGTCCTTAAGAGAAATAGCACCCTCCCATCCATGTTCTTAGCAACTGGTGTACAGAAGCTTACTGCATCTGATACTGAAGGCAGTTTATTTTCATCAGAAATAGCAGCCATTGATAGCCTTATAGGGTGACCATATGAAAAGGAGGACAGGGCTTCTGTATCTTTCACAGTTGCACAGAAAAGGGGATTTCAGCAGGTGTCATTTGTATATATGGGGAACCTGGTGAAATTCCCTCTTCATCACAGCAGTTAAAGCTGCAGGAGCTATACTAGAGTGACCAGATTTAAAAGAGGGCAGGGCACCTGCAGCTTTCACTGTTGTGATGAAGAGGAAATTTCACCAGGTTCTCCATATATACAAATGACACCTGCTGAAATTCCTTTTTCTATACAACTGTTAAAGATACAGGAGCCCTGTCCTCCTTTTCATATGGTCACCCTACTTATCCTCCATGAAATTGCCCAGTCCTCTTTTAAAGCCATCCAAATTGGTGGTCATCACTATGTGTGGTGGTAGTGACTTCCATAATATGACTTTGTGTGGTGTGAAGAAATACTTCCATTTATATGTTCTGAACTTCCTCCTAATCACGTTCATGGGATGACCCTGGGTTCTAATATTATTTCTCCCTATCCACTTTCTCCACACAATGCATAATTTTGTACCATTGGAGCAAGGAGATGACTCCCCACTCTGTGACTGCTTTCTCCCCCCCCGCCCCCCGGTGACTATTGGGTGCAGAAGAAGGGAAAAGAGCTTTGACTATTGGGTGGTATAAAAATGTAATAAATAAATAAGTAAATAACCTGACAGGAGGAAAGGGGCGCATGGGGCAGTGCAGCCCCTCCTCCTGAATGATTTGAAGGGTGATTTTTTTTAAAAAAAATCCTAAAAATCAATGGATGAAGGGATCTACTTTAAATTTGGTGTGACTACAACCCTACTTAAGAGTTGCCAGGGTGCCAAGATTCACCTCTTTATCTTTGAAAATGATGGAGGTGTATGCATTTTTAAAAATTCCCATTGTTCTCAGAAAATGGAGCGGTTTTCTAACGAGTAAACTGGCGGTGCATAGAAACACCCCCTCTGAAAATTGGAGCAGAGAACCTGCTCAGTAGAGCTCTGCCCTGAATTTAGGGGCAGAGAAGAACCAATTTGCACACCCCCTAATAAACATCATATGTCATTGAATATCCCTAGCTAAATGGGTTGCAACTCACTTTGCATTGTACAATACTATGGATTAGTCTGCGCGGGCGGGAATCTGCTCTTAGAAATATCAGGTCTTAAGAAGCCTTAATTGCTAGTGACACTGTTTAGGTACCCATTACTGTAGTGACATAGAACAGAGTTCAGATTAAGAATTCATAGCAGGCAGGAGGGAGAAAGAAGAGCCTTTAAACCTGCAGTCATTTGATAACAATTGGGGGCTTGGCATGATTACATGTGTCTCAGTACAAACAGGCCAAGCATCCCATTTTAATGAGATGATATCTGATTCAGAACAATAATCTATAATTGTCAGCTCTCAGGGCCTAATTACATGTTGCATTAATTTTGTGGCTTGCAGCAGCCATAAGAGTTATTCAAATTTAATTCTAGGCATGTCAGGACTGGTAGGATGGGAAGCCTCCCAATTTCCCAATCTGTGTGGGAAGGGATTTACCAGTTCCCTCTCCAGTGTTCTCCAAATGAAAATCACCTCCCCACTGCAGATGGGGTTGGAGTAGGAAGCTCCCATTTTCTACAACTAGTTCTCTGATATCAATGAAGGTTCTTTTCATTAGGATTGTGATTCTGAAGGGAAGGTTTGAATCTGCTCCCCATAGGCACTGAGGTTGCGATGCAAATCAGGTTTCCCACACCTAGAGTTCTTTAAGCATTTTATGAAATACTTCCTATTTCTCTACTTCAATTCCAAAAACTTTTAAGAGCTCTTCTCCGCTATATTCCCTGGCATCCTTAAACTAGCCTAGTTTTTTTTTTCTTGGCCACATCCATGAATTTTATTGAGTGTTCTACCATAAAAATATAAATTGTAGCAAAAAAATATATGCAGAAATGTCAAAGAAAAAGCCCTTCAACTATAGGGAAATAGTCCTTAAGCTCACTGAAGTAATTTATAGCTTAGCAAAAGCAGCTAAGTGAGAAAGGCAATGCATATATAATAATTTATCAGTAAATGATAAAGTAAAAAAGTTTTTAAAATATATTGACTTCCTAGACCAAGGGAGTTGTGATTCTTTGTTTTGCTTTTTAAAGAAGCTTTTTCTGAATTGTGCCCCATAAACTTCTCATTTGCAAGCTAAATCTCTTTCTTAAACATGAAAGATGTATACCAGGCCTACAGATGTTAAGACTCACAATATTCAGGACAGATAAAAGAAATAACTTATTCACACAGAGCATATTAAAACTATGGTATTTACTACCATAAGATGTAGTGTTGGCCACCAACTTGGAAAGCTTTAAACAGCGATTAAACAAATTCATGAAGGATAAGGCTATCAATGGTACTAGCCATGACGAGGTGACCCTATGAAAAGGAGGAAAGGGCTCCTGTATCTTTAACAGTTGCATAGAAAAGGGAATTTCAGCAGGTGTCATTTGTATATATGGAGAACCTGGTGAAATTCCCTCTTCATCACAAGTTAAAGTGCAGGAGCTATACTAGAGTGACCAGATTTAAAAGAGGGCAGGGCACCTGCAGTTTTAACTGTTGTGATGAAGAGGACATTTCACCAGGTTCCCCATATATACAAATGACACCTGCTGAAATTCCCTTTTCAATACAACTGTTAAAGATATAGGAGCCCTGTCCTCCTTTTCATATGGTCACCTAGGTCCTCAATCCAGTGCAGGATACGGAATAACGGGCTCAAGTTAAAGGAAGCCAGATTCCAGGTGGACATCAGGAAAAACTTCCTGACTGTTAGAGCAGTGCAACAATGGAATCAGTTCCCTAGGGAGGTCGTGGGCTCTCCCACACTAGAGGCATTCAAGAGGCAGCTGGACAACCATCTGTCAGGGATGCTTTAGGGTGGATTCCTGCATTGAGCAGGGGGTTGGACTCGATGGCCTTGTAGGCCCCTTCCAACTCTGCTATTCTATGATTCTATGATTCTATGTCACCTCCAGTATTGGAAGCAATACACCAGATTATAGATACACCAGTTGCTGGGGAACATGGGAAGCATGGTGTTATTGCACTCATGTCCTGCTTGAGGGTTTCCAACAGGGACCTGGTTGACTACTGTGTGAACAGAATGCTGGACTAGATGGGCCTTTGGACTAAACTAACATGGCCCTTCTTATGTTTTTAACACTCTCCATCAGTCGTGTTTTGCTTTGCTTTTACTGTGAAACAGCCACGCCCAAATTAAAAGGAGAAAAGATTGGGAGCTCTTTATGAAATCTGAAAACCTCACCACCTGACTGGTTGTACCCCAAGTTTAACTTAGAGATTGCCTTGATAGTACTAGGTTGCCCCTGCTTTTAAAAAATACCTCTGTGCTTTCACTGCTGCAGGGTAGCATCGCGTAATCCCAATGCAGGGGAGCAGTGTGGGCTTTCTGGCAGCCATTCGCTTCACCAGGCCTGGCCTCTGCCCCATATCCAGATTCCAGCAACCAATCGGAGGCTGCCTTCTGCCTGAGAACACCCTTGGCTGGACACTGCAGTGAGGTCAGATGGTGGAAAAGCTGTCACAATCTCACTTCAACAGGAAAAGTCATGGCAAGTCCTTGACTTTTTTTGCCGTGCAGCTTCATCTATTTGCCCCAGAGTGGCTGTGAATCAGCAGCTGCATCATATAAATGATGCAGCACCAATTCGCAGCCAACATGGGGAAAAGATGGCATTTAGACAGTCTCATGACCTCTGTGCTGTAGCCAAGTGGGCAGTCACAAAATGTGAGAAGCCATCACTTCCCCCTCCCCATGTCATTTGAGCAATGGACTCACATGGCTCACCATAATATATAGGTTTCACTGTGTTCAGTTTGGTGAGGAGTAACCTCATAGAATAGTAGAGTTGGAAAGGGTCTATAAGGCCATCAAATCCAATCTCTGTAGGCTTGGTGTACAAGAAGCCAAGAAATTCAACAAATCTGATTTTGTTTTTCTAACAGCAACTATGAAAACTATGAAAGAGAGCCACTGTGGTGTTAGCGGCTAAAGTGTCAGACTGGGAGTCAGGAGATCTGGGTTCTAGTCCCCACTCAGCCATGGAAACCCACTGGGTGACTTCGGGCCAGTCACAGACCCTCAGCCCAACCCACCTCACAGGGTTGTTGTTGTGAGGATAAAATGGAGAGGAGGAAGAGGATTAAGCACGCCGCCTTGGGTTCCTTGGAGGAAAAAACGTGGGATATAAATGTAATAATAATAATAATAATAATAGTAATAATAATAATAATAATATTCTATGCACTAGTATTCACACAAACAAAATTGTTTGACATTGTGGTTAGCAGAGAATATCACTGCCAAACAGAGAATCAGATAAAGGCATGCCCTTTTCTTTGCAAAATTAACAACCTCCGGTGTGCTTGAAGTCCCATCTCATAGCGTGTTAACAATCTTTCCTTTCTGCTCCAGTGTCATGTTCATTTTATTCAGGCATGTACAGATACTGGCTGGAGCAAAGAAGTCACACTCTCAAGCTTTATTTTCAATTAGTCAAAATTGTCCAGTTGTTCATTTTTGGCTTTCTTAGAAAAAAAAATCTATGTGGCTCAAGCACTTGGACAGGTTTCTTTTTCTTTCCCTTTACCCAGTCTTATTTGTGGGTTTCCTCTTCAGAACCACATATGAGGTTCTTTCAGCATCTTGATGGACTTCATAGCCCATATTGTGTCTTTTGGACTAGTTATTATTAATGGCATTTGTCTTATGTTTTATGTCTGGGTTTTGCCCTTGATGGATCTATGGATCGTAATAAAGTGATGATGATGATGATGATGACGATGATGATTTGTTATCTATCCAATCTTTCAACAAATCATCTTTTCCATAATTTAACAACATGATCCTAAGCATGTTTATTCAGGAGTAAGTGCCACCAAGTTACACAGGACTATTTTGAATTGCAGCCAAAGGAACACACTCCATGTGTATATGTTAGATTGAACCCTTTCCCTTCATTGTGGTTCTGATCTGGATTTTACAAACACACACACACACACACACACACACACACACTTCATTTCTTTTATTGTATTTCTATACTTCTCCATAGGGTGATTCACAAAAAAATTAAAAAAAACAAAAACATTAATATATATAAAGTATAAAAACTATTCATGTAATGACATAAAACTGATAGCATGCACAACAACGTATATCTAAACCAATTTAAAACAATCAGCCAGAGACAAACTAGGACCAGATCAAAAAGGTTCAGTAACATACAGCCAGCCAGTGCAAGAGGACCAGAATCAATGTTATATGTTCGAACCTGCTTAGCCCTGCTATCAAACTGAAGCATGAGCTACAGCTTCTGAATGATCTTTAAAGTCAGCCCTATGTAGAATGCATTGAAGTAATCTAAGGTTTTCAGAATATGAACAGCTCAAGTCAGTTTATCCTTGTCCAAATAGGGTCATAGTGGGCCACCAACCAAAGATGATAGAAGGCACTCCATGCCACTATACTTGGCTCCAGGAGGATCCCTAAACTATTAACGTTTCCTTCTGGGGAGTGCAATCCAACCACAAGAGGTTGAACACCTTCCATCCAGTCAGGTGTTCCATCCACTAACTGCATCTGTGTCTTTTCTAGATTAAATTTATTAGCCCTCATCCTGTCCATTGCTTAGCCAGGCACTGATTTAACACATCCCCAGCCTCACCTGAAGAAGATTAAAAAGGAGAAATAGAGCTGTGGGTTATCACCATACTGATGACAGCACACTCCAAAACTCTGGATGACCTCACTCAACAGTTTCATGTAGATGTTGAATAGCATGGGACACAAAACTGACCACTGCAGAAGCCCATACTGGAGCATCCATTAGGGATGTGCTCCGCTTCTAATCGGACCGGCGAATTAGAAGCGGAGCGGGGGGCTTTGCCTGCCCTTAAGGCGGAGGCAAAGAGGATTGGGGGGCCGGCGGAGCGTGGCGAAGAGGATCGAGGTGAAGGCGGATCCTTCGCCTTGATCCAGAGCTCCGCCGGAAAGGTAAGTAGGGTTTACCGGGCCCTGCCGCTGTCGCTGTCGCCCATGCGGCGACAGCGGCAGGGCCCGGTAACCCCCCTGCCCTCCTCTCCCTTACCTGCCTCCGTCCGTGGTCCGTCGGCATCTTCAATTGAGCCCGCGGTTCAACCAGGAAGTCTGGGCTTGCGGCCCAGACTTCCTGGTTGAACCACGGGCTCAATTGAAGATGCCGATGGACCGCGGACGGAGGCAGGTAAGGCCCCCCTCCCCCTTGGTCCCTTACTGGACCAAGGCACGGGCGGCGATGGCGGCAGGGCCCGGTAAACCTCCCGCCCTCCTTACCTGGTGCTACTCCCCTCCACTGTGGAGCTCCGATTCGGAGCCGGAGCTCCGCGGCGAAGAGGAGCGGAGTATGGGCGGAGCGGTGCAGAGCGGAGCGGGCCGACCCGAAATTTTCAGATCGGCCCGCAGGGTGGAGCGGGGGGTCCATGCACACCCCTAGAATCCATGGAGCTGAGCAAAATCCCCCAAGTACCACCTTCTGTAGCTGACCATCCAAGTAGGATCAAAATTACTGCAATGTAGTGCCTCCCACTCCCAACCATGGTCAATGATATCAAACATTCAGAGAGATGAAGGAGAATCAAGGTCATACTCTCCCTGTCTCTTTCCCAACATAGGGCTTTGCTAGACCTACCTGATAATCCGGTGGTGAGGAGGGGCCAACCTGTGCTAGAAGTAGCACAGGCTGTCGCTCCTATCCACACACCAGACACAACGGGCTGCAGGAAAGCCCCATTGCATCTGCCATTTTTTTTAAAGTTTTAAAGGAGCCAGATGCGCACGAACGCTTGTGCGCTTAGGTAAGTATTTTTTTTAAAAAAAGCATTCTTCCTGCTCCCCCCCCCCGCCCCGACCTGCCTCCCGATCTCCCTGGCTCCGATCTCTCCCCAGCACTGTTCTTCCTGCCCCAGGTTCTGCTCTTCCCCCCCACTCTGGCTCCGATCTCCCTGCCCTGGCTCCAATCCCCCTGCCCTGCCCTGATGGCTGCAGCGCTCCTGCGGAGTGCTGCACCCCATCAGCCGCTTTTCCTGGCTACTCACATGTAATTACAGTTGCCAGAAAAGCAGTGGAACGGGCTACACGCTAACGGTCTCAGGCTCAGCCCGAGACCGTGGGAAATGCCGGGCTAGAACTGTAGCCAAATACCCCAGGGCCAGGCAGCATTGACCCCTGCCTGACCCTGGGAGCTCCTGTGCATCATCTGGACACACAGGGGCGAGCCTGGGTGTAACCCCGGGCTAACCCCTGGTCTAGCAAGGCCCATACATGGCAACCAAGGCTGTTTCCATGCCAAAACCTGGCCTGAACCCTAACTGAAATGGATCTAGATAATCAGTCTCACCCAAGAATGTGAGGAGCTGGTTGGCAACCACCCACTCAAGAACCTTGCTGAGGAAAGGAACATTTGCCACTGGCCCAAAATCATTAAGATTTTCCAGTTCCATGGAGGGTTTCTTCAAGAGTGGTCTCACCACTGCCTTTTTGAGGCAGCCTGGGAGCACACCCTGCCAGCCTGCTGTACCTTCCCTGTCAGTTCATATAAACCAAGAGGGGCAAGGATCCAATACGGAAGGGGTCACACAAACCTGTCCAAGCACCTTGTCAACATTCTTGAGCTGTACCAACTGAAATGCATCCAAGAAAACTGGACATGCAGACAGACTTGCAGTTTCCATAGGGGTGGTGGTGGAGATCCCATTGAAGCAAGTGTTGAAATGAGTGTGCATGTACGTTCATATGCATGGAGATACTCCTTCATATATTACTTTGGTCATATCACCTTAGCACTAGTGACTAAAATGTTTTATGGGTTTGAACTGCTGGAGCAGGAGCCTTTGTGCTCTCAAGTACCAAACGTTCTCTCACTACATGTTCTGGGATCAAGACATCAGTGATTTCTGATTTGCAATAATAAGTGGTGAGTCCTGTTAGAAATTGATAATTGTGTAATACTTTACTGTAGTAGTAATTAAGGTGAGCATAATAGACCATATTTAAGAGTCATTTCTTCTATAACTTGCTAGTCTCTGTGAATAAGACAAAAATAAAATAAAATGATTGTCACAAGTGCTTATGCTTTGTTCTGCTGTGCCGAAAAACATTTTATGTTTTACAAAACCTTTTCTTTCCCCCTTTATGTCTTGCATTATTTAGAAGCCTTCTGATATATTTACTTCTTGAAAAGAACTAATTCAAGCACCCAATAGCTTTTAAAATGCTGTGACAGATTATTTTAAAAATGCAATTATTTATAGACTAATTTTCTGTTTGCTGCCTACTGGATGATAATGTGAAAAGTTCAGCAATCTGATTCAGTGACACTTCTGCATAGGCTGTGCTATTGACATTTTTGGGTGGACTGACAGTAAATCATAACTCCCTAGGCTGCTCATTAAGTTTTAGGAATAGATATACTAACTTGTAAGTTCAGTCTCCCTTGGCTGGCAATGAATTCAGAGTATAGATACACAGGTATATAAAGGAAATGTTTGTGGATGGCAATAAATAACATTGTCTGTAAGTCTAAATTTTACTTTGGCAAACAGTGAACCATAATCACCGGTGTTACTATTTTCCTCTGGGTTTGGCATTTGCACTGACACTTCAGAGACTTCAGGGATCAGTATATTTGTCACCCCAGATGAATTGTATTTTCATTTAAAGCCATGTCATTATCAGGCTGGTGGGCACCCATCAATCACCTTATGATCTCCAAGTCATGGATCACTGCGGTTAGGATCTTACTAGATTGTGATGAAGGAAGAAAAAGCAAGCACTGAACCCCTTTGAAGGAGGTGACATTTTACCTGAAGAAAGATAATACAATAAAGGAAGCTATCAACAACAATAAATGGAGAGAGAATACGCTTGTGAAACAAAGTCGAAGAATGAAAGAAAATAAAGCTTCCAGAAACTCCAGAGTACAGTCAGGGCTGACTGTTTTACTACGTTCTTTGGGACAAAATAGCACATTACAAAATCGCCACCTGTCAAGAGTGCTGTAGTTGTGAATTTGCTGCAATGGCAGGGGATTAGACTAGATGACCTTTGAGATCTTTTCCAGCTCTTTGATTCAGTGTTCAGAAAAATGGGTCTGTGTCAGTGCTGTGCTGAGGTCTCCTCCCCCTGTCAAGTATGTTGAATGCTTCCTCTTCCTTGCCAGCATCAGCCAATCACTGGGGCAGGGAAATACACATTGAAATGATACTAAGACATTACCAAAGGTTGCTGGTGTCTCCAGTAGGGTGGAGAAGAAGAGTCATCATGGATGGAGCCAACTGCATTGAGTGTGCTATCCATCCTCCTATGAAGCAGGGCCCCTACAAACACTTAAGCAATGCATTACAATTGCATAGCTTCTAAGTAAACTGAAGAATAGTCTCGATCCAAAGGGAGAGGCGGGTAAGAAACAAAATTATTATTATTATTATTATTATTATTATTATTATTATTATTATTGTCATCTCTGCCTTGGTTCAGAAGGGATGTGTGCTCACTGCACACACATTGGGCTGGGAGAAGAGGTGTGTGTCCTCCATTACCCCTTACAGCCACTCTGATCCTCTCTACACAGTAGGGAGCACACTGTTCAGTTGGCTATGAAGTCCGGTTAAAATGTATGGGCTCCTGTCCTTTCAAATGCAGAGAAGCGTATTAAACGTGCATATTTAAAGATGAGATTATTCTCTCTCTTTCTCAAAGCACAGCACTATTTCAATGCTCAGTTTATTGAAATTAACATGCAAAATAGGGGGAAAATGACTTTGACTTAGATGCATTATTCTTTAGATGTATGGAAGACCTGTGCAGAAAACGATTTCAGAAAAAATAAATGGCCCTGAAATCAATATACCCTATTTCTTCGATTCTAAGATGCACTTTTCCCCCCATATAAACATCTCTAAAAATGGGGTGTGTCTTAGAATCACGGGTGTGTCTTAGGTTGGTTTTTTTTCTGTTGGTGGTACTGAAATTAGTGTGCGTCTCACAATTGATGGCGTCTTACAATCGAAGAAATACGGTATTCCAAAAAGCCATTTAAAGGGTTCTTTAAAATGAATATATATTTCTCATTGCAAAATATCTAATTAGGGATTTTATTTTAAGTGGTAGTTTAACATTTTTCTCCCAGGTTTAAACAAAAACAACTATTGGGGTAACTCAACAGCCCTATACCATGTTAAACAAATGTTTATAGTTTATTTTCGCCTATGAGTTAATTTATGTAATACAGATAAAATAGCTCCAGGTTCTTCTGGGGGGTTATAATAAACAAAACAAATATTTATCCCAAATGTCTGGTAGGCTGATAAAATGGCTTTTCCATCACTCTCTTTTTGATGGCACCGTTAAAATCAGGAATTTCCCTGATCAATGAGTATACGTTTAAATTCTTGCTGGTGTTTAATAAATTCCCCATTATTTGAAGACTCTCTGTGTGTGTGTGTGTGTGTGTGTGTGTGTGTGTGTGTGTGTGTGTGTGTGTTGTGTGTAATATGGTCCCAATACCATGCAATGGTTAGCAGTCCAGCTACCACATACTAAGGACAATTTAAATAATTCTCAATAAAATCACTAGTACTTACTTCTGTGTAATCATAGGTAAGTTTGGGATGCAAGAGTTTCTTTCACTGATTTTTTAAAAAGCATTACTCAAGAGCAGTCTTTTAAAAGAGAAGGCAGCAGTGGCCAAGTACAGCATGAAACATTATTTGCGCTACACTGTTTTAAAAAACTCTCTCCATGTGGAAAGAAGAGCAAAATCTGCTGCTCTGCTAATGATCTGGCAGAGCATCAGAAGTCTGTGGAGTCTCTTCTCCTGGTTGACAGTACACTTAAACCAAATCCCAGGTGGCTGGCTGTGCTGAATTTACAGACAGTTAGACATGGATATTAAAAGATCATGAGAAGTTACAGTTCCTCGTAACTCTGTGGGCCATCGTCTGCCATCAAACAGGTGCAAGCTATTGTGCTGTATCTAACCCAAAATAGCTCAAACTTACCTCAAAGTGATAGAGTTGTTGATTTACATTGGCATATAGCTCATGTTTAGAAGGAGAGGATGGTGGCCTGCTAGCATTTGCATGGGCATTTGTTAGAGATTTAGTGAGCAAAGTCCTACTACTTCCATTCATGTAAATTGAAATCTTGCATTTCAGTTGCACCATGGTTTTGGAAGTACTGGGGGTGGGGGACAAGCAAACAAAGATAAACAAAACCAACAAGGATTAGGGCTGTGCATCCACTTCGGATGAATCCTGAATCAAGAAATAAACCAAGCTCCTTCAGAATTATGCAGGTTTTATCTGAGGAGAAGCAGGTCTTCCCCAAAAGCATCCTGATTTGGATTCAGCTGAAGTCTCAGGTACCCCTTGGAACAGTCTTCCCAACCTGGAAACCCAAGATGTTTTGGACTACAATTCCCAGATTTCCTGACCATCAACCATGCTAGTAAGGGCTGATAGGTGGTGGTACAAAGCATCTGGAAGACATTAGTAGGAACTCACCCACACCCAACTCATTGGATGCTCACCAAGAGACTGCCCATCCCTGCTCCCCGCACTGTGTAAGCTCCTTCATGGTCCAGCGAGCACCCAACAAAGCCACGAGGCCACCTACCTTTGTCTGGAGCTTCCACTGTGTGCAAGAATGCAGCTCCGGAAAGTGTGTATTTCCCAAATTCCCATTGTGTGCAAAAATGCAGCTCCAGAAATTGCACATTTCCCACCATTAATGCAAGATTAATGGTGTGAATGCTCTGTTCCTGTCTTTAACCTTGCGTAAATGGGGCCTTAATGGCTACCATTTACACAACTTGGGAAATAGCAATTGCACACAATGGAGGCTCTGGATGAAGGTGGATGGCTGTCAGGCAGTCACTTAGCTATGGGGCACTCAAAGGGTGGGCCTGCAAACATGCCACAAACCAGTGAGCTGAGTCCAGGGGGGACAGACATGGGAGTCCACCAGACTCCTGGACCCAGTTGGGTGCCCATCACATCCCTAGGCATTGGGTTGTGGAAAGCTGCCTTGGGGATTCAGAAGCTGAAGAATCAGAAAGCATCATCAGATGGGTGGATTTTCACATTTCCCTACTTTTGCTATGGCCTCCTGTTGCTGTCCCACAATAGCGACAATCATGTTACATGGGGAAAGAAAGAGGAAGCAGCAACGACCATGCGGCCCATTCAGGGGCGTTTTACATTGTGCTGCTTTTCCTACACACAGCAGGAAATGTTGGCACATTCTGTTGTCGTTTCTAAAAGAAGATTGATTTAAAAGGGTCTATTTTGCAACAGAAAAACAAGCAGAAGGAGCGGGAGACATGTGGGAGGCAGATGTCATCATCTAAAGGATGTATGCCTATCTGTTAGTGTGCAGTAGCGACCATACGATAAAACACTCATCTGATGATGCTCAGAGAGTATAAGACCATCTGTTTAAAATGGCTACATCTACCTCCTGAGTGCTGCATGAAAGGGGCAAATGGCATGCAGGTAAAAAAGAGGGGGGACATAGTTTTGTGATGGGTGGCTCTAATTTCCAAGCAGGTAATAACTTTTCTAGAGGGTCTCCTTTTTTACTTCCAATCACAGGGGTTCTGAAAGGGATGGAGAAGTGAGTGTATGTGGGGGAAATCATTTGGTGTCAGTTGAGCAGAAAATCAATATAAAGTTTCAAACTGTTTTTCGATCTTCGTACCACCCTAACATCTGCACCTATCTTTCTGAAATTTGATGGGTTAATTACTGAGGGGAACTGCTACAATATGCATTATTTTCATTAAAAAAAACCACACCCAAAACTACAAGGAGGAGGGGGGAACTGTGAACCGCCCAGAGAGCTCCGGCTATTGGGCGGTATAGAAATGTAATAAATAAATAAATAAATACATACATTTTCTTGCTGCTACACATTAAAATACTCCCCTTGCACAAAATCTGTGTTAGGCCATAGCTAGACCGAAGGTTTATCCCTGGATCGTCCAGGGGTCAAACCTGTTCATCTAGGTGACACACAGGGGATCCAGTGCTCAGGCAGGGGCGAGCCCTGGATGATCCCAGGATAAACATTAGATCTAGCTGTGGACTTACTTTCCTAGGGACATTCTTATGATGCACTCTGTTTTCATGCAAATTATCCTCAAAGCAACAGAGGGAAGCAAATCCCTTTGAAACAGGCCCAAAATGTAAAGGCTGCCCTTGCACAGCAGTCTGTCTGAAATTTGGCAGGCTTCATCCCTTCTGAAGAATAAACTATGCCTAGAAATTTGATCCTGTTCTACCAAGAAATAGGCACTCTCTTTAAAAAGAAAAGTGGAGGGAAAGCCCTGAAATTGTAAAAGCACCTAGCATAGGAAACTTTGCACCTATTTGTCTGACATTTGACAGACCTCTTCCAATGTGAAAAGACAAATGTCACCAAATTCTGTCCAAAAGTAAAAATGTTATAGCCATTTCTTCATTTACCTAAGTAAGTAAGACATATGAAGCCCTGCCCTTTGGGATCGAGGTTCTGTTTCAGACCCGAGTTGATGTGAGCCATGTCTGAATCAGTCAGCAAAATTAGCCTACTTTCCGAAGCAATGAAGTGGGTGCAAAGTAAATCTTGTTCTTCCTAACCAGAGTCACTCTTTAAAACAGGGGTAGTCCAATGTTCTTTGGGAAAGTCTGCCACAAGTCAAGGCTGTACAATTCTAGTTTGTCCTACAGTACATCTATATTCCCCACCCCCATCCTGTACGTATGTGTCATTTTGCCTATAATATGTGGGGTTCAGAAGCAGGCAACAGCCCAGGCAGGCCTGGCATTGATTTAAGCCACAGCACAACCTGTGACCTACCAAACCAAGTGTAGTCCATCTGGCTTGTATGTGTTCCCTCAGGAGCTCAAGAAACCTTCTGCTGCACTATCAAACAACTGAAAGGCCACAATAATTGGCTCAATTGCTATGTTCAGCTGGGTGACTCACAATTTCTAAGCCTGAAAGGATTTTGGTTCCTATCCAGGTGCATAGGCATAGGCAAGGGGTGTGTAGGGTGTGCCCAGGCACACCCTGATGTCTCAAGCAATAATGTCTCTCTGCCAGAAGCCATGTTTCAAAGTTGTCAGGAACAGGAGGCCCAAAGTCTAATATCACCTGGTAAGACCCTCCTCCAGCCAGTTTCATCGCAAAGCCCCACCAACCCTGGGACTTGAGGAGTGTCTCCTCATTCCAAGCCCCCTCACCTGCAACAGCCCTTCTCTGCTCAGGCAATCTGAACACAGATTAGGGCATCAGTATCTACAGTGTTTAATAAATAAATGAATCAAAATACTGGCTTTTATGATTGAGTATTTGATACATGTTCACTTTTAATAAATAAATAAATAAATAAATAAACAAAATTCCCTGGATGCACGTCCTAAAGAAATGTGCTGTGCACACCTATGTCCAGGTGTGCTTCAAATGCCCACTCCCTGTGCTATTTGTTGTACCTATGCCGTAGTTTGGCCATTCATGTCCTACTGCAGAAAGTAAACCACACCAAAACAGGGGATAGGGAAGATACTTGGCAACTGCCTTTGCCAATGTGATAACCTATCCCGGCTGCCAGAAGACTGAAGATGCTGCCCTGTGCAAAAAGCAGTAGGAAGGTGTTGGGCAGGGATGTGCAAAATCCCACTAAGATGTCTCTCTAGGTTCCCCCTCCCCCTTCAAAAATCTTTAGATGTCCACATATGGAAGAAGCTGTGGGTTCACTTTGAATTTTGTTGTTGAAACAAACACAACTTGATTTTGGGCTCACATCAGAAATCATATCACTTGTGACAGATTCCCAATAGTGGCGATGGTCCAGCAGGGAAAAGATGCAGTAGGGAACATAGAAAATGCAGGAAAGGAATCTCTGTAACAACATGTCAGAGTGTGATATTTCTAAAGCTTCCCACAAAAATCCAATACAGAAAGTAGCCACTGTGGCAAGAGTAGCATTTTGGATGTTTCAGAATGAAAAGCTAGCATTTGAGAACACTGTCAGAACTCTCCTGGGGAGTATAATAATAGCATCTTTTATTGCCCCTCACTGTCAACTTTAAAAGCCTCCATCTTCTGATAGCAAGCTTGCTAATGTTAGACCTTGGTATGTTGCCATTATGGGACATATAGCATTGTGTGATGCTGTCCTTTGCTGAGTGTTCTATTTGTGCTGGTTGAATCATATTAAGCACAGTATAAGCTCAATTGAAGAAAACAAACAAATAAAGAAGATGTATGTTTCATTGGAAATAAGGACTTGATTCTCCTGAAGGTGCCCTTAATGGATACCAAACTGAGCTCCTCTTTAAAGTTTAAATACATCTAATTGTCAAAAGTGCTGTTGTCCCACCAGGGTTCAATTTATTAGCGGAGGAAGGATGTCATTATGGAGACGTTCACAGTGGGATCACATTTCTTGTTCATGGGAGGTGAATTTCACATTTGTACCTCAATGAATGCTATCAAGCAAAAAAAAAATGCATTAAGTCAAAATGGGAAAGATTTTCATTGAAATATTATTAAAAATGAACAGGAAATGTATTATTCTCTTTATAATTTCCTATACATATTGGATATATCTGATCCACAAATGGCAGAGAGACTTCAACCTATTCTATTAAAAGGGGTTTTGGTAGGGCTCTGCAACCCCCACCCCCTGAAAGTTCTGTCAAAACAATGTTGGCTTCCCTTAAAATTCCATAGACAATTCACCTGAGAAGGAACCTCCTCTTTTTTTATGGCACATCTGGTGACAACCTAGGTGTATAGACATCCCGCTTCCGTGAGAAATGCCATCAGTTTTATCAAAAAAGAGGAAGGGTCCAGATTGGCAAAGTGTACTTTGTTTTTTGATCTTGAATTACCAAGGCTGCCCTATTGACCAGATACAAAAGAGGGCAGGACTCCTGTAGCTTTAACTGTTGTGATGAAGGCGGAATTTCACCAGGTGCTGCATGCATACAAATTACACCTGCTGAAATTCCCTTTTCTATGCAACTGTTAAAGATATGGGAGCCCTGTCCTCCTTTTCATATGGTCACCCTGCACACAGCACACAGGTCAACATTACTCCAAGGACCAATAAAGTTCTCATGCTGGTTGTACATATTTCCCCTTGGATTGAGACCAAATTGTTTTGCTCTTGGTATGAGCTTATACAGCTCTCTCCCACCTTCCTGAAGTTGCTCAAAGCATCCAGACTGGGAGACAATCCCACCTTCCTAGGAGAAAGGTCTCCAAGATTCCAGCATGACAGGGAAAGTTTCTTAGCTCTTCGAAGAGACAAGGCACAACATCCTTATCTTAGAGGGGTGAGATAACTAGGCAAAGGCCAGGCAGCTGTAGTATTGTTGACATGTGAAGCTGTAGATTACCTTGTGTAATGGGCCTACTTGATTAACTAAATGCTCCCCATTATATTAGGCTATACATGTCCTGATCCACTCAAACAACATATAGGATGCTGTGGAAGTTCTCACCTGGCTCCTTGCCATTCTTCCAAAACCAAATCCAATACCACACCCATCAACCCCAGCTAGTGTGGTCAATAATCAGAAATACTGGGGGTTGTAGTCCTGAACATCTGGAGGGGAGGTTCTTGGAGTATTCACGACGTACACTATTCAACAGCCAAGGCTCTTGGCTCTTGTGGTTCCTTTACTTGACATGAGAAGGCACCTTAGAAGGAACAGGACCTAATGCTCCTGGTTGTATGTATAGCCGAGGAAGAAAATTGAGAATGGTCTTGAAATGAAGACTACCTACCATTATGGGGGGTGGGGAGGATCTTGTTCTTTTAGGAACCCCTAATAAGCTACAGAGGAAGCCAGGGTTTCTTTGGAACACAGGTTGGAAACTGGAGTGATAGCACGACTTAAGGAGGAAGTGTCTCAGATGCCAATATCCCCTCATTTCTCCTGAAAAACTAGAAATACATCAGAGCTGAATGGCAGTGCTGAGTTCCTGAGTACTGAAACAGACCAATTTAAAGCAGGAGACCACATGTAACGAGCACTAATAAAAGGTATGGCCTTTTAAACCACACTCATATCTGCTGACTCTTCTTCCCACATCACATCCAACAAATGTCACTCTCTCTATGGGAGCTAATTAACACGTGGCCTCCAGGTCCCCCCACAGATCAACTTGCCAATTAAAGTAACTTTTCTCTCATTTCTTTTATTTTCAAGTGGAATTGGTTCCCCTCCTTAAGGCTTGGAACTTATCTCTCACTAATATACGAAGATTAATAAAATCTAACATTCTCTCTTTATTTGAGGGGCGGATTATCTGTTTGATTCATGGGCATTATGACCATTAACATTGATAGGTTTTTTTTTTGTCCGCATTAGGAAAAGACAAGCCTCCTTCAATATATACATTATGAAAAAAAGAGTATCTCCCTATGTGACAGAAGTATTACTTTTTTTGTTGTAATAAAGTCCAGTGCCAACAAAGTTAACAAGTTTAGCAAAGTCACCTGCACACTAACTATGATTGTGCTATTTTATGCTATGCTCTGAGCAACTTTTCCTGATGGGAATGATGGTGCTAGGCCCATTATCCCTTGTGGGAAATGATGTGGAGGGCATTGTTACCCCATAGAGGAGAGGTTTGTAGGATCGGTCAGAAACTCTGAGCATTTTTTCATAGTCAGGATGATGGGATTGCAGTCCAACCCTCTCATCTCTTGTAAGAAAAGATGTTCAGTGTCATTTGAGGCCCGGGGAGAGGATGATGAAGCTTTTCCTTTTGTTGTTGGAGCTTTCTACTCATTTCCCCCATTTAACCAATTTACCCCATCGTGGCTGCACAGTAGGGCTGTGTTGTTTATATGATGCAGCTGCCAACTCACAGCCATGATGAGCTCTCCGCCCCCCCAAAAAAAACCAACTTGTGTTTTTTCAAAGTGTTGATTTACCATGACTTTTACCTTTGCTAGAAGGTCACCACATTGTTTCTTCCTGGTAGCCTTGGTTCATGTTCTGCAAGTGGACGGATCAGGAAAGTGCAGGGAGTGGGGGCAGGGAGTGGACTTGACAAGCCAAATGGCCTCCAATGCTGTACCTTTTCTGGCCAGATAGCCTGTGCCCCCTCCTGCAATCTTATTTTATTGCTTCCGCCTTGCAGCAGCAGGGTTTTGAGGGACTGAGACACCAACACAGTGTCATATAGACACCCTGTTGATGGGTGTGACAAGCAGAGGAGGCCAGATCAGATTGTGCAAGCTATGTTTTCTTTTCATGTGAAAATCCATGCGTATTTTCATGCGTATTTTTTCCAAATGTACACATCAATTGTGCACATCATTCAAATGTACACATTTTTTCGTTCATTGATAAAAGCGCAGTTGTATGTATTTTTCACAAGTACACATTTTTTCATGTGCATTTTCAAATGCTGTTCAACACATTTTATTTATTTTTCTGGTCCACAAATCACATCGCAAGCCCAGAAACATATAGATTTCAACCATAGATTGCATCTGATTCTCAGTCCAGAAGGTGCAAGCCAGGTAAAGCCTGATCTAAGATGAACTGAACTGAATTGCTCATTCATCTCTAACTGGAGTAGCCTGACCCAGTTTCAAGTTCCTACTCAGCTATGAATCTCATCCAGTGAAGTTGGGACAATAACTATCTCTCAGCCTAACCTACCTCACACGTTTGTGTAATTACACACTCATTGCTTATATGTTTAGCCTTAAATAAGCAGATGGGATAGGGAATGTCTTCCACAATGTAATTTGGAACAGAAGGGGGCCAGAACCTCAACATGTAGAGTGAATTTAAACCCAAAGTATGTTTAAAAATGGCCATTCAGATATTAAGCCTAAATGCATCCCATTGACATGCTTGTCTGGCAATTTACTTTCATAAATTAGTTTTGCTTTCCAGTGCATATGTTATGGTATAACTCTGTGGGATCAATGAGAAAAAATACTAAATTTGTAAGCAAACACTAGGAGTTCTAGTTTGTCTTCAATAAATTGTGTCTAGAATTAAGCAAAGAAACTTTTAAAGTGTATCAGTTATCATGTACCTTTGCTAAATGCTATGCGTGTACCACACCAGTTACTGTACTTTTCATCACTGGACTGCACTGGGGGAAAAGGCCTTTTCTACATGAGGCATTTATCATGTGCTCATGATTGGTCACTCACAGACACTCATGACATTGTCATCCCCCAGGGCACCTCTTCCTTTTTTCAACCATTATTGCATTGTTTTTCATGTTGATGAAAGTCCGGCATTTTTTTCTCCTCCCATAATGAGTAGGAGGTGCACTGATGAAATGGCGCTTTTGTGCAAATAATACTACAGCACCATCTAGTGACTTTATAATGAAACATACAGAACTTTCTGACAAAGAAAAAAGAAAAGAAAAACACATGGAAAGGAACCAATTGTAATCCTGTGAGGAATCTTGAAGCAAGAGCCCAGTAAAATTGTCGGATTTGGGCCTGGTGCAGAAATGCTCAACGTGGCCAGGAAGGACGTTTAAAATTTGTCCAGTCTCTTCCCCTCACTGGCTTCTTACAATGCAACCCTATGATATCTGCTCTGAACTAAATCCCATTGAGTGCAATGGGGCTCACTTCCAGCTATGTGTATATAGGATAACAGCCTTATTTAGTATGATGATGGCCTTTAAACCTCTCAGAGTTGATTTCATGGTTGCCTCAGAAACTGGAACAAATGATTCCATCCCCACCCCAATGAACACACATAGGCATTGGAAGAAAACAAGTTTTAATCTTCTCTGCGGTTTGTTTCGGTCTGCTGTGTCAAACTGGTCACAGCATGACAGAAGGAAGCATTCCATCACTTATATACTTTTCTAAAGAACTTCTACATTTACTCTGGAAAAAAACCCCAGCTGGGTACCAGCATCGGTGGTAGTAGCAGTGCCCTTGCTGTGTTTAAGAGGTTGCCAAGTCAAGAACTATTTTTTTCACAAATCCGACCCTGGAATTTGAAATCCAAATTACAAATGACAGTAAACATCAGTGAGCCCTCTGATGTTTTGTTGCAGAGATACAGAACAGATACTGAGTGCTTCCATGGAAACAAATGCTTTTACAAAAAAAGAAAAAAAAATGTTCCACACACATTGTGGTTTTTTTATGTATCTCTATATGTTACATAAGCTCCACTCCATTGGCCCTTCCATTCAATGATAAGGTAAGGTTTAAGGGAGGTCTAAGAATTAAAACTGGCTAAAATTTCATTCCCCATGCAAAGATGTGAACAGTTACTTTGGAACCTTTCCATAGCATCTTCTGAAATATATAAACACTGTGGAAGGTTTTGGATCAACATGTTCCGAAGCTCAGGATTGTTCATTCAAATTGGAAGATGGCTGCAGAATATGGAAGTTCGGAGACTATTTTGTATCTAGAATAAGACATTAGCATGAGAATTTGTGGCATCAAGCATTGTTGTAAAAATATACAGTGCAATGTTATATTATATTGAGAACACATCACTTTTTGAAGCATAAGCAGCAGAGAAGTATCTTTTATTTAACACTTTAACGTAGTCAGGAATAGGATACTTGGTGGCCTACGGATGTTTTGGATTACAACTCCCATTATATCTATTGATTGGCCATGCTGTATGGGGCTAAGTTACAGGGCTAGCCTGGCCACTGTAGTCCATGCAACACATCATAGTATCTATAGTTTAGGTGTAACTGGTGCGGAATGGGGTGGCCAGGATGCTGATTACGGTGCCTGGCCTTGCACATCCTCCCCCAGTGTTGAAGCAACTGCATTGGCTACCTATTAGCTACTGAGCCAAGTTCAGGCTTTGCTGTTGGCACCCACCATTTCAGGAATGAAGATTTCGCCTTTCTGAGGCAACCAGAAATGGACAGGTTAGTGGAGCTCGCCCAGTCAAGAAAATCCGGTTTCCACCCAGCTAACAGTTGGCCCTTTCTTGGCCCTGTGGGGAAGAAGAAGGACCGAGGGGACAGGAGCAGGCAGAAGTAACATCGGGGCCTGCTCCTGCTGGACTCTTCCCCCCCCCACACACACACACAGGGCAAACTGCCATCTTGGCCCTGTGGGGAAGAAGAAGGACCGAGGGGACAGGAGCATGCAGAAGAAACATCGGGGCCTGCTCCTCTTGGACTCTTCCCCCCCACACACACACACAGGGCAAACTGCCATCTTGGCCCTGTGGGGAAGAAGAAGGACCGAGGGGACAGGAGCAGGCAGAAGAAATATCGGGGCCTGCTCCTGCTGGACTCTTCCCCCCCACACACAGGGCAAACTGCCATCTTGGCCTGTGGGAAGAAGAAGGACCGAGGGGACAGGAGCAGGCAGAAGAAACATCGGGGCCTGCTCCTGCTGGACTCTCTCTCTCTCTCTTTCTTTCTCTCTCCTCCCTCCGTCCCTCCTTGACTCCTTTTCCTTGTGTGTCATGTCTTTATTAGATTGTAAGCCTGAGGGCAGGGACTGTCTTTTTTGCTAAGTGTAAGCCGCTCCGAGAGCCTTTTTTGGCTGAGGAGCGGGGTATAAGTATGATAAATAAATAAATAAATAAACAGTTTGGGTGTGAAGCCGGCTGTTGTGAGGGGGAGGAGTGAGAGGGAGATACCCCATGTGGTGCCAAGAAGGACCACGTGAGGGTAGGGTGGGGCTGCACTTATAAAAGACAACCACGCCCGAGGCTCGGCCTCTTTCGATTTTGGCTCCCACCCTCTTCTAGTATGGGATTAGCCAGTCGCTCCTTTTGGAGGGAGGGCTGAGTAGGAATTTTTCCAATTATGGTTTTTGCCTACTCCATACTGGAGGTTTTATGTGAGGGGGTGTTTAATTAGGTTGATTTGTGGCAAGGCTGTGCGGGAATTGGCTTCATTAGAGAGGGACGGTGAGCACTCTGGCACCTTTATGGTGATTGGCATAGCCGGATGGCCTGCTCCTCGGGGGCTACGTGGCCCCAGTGCCAGGATATGGTATGCCTTTGGAGACCCTCCTGTCCTCACCTACTCGCTGACGATATGGCAGTGGGCGGGGGTGTAGTAGGATGGTCTCCCCACACTTACGAAGTGTCACATAAGGAAGGAGCAGGTTTACCCGACTCCTTGCTTTGGAGAGTGGCTCGCCCTTTATTACAGGCAAGTGGCCTGAGATAAGGAATTAATTCCCGCACTTTCATGTGCAGATCCAGGGAGGGTCTGTGTCTTCATTCTCTGCTTCCTCTTCTACTCTCAATGAGTGTTGCCACTCATTTCAGAGCTTCCTTTAGGTAGCACTAAATATCTTTCGTGCAAGCAGTGGGTCCTGCTTGTGCCACGGAATCAATGGGACCCACCACTTGTACAACAGAATCTGCAGGGTGCAAGAGAATAGGCAGGGGGTGCAAGCACACCAATGGATTCTGTCCTAAGGGCTAAAACACACACTACATTAAATTGATATTCATTAAACAAAAAAAATCTACAGTTTATAAAACAATGTTAAGGCTATAGAGCTTTCAACCAAGCAAGGAAATATGGCTATGAGTCATGGGTGGGAGGCATCCATGGATCTAGTAGAAATATCAGAATAAAGCAAATGGCTGAAGAAAGGACAACCTTGATTTATGAGGTAATTCTAAAGAAAAAGAGGAATGAATAACTTCCTCTGTTTCCATCCCCCTGCACAAATAATTTGTTAGGTTGAATATCACTCTTATTTATGTATTTATTTATTTATATATTGCATTTTTATACCGCCCAATAGCCGAAGCTCTCTGGGCAGTTCACAAAAATCATATGATCGTGATATGATAGGGAGGCGCTGATATGGAAAGCAATGGGGTACATTAAGGAGAAAGGGGAGAGTGGAGGAAGAAAGGGATCAAGTGGGAGCACAGACAAGTAATCAAAAAGGGTGGGGGGCAGAGAGCAGCAGATATTCCCCCACCACCACTGTATTCCAAGGCTCCTCCTCACCATTTTGTTTAATTTAGTGTAAGTGTGGGGGGGCGTCATCTGGATTGGGACTGCTACCTTTGTGTAGGAGAGATTTAAATATTTCAATCCAGTCATTTTCCCTGTCCCGCCCCACCCCAAATTCATCCCCCTCCCCAGGGACTAAAGCAAGAGGGGAAACTCCACTGCCACCAATACAGTATTCTTCTTCTGTTAGTTGGTGGTGGGGAGGGGGAGGGGGAAGGAGAGATTTTTGGGGTGGGTGGGATGGCTAGATCAGAAGGATAAAACCATCCCTACTCATGCACAGTAGTCCAAATCCATATTCACCATTACACACACTTACACTAAGGTGAACAAAATGGTGAGGATCAGCTGCACGCTACGTAGTCAACATAGAGTGTTGGTTAGCCCTAATCACATGTCTAAATGGGTTTTGGCATATAGAAATAGGAGAGTTAGGATTGACTCTCATAGGTTTGAGAATTCCTCTGGTACTTAGTAACCCAGGAATTATTATTTTTAAAAAAGTGGCATTGAGAGATTTGTGTGTCTCCCTCACAAAAAAAGGCAATATGTGAAGTGTCTCCATTTTAAAAAATAATAATACATATTTTCAAATTAGTTAGATATTTGAAACCTCTTATGTCTGTCAGAGCCAGCCTTTTCATCCAGTACAGAGCACATGGGGAAAATTTTGGTAGTTCTGTTTCCTTGAGAGTCAATCAGATAGAGGTGGTAGAGTCACAAATTTCCTTTAGCAGCAATAGTAGCAAGAAATGTTCATATATATATATATATATATATATATATATATATATACATACATACATACACACACACACACACACACACACACACACACACACACACACATATACATGAGACACAAGCTGGGATTAATAGCATCCTAGAAATTTTTATACTATTTCATGACCTTTTATTGCATACCGTATTTCCCCTGGGAACTATGGCTTTCTCCCCACTTTCTTTCCTTTGAATAATGAGTATTAGGAGTTTTTTGTTTTTCTTTAAACCAAAAGAGAGATCAGCAAAAGCACTTCCCCCCCCCTTTTCTTTAAGAGTAAAAAGCTGGGGAGATGAGTTATTACAAAATGATATCGGTATACCCCATGGTACTTAAAAATAAGCACCCAAAGTTCTTCAATAAGATACATGAAAACCAATAGCTTGAATTATGGCTTTAGTGAAACTTATTGCTATATATGAGGTGTAAAATATTACCACAGGGACAATAACAGGTAAAAGGTCAGCTGAAAAATTATTACCTTTAGTATATATCCGAAGTATTTGCTTTAAACAATGTGATGCCATTTTTTCTCCAAGAGGAACTCTGCCACTTATTATTTCATAAACTCTAGAATTGTTTGGACTAACTGGATAATGGTTTTCCTGCTAATATCCCTAGCACATCCTCACATAGCAGGTCTGAAAAAAGCTTCCAAGTAAGATCCCAGACTAATGCTGTAGTATGTATTAGCTACTCAGAATACTTTTTCCCCTATGAATTTCTGTCCACACAAGAAAGCTTTACATGGGCTGGGATTCCCAAAGGTTGTTTATCCAGCGAAATCCTCACTTGCAACTTGATTACAGTGTCAGGGTCTGTGTTCTTTAATCTCTCCTCGTAGGTCACTCTCAGATCACTGTTGCAGTTGCAATGAATTGTGAACAACCATCTCTTCATACCAAAGATAATGACTAAGGGCATGTCTACACCATGCCTTATCCCAGAGATCGCCCCGGGATCATCCCTGTGCATCCACATGACACACAGGTGATCCTGGGGACAGGGAGGGATGACCCCTCCATTTCCCCGGGATAACTGGCCCCACTTGTATCCTGATTTTTCCTGCAGTCTCAGGATTGTCCCAAGACCACGGAAGGTGTGGGTGGCCATCCCGGTTTCGTCCCAGTTCCTCGCGAGTAAACGCGAGGAGCAAGGAACTAGGCACAGAGCTCTTCAGGCCCATCAGGGATGGAGAGGGGAGCAGGAGCTGGGTTTTTTGTTTGTTTGTTTGTTTACCTTGAAATTTTCACTGGAGCGCTCGTGCACTCCAGCTCTTCATGTTGTTGTTGTTTTTAAAATGGCTGCCGTGATGGACCCGATGCCCGACATGTCACGCGGCCCATGTAGACTGAGGGGGGAGGATCTCACGATTAGCATATCACAAGACCCTCCCCCTCCTCTCCCCTGGTGTAAGCATGCCCTGGGTTATTGTTTACTGGGTCTCTTATGCTAAGATAACAAAAGGATGCTGTAAGAGGTTTTCCTCTCTTTCAAATATTTTTTGCCATTAGTTATTTTGTTGATTAGAGGAGCAAAGTTTTTTTTTCTCTTTTTCTTTTTTAAATAGTGCTTTTCTACATCCAGTAAGGTGGTGTGTGTGTGGATAATGTAAGCTATCCAACATTTCAGGACTGCATCTCATTCCTAATTTTTCCAAAGAGAAACTACTGAGCAGATGTCTTGGCCACAAATTTAAAAACAAAATTCCAGTGAGGAATCAACTAGGTTCTATTACAGTCCTCCCCCTT
Source organism: Elgaria multicarinata webbii (assembly GCF_023053635.1). NCBI lineage: Eukaryota > Metazoa > Chordata > Lepidosauria > Squamata > Anguidae > Elgaria > Elgaria multicarinata. Next base: position 15,023,825 of record NC_086175.1, on the reverse strand, counting down.
CCCCCTGATCATAACATTATATGCTGTTTGCTATTTCCATTTGCTGCCCTCATCCATCGGTGTTGCTAGGCAAATCTATTAGAAGTAAGAATTGAGTATATTGTTTTAAGCTGATCTTGTAACTTCAAGTAGAAATCATTAGTCTCAATGCACTCATACTGACTGGGAAGCCTCTTTTTTCATTTTAATTTTTTTTTTCAACATTGCACTTCCCTGTCTTTTACAACAACAACAGGCAATCAACAATTGGCTCGAATCAAGAAGGTGAAAGATGTGAAGCTCCAGAATATGTGAAACTTAATTAAAAAAAGAGAGTGCATCTGAGCATGTGAAAGATACATTTCAGCACAGAATAGACACAAGAAGCTCACATACACTTGGAGTTAGGGGTAATTAATTACTTTTATTGCAAGGGGTATAGTTTTGAAGCGTAGCTTGAGTCTCAGTATCCTTTGCATTGAAAGATATGTATACCCTCTGCCTTTGCATTAAACAATATGTATACCCCTTCCATTTCCCCCTATGACACTTGAAAAGGAAAAGCAGGAGCAAGGATAAACTGAGGCCCTATAACTCAGGAACATTTAAACTGTAACCCTGTACCCTCTTATGAGGGAGTAAATCCTATTGAACTCAATGGGTCTTATTTCTGAGTACATACATAGGATTAACGAACTAATGGAAATATTAACCAGTCAAATCTGCATAGTTCATTTATTTATTTATTGCATTTCTATACCACCCAATAGCCGGAGCTCTCTGGGCGGTTCACAAATATTAAAGCCATTCAAAGCATAAAACAACAGTATAAAACCATAATATAAAATACAATATAAAAGCTCAACCAGGTAAAAACAGCAGCGAGGCAATAAACTAAAACACACAAAACATTAATAAACTAAAACTTAAAAACATTTTGCTGCCTTAATGATGCTATATCTAAGAGAGATTGTAGGCTAAGCTTGCAATGTGTGAGCTGTAGTACTATATTTGGTGGTTATGGAGAATGACTCCCCCACCCCCCGCCTCCATGATTCCAAACTGCTGTGAGATTTATTGGTGAAAAAAACTTACTTTGATCCTCTTTGGATTGCTTTTATTTTTACTGCTGGTGACCCAAGTGCCGTAAGGTGACAGTCATAGCTTAAAAGCGCACTGATAATAAACCTGGTTCTGGAACAACATTGTCAGCTATCTTGACAGACCTCCTAGGTCACAAATTCCATTAAATGGAAAGGATTTGGGAGTCTTTGTGACTTTAGATGCAGACGCAAGGAGAGCCTTGAGCCCGTTCAGCTGCGCACTGGTACAAAGGCAGGGGAATATGTATCGTCTACAGCTACCTCCCCTGGCAAGTTTGCTGATCTAGGACTCCAGAGGGCCTTTCCGATTCCGTAATTGATGAAACATGTTCCTCGTTTGTTCCTATGGCTATTTTTCCTCAGCAAAGATATACACCTAGATATTAGATGCTGAGAGGCATAGGAGGGAAAACGTATAGTATGAAATAAAAATGTTAGCTGGTCACTCACTACCTCAGAGACAGAGAATAAAGTGTAGTCTCAGAAATTTAGAGAAGGCTGTGTGTGTCGGCGACAAGCCTGCGCAAGCACAGAAGAATCCTCAAATGTTGTATTTTGATGCAGGATTAGCATCCTGAGATGCTTAAATTCCCTTAAAAATTAAATAAAATATTTTTAGCCCTCAGGGTTTATGATACGCTGCAGTAAGTATAAGCAATGAGTTGGTTCCAGACTTAGTCAGGCTTGGAGTAGTAGGCTCACTGAAATCAATGGCACTTAAGACAGTCATGACTAATTTAAGTTCCATTAATTTCAATAGATCTCTTCAGGTGTTTATTTATGGTGTTCAGAGAATGCATGAAGGGAAGAGGGCTCCAGACCCACCTACGTCGTCACATCCTGGAAAATCAGGGTTCTTAGTTTATTTATTTATTTATTTAAAACATTGGTATTCCACCCTATATCATTTAGATCTCAGGGCAGCGTACAGATAAAAGCATACAGTATAAAACAATAAACACACAGAGCTAAAAACAAATTAAACCATGAACCAAGTTAAAACAATATATAATTAAAAAGCAGGAAAAGCAATTAAAACAGTTTAAACAATGTGCCATCTTAGCGAATTTAACCATTTATTTATTTATTTATTTATTACATTTCTATACCGCCCAATAGCCGGAGCTCTCTGAACGGTTCACAAAAATTAAAAACATCCAAAGTATGAAACAACAGTATAAAACCATAATATAGAATACAATATAAAAGCTCAACCAGATAAAAACAGCAGCAATGCAAAATTACGAATTTAAAACACCAAGTTAAAATTTATTTATAGACTGTTAAAATGCTGGGAAAATAAAAAGGTCTTCACCTGGCGTCTAAAAGCATATAATGTAGGTGCCAAGCGAACCTCCTTAGGGAGCTCATTCCACAGCTGGGGTGCCACAGCAGAGAAGGCCCTCCTCCTGGTAGCCACCTGCTTCACTTCCTTTGGCAGGGGCTCGCAGAGAAGGACCCCTGAGGATGACAAACGGGAGGAGGCGTTCCTTCAGATAGCCTGGCCCTAAGCCGTTTAGGGGCTTTGTTAAAAGCTTTGTTAAACAAAGCCTTTGTTAAAAAGCCATGTTTTCACTTGGTGCCAGAATAAAATCAGTGTTGGTGTCTGTCTGGCCTCCAAGAGGAGGGCATTCCACAGTCGGGGTGCCACACACAGTTGTGTGTAGCAGTTGTGTGTAGCACCTCCACAGATACAAGAGGTGTGTCTCTTCAGACTATCGCCCTACACATGTACAGGGTGACAGGTGAGACAACAGAGGGGGGCAAGGGTACGGCGCTCCTCTCTTCATGCATATGCAGTAAGTAAAACACCTGAAGAGGGCTAATGTGTCCACTCTGATTCAGGCCTTAGCTAGACCTAAGGATTATCCCAGGCAAATGGAGGGGTCATCCCTGCCTGCTTCCGGGATCCCCTGTGTGTCATTTGGATGCACAGGGATGATCCCGGGACAATCCCAGGATATAGGCCTGGTCTAGCCATAGCCTCAACCTGGTTCCAACCCAATGTCTGATGTAACCTCAGGCAGGGATGCCATGAGCACCCAACTGGGTGTGCGAGTCCAGCAGACCCCCGACCATGTCTGCCCCCTGGATGCAGTAGGGTACCCCCACCTGCCCATGTGCTGAAATCATGCACTTCCTTCCCCCCATGTGCTGACGGTGGCCTTAAAGTCCCCATTGATGCAAGGATAAAGGCATGAATGGTCCACTCACACCTTTACCCTTGTGTCAATGGGCTCAAGGGGGTGGGGTGGGAGGCTGTGACAGCAAGGTGAGCACCCATGGAGCACAGATGAATTCAGCCACCACTAACCTCAGAAGCCACAGGAGTTGATCAAAAAGATTCCCAGTGGACTCTCCTATAGCTAAGAGAAGCAGAGCTAATTATGACAAATCCCAAAATGTGCTGATTCAGCTCTGCAAAATAAGTAAAATTATGCTAATTTGCTTGCTTTACATAATGGAAGCTGGTTGCTGGATTCAGTGTTCCTGATATATAATTTGGGTTACTTTGACAAAGAATTTTTGTGATTTTTTTGCCTGTTTGTGAAGCAGAGAGTGCAAGTTAAGTTCAGAATATAGCTTTTTTTTTCCCTCCCAAGGAAAAGCAAGTTTATCTGTTTCCCTGCCACCTGAGTTTTTGCAGCATGGTTAATGGTTATCAGTTTTGTGAGAACTTGTATAATATGCCAAAAAGATAATAATAATAAAAAACCTTACCAAATACTTTCTTAATTTTGTCCTATGTTGATGTGATGCAGAATGAGTTAATGGAGTTTGGTGTATTTCATTGTTCAGTATTTTATATTGAAGAAATAAACAAATAAATAAAGCAGGTACATTATTAGAATATCTGAATGCTCAGCCAGATGTCTTTCCAAAACATTTCATCCATTTCATCTCCTCAGATGTTTTGGGATGAATCCATGAGATATACCCTATACAATGGATACACATTATCTGGATATTGCAAGATAATGAAGCTACTTGGTCTCCCTTGCTCCTGATGTGGCTGTGAATATGAAAGAGAAAATCCATCCATGGTTTTGAGACTAGTCAGAACATGATTGAAATTATGGGGAATGATTAAATTTCTTTCTGCTCATCTATTCATAGTATGATAGAGTTGGAAGGAACCTCAAGGTAACCTAGTCCCACCCTTTGCTACTGTTATTATTATTATTATTATTTATTTATTTATATAGCACCATCAATGTACATGGTGCTGTACAGATAACACAGTAAATAGCAAGACCCTGCCGCTGGGCAACCTCAGGAGGTCCAGGAGGCATCCAGAATGCCCCCAGTGGGATGCACCCTTCCACCACCAGAGTGCCCCAAATGGGGAAAATTAAAAAATGGTGCCTGGAGCTGCTATGGAGCTAATTTTCAAGCTAATTTTGACCGTTTGGGTGCTCTGTAGCAACTCTGGATGCCATTTTGTTTGCAATTTGTGAAGGACAGTCCAAAATGGCTGTGGTCTTGTCCTGCTCAGCAAAGTCTTGTCCAAATAATTGTGTCTAAACTGTCTAACTTGGCCCAGGCCTCTGAGCCAGAGTGAGTGAGTTGGAGAGTGCTTCTCAAGGTCGATCTCATGGCTGGGTAATTGGTTTCACCCAGCATTGCATTCCCGACTCCCACCACAACACTTGGGAGGTTATTGGGGTTAATTGAGATGTTGATCTGTCCCAGCTGTGGGAAAGAACGTTCTGGTGGAGAGGACCTCACTCCTCAGGGAGGGGGCGCCAGGGGCCCGGGGAGGGCATCGGTTGGTGAAGATGGGTCAAAGGGCCTGTTGACTGGCAAGGGAATAAAGAAGCCAGTAGCCAGGGCTCTTCATCTTCCTGTGGGCTACACGTGTATCAGGTGGAAGATTTGTTCTGAGCTGGAGATGCTGCTCAGAGTTTAGTTAAGTTTTTAATGTTTTAAGTGTCTGGGGGAGACCGGCTGTGGCTGCGGCGAGTTTCAGGACAGGGTTAATGGTTTTATGACATGATTGCTTGCTACTAACCTTCCCTTTGTACTTTACCTCATCCCCTCTTTTCTCTCTCCCTCCTCTCTTTCTCCCTTCCCCTCAGCTTTTACTGCCTGACCAGAGCCTTACAAGTTAGATTTTACTTTGTGTGAATAAACCTCCTTTGGTCTTAAAGTGTGTGTGTGTGTGTGGTGTTATTTCTCAAAGGGAGGACAGGGCTGAGGACAGGGCTAGGGAGGGGTCTACTTGGGAATCTTGACGTTTGGACCCCAGACTTCCTTCACACAATTATTTTTAAATTGATTCCCCTCCAATTTTGCATGGTGGGGGACTGCACAGGCAGCTGCAGTAGCTTCATGCAGCCTGAAGGTTACACATTGCCCACCCCTTTACTACAGCATCCCTCATAGGCTGCTTAAACTCTGCTTAAAAAACACTATTGAAGGAGAGTCTAGTAATCCTGTTGTTCCACTGTTGAACTGCCAGGAAGTCCTTATTGCTTTTTAGGAAGATGAGATCACAAAGACTTACATCATTGCTGGCTCACGTCTGCTTAGATGCTAGCTGAGAAACTCTGGCAAATAACAAGACATTCTGGGACACTATTTGTTATGCTATCCAAGTATCGGCACACAGATTGAAGGGAAATGGTGTGTGATTATTTGAAATTGATCATAAAATGTTTTTGCGCTAATCTCACATGAAAAAAAACAGACTTGACAGATTGTGGTCTGGCTCCATGAGACTCATTTTTGTTCATACGGTAGTTATCCTTTGACCAATCATTGAAACACTACATCAGAAATGAAATGACAGAGAAAACAAGGGAAATGATTGTTTTAATCAGGAGTTTTATCGTCTATCAAGGAAATGCAAGGACATAGGGTCATTCAAATCAATATGTGAAATTCAGTGTGCACACTCATCTTTCCTCTTAGGGTGACCATATGAAAAGGAGGACAGGACTCCTGTATCTTTAACAGTTGTATTGAGAAGGAAATTTCAGCAGCTGTCATTTGTATATCTGGGGAATCTGGGGAAATTTCCTCTTCATCAAAACAGTTAAAGCTGCAGGTTACCTGCCCTCTTTTAAATCTGGTCACTCTAGTATAGCTCCTGCAGCTTTAACTGTTGTGATGAAGAGGGAATTTCACCAGGTTCTCCATATATACAAATGACACATGCTGAAATTCCCTTTTCTATGCAACTGTTAAAGATACAGGAGTCCTGTCCTCCTTTTCATATGGTCACCCAAGATGAACAAGCAGGACATGATGCAACAGCACCCTCCCACCCATGTTCCCCAGCAACTGGTGCATACAGGCTTACTGGGGCACACAGGCTTATTGCCTCGAATACTGGACATAGCACATAACCATCAGGGCTAGTAACACACTTCTCACATGTCATTTAGTGCTTAGAGTATGGCTGCAATCCTGCACATACTTACCTGGGAGTAAATCCCATTGATCTCATTGAGGCTTCCTTTTGAGTAGACATATATAACATTGCACTATAAGTAAAATGTGATTTCTTTTAAAAAACTGGATTATTTAAACTGTATAATGTATAGTTAGGCATAGTAACATGAAAATTACATGATGGAAGCAATTTTGCCTTTTTTTTAAGAATTAGAAAAATAAGTAGACATTTCTAGATTAGTTATTAAAGTAAAGTGAAGCAAATCCAAGAAGCAAGAATTTATAGCTTTATCTATAGTTATCTTCCTCTGATCCCTTCATTTGTATAAAACTGAAATTCGGTCTATGCTCAGTGCTTTTTTCAGTTTTGTGTCAGGTAAGACACAGCAGGGGGTGAAATGAATTCATCTTCCTGTCTTCAAGTAAACTAAAAGCAATTTTCGTCTTCCCATGTGGTCACTTGTGGTTCTTGTCATGTTCAAGCTAATGATATCAGCCCCCCTCAGGTTGTTTAAGTATTCATGAAGTAATTAAATTCTCATTAACATATAAATAAAAGAAAACTGAAAACAAGTTTAGCAGGCACCTAACATCTGTTCTAATGCTTTTAAGTATTAAAATGTGCCATGTACATAAGGTAAAGTGTATTTTGTTCAGAGAAGTATTTTGCATGGATTATTTATAGAGACTGTAATTAAATGGATTTGGTGTATTAAGGAAAATTAACTGAAAAAACACAAGATAGATATGTTGTATGTCTCTATTGCCAAAATAAGGGATTTTTAAAAAAAATTAAAGGAAAGGGAGAATTAATAGGGATTTTTGTTTGTTTTGAGATTCAGATAAAATTATGGGGAGAAATGAATCCATTTTTAAGAAGGAAAGACAGCTACCAAAATGGAATCATGGACTCTAAATTAGTACTGAAGCACAGAACATTTTCCTTGATAAAGGACTGAAAAAGAAGAAGTCCAATTAATAACAGCATATTTGTGAGAACATCTAATCTCATTTGACCCTTTGATTACTTAAGGTCTGGAGCCCTGGCTTCAGGTGCTTAGTCTCTACTACAAAGTTATATTCCTTACAACAGCCCTGTAAGGTAGGTGGCTATCCCAATATTGCAGCTGAGGCTGAGAGAGACTGTCTTGTCTAAGGCACCCTAGTGAGTGCTTTGATGGAAGTAGTGAGATTCAACCCGAGGTCTTCTTTATTCATAGCTCAATCTCAGCATCATTACCAACAGCTCATATTTCTTAATGGATGGGATTTATTGTATTGTATTGAGATATTATTGAAATTGGGATATAAATAAAACTAAACAAAAGCCTTATAACACCAGGTACCTTATGAAGCTTAATGGTGTTAAAGCCATAGGAAATCATCATAATCATAATGTTTATTTTTTTCTATTTCATTTGATAATAAACCATATATATATATATATATATATATATATATATATGGTTGTTTCCTGTCCCGTATATACTATATATATATATATATATATATATATATATATATATATATATATGGTTCTATTTGCTGTCCCATATATATATATATATATATATATATGTTCTCAGTTGTTCATTCCATTCTCTAAAGTATTGCTCCTGATTTCTATGCAACAGAGCTGGCCAAAGAAAATCTAATAATATTTCATTGCTGGTTTTAGATTGATAGGTTGGCAGAGAAGGAGAGACAGATAAAGGAATCTTCAGAATAAGTTAAATTATTTTATCAAATGGAGGTGGCAAGAGAAGAATGTATTACTTACCAGGAGGATGATTAAAATGCAGCTTGGTGAATCAGCACTGTACAGGACATCTCTCTCCAGAATGTAGTTAAGGTAAAGTTCTTGAACTAAAGCCAATCTAAGGCCTATTTGTTCACAAATAACAGAAGAATGCTGCTTAGGCTTTACCATTTCAGGCTGCAGCCAGCCTCAGATGTTCATTTATATTTGGATATACTGCAGTGTGTATGAAACTGCCTTAGGGATGTATGAGAAATTCATTTCAGTGCATTCTTGACTAGAATGTACTCAATTTGCACCTCTTTGACCCAAATGTGGACTCAAACACAATCTGTGGTCAAACTCCACACATTTCTGAGCTTGCAAAATGATTTGCAGACCACCACTCCATGTGTTTGACAAGATGGGTGCATTTTTAAAATGTGCATGAAAAATGTGTACTTTTGAACAATGTGCACAAACAGGCCTTAATCAATGAGAGAAAAGTGTGTACTTTTTTTAAAAAAAGAAATGTGCACAATTTATTTGCACATTTGGGGAAATCTTCATGAAACAAGTTGCAACTAGTTCTGAGGTAATTTTTTTTTTCTGATTCACCCATCCCTAAACTTTCTGCATATCACATCATGGAGAAGACCAAGCATAACTCTCCCCACTGTAGAGGTTTGATCTGTGTAAAATGTGATTCCCTTCTACAGCCTGAAGTGATCCAATCTTCACTTCTATTGAAGGGATGAAGTGACTCTTATATTACAGTGCAGCTGCTAAGATATTCTGCTTGGTTTGCATGGCATCACTCAGGCCTAAGCTACACCAAGCAGGTTATTGCACTATGAAAGTGGTATGAAAGCGGTATAAAGCTATACTGCTTTATAGCGGTATTGAAGTGCACTGACAACTGTTGGGGCCCATTGACACATACCATATACTGCTTCCATACCGCTATATCCTTCTTGGTGTGGCTCCTACCTTTTATATACCGCTTTCATACCAGCTATCAAGACTGATCTCTTCTGGCAGGCCTATCCAGTAGAATTTTAGGATTATTTTTATACAGTGTATGCTATGTTTTTAATTAATATTTTATTTATTTTATGCTTGCTGTTGTTCCCCACCTCAATCCAATTGGAGAGGCAGGTAAGTAATAAATTATTATTATTATTATTATTATTATTATTATTTACCGCTTTCATATCACTTTCATAGTGCAAAATCCTGCTTGGTGTAGATTAGACCTCAGTTGCTACAATCCAGTTATTCCTGCATTAAAAGCTAATTCACCAGTAGAAATGTTTAGGATCATTTCTAATGATGTATAATACTCATCTTTAATAGAGTTAAAATAAATGGAGATTATATACAATTCATTTAACAAAAACCCTACGGTTTGCAAAACAGTGTTAAGGCTCTACAGTTTTCAACCAAGCACCAAAAAACAGGGAAATTGGGAGTTAAGGCTCACAGGCCTATAACGCCACATCCTCCCTAAGGAGGCAGAAAGTGACAGTGAAATTCTCGTTGTCCCAAAGCAGATAAACCATGAGGACAGGATGGAGAATAGGATATGCAGAGGTGACTGTGGGGTTGTGGAAAACTGATGATGAACAACTTTGGGCCACCTACTTCTCTTTCTTTAGAGTATCTCCTCATGCTGATAGTTGCAACCCAACACATCTGACAGGCACCAGGTTGGTGAATTCTGCTCTTGAGAAAGGGGAGGCAGAATGTAGATCCCCAGATGTTTTGGAGTTCATCACATAAAAGCCCCTATCAGCATCAGCAGTGATCAGGAATACTGGGAGCTGATGTCCAAAACATCAAGATAGATTTATTTTTTTGCCACACCTGTTCTAAAGTATGATGTTTTCCAGCATTAAGATATGCAACCAATCAAGGAACTCTGAATGAGCTACATCGTTATTTAAAGTGATGCACCTCTTTAGGAGTTCCTTGATGGATCCTATTTAGACTGTCTTAAACCAAATAAAGCCACAATGAATGAATCTTGAATACCTAATCCAGATAGTTCTTCAGATGTTAAAATTAGTTTTCAACACAAGGCATAGGTTTTCTGTTTATTGAATATCAGATATATGGTATTGGGGGACTAACAAAGAGATTTTTTTTCTTATGTGTCCAGCAGTGTGAGATCAAAGGCAGAGCTAACACCTAATACTTTGATGCATAAGGATTATGTTAAAATTAATGATGAAAATGATTTTTGTCTTCCCCTAATACATAACATGGGAGTTGCAGTGCAACACCTTTGGAGAGCACCAGGCTGTGGAAGGATGGTTTATACTTGAATCCTGTACATGTCTTCCCAGAAGTCAGTGCCACTGAATTCATTAGGGTTTACTCCAAAGTGGTATGGGATTACAAACTAATCTCATCTGAAAGGAGTTAATGACAGCCAAAATAAACCTTTTCTGCTCCTCTTTCACTTTGATGAGATGATGTTTTTTGGGAGGGATTGTGAGGAGTGAATAGTATATTTTGTATAAACTCATTTTAAGGGAGGGCATTGGTTCTTTAAAGGGCAGGATATTGACCAAATGTTGAAAGTGCCAGCACATGCTCTGGTTCTATATCTGCAACAAATAGTGCTGCTATATGTGAGATGTGTATTTTGTAATCACAACAATTAACGCTGCAGGAGCCCTGCCCTCCTTTTCATATGATCACCCTGTGTGGCCAAAGCTTTTTCTTCTTTTTTCCTGTTAACTGCCCATTTCCCTTCAATCTTTAACCAATTTTCCTGAAATATTCAGGTTATATAAAACTGACATTTCTTTCTGGCATATGTAAATTTCAGAAAGATTGGTGAAAACCTTTTGGCTTTATTAAGATTAGAATGACCAACCCCCAATTCCTGTTTTCAGTAGTAGAACCTGTATTTTCCCCCTTTCAAGCCTTAATTAAGGGTGCAGTGCTATGCACCCTTAAATTCCCCCGATCTACACCAAGGGCCGATCTACACCAAGCAGGATATAACACTTTAAAAACAGTATGAAAATGGTATATGTAATGTGTCCTGGGCCTGAACAGTTGTCATAACCATTATAAACTGTTATAAGCAGTAGTGTAGATCCTGCCCATGTATATTGGTAAGTGTTTCTGGTGGAGACAGGACTTTTTCAGTGGTGGCACGCCACTAATGAACTTCTCTGACCAGAAAGGCTTATTTAATATCTTCCTCATTCACTTTTTTGGCATCAGATAAAAGCTTATTTATTTTCTCAGGCTTTTTAGAGCTTTGCACATGTATTCCACTGATTTTTTTTTTAATTTGCTGGGTAGCTTTAGTTATGCTATATATCTTATTGGTCTGTTTGTTTGTTGCTGCTGCTGCTGATATGTGTATACTGCTTTTATTGTTTCATGAACTGTTGATTGATTGATATTGTATTTTAATGTTTAATTTTTTAATTTTTGTGAACCGCCCAGAGAGCTTCGGCTATTGGGCGGTTTAAAAATGTAATAAATAAATAAATAATAAATAAATAAATAATGTTTATTGTTGTTAGCCCTCCAGAGGACATTGCTATTGGGTAGCATATCTATACTGAAATAAAGACAACAATATTCTGTAACATAATTATCTGGGGGGAAAAACAAGTATGCATATACTTATTTTTATACTATACTAAAAGAAACATAAATCTCCTCCCAAAGCCATACACATAGGACTGAATGTCCATAAACACCTGCTGAAAATAGCAAATATATATATATATATATATATATATATATATATCTCCTGTATTTAAACTGGAAAGAGTTAGTAAGCAATAACCATGTTAATTTGAGAATACTTGTGGTCAGTTTCATTTATACACATAGGGGGCTTATTACTTTCCTTCTTAAAAATGAAAGTGCTTACGGATACAAAAAGAAATTCTGTGTGTGCTCTGAGAAAAAGAAATAGCTCCCTTTTAGCTTGTTCATGACTCCTTAGACAATACAAAGTCACTGATTTTTGTCTATTCTTTTGTAGCCCTGGGAATTTTAAATGAAGCAAGATATTACTAATGCCTTTGTGACAATGCTGCAAAAAATGTATTTTTCTTCCTCTCTCCCTTTCTCTCTCTCTCTTTCCACAATTGCTACTGACATGCACAAAGATAAGATAAATTTAGAATAATTCTTAGAGCTGAGTGGAAGCTCCTTACCCAGTTTTCTGTTCAGTTTCCTGGGTACTGAAAAGCACCTGCTTTTTAGCAGTCATTGACAATTGCCTCGTGTGGCGCAGAGCGGTAAAGCAGCAGTTTCTGCAGCTGAAACTCTCCCCGCGGCCTGAGTTCGATCCCAGCGGAAGCTGGTTTCAGGCAGCCGGCTCGGGTCGACTCAGCCTTCCATCCTCCCAAGGTCGGTAAAATGAGTACCCAGCTAGCTGGGGAAAAGGTAATAACGGCTGGGGAAGGCAACAGCAAACCACCCCGCTATAAGGCCTGCCAAGAAAATGTCAGTGAAAGCTGGCGTCCCTCCAAGAGTCAGTAGTGACTCAGTGCTTGCACGAGAGGTTCCTTTCCTTTTTCCTGACAATTGCTGAGATCATATTCAGTTTTGTTTTGTTGCTGTCCAGTACCCTTTCATTCCCTTGCTGGCTGCTCCCTCTGGAGTAGGGATGTGCGACACTGGGAATCCTGTTCCATTTACGCGTGATAGTATTTCCTAGATTTTCCCAGTGGCAGCAGGGTGTAGTGGATTTCCCCCCAATTTCAGAAATGTTCATATTATTTTGCACACATTAAATAAATAGATACTTTCGTTTGGTCCCATGATTTGACAGAATGGGATTGTGTTGTTGTTGTTTTTACTATCATTGTCTTTCATATTACCCTTTGGGTCTTTAAATTTGCACCAATGGAGTAATTTTGTAGGTTGTTTGGCCTTTAAATTTGAGAAACTGGGTCGGCCAGTGTTTTTTGCTATGTATTCCCCTTGTATAAGTCCTGTTAGTAGATAAGAGTGGGGTGAAGGGGGAAGAGCAGAAGTGGAGGATGAAATTGACAAGTTCTTTGACATGTATGGAATATGGCTCTGCTGAGCTAAATGAAGTAGTCTGTGGCGGGGATGAAACTGACAAGGATATTAACAACAGGAATAGGTAGGACAGGCAGACTTGGGAAAGACAACTCTCTCTCTCTCTCTCTCTCTCTCTCTCTCTCTCTCTCTCTCTCTCACACACACACACACACACACACACACACACACACACACACACCTGACACCATGTAAATTCCAGGGGGGCGGGAATGATCCCATTTGCACAAATTTAAAGACCCCCAAAATAAATGTTAAAAAGCCACGATCCCATTTGTGCAAAAAGCACAAAAAAATCAATCAATCAATTATTATTTATTACCGTCACAGACCAGCAAAATCAATATAAAACATGCAAAGGATAGATAAAAAGTGAAATAAAAACAAAATACAGCTTTGTGAAGATCCTTCTCTCAGGAGGATTGCAAAGTTATTTTTTCTAATTTGAGTTGAGCTCATAAGAAACTTAGAGACCTTTTCAGTAATATGAGAGGACACATCCCATAAACAAATTAATACCAAAGTTGTGGGGTTGCATCCAGAAAAGGCTGTTAATAATGGAATGATTAGCTTCTTTCTGCATTCCTCATACATGTTACAATGCGAAACGACATGTTCAACGGATTCTATTGCTCCAGAGCCACTGAGACATATCTGTTCATTAACCGGGATTTTACTAAAATGTCCTTCTTTGCGCAAATTTGCCACTGCCATTAAAAAAAATCCAGCTCATTCACTGAATTTTATGGTGAGGCCAGACAATATTATCTCCCATTTGTGGCTCTCCCAGACTTGCTCATTGCTTTCTCTATCTACTTTCTTACCAGAAAAACACGTGCGCACACTTAGGGCACAATCCTATGCACGTTTAGACAGGGAAAAAAAGTCATACTACTGTCAATGCTGACTAGGGAATGCTGACAGGTGTAGGACTTTTTTAAAATGTCTAAACCTGCATAGGATTGTGCTCTTAAGGAGGAGATGGAAGAGCTGCACAACTTGTGCCATTTACTTAGGGTGACCATATGAAAAGGAGGACAGGGCTCCTGTATCTTTAACAGTTGCATAGAAAGTGGAATTGCAGCAGGTGTCATTTGTATATATGGAGAACCTGGTGAAATTCCCTCTTCATCACAACAGTTAAAGCTGCAGGTGCTATACTAGAGTGACCAGATTTATAAGAGGACAGGGCACCTGCAGCTTTAACTGTTGTGATGAAAACAGAATTTCATCAGGTGCTGCATGCATACAAATGACACCTGCTGAAATTTCCTTTTCAATACAACTGTTAAAGACACAGGAGCCTTGTCCTCCTTTTCGTATGGTCACCCTACATTTACTGTCTCCTCTGCACACAGTGTCACTTGCCCTTACTGCCATTTACCTATGTGAATTTGTGTTCAGACATTTATGACGAAATTATCAAAGTCACATAGACTTCTTGCAACAGCTAATCAGATTAAATGGTAGTGATGGTAAATGAGGCCAAGGACAGTTAACATTGGCAGAACTATCTGATCTTGTTCAAGAAACAGTTTTGTTAAATTAATTGCCTTTCCAATTTGTAGTTAATTTGAATTATAATGAGAAGTTACTTTCTGACCAAGCTTGGGGAAGCTTGATATAAATTAGGGGGACCACATGAAAAAGAGGACAGGGCACCTGTATCTTTAACAGTTGCATGGAAAAGGGAATTTCAGCAGATGTCATTTGTATGCATGCAGCATAATCACAACAGTTAGAGCTGCAAGAGCCCTGTCCTCTTTTGTACCTGGTCACTCTAGGATAGCTAGAGACAAAAGAGGGCAGGGCTCCTGCAGCTTCAACTGTTGTAATGAAGAGGGAATTTCACCAGGTGCTGCGTACATACCAATGTTTCCTGCTGAAATTCCCTTTTCTATGCAACTGTTAAAGATACAGGAGCCCTATATAAATGAACTAAAGCTTTGGTAAAGTCTCTGAACTGGGTGGGGCTTAAGAAAGAATCTTACCACTCATAGGGCTGAGGAGTGGAATTGTGTATAATAGAAACTGTCTGTGCCAGGAGTACAGACGTTGTCATGCCCTTATACCCCCGCCTATACCCCCTATACCCCAGGACTCCTCTTCAGACAATGATTTAGAGCCTACTGAGTCAAATGTCCCTTGGAAATAAGCTGCTTCAAGAGATCCTGGGGCTGACCAAGAAGGCCCTGGGCCTTCAGGAGGGAGAGTTTCAGATCTTCTCCCTTCAAAGTTGGAAAGCTCTATTTCTGAGTCAGAGGTACCACCCAGCCCCTGAAGATACAGACAAAGACAATGGCTAAGTGAAGGAGTGTCTGCTTGCAGAAAATAACTCCTCAGAAGTAAAGGGCTCCCTGTGAACAAGGCAGTCATCATAAATAGGACTTCTGTCAATGGGTCTGTAATGAGCTACAGCTGAGCCTTGGTTGGGTCTCTGGAAGCTCTGGCTGTATAAGCTTTCAGTCAGAGCTTACTTGCTGCTGAAAGTAACCCCTTCCTTTCAGCTTTAGTCTCCTGTATGCTTGACCTTGACTTCTGATGGAATCTCTGTGCTACTGACCTGAGCTGATGGTGATTGGCCGAGGCCAGTGGCTGGCAGATTTGAGGCAGGAGCTCGTAGATCTGCCTATTTCAAGAATCCGACCAAGGATTGTGACTGAGTGTTATTCTTGGCCAGTCCCTAACTATGTCATCCCAGGTGGGGGCGGTGGTTCAGAGTTGCTTTTATCAACTCCATGTGCTCCGCCAAGTTCGCCCCTTTCTGTCAGAGGCTCATCTTACCACTGCAGTCCAGGCCCTGGTTCTTTCCAGACTGGACTATTGCAACCTGTTGTATACAGGGCTTCCCTTGAAGCAAATCCAATGCCTACAGGCTGTACAAAATGCAGCAGCCAGGTTGCTCACGGGGCTCCCGAAGTGGTCTTCTATCACTTTGGTGCTTCAAGAACTAGGCTACTAGGATGTGCTACAAGGTCTTGTTGACCATGTATAAAGCCCTGCATTGCTTGGGTCCTGGATACCTGAGCACTTGCCTTTCTCCTGTGTCTCACCATTGGCAGACTCACTTTCAGGAGCAGGGCGCCCTGATGGTCCCCCGCTACAACTTGGAATGTGCCGGGGCCAGGGCTTTTTCAGTGGCTGGCCCCCAGTTATGGAACAATGTGCCACTGGAGATTCGACAGGCTCCCACTCTCAATTGCTTCAAACGCCTTTGTAAGGCGTTTTTATTTTCACAAGAGTCTGGGGAGAGGGTGGTTTAAATTGGGGTTGAGGGCTTTTAATGGTTTGAGGGTGAGGGTTTTAATGGAATTGTCTTAATGTGGGTTGAGGGTTTTAATGGAATTGTTTTATATGTTATTGTAAAGCGCCTCAATGCCAGAAATGGTGAGGCGGCACTATAAAAATGCTTTAAATAAAATAAATACTGACCTCTGGGTTCCTGCTTGACTCTGGTTCTTGAACTGCTTATTGTATCTGACTGCTTATCTGTGTTTTGACATTGGCTGTGCCTCAGACCTGGGGCGGGGCGGGGCGGGGTGGAGGGAAACACCTACTTAGCTGGTAATACTGGCACTGTGCTGAATTTTTAATCTATTTATTTTTGATCTTTTGCTGGGTGGTGGTGGTGGCTGTGAAAATAAATTGCACCCAAATATTTTGGGAAGGGGTGAGAATTTCTGAGCATTTTCCTGGTTGTAAGGCTTCAGTGCTTACTGTACTGTAAAGAGGTAGCGGATGGGTTTGTTTGTGCTATTTCTTTTATCATTTTCTCAATTTCTGTTCTTGCAGCCTCTATGGCTTCTTGGAAAACCTAAAGTCTCAGTGATCTTCTAAATGAGCTGTTTATTGCATTCTTGTGAGTGGCCTATTTTAATGTTTCTCTTTGTTTTATATCGCTGTTGCATCGCCCCCTTTTGCTGAATGATGAATGAACGACTGTTTTTGTTGTTGCTTTATTCAGTTTTCCTATGAATTGTATTTTATCAATTTTACTGTAACACTCTTGAGTTGTCATAGTGAAAATCAGGATAAACTTTTCTTATATGCATAAATATAACTAAAATATTTGACACAGCCCAATAGAAACCCTTTGAAATGAGGGAAATATGAGGGCTGCCATAAATACTGCATTTCCCAAATGGAACCTGAGGACAGATTTAGAGCTGTATGGTTTAGATTCAAGTCAGCTATATTCAGACTGCTTCAGGCCTTAGGCTGAAATCTTATGCATACTTCCCTGGACGTAAGTCCCATTGAACGTACTGGGACTTACTTTGGAATTAATATGCATATTTAATTAACATACTTTGCTAATTGAATAATTACGCCCAGGCCTATTGAGGGTGTTTAATTTCCATGTCATTTCTTTATGACTAAAGTAGATTAGTCAGTGATCCATAATCAGGATGCCTGCAGGTTTTTGTTGCTTTTTAAAGTTAAAAGCAGCTTTGCCCCTCTTGAATTTGAAGCTGGACCATGGCAATGGTTGAAGGGGATTAATCCTTTGGGGAAATGTCAATCAAGGCCTCCCTACTCCGGAAGCTGTTGTTTGTCTCAAAGGAGAAATATACAAGCACCATATTGGTACTTACTAGGGATGTGCCTCAGGTTTACATGAAACCAGCCAGTTCTACACCAAGCAGGATATCACACTTTGAAAATGGGTTGAAAACTGTATATATGGAGTGTGCCCTGGGTCCCAACAGTTGTCAGTGCACTTCAATACCATTATAAAGCAGTATTAGATTGTAAGCCTATGCGGCAGGGTCTTGCTATTTACTGTTTTACTCTGTACAGCACTATGTACACTGATGGTGCTATATAAATTAATAATAATAATAATAATAATAATAATAGTGTAGATCCTGTCCAGGAAGCTACATAGCAACAGACTGCCATGGACTTGTTCTTACACTCCCTGAGGCAAAGCATGCTTCCATTGGAAGGCACCAGAATCAAAGCTGGAGCTAAACAAGGCCTTATTGTCTCATGTTTTGGAGATGCCAGCATGTCAGTGGGAGAGACAAAGGCCATGGCTAGACCTACCGGGTCTAGAGCAATGGAGGGAGTAGGATCTCATTATATGGTTATTGTGAGATCTTCCCCTCTGTCTACATGTGGTGCATGATGTCCCAAGAGGAAGAGGACATCGTACTCACCATTTTGTTTTTTTGTTTTTTTAAAAGGAGGAGTGCACGAGTGCTCAACCGCAAAATGTAAGTTTGTTTGTGTGTGTTTTTTTAAAAAAATTCCCCACTCTCCCCACCCCACCCCACCCCCAATAGGAACAGAGTTCCTGAGGAGCTCTGTGCCCCGTGCCTGGTCCCAGCTCCTCGTGGTTACTTGTGAGGAGCCGGGACAACCTGTGACACCCGTCCACATGTTCCGCAGTCTCAGGATCATCCCAAGACCATGGGAAAAGCGGGCTAAAAGGCTAGGGCGATACCATGGGCCAAGGGAGGGATCATCCCTCCCTGCTCCTGGGACCCCCTGTGCATCATGTGAATGATGCACAGGGACAATCATGGGGCGATCCCTGGGATATTACCCCATCTAGCCATCCCCAAAGCTTTGGATCTCCAAATCTTGACTTGGGTTCAGTACCTGAGTTGAAGCAGAGACACTCCAAATTTCTAAAGTGCTGAAAAAAAGTCAGAGTTTAATTTTGTGGTTGGTTGGTGCACACCTATACTACTTATATATTCCACATATGAGTGCATCTGCATGCACACACACCTCATGGAGTGAAATATCAGCTTCAGAAAAGGAGAAATTTCAGGGGGAAACAGAAGAAAGTGACCAACCAACCCCTCCCCACAGCACTGTGGGCCAGTCTGATGATAAACAAAATATGGAGACCTAAGCATGAATCTTCTACCATATTGTCTATTTTGGCTCTTGGAGTCGTTGGGAAGCCACTACTAGAAACATTTGTGTTTCATTAATTCTTCTACAAACATCTGTTTGTTAGTTAGTTTTAAATGGGATTCTTTAAAACAATTTGACTGCTTAGATGCTTTTGTCATTATGAGCATCATCGGATGAGCGTTTTATCGCATGCCACTCACAGTTTTTCATGGGACCTTTTCATGACACTGTCTACCTCCCACGTATCTCTCATTCCTTCTGGTCTTCTTTCTGCAACAAAATAAGACCCCAGTAAACCCATTTTTTATTTTTTATTTATGTTTTGGAAGCAAAACTTGCTGCCATTTACTGCTGTGTGCAGGAAAAGCAGTGTGATAAAATGCCAACTGAATGGGCCACATGATCATTGTTTACTTCCTCTTTCTTCCCTGTATGAAGAAAGGGAAACTATAGTGGGACAGAAGCAGGGGGGGAAATGATGGTAGGGAAACATGATTCCCCCCCACCCCAGTCCGATGACACTCTCTCTATAGGTTCCTCCATGCAAAATTGCAGCATCTTACATGTGCAAACTATACATGTCTACTCAGAAGTAAGCTACGTTATTTTAATGGGCCTTCCTCCCAAATAAGTGTGGATAATACTTTTCCATAGGTTTCCAATACTTAATGCTACATTACATGAAATCGTAAGTCCAAACAACCCCAGAAGATGAATTGAGCAAATCCTTATGCAGTTTTAAAATAACTAAAAGATTAAAATAATCTCAAGTATTTAAAGAGGCTTGGGACACCAAAGAGAAACATTTTATGTTTAACTCAAGAAAGAAAGAGGAATATGAGAAGAGGGAATACAGAACCAGAGAACTCGGATAATGTATTATGTTTATAATATTTATTTATGATGTCTCTGGGATTCTCCAAAGCACAAGTGGCAAGGGATCATTGCGAGAGATGATCAAATTAAAAAGGCAATTAATTAAGAGGAGGAGAAAACTAGCACTAACGAAGCCACTGAGTATAGAGAATTGTTTAGGCATGAGAGGGTAAGTAAAAACTTAATATTGAAAGCAATTGTCCCGAATCTGTTTGGTGTTATATTTCCCTGTGTCATTACTGTAAGCCTAATACATGATCTTGTGCAGTAGGTGACATGCTTTAAGTAATTCCACTTAGTTATTGTATTGTAGTATTGCATTTATATCCTGCCTTTTTTCCTCCAAGGAACCCAAGGTGGCATACATAATCCTCCTCCCCTCCATGTCATCCTCACAACAACAACCCTGTGAGGTAGGTTGGGCTGAGTCTGCGACTGGCCCAAAGTCACCTAGTGTGTTTCCATGGCCGAGTGGGGACTAGAACCCAGATCTCCTGACTCACAGTCCGACACTTTAGCCACTACACCACACTGACTCACTGCAACCTGTGCATCTCTGAATAAATAACTGTGCAGCATGCAAACACTTTAACACAGGTTGTGTGTCAAAGATAAGGGCTGTGCACTGCTTCAGTTCCAGATCCAAATCCCGCACCAAATTGGGCCAGATCAGGTTTAAACTTTGATCTGATCTGGGATGATGGTGAGCAGGTTCCTCCTGCTCGACTAGCCAGAAATGGCCTTTTATGGCCACCATTATAGGCAGCATTACATCAACGACAGTGCAGAGCCCCCCTCTCCTTTAAAAATGGCAGCTCTCATGGAGGATGGGTGGCTATCAGGCACGAGCAGACAGGTCAAGTAAATCTTGGCTGCTCGCACAGCCTGATGGGCAGGGGCGGCAGCTTACCAGGTTACGGGGGTTAGTCCTATCGACTCCAGGTCAGCTTTGCACCTTGCTTTCCAAAAAGTTGTTCAGCTCTTTCTAATTTATATATTTTAGTCTTATTCTTTCTATTCCCCCCCCATCAGTATGTTGCATGGAGTGCTCATTGAGTAGAGGGGTCATTCAAGAATATTCTAAATCAGTGGTTCTCAAACTTTTTCAGGTAACCTCCCCCTTGGTTCCACAAACTCATTCCCAGTGCCCCCTGCACATGGCCCCTTTAAATGGGAATCACCTACTGCAGGCTTGCCAAGGGAGGGAGGGAGGGAAAAGAGAGTGAACGCCTCTGTTTTGCAGCTGGCATGGCAGGGCACACCAAGCAGGGTATGTCTCTTCATTAGCATTTTGGTGCTTTTGAAACATTTCAATTCGCCATTAAAAGGACTCTTCTTAAATGGTATTAATACATGTGTGGATTCTTCCCCTATATGGCTTGGGACCAAACTACCTTCTCCCATAAAAATGTCCCTGGGTTTTAAGACCTTCTGGAGAAGTGCTTCAGGGAAAAAAACACCTCGAGCGCCCCCCCTTTGCCTCTTAGCGCCCCACTGCTGCCCCCTTGCCTCTTAACGCCCCCTATGCAATCCCACCCACCCCCAAGGGGGCGGTACTGCCCACCCTGGGAACCACTGTGCTAAATGAATATTTAAATTAATAAGTGGCTAGCAATGGCTGAGATTTCCAATGAGCAGTCTGCTGTGGGGAAGGCTTAACCCTTTCCCATACAACTGCTTTTCTTTCAACCTTGTCCTCCTTGGAATTTCCTCTGTCCAGATTGCGCAACTAAAAGAGAAGCTGAGGAAAGGGCTAAGGAGTCTCTCTCCCACCTCCTTCTCTGCTGCAAATGACAGCTCTACCTCCATCACTTTCTAGCTCTTCAATATCAACCCAAGTTACCAGACCCAGATCTGATGCTAACACTATAGTTTGACCCTAAAATGATCAAAAAATTAATTCCCGTTTTGATTTCTGATCTCTGCATTTTAAAACCTGTCTTTCAGAATCATGCATCACATGATACTCCGTTCTCCCTTGAAACAGACACATGATACTTTATGTAAATTAAAATACCCAAAAGGAGATAATTAATACAGTTTTTTGCCATGAATATATGTCAGAATATCATATTTCTTGATACCTATGAAAACATTCTAATAAACAAGCAAAGTATTAAGGATGCCTTTCACAGCTAATTTTGGGACTGATAACATAGGTAGTAGATATGTAGATATAATACAGCTCATTTTATAACTCACCAATTGAAAGTGTGTCAAAGCCAAGCTAACCACGTGGCCTTTTACTTAGAGTTGCCGATCTGACTATTTGTCTGGCTTTCAAAACAAGTGTTGGAGTGGGGGACAAGAAAAGTGTTTTTCCCCAGCCTGTCTTTGTGTGTTTTTATTTGTTCTTAAAATAATCAAGGGCAAACATTGAACATTGTTCTTCAATATTGCTGAACATGAATGCATGCAAGTATATGCCTGCACACTACAGCTCTGTGAGAGGAAGGGTCTGATCTCAGCTTCTCTATAGGCTGAGGCCAATGCTGTTTGATGTGGTGCTTATGAGCACCAGTGGATCCATGGACACTGTTGTTGGCACCCATCAGGGTCCCCACCCCCTTCTTTTGAAACTCATTTTCTTACTGGTACATGGGATTGTTGTGAAATAGTCTTGTGTTGCTTCTCTTTAGTGTGTTGAGGCTCAGACCTCACCCATGCCTTATACTCAGTCTTTTGGGCGGGTTAGTTGTCTATTACTATGCTTCTAATGGCAGCCATTTTGTGGCAGAGCACAGGGCAGTTTCTCAAATTACTAAACATGCCCGCTCCCAAAAAAGGTTGCCTACCCTTCCTATACAGCATTCCCCATGCATCCTTTCTGCCAGTTACAGACACAAGAAACAATCTGGCATGAGTCAGCCCACAGGAGGATTCCTCTACTAAGGCTCAGATGCTTCATGAGGTAAGACAGGAGCAGGACAATGTGGGGATCATGGCTGGTCCCAGGCACTTCATCCTCCATCTGGATTTTGCCTGAAAGTCCAAGGGAAAATGTGGGTGCATGTAGGATAAGTTGTCAGCAAGCACAACATCATCACAGGGCACATCAGTTAGTTTCAATTCCATGGCTTTGTGGAGTTTGAGCCAACACAAAATAGTAGGGGTGTGCATGGACCCCCCAATCCACTTCGTGGCCCGATCCAGAAAATCCGGATCGGGCCTGATCCTCTTCATGCCACTCCGCCCGTCTCCCGCTACATTGACGGCGGCAGCAGCGGCGCAAGACCAGGACCTAAATTGAAGCCTGCGACGGATGCAGGTAAGCATCCCTCCTCCCTGCTCCCTTACATGGCGCCGGCGCCACCCCCCCCCTTACCTGCATCCGTCGCGGGCTTCAATTGAGGCCCCGGTTGAAGCTGGAAGAGGCCTCGGCCTTCACTTCTGCCTTCAACTGGGGCCTCAATTGAAGCCCCAGTTGAAGCCAGAAGAGGCCTCGGCCTTCACTTCCGCCTTCAACCAGGGCCTCAACTGAAGCCCGCGACGGACGCAGGTAAGCGTCCCTCCTCCCTGCTCCTTTACCTGGTGCCGCCGCCACATGGATGGTGGCGCCAGCAGTGCCAGATGAGTCCCCCTCCCCCACCACTTACCTGCAGGCGAAACTCCAGATTGAGGCGATCCTCTTTGCTTCAATCCGCAGCCCCCCTGACTCTCTTTGCCTCCACCTTTTCCAGACGCGAATTAGACCGCCTCGCTCCTGCTTCTCTGAACCGAAGAGAAGCGGAGCACATCCCTACAAAATAGCCTTAACAGTGGCCTTAAACCTTTAATATTCATTGAATATTACTGGTAGGACATTTTTTCTTTTCTCCCCATCCTTCTTAACATAACAAGTCTCAATCCTATTAAGACTTGTTAATCATCCAGAATGGCTGGCTGGCTTGTGGGGAATTTCTCTTTGCATTTGAATGCTCCTCTAATTCTATTCCATTCAAAATATTTTTGCTTTGTATTATAAAACACTGTTGAATTAGACAGCCTATTTCATCCATGTGAGAAACAAAAGACAATTAGTCCCTGTCAATTAGAACCAACCCTAGGGGAAGAACTCAGAACCAATATCCAAACGAAGAAACTACTTAAAAGTAAGTTCCCAAACAAAATAAAATGGAGGGAAGGGAGTGCAATATTAACATGTTCCCTAAAGGTAGGTTATTTCCTAAAATAAAACCTGTCTCCAGCTGTGCAGTCCAGAACTGAGATGTAATTGGAGGCCTCGGTTACTGCCAGTTGGTTTTCAAGCATCTATTGACCAGTAACGTGGGAAAGACCGAACCTTCCTTTCCAATCTTTGTCATTTTTCATAACAGTCCCTCTGAAAGAACCTTTTATCAGGGTCAAAAGGGTGGATATGTTGCCATTCTACCCAAGGTTGCACTCATGATCCTTTCTATTGCTCCTCACAACCAGTATCAAGCTCTATAGGCTAAAGTGGGATGGAAAATCAAAATTTTCCAAAACCGACATGTACCTTACACTTCTTTTGGGGCTCAGCACATGCTACATGTTCTCCCTTACCTAATCTGACTTTTCCAAACAATGCTGTGCAAATGGAGAAACGTAACTATAAAATAAACCCATGTAAGTCTATGGGGCAGGGGATCGGAACTGATGGATATCACTCATCAAACTTAACAATCCTGTAAAATAAGCAAGTTCGATCTCAAAATTGGTTCAGTCTGTCCTCAAAACAGGCCTCTCCTACATTCCCAAAGTTTAGGTTGAGTCTTTTACTTGGCATGTCATATAACCTCCTGCCCCCCTTCTCTCTGGTTATAATGGCAGAATGCAATTTACCCTGTAATAATAGGCATTTTTATTTCCATATGAAGAAAGGGAATGTTTATAGCACTTCTACCAGTACATGTATTAACTGTAGGGATGTCAGGAGAATCCCTCTGGGGGTGGAGTTCACTGAGATTTCAGCAGCTCAGGCCCCCATGCTTTGGCTCAATTCCCCACAAGCCAGCCTGACTCAAGGTACATCTCACGGGTTGGGGGTGTGTGTTTCCTTTCCAATACAAAGATGCACAAATTGTTTCTGTAATTTGTGCAACTTTCTATTTATGGGGGTGGGGAATGGCAAAAGTTCCTGGAAACGTCTGTGGCTCAGCTTGCAAATGCGTGGTGAGCCAGGTGGGCAGTGGGGATCCACCAGGCCCCAAAAGGAGTGAAGTTAAAAATAAAAAATGGACATCCCTAATTAACTGAAATATAAGTATTAAACCAGGGTTGGGTGACTTGTAGCCCTCTAGAGCATCCCTACCCAACAACATTTGGAGGGCAACAAGTTGACCACCTCTGAACTAAGTGTTATATCACCTCACTGCTCCATTGGATTATCATAGTACTGTACAATTTGGATCATTGTTGTCTGGTTTTGCTCCCCTCATGGCTATCTGAACTCCCACCCTACAGTACAAATGGAAGATTGTTGTGGAACAGGGGTGGAAAACCTCTGGCCTTACAGATGTTGTTAGACTGCAAATCCTATCATCCCTGACCATTGGCCATGCTGACTTGGCCTGATAGAAGTTGGAGTCCAACAACATCTCGACAGCCATGATTTCCCCACCTTTATTGTAGAATTTTGATGATAAAGTAATAGCTTATGAATGAGCTATAATGAATCATCGCAGATGAAACTTTCATTTCACCTTAGCCTGGTTCCCGGCACATACATTTTATTCCTGGCAACCAAATAGTAAAAGCTTCTGAGTTCTAGCTGCTGCCAACAGCTGTTCTCATTTTAAGAATATGCTGCTATCAGCCAAGGAGTGTCACAGACACAAGGATAGAGTTTAAAACCTTTGCTGAATAAGAAGGTGAAGGATATAGCAAGTTTAATGAACAACTACAGGATTATCCAGGTTGCAAGATGCAGCAATTTTACTAAAAGAAGATAGAGGATACAAGATTTGATAAATTGAATAAAATGTCCATACCACATAGGTGCCTATAAAAGTACATTTCACATATGTTTCTTTTAAAAAGAATAGAGAGAAATAAGATTTTTTTTTATCCATGCCTATTTAAGGAGCAAAAAGGATTTTGACCCAGAAAACAGTGGCAAGCAGCTAAGAGGCAGTGATGGATGAACATCCCTTGATCTAATTGGGAATCAGCTTGGTATTTATGAGTATTTTCAGTGAGCTTTCAGAGCTCACTCCTGGCCTGTAACGTTAGTGTGCGCACACTTATGGTGCCGCAACAATACACATTACCATCTTGCCCCCTAAGAGAGGTACTTTGGTTTCATGTGTCCTGCCGTTACTGAAGGTGTTCCCTAGATGGTGTATAAACTTGCACACATTCTCAAGGTATGCATTCATTTTAAAGGCATTAGCAATAGAGCTTTGGGCTAAAGGTGACCCAATAACTCATATAACACAAACACACACCATTTTCTTCAAATCATGGAGAAATCATCCAACTCAAGTAAGAACTGAAAATGCACGCTCGTGACTTTGAGCATACAAATAAATTAGAACCTTCAGAGCCTGTGGAGAGAAGTACCGTATTTCTTCGATTCTAAGACACACTTTTTCCCCATATAAACATCTCTAAAAATGGGGTGCGTCTTAGAATCGCGGGTGTGTCTTAGGATTTTTTTTTTCTGTTGATGGTACTGAAATTAGTTTGTGTCTTACAATCGATGGGGTCTTACAATTGAAGAAATATGGTAGATTTTTTGGAAATTAACTTCATTCTCTCAGGTTGCAGGCATATGGTAGTTCCTCAGCCTACAATAGGTTGGGCTTGTCAGAGGTGGGGATCAAGTAAACTGGAGATTTTAACACTCTTTGGGAATAAAAGGAAAGGTTTGAGGCGAGTGTTAGAGAGTGGGGAGGGTTGCACTAACAAGAGGCAGTGTGACCAGGCTAGTCCTGATGCACAGCCACAAAAAGGGGGAAGGGATAAGGAGGTTATATCTGATTTTTGTCTGTATCTTCTACAGTAGCCCTCTGCACTACATTTCACATGCTGCCACAGGGTCCCTCCAAAATTCAGGACTTTTCTTTTTCCTTTTTAACCCTGAATGGCAGGGGGGATTTATGAAGTAAATGGTGTGTGTGTGTGGGGGGGGTGAAGTTTAATCATCCCCTTTTAGTGTGCCGTGGTCCCCATCTGAATTGGGGCCATGCAAACTTATTCTAGAATAAAAGAAAAAGAAAAGATGAGCCTCAGCTACGCAATACACAATTAATGCAGCATGTAGTTTGACCCTGTGAGAGACCATTTTATGTAACTTAAAATCCCGTCCTCAGTGCAAAGTCCCTTGTACAAAATACCCCAGGAATGAAAGATGGACCCGTCAGTCACATTCCTTCCCTCCCCCACTTCAGCAGCATTTACAGAGAAACAAAAGCAGAAGACACGATTTTTGGAGACAGACAATCTTCCTTTCTGAAGCCCAAATTGTAGACAAACCTTTGTGTGGGAGGGGTCCAGCTTTGGTTCTGGTTGCTTCAGAGGAAGCTGCTTCACTTCAGGAAGCAGCAGAAGTAGCCGAAAGAGGGCCATTTCTTCTCAGGAATCCTATGCACATCCCAGATGGAGATAGAGGTTAATGCCTTCATAAACTGCTATATGAACATAAAGTTCTCAATGGGTTGGTTCATATAATTACTGCAGCCTACCATGGCTCATTTAAGCATGGGGCGGTTGCGGTGAGTAGAGGCAAGAAATAAAGAGACGGCACCAAGTATTGGATTTAAACTGGGCTAAATTTTATTAAGTGATCTGCAGGGGGTGGGAAATTCCTATCCTAAGAGGGCATCGTTAATCAGGCCTCTTGACAGGCCTGTTCCTCATTTGGGCAAGCCATTCGCCACCTGTGGGTTGGCGCCTGGGACTTCGCCATCCCATGAGCATCCCCTTATGGGGTAGGGAGACCTTCCGGTGTCACTCCAGCCCAGGCCGCTTAGGCTCTGCATGAGAGAGGAGGGTCAGCCTCAGAGGTTAGCCTTATCTCTCCTGCCAGGCTGCTAGGCTCAAAACAGAGAGCCTGAGGTGTTACCCCTCACCTCAACGGTGCCTGCGAATGCTCACCGCCCCATAACCCCTCTCAGGATGCCCTTACCTACCGCCATACTGTGCGTCAGGCCACTTGCTTAGTCGCACCCTCACCCCACTTAGCCAGAATCGCTGTTCTCAGGCCCCTCTGCAGATCACCCCCAAAACAAATAAATTTCCAAGATCGGATAAACGAATGCCATCCTGCCTATATAGCTCCCTCCGGGATAAACTTATTGCCTTATGCTGAGGCAGTCGGGAGGGGAAACAGCAGTTTTGTTTCCTCTCCCTCCCTCCCGGCCACGTGACCCAGCCCAGTTGCCAGTCCATGGCTGGCTCCAGCGTCTCCTCTTGTCCCCACCCACAACAGCTCTGCTCAACCATGAAGGGAGAGGGAGAGAGAGCATATTTAACTCTATATTCTTACTCCTGAGTAGGCCTGACCAGGGATACATTTTCACCTTAAAAGAAATGTGGAAAATGCACCAGGACAGTGGTGCTGGTGGTTTGCCCCCACGCCTCCCTAGAACTGCAAAGCTTCACAGCTAAAGACTTGGGGTTTCGTTTTTTTAAATAAATGGAGTGAGGCACCAGTGTGCTGAGTACTGAGTTGCAGTGCACGTTTGCTCTTCCTCCCCTGTAGTTTGCTGAGTCGCTCCATTGTATTTTCAGTCCTCCAACTTGGTTTATAAGGATTCTAGGGAAAGCATTGTCTGTTCTTTTTCTCCTCCCCCCCCCCCCAGGGCCGGTGCTGCCATAGAGGCCAGTCAGGCGGCTACCTAGAGCGCCAACGTAAGGGGGGTGCTGAACGCCATACCCGGAAGTCACCCTCCCACTCCCAGAGCCGTTCTAGCCGAGCGAGGGCAGCTTCCGGGTGCGCCATTCCAAAGCTGCCCTGCTGCCCCCACCCCACCCCAGCATCCCTGGCTTGGCTTCACCTGGGTGCCCGCCCAGCTAAAGCCAAGCCAGGACACTGGGGTGGGGGGTGGATGGACGGCTCCACGTTCTGGCATCCGGGCATGCTGGACATCAGAACATGGAGCCGTCTGCTCACCCGCCCCCACCCCAGCGTCCCGCCCAGCCGAAGCCAAGCCGGGACACACGTTCTGACTTCGGTCGAGGGAAAGGTAATGCGGCCTCCATCCCCACCTGTCTCCGCCTACCGGGGGTGGGGGTGGGGGGTATGGTGGGGTGGCGGGTTACAGTGGGGTGGGGGTGGGGGTACGCTGGGGGGTGAAAGCAGCTTACTTTGCCTAGGGCACAAAATAGCCTGGCACCAGCCCTGCTCCCCCCCCCACTTTCTCCTAAGTTTTACAGTACAAGAATATTTTGTTGAAACAAGGATAGGTAGACCAATCTGTGAACATGCTAGGGGTTGACTTTCCCTAATCTCTTAAGTATACTATTGCATCATTACACCATTATAGCCTACCAGAATTGCATTCCATTGCATTTGCCAGAATGAGGTTTAATTGGGTTTGTTCAAAGGTAAACATACATCAGATTTTAGTATGACTTGGATGAAAATGCAGTTGAAATCATTGAGTAAGGGAACCAGCAGATCTTTGTTTTATGAACTGGAGATGCACAGCTTCACATGACCAAAGTAAAGGAAAATAGATCCTTCACAAATGTAAAAGGGTGGACTTTCACATTGGGGGACTATCAGGAAAAGGGTATAAGGGGGGATTTTTTAAAAAAACCTCCTAAAAAAACAAGGGATGAACCAATCAGATTCAAACTTGGCATGCTGAAAGCCCTCCTTAGGACCTCTCAAGGTCCCAAATGTAATGACTTTATCTTTAAACATTATGCAGATGCAAGCATTTTTGCTAATTTCCATTTTTAAAATTCCTTAAAATCAAGGCATGAACGGATCTGATTCAAACATGGCATGGCTAAGCCCCTCCATAAGAGCTATCACCTTGCCAAGGTTGATCTCTTTATCTTTAAAAATTACAGAGATGTAAGAATTTTGGTTACCTTGGAGCAAAGGAGGGGAGCTGACCATCTTTACAAAAGAAATTAGTTAAAATGATTGTTCATCTGCCCACCCTTTGAAACGAGCAAAACAAACTTTCACTCCTCCTCCCCTGTAAACCTTTGCCAAGCCAAGGGGCAGCAACAGTCTTGGCCCATGTGCTCCCTCCTTCTTCCTACAAACAGCCTCCCTTCCTTGGAGGCTGTTTGTAGGAAGATATGATTTTAGGGGGAAGTATAGTGTGTTGTTTTACTGTAAATACAGTTTCAGGCTGCTGTACTTTTGTATTTGTGCAGAAATAAAGAATTTTTAAGAATAAATAAATAAAAACAAATTAACTGTAGGGGAAAAGAGAGCACAGGGGGTGGGGCAGGAGATTTCACCGGCATAGTAGCGCTCCAGGTGAAAAGATACATGAGCAGAAAGAGCGCAACAGTGCAGAGATGTGAAAGTGGCCAGCGCTCGACTTGCTAAGGAAATGGAGGGGGAAGCTGCGGATGAAAACCAGATTTTAAAAAATTAAGTGTGATGGAGCTCTAAGTGGCCCTTGCTCCTGTGCCTCTTAAAAGCAACCCGACATGCAGAAATTAGGCAAATGAAGCGCTCCCCATCACTTTGCCTCCAGGTCAGGAAACATTATCCTTGCTTAACACTTGTATGTCAGGCTATTGTTAAAGGCAGAGAAACAAAGAAAGTGTGTGTGTGTAGGGGGGGGGGGAAGACTAAAAAAAAAAGAGAGTATGAATACTGTATATTCATACTGCTTGCCATCATTTGCCTAATATACCTAAGTCACCATCCCCTTGCTCAAACTGGTGTACTGAATTTGGAAAGCACTGACACAGTGAACGTGAGTCTTGGCTTAATCTCCTTCCAACATATGCTTGTTTATGTTATTTATTTTTTTATTTTACTTGAAGAGGCTGATGTTTAGGACCATAATCCTTCATTTGTTACCACTAACTCCACTTGACAATGTGAAACATTATTCATCATTTCACAAGGCAGGCTGAGAAGAGCTAGCGAGCCAAGTATACAAGGACCATAGAATCAATATCCTAGCAGGGGAAGAGGGGGAATCATGAGCGAGTGTCTGGAATGCATCCTTCTTGCTGCTTGTGTTTCTTTTCATTGTTTAATGGCTTTCTCTTAGAAGAATGGAATGCTAAGTAGCCTGCTTGAATGCTAATAAGTGCTGTTGGAGAGCACCCACTGAAAGCCTCATTGCTCTCTGGCGGTCATTATCACTCTGCCCCCGGCATGTCACAGGAATCATGACTGCTTTAGTAAAACTTTATAAAATCAAATGTTAAAACGCATGATTTTCAGAGGGAAAGAAAAATTGAAACAAAACCTCCAAAAATCCAACCTATTGTCTTTTTGTTGTATATACAAAATCATTCATCAAATTAGCTAACTGAAGGTCTAGAATGACCCTCATGTTTAAAATCTGCCTGTTGGCTACGGACAGATTTGTAGTTGTCACTGGTCACAGCTCAACATAGCATTAAGCTCATTTAAGCACATTTGTTTCAGTCTAGCCAAAATTGAAGCTGAATGGTAGGAGATCCAGACCAGACAAAGGAAGTACTTCTTCACACATAGCATGTAGTTAAACTGTGGCATTCGCTTCCACAAAATGTTGTGGCCAGTGTGTGGAGAATTGATCACCCTCTGCTGCCTTATATGGTGGGACAACTCATCTGAAAAATTATTATTATTATTTACATTTGTAGACCACCCCATAGCCAAAGCTCTCTGGGTGGTTTACATTTTTATTTATTTATTTTTATTTATTACTGCATTAATATCCGGACTCTTTTTCCTCCAAGGAACCCAAGGTGGCATGCATAATCCTCTTCATCTTCTTCTTTTCTATCCTCACAACAACAACCTTGTGAGGTGGGATGGGCTGAGAGTTTGTGGCTGGCCCAAAGTCACCTAGTGCGTTTCCATGGCCGAGTGGGGACTAGAACCTGGATCTCCCAACTCCCAATCCAACCCTTTATTTATTTATTTACAATATTGATATACTGCTCCCTATTGAAAATTTCGGAGCACTGTACAAGATAAAATGAAAATAAAAACAGACTAAAACACTTAAAACAGATTTTAAAGGAAGCAAATACAGTGACCCCTGGCTGGACATTAAGGAAAGGCTTCCTGGAATATTGATGTTTTCAGGAGGTGCCGAAAGGAGCACAAAGTTGGCACCTGCCTGACCTCCAGAGGCAGGGAATTCTACAGGAGGGGAGCCACCATGCTGAAGGCTCTTCCCCTGGTGGACTCCAATCAGAGGATGGATCTATGTGGGGCCACCAGTAGCAGACCCTCGGATGACCTCAGTGACCGGGCAGGTTGGTAAGGGAGAAGGCACTCTCTCAGGTATCCTGGTCCCAAGTTGTTTAGGGCTTTGTACACAAGTACAAGAACCTTAAACCTGGCCCGGTAGCAAATAGGCAGCCAGTGCAGTTCCCTCAGCAGAGGAGTTACATGCTGGAAAGGGGCAGCTCCAGACAACAGCCGAGCTGCAGCATTCTGCACTAGTTCCAGCTTCCGGAGCAGCTTCAAGGGCAGCCCCACATAGAGCGCATTGCAGTAATCCAATCTTGAGGTTACCAATGCCTGTACCACCATGGCCAAGCTATCCTTGTCCAGGAGAGGCCATAATTGGTGAACAACCCTTTAGCCAGTACACGACACTGGCGTACATAATCAAAGATCTGGCTACCAATCCCCCTGCCTCCACTGGTGGTCTATCACCTGTGAGTAAACATTCCACTACCTGTGGAGGCTCCAACCATACTCACGCCAAATGTGATAGTTTTTTCAAAAAAAATTCCAGACCTGTATTTCTACTGCTATTTATACTTGCTCTTCCTCTCCACCATTGAAACTTGCTTGTTCACCTACCTTTTACTCTGGCCCTGGCAATGGTAGTGGTGGGAAGGCAGAAGCACAGATGCCACTGTCCGCTTGCCTGCTGGTTCTCTTTCAAGCAAGCAGTAGGAATGATGGGAAGGAAGATGAGGATCCATAGCAGCTGGTGACAATGGCAGTAAGAAAGTAGATTCACTGACTGAAGGAAGGGGCCATTGAGGGTGTCTTGCCCAAGTGCCCTCAAGAAACTGGAGCCAGCAATGATTCTGATTCGACTACACTGAGAGTGGATGTGGTTCTTCTTCCAATTCAACATAGCACCATGTCACTCTGTATGCTATATGCCTCTGCTTACCTTATTCCTTGTCTTCCACTGACACTAAGCATTTATTTATTTATTTGTGGTATTTACCTACCACTGAATATATTAAAATCCCTCAGCAGTTCACAATATTTCTGGCATAGAACCTTATCCTCATAAAGTCTCTGGATGAGGTTTTAGACATAAAACAGATAGAAAAGATGATTTATCAAATGCAGCATTTATTTAAATGTATTTACAATGCAATTTCTTAAAATAAGGCTTTGCTAGGTGCATACTTAAATGTTACTGTAAGTTTTTGTCTCCTTGCAGACCCCTCTCACCTTTAGCTTTTGTGGTTTCAGATTTCCATTGTTCTTCTCTTTCTCTAGACAACCACTGCTTGCTGCCACTACATTGTCCTCTCTCTGACATTTCTGCTCCCATCTCTGATCTCTTCTAGCTTCTTCCCAATTCTTGACCTGACCTGACTGACGGATGCTCCTTTACTCTCTGACAGGGCTGTGCCTGGCCTTTTATTCCCTCCCTCCAATCACAAGTTACACTCTGACAGACTGACAGTCCATTGGCCTATAACTAGGATCAACTGGTGAAGGAATAATGTTCACTCCTGGACCTATCAGTGTCTGGACTTGGCTTCCCTTTTCGATTCCCCTATCCAGTATAAAATTAAAAGTACTAATAAAAACACCGAACGTCTAATATCATCATAACTGTATAAACACTTTAGGCCATAGGAAACTCTGTCTCTGCTGCATCTTGACAGACTGCCAACTGAAAAAACACATATACACTGAATTTTTAAACCTCAGGCCAAAAGAAACTGCCAACCTTTTTACCTCTAAATATTTGTGTACCAAAGACCCTTATCTCACATAAAACACTTTGGATTAAGCATTTACTTAATATTCTGTAAAACATTTACCTCAGGATTATCTAGGATTGTCCACAGCCACCAAAGTAGATGACATTTTATACTGTTTATTTCAATGGGAAGATTTAAGCATGAGCTTAATTTCCCCATTGATATCAATGGCACTTGGAAGGGCTTCACTTTGGCTGACCTACACAGTGATTTCAGTGGGTATAGTAAGAATGTCTATAGTGATAAGCAACCTATTTGTGCATTCCACTTTCTGGGTATGCCAAGATGTGAGCCAAGAGCAGGACCTCACCTTGTACCCTGCCTCTGATAAAGCTTACATTACATAGCCTTAACCTCTGGTGGCCACAAATAAAGCATGGCCATCTGAAGAGAGCTGTGCATGTGGCTATGTCCACATGAGTTCTGATAGCATAGAAGTGTGGCCGGCATTTTGAAAAGTTCAATGTTTCACAGTTGTGCAACATTAGCTCCCAAAGCCAACTGGCTCCACTCAACTGGCTCCCAGGTCAAAACTTGATTGGATCCAAGGGCAAAACTTATTTACACCATGGCTGTGCAGCAAATAAGGCAGTGGCTTGGTTCAGATGACACGATAAGCAACATGTGTGTGTGTGTAAAGAGTGAACCGTCCGTTGCGTTGCTTATTGTGTCATCTGGCGAACAACACAGACTGGACATGCAATGGACGGTTGACTATTTTGCTGGAATAGTCAACAGAGAAAAGTGGGTTCTCCATTGACTATCCTGGCAACCATTAGTTAGTGTGTCATCTAATGTTCTCTGTTGATTATTTTCCCCTGTCCACAGAGTTGTGAGGCAAGAGTGGCAGAAACTCAGCTGCTCTAGCCCTGTGGGGCTTCATGGGCAAGGGAAAATAATCCTGTCAGGGTGAGTGCTTCAGGAGCCCTGATTGTCCCGTCCCTTGGTGGGGTGGGGTGGGGTGGAGTGACCGGGGCTTCTGAAACGCTGGCCTGCATGAGAACATGTCATCACTGGGAGGGGCATTGCAATTGTGACAAGACACCAAGGACGGCATGTCCCGACCCATGCCCCTCAAGCTCCCCATTAATTTGGGGATTGCTTCGAGGCTATCCACAAATGGATTTAGGGGCAGAGGGTGAAGGATACCTCCAGTGGCTGAACTTGAAACATCCAACTTCAGGATGCAGCCTCCTATGCAGATTAGGCGACAGAAAAGTGTGCAGGGAATGCAACTGCTGGTGTTATTATTATTATTATTATTATTATTTATTTATATAGCACCATCAATGTACATGGTGCTGTACAGAGTGGTGTTACCAGCAGCTTGGATTTCTCTGCATCCCCTCCCATTGACCAATCACGCCAGCTGAAGAGTAATTCTGTGAACCAGAGGATGACCTGTCAGCTGGTGCAATTGGGTGATAGAGGGGACACAGAGGAATCTGAGCTAATCTTCACACCAGCAGCTGCAATCCTTGTGCCCTCCATCACCCGATCTGCTTAGGAACAGGCAGGGGCTGCTGTTCTTGCTCCCACCCCATGCCCTATGCTGATCACTGTTGAGGATGCATTGCCGGGGGGAGAGGATCTTTTCCATTGCAAGGAGATCCTTCTGCCTGGCATTGCGTCTTTTATGCCCATCACGTCTGGAGCTCCCCCCTGGTGATGCATCTTTCTCAGCACCGAGTACATCATCCCTTGGATGATGTGGCTCAGTGGTGAGATGTCTACCATGAAAGCTGGGATTGCAGCCCCTGACATGCGAGGAGGATGGTTCCAAGCCTCCCCACCACAAAAGGACTTGCCTCCTCATGTGTCAGGGGTTGCGATCCTGGCTCTTGCGAAGGCTCTGCTGCCAGCCAACCAACCCCAGGCACCTCCCCTCCCCTGACAGGGGAGGCACAGTGTCCCAGTTGCATGGTGATGGTGGCAGATGAATCCCTTCTGTCAACAGGAGACAGGGCATGGTCTGGATTTCTTCCTGGAGCCCTGTCCCCATTGACAGATGGGATTCATCCACCACCGGGAGCTTTGTCTCTCTTCTGTAATGCTACCGCCACTAAGGTAAGGCCTTACCAGCACCACCATTCAGTGGGAACAAGCTATAGGTAGTGGGGAGACAACAACTCAATGGAAAGAAGGTGGTCCTCTCCACGGAGTGGCACTTCCATGCCACTCAAAGGTGGCTCATGGTTTTGTCCTCGATGAAGTGGACTATTTCCTCTCCGTTGATTAATAAGTTGTCCCAACTCACCCAGTATGTGCCTGGCTACATGCAAAGCAGGAGGATCTGTTGCTCTCTCCCCCACCTCATGCAGCAGCCACAACACACACACACTGATAAGTAAGGAACTTTTACATCTACCTCCATCAATCAAATACCAAATTATAAGTAAGGGCATTTGAAATGCTTTGGGCATCTTAGAGAATTAGCTTCAGGAAAAGCATGAGTGACTTGTGGTTCATATCTCTGTGCTTCATCTGAAGGAAAACATACATGTATGGAAAATGGAATTCTGCTCTACATTGTGCCAATTCTCATCTTTCCCCTTTGCAGGAGACCCAGAAACACAAGGAGAAGAAGTGCAGACACTCCCTTTGTAGCTGATCCTATGGAATATCCAAAGGAGCTCGGTAACAGAAGATGCAACTATCAACTGCATGTTAACAGACAACTGTCCATAGCTGTGTATCAGAATACATGTTTTGTATGCAGAAAGTCCCAGAATCAGTCCCCAGAGCCTCAAATTAAAAGTAGCTCAGGACGGTGTGTTCTGAGTCCTTAGAGAGCCGCTGCAAGTTGGGGTAAACAGTATATCAAAAGTTGGCAGTTTGCGGCCCTCCAGAATTTTTGACCTACAACTCCCATGATCTCTCACCACTGGCTATGCTGGCTAGGGCTGATGGGAATTGTAGTCCAAAACATCTGGAGGGCCACAATTTGCTTGCCCCTGGAGTACACTAATGAAGGACCAGTGCTCTGCTGCAGTGCAGTGCAGCTTTATGTGTTACACTCATACTGGTGGTGGGTCTTGGCTTTCTTGGCTTGTTATATTGGTAAAGCAAAGTGAAATACGTTACATGCCTGAGTATGATGTTATGTTTCTTACATTGGAGGAACACTAATATTATAGGACCCCAAATTCCTAAACACACACATTGTGGTGTATAACTTTCCTAGGATCAGTTCTTTGTGAAGTCCCTGGATAATAACAATTTGAGTACATAATGGCTTTAATATGGCCTGTTTTGCACACATAATAGAAACCTGTTTAATGTGGCATGACAGCTGAGACATCCCAGCAAGGGCATATTTTGCCGAATGAAATATACTCTCTGCTCCTTTGCCCCTCACTTTGAATTGGCCCCAACTTCAGCTACTCTACAGGAATGAGAGCTAATGGCTATGGTGGTGTGCTTGCAGTTTCCTAAGCAGCTGTCTGAGCCTCTTAAAGTATCCCAGCGGCATTAACCAATTCCAGATCCTAGATCATTTCCTATATTCCTGGCAGGATCATCTTTAAAATGTAACCCCTCAACGCTACTCTGTGAGGTTTCATGCCTTTTTCATTGCAATTTGGCACGTGAAGACCTTAATTAGAGGCCTCTGAACTTCTTGAAGAGCATCAGTGCTGAAAAAGGAGCTGAAAGATATCCACTTAAATGTTTCCTTGTTGGCAGCAGAAGCAACATACTGAAGACTTCCAGTTGTCTATTTGGAAACTTCCAAAAGACCCATGCAATGCAGTTCTCAATCGTAGAGGTTGTCTGGGTAAGGCTAGAACAGTAGGTGGTCATGCTTGAGTCCAAACCTTGGGTTCAATGGCTGGAGCCAGAGCTTGAGGTGCTTGTTGCTGGCATAAAGTGCTAGTCTGTTGACCAGTAAAGACATATGGCTAAGCTCTTATTTGTTTGCCAGGCCTGTCTAATTCAGAAGCTATCTCAATCTGCCAATTTCAGGGACCAGCGTAGGGCACCTCAACCAATGTCAATGCTAATTTTATTCATTTACTGCCTTCTCATATTTTATGCTCAAGATGATTTATATCAAACTGACAAATTGGTGTGTGTGTGTGTGTGTG
Organism: Elgaria multicarinata webbii; assembly: GCF_023053635.1. Lineage (NCBI taxonomy): Eukaryota > Metazoa > Chordata > Lepidosauria > Squamata > Anguidae > Elgaria > Elgaria multicarinata. Next base: position 14,985,639 of record NC_086175.1, on the reverse strand, counting down.
TGTGTGTGTGTGTGTGCCAGCTGCTGAATGAACTTTTATACCAGGTGTGGCAACTTGTGCCTCTCCAGATGTTTGTCCTACACCTTTTATGGTCCCTCACCATAGGCTATGCTAGGGCTGATAGGAGTTGTAGGCCAAAATAGCAGGAGGACCACATGCTCCCACCTCCATTTCATCAAAACATACAATTCATAAATACCAGATTATAACAGCATTTCAAAAATGACTCAGAAACATGAAGCAAACAAAAAATAGCATCTTCCATTAAGTCAAGAAATACCCAATTAATAGAGATTATAATAAAAATCAATAACCATTAATGAAATGATAAGCCTAAAATGCATAATTTACAGCCAATAAGACTAAAGACTAGGGGTGTGCACGGACCCCCCGCTCCGCTTCACTTGCAGATCCGCCATTTTCTGGATCGGGCCGCTCCGCCCCGCCCCCGCTCCGCCCACTTCCGCTCCGCTCCGCCCGGAGCTCCGGATGAACTAGGAGCTCCGAAAAATGGCCGCTTCTCTTCGCCTTGCTTCTAGGGGGTCCGCGGTCCGCTCCTACTCCGCCTCTGGGTAAGGCGGAGCAGGCCAATCCGCTACTGCTTCTACGCTCCTAATCGGAGCGGATCACACCCCTACTAAAGACTATATGAAAGCTAAGACATTCAGAAACTATATTCACATTCCCCAGCCAGCAATAGGTTTTTATACCGCCTTATGTTGGCTGTTGTCATTTCAACAGTGTCAATCCAAGCTGTCATTCTGATTCACAGTTAGAGTGAGATGACGACAGCCTTAGTCACTGTAGCTGCTTATCTATACTGGGAAGGGGGAGGGTGTTCCTCCCTGTTGGTTCTGCTGGACATCTCAGTGGCTTTCAGTACTATGCGCCATGGTATCCTTCAGCTTGTTCCTGGAGGACAGATCCCAGCAGGTGGTGCTAGATGCTTCATGCCTTAACCTTTGGTTTATCCTAGGGTTCAGGTCTGTTTCCTATACTTTTTAATATCTGGGAGAGATCATCCATGTGTGTGTGTCAGTCATCAGTATATAGTTGACACACAGCTCTATATTTCTTTGTAATCTCAATCTTGGGAGGCTGTGGCAGTTCTGAACTTGAGTAAACTGAAATTTTACTCAAACTGAAATTTCTAACTTATTCAGGGTTAACAGGTGGAATTTTGTCTCAACGTGCATCACTTTATACTTGCTAAAATGAAGTGCAATTATGTAAGCAAGGGTAAAGTGATGCATGTTGGGGCAACCCACCCCCACCCCAACTTCAGGTTTCACCTGATGGGATTTGAGATAGCAGTGTCAAACCAAGACAGAGATCTGGGGGTTATGGTGGACAGCTTGATGAAAATGTCAGCCCAGTATGCAGGCAAACTCCATGTTAGGCATAATTAGGAAAGGAATTGAGAATAAAACTGCCACTATCATACTGCCTTTATGCAAATCTATGGTGCAACCACACTTAGAATACTGCATACAGTTCTGGTCACCACACCTGAAAAAAAGATATTGTAGAGCTGGAAAAGTGCTGAAAAGGGCAACTAAAATGATCAAGGGACTGGAGCATCTCCCCTCTGAGGGAAGGTTACAACAGCTGGGATTGTCCAGCTTGGAAAAAAAGGAGGCTAAGGGGAGACCTGATAGAGGTGTACAAAATTATGCATGGTGTGGAGATGGTGGATAGGGAAGTATTTCTCTCCCTCTCTCAAAATACTAGAACCCGGGGTCATCCCATAAAGCTGATTGTTGGGAGATTCGGGACAGATAAAAGGAAGTACTTAGTTAAACTATGGAATTCAGTACCACAAGATGTGGTGATGGACACCAATTTGGATGGCTTTCTAAGGGGGTTGGATAAATGCCTGGAGGAGAAGGCTATCAATGGCTACTTGTCCTGATGGAATTGTGCTACCTTTAGTATCTGAGGCAGAAAGCCTGTGTGAACCAGTTGCTGGGGAGCATTGGTGAGAGGGTGCTGTTGCAGTTATGTCCTGCTTGAAGGCTTTTCTCTGGGCAGCTGATTGCCCCTGTGTGAACTGATTGTTGGAATAGATAGACCTGTGGTCTGATCTAGCATGGCTCTTCTTATGTTCTTATGAATTACTCTGTAATAGTTTGTTTTCCCCACTGACAAATCATTCTTCTACTTCACCTCTATATCATTTGCTGGTACAGCAGGATTGGGGCATAACTTAGTGCTTAAAAACAATGGAAAAATTTTCTATTATAATATGCTATAGAAATGTTGCTGCCCTAAGAATAAAAAAAATGGTCTCTTCTCCCAGTAGAAGTGTGCAAAGGACACTTATAAATATTGATCAGTTGTATTGTAAATGGAGGACATATAAGACATTATTGTATTTTACAAAATTACATAAAAATACATGGGAAAAGAAAAGGTATGGGTATTTATTGACCAAGCTTCTCATTTTTTGCCCCAATCTCTTTTTAGAAGAGAGAGAGTGAGAGAGAGAGAGAGAGAGAGAGAGAGAAATTTACATTTTGCAACAACTCCCTTGAACCTCATCTATAAAACTCAGCAGGAAGTTTAAAAATTGCCACAACTCCTGAGGGGAATTGTGCAGTTCTACACTTAATTAAGACTCACACTGCTATTCATTCTTCTTATTTCTGTCTCTTTTTTCCTCCCTCCCTCACTGTGTTTCTAGTACATGTGCGCGCGCGCGCGCGCGCACACACACACACACACACACAAACATATAGAGGAAGGTCTACTATTGCTCAAATAAATAAATGGTTCAGGATATGTTTCAACTCATTTTGGTACCTGACATGCTATTCAGACGTATTGGCTTCGAATAACAAAAGTGACTAAAAACAGGATGAGAAATATACTTTGCCCTTGAACCAAAAGTTTGATTTGCTTAGCCAATTGGGGAGTGTAGTTAAATATATTAATCATTGCAAATTTGTGAACTGCTGCTAAAATTACAAATACAACGGTATAACTGTAATTCCAGAAATAACCATTTTTCTTTGTTTTTTTCCTTCTGAGATGCCACGCTCACTCTCAGTCTTTAGTTAAATGCCAGGCCTGCTGCTATTTAAAAGGGCAGATTTATCAAAGTAGTGTGCCATGCACAATTATATCATACTAGTTCATGAGAGCAGAAGGGAAGCACCCTCTGACTTCCGCCACTGGGTAGGGAACCTAGGGTCACGGGAAGGCTGCCCTTCCTGCCTTCTATGAATGGCATCAAAGCAAGGAGGGAGGGGCAAACCAGCCTCCTTTGCCTCCCTGCCAGAAAGACCATCAGATCCAGTTGACCCAAGACTGGAGGAACAAACACTCTAACCCAAACCTTTTGCCAAAGAAACAAGAACCACCAATTGCTACTCAAGCAAGACCACCAGTTCCATGGCCCAGGACCAGAATCACTCAGAAACTGAAGCCTCCCATGATGGTGACTTCATGGAGGTTCCAGGAACAGGGTTTGGTCATTCTGAACTGGGACCCACTGTCTTAGATCTTCTATCCTACCTGCAGTGGTGCCACTGCCTCTCAACACTGAGGAGTGGCCCTCAGACTCCCCTAGCGAACAGGGCAATCCCTAACTGACTCCTCCCTCCTCCCACATTCACACCCAGGAGAAGCCAACACCTACACAAAAAGCCCATTAACCCTTTAACAGCCAGATACAGCACCTGAGTAGGTGAAGCTTTTAGAAAGGCTCTCCAGAATGACTATGAAATCCTGCCGGTCACAGCAATTTAGTTCTGAAGTAACTCCGCCGAACTCTAGCTCCAGGATTACTGTCTTTGGTCCTGAAATCAACCCAGCTGCCTGTGTTATGTTAGAACATGGCAACCAGCAAGATGATCAGTCTGGCCAAACTGGATATAAACTTAGCCGATCTCATTCCTCTAATCTTTCCCGTTCCTTTATGTGTCTTGCCTGTTTGCAACCCCAATGGCAGAGCCTGTCTCTCTCCCTCTTTTTTTATTATTGATGTGAACCACTTTAAAGACAATTAGGGCATGTCTACACCAGCCCTACATCCCAGGATCATTCCTATGCATCCAAATGCCACACAGGGGATCCCGGGAACAGGCAGGCATGATCCCTCCATTTTCCTGGGATAACCCTTAGGTGTAGAAAGGGCCTAATTGTGTGAAATGTAGTATAGAAATAAAGTAAATACATAATAAATGAGCTGCCTCATGCTTTAATTCTTATTTATTTTACTTCATGAGTCGCCAGACCAAACTACATGTTACTTTGAAGACAGAGCCAATTGATCCCTTTTTGGCAATGGAAAATTATAGGTGCCCCCTCCCAATACAGATTGAGACCCCTCCCACCCCCACACAAGCTAGGGTCCTAAATTAGATTGCCCCCTCCCTGTGCTTACTTTAGAGTAAGTAAGTAAGAAAGAAATAGCTGCTAGCCCTGTAACATGTATTTTAGGTCTTGATTTCTGCCAAATGAGATTAAAACAGATTAATGATAAGCCTCCCTTGGATGTGAAAATCTAATCCTCACCAGTTTCAATTGGCAACCATTTTTATTATAGAAGCTAACAGAGATTATTGCTACTAGCAGTTTTGCTACCAGATAAACAACACAGAGAATAAGCCTTTTTCCTGCAAATGCTGATTAGTCCTGTCCTGGTGATGCGCTCTTGAAATATCTGTGCTAATACATGACCACCCATCTCTCTGGATGACTACTCTAATTGCAAGTCAATTATTGCCTTTCTCTGCTCTCCCATTTTCTTTTCCCTCCACTCCCAGGTAATGTTTCTACAGGCAATGGGGCTTCAGATGGATCAATGTAGTTGCTTGATCCCATGCACTAAAGTACCCAACACAACTGAAAACTTTATGCTTAAAATGACCAATTTAAGGAGCAAAGGCATGTGAACTTTGACAAACTGCAATGTATGAGGTGGTGGCCATTATTTATTGCTTTAAAAGTTGTTCCTGGTGTGAGCAATACAACCTTTATTTCACTGCCTTCTGAGTTGAGCCTAAAGTTCAAGGCACGTTTTAAAGCTTTGTCATACTAACACTTCACAGCAGGCGATTTGAAATTGGATGTTATATCTTTATAGGAAATATGGTCTAGAATTCTGTTTTGATTCATTATAGTACTATATCTCACCGTGATTATTTCTGATAACCCCCTTGGACTGTTTTCCTAATGCAGAACTCCATGTTGAATGACAAACTGAGTCTCTAGAGAAAATATAACTATCTAAATAATTTGTAGTACATTCCTTTCTTTCCAATACCTGGATTATGCTGTTAATTCAACGAAATATTTATTTTGAGTAATTGCACCTCTTTTTTTGCTCTAGAAACTTGTATAAGCCCGGGGGGGGGGGGGTCCCTGGAAACTTTCTATGACCAAAGGTGCATAATACTCTGCAATTAGTTCTATGGGCAATCCACTTCCAGTGTTCAATAATATTAACAATTAAATGATGATCCAATGTTTTGTCTTTGTAATTACAATTGCTCCAATTAATCAGATATGTTCCTTCATTACTGATTTTGCCCAATCTGCAATTACTTTACAGAATGTATTTTTTAACTGTGAGAAAGCCTTGAAGTAGCTTGAACTGGAAGCATAGGGGTTACTACTGTGATTAAATTTCACTCTCTGAATATTTACAAAAACTTGCTTCAAACTTGTTTTTATGCAAGTACTTCTGCCCAGACCAGAAAAATCTATATTAATATTTAATACCTATGAAAGAAGTGTAGAATATAAGTGAGGTTGATTAAATATTCAGCTGGATAACAAATGACAGGAGTTATTTAGCATCATTCTTTATTCACAGTGATTTTCAAACTGTATTCTAAGGAACCCTAGTGTTTCCCAGAAGCATAGCTACCTCCTTTGATGACATTATAGATGTATGCAACCATAATGCAGCCAAGGAATATGCAACCATAATGGGGTGCTGATCCCATCCTAGGATCCACAGTAATGGTGCTACTGAATTAGCACTGGCTTGTTTGTAATGCTCAACCCTATCCTGAACTGAGTGAATCCCTCATGAGATCTCCTCTCTGGCTCAGATCATAATCCAAACAGAGAAGAAGTGTCTCCAACCATTTTCAACCTTGATAGCTTGATTTGGTGGGAGCAAGTGGAACTGCAACATCAGTGGCATTGGAGAGGGAGATCTAAAGGCCTCACTCCCACTCTTATGTTGTTTCTCCATCTTGGCACCTAGAACAGTAGCATCACAGAGATGAGAAAAAAATATGTTCATGTTCCAATAAGGACTTACCAAGTTTGCACTTTCCAAATCAACAATGAACTGGAACTCTGGTATCCCTCAGTATTTGCATTTTGCATAGAAAAAAATGTGTACATTAGAGGAAAATGCACACAAACATGCATATGTTAGGGAAAGTACTCACAAAAGTGCATATATTAGTGAAAAACACACAAAACAGTCTCGTAATAGGGAGACGTGTCTATAAGGCAAATGCACATACAAAAATGTGTATGTCAGGCAAGCAGGCATACAAAAATGCAAATATTCAGGAGATTGGGGAAGGAATATAAGATGGGGAAATTGAGAAACCAAATAGGCATCAGGGACCCTGCAGATGCAGTTTTATATATCTAGAAAAATAGTATGAAGGGTACAGTGGAGTTCATTTCCCACCCCATCTTTTCATTTTTGTTTTGTTTTGTAATTAAGATTATGAACATTATAATCATTATAATTTTGGTGAATCAACCAAAATTAACAAAGACATTAGACCAGGCCTATATCCCAAATGACACACAGGGGATCCCAGGAGCAGGCAGGGATGACCCCTCCATTTGCCTGGGATAATCCTTAGGTTTAGCTAAGGCCATTATGTCCAATTTTCAAACAAAAGTATACTATGATCAAAATAAATGAAGGCTATCATGAAAGATAAACAATTGCCATGTTGAGAAGGCACCTTAAACCATGGCTTTAACCATGGTGAATAAGGCTTTTTTGCTTTATTCACTATGGTTAAAGCCATGGTTTAAGGTGTCTTCTCAACAAAGCCAATATGATAAAGTAAAATAACAGCTTGATAACATAAATATGAGCTTGGAAGGAGTTTGGGATATTGGATTTATATACAATATAAGTAATAAAAAACACCATAGAAGGTATCAGTTTGGACCAAGCCTCCTAAAATGTGAAGCCTGTTAGGTCAATTTCTTTAGGAGAGCTGAGTGCTATATATTCCAGTATTGTAGCTAACATAGAGCAGTTACTATCCAGCACTGTGCAATCTGCATGTACACATCATCCGAGAAATGTGTGATGCTCTGTGGGGAACCCATTGACAGGAGTGCACACTTAGAGTATGGATTAATGGGTTGACTAATATTTCTAGAGATTTCCTAGAGAAATTGCAACCAGTAGCTTATCACAACATCTTTGCTTTGCCTAGGCATGCACCTGTGTCTTAACAGGCACACCAATTCAAAAGAGAGAATGAATTGCCCATGCGATGGAGCAGTATGGAGATAAAGTACCAACAATACAGCACTTTCAAGAGTGATTGCCTAACTCAGTCTGAGACTGAACACATGGGTTTCTTACACTACCACATGACCCAATAGTTCAATGGAATGTGACTTCCTACATCCATCTCCCATTTTGTTTTTTATCACCTCAAGTACGAGGTTTGTTATTTAGTCTCATTTCCCCAGTCTTCTAGGGAAATAGCTCACCAGGATGTGTAGTCTAACATTAGTGCACATTGAGATCATATGGCAATGGAAGTGGGATGAGGATGGCCCAAACTTATTGTTCAGGTGGTACTCAGATGGTACCACCTGAGTACCACCATTCAGGTGGTGCAGGGGGTGGGTGGGTTAGAGAGAGCAATTCCATTCCCCTGAACAGGAAGGATGAAGTGGGTTGGAATCTCCCCATTTATTTATTTATTTATTTATTACATTTGTATACCACCCGATAGCCGAAGCTTCTGGGTGGTTCACAAAAATTAAAACCATAATAAAACAACCAACAGGTTAAAAACACAAATACAAAATACAGTATAAAAGCACAACCAGGATGAAACCACGCAGCAAAATTGATATAAGATTAAAATACAGAGTTAGAACAGTAAAATTTAAATTTAAGTTAAAATTAAGTGTTAAAATACTGAGAGAATAAAAAGGTCTTCAGCTGGCGATGAAAAGAGTACAGTGTAGGCGCCAGGCGGACCTCTCTTTTAAGCAATTTTTGCTGAAACTGTCTTACCTTAAGCAGTGGGGGCTTCCATATCCCAACTCCAAAAATGCCCTGGAACATCACTGTGATATTCACATCGTCATTGGGTGGTTAATAAGCTATCATGGGTTGCTAATCCCCCTGGCATGTGCTTGTTGTATCATACAAAACTAGCCAGGATGGCTAGTTATGCGAGCTACCGAGAACCCAACAACAGCCCATGGGTTCTGGGTGGCTTGTTATGCATGGCAACAAACCATACTGGCTAGGTTTACATGACATGATGAGCTGCACTGTCAACAGTAATTTTGTTATTCCATCCAGCATGCAACTGGCACATGATCATGTGAACCAGGCCTGTGTCTGGGTCATTTTGTGGTTATGAAGATGGTGGCCAGGCTGTCAAACAATGCAGCTGAGTTACTGCCACTACCAGCGCAGGCAACAGTGAAAGAAGGATTTTTTAAAATAAAATAAAATAGTAGCCTTCCCTGCTAACCACTGTGTAAGGAAATGGACAGTTTTGGGTGGGCACCTCCATGTAAAAATGGAGAAACTGCCCCCAAATTTACAGTCTGCAGAGTCATGATATTTGGGTGTCATTTTAGCTCAGCTCTACCAAACCATGGCAGGATCTACACTACTGCTGTATTGACAACTGTTGGGGCCCAGGACACATTCCATATACTGCTTTGAAGCTGCTTTTAAAGCGGTATATCCTGCTTGGTGTAGATCTGCCCCATGGGGCCTGCTTAGCCTTTACACTACCAAAGGAGGAGCCCTGGAATAGACCTCCAAACCTTCTATAACATGCAGAGACAAATTGATGTGGAAAGCAGACAAATTGATGTGAAAACACTGCCCTGAGGATGGAAAGTTTGAAAAGCACTGCCTAATAAATTGGATTTGTATAATTTATTGAAGCAGGTGCAGACATTCTTTGTGTATCTTGTGTAACATTCAGTGCTAAAGTGAAATAGGGGAGGAGAAAAGTACAGCATCTAAGCAAAACATCATCCGTTGATTGATTGATTAACATTCAGTACTCAGATGCAGGCCTTTAAGTCAGAATTAATATAATCAAATGTGCATAGGTGCTTCACAGTTTTTCTTAAAATATGTGTTGGAAAAGAACTGAAAGAAACTATTTATCTACTTGTCAATTGCCAGGAGCTGCGGCCTAATTAGGTCTTTACCATTACATGCAAAATGTCCATATTAAATATGAGCACTGCTGAATGACATCATGATCAACAATGGTATGTGCCGATGGATGGACTGATACCACCTGGGCATGGTGACCTATTTGCTTTCAATTTATCAATTATAATTTGTCACCACTATTTACCTCAGCTCCTCAGACCCTTCCTGAAAATGTCAGTTCAGGTACAGGTATTTGTCCTGTATCTTCTCCAGTGAACACTAATGAAAAGAATTCATTCAGCTTCTCTGCAATCTCCTTGTCTTCCTTTAGCATTCCCTTAACTCCACTGGCATCCAACGGTCCAACTGCTTCCATAGCTGGTTTCCTGGTTCTGATATATTGAACAAATTCTTTATTGTTGGCCTTGATAGTGTTAATGATATGCTCTTCAAAATGATTTTTGGATCCTTATTGCCTGCTTTCATCTCCTTGGTTCCTCCTTGGTATCTCAAGGAGAAGAAGCTCTCCTTGTGGTATCATCACTCACAGAGACTAAGTTGATGGACTGGTATGAGTGTCATTGGTGCAGCCTTCTGTACGGAACTCCCTTCCAAAGGAGGTCTGCTGATACCAATCCATTTAGACCTTCAAGAAACATAGTAATAGACTCCTATCTATTGTTTTGGCACATAATGCAGATTGCCAGCTGTACACTGAGATGATGAAGTTGCTTCAGCTCCATCATGTGTTGGCAATTCCATCACAATGCCTGCCAGCACCCATGCTTTTGGGGTTTATTTTTATAGATTTCGACCCCATTTAGTTAGAAATAACATACGAGCTTGTCTCCTCAACTGTTTGCTGATTTTTATTGGGCAATCAATGCTTCCTAAATAGAAATGTCTCAAAAAGACAGGGAATAACAAGCTGAATATTGATTGAAATAGTTTAAGCAAACTTTGCCTATAAAGCAAACCAGCTTCTGAGCTAGAAACACTAAATATCCAATTAGGTGAACTGGATTGTTAAAAAAAGAAGAAAATCTGTAAGGGGAACATGGTGTTTTTATTGAACCATACAAGAAGTTTGATCTCTTTGTAGTTCATCTTACACCACTGTATTCCTGACACTAACAAACAAAGAAGAGTACACTGAATTATCCTATGGCAGGATGAGTTATATCAGAACCTAGAGTTACTGTCTTAGTCTTCCTAAATAGGAGCATACCTAACAGAAGAGATAAAAGAGCCCATCTCTCTTCGAAATTAGGGCAAAATGTATTCTTCCCTTCCAGGCGGCATGTCACCTCCCCTTGGCTCTTTTCTTCAACACACAGGTTCATGTCATTATTGCATTATTGTTTTGGTTTTTTAAAAAAGAAAAATCATTATGGCTATGTTAATACAGACCATCATTATTATTTTATTACATTTATATACTGTCCCATAGCCGAAGCTCTCTGGGCAGTTTACAAATGTTAAAAACAGAATACGGTATAATACATTGTGCTGAAAATATTTTACAGTTAATTATAATAAACCAAATATTTTCTCCACTTCCACTTCTGTGTTATCAAAACCATATGTCCATATTTTTCTCCAAAAGATAAATAAATGTGATTTGTTTTCAAATGAATCCACTTACATCCTCTTCTGATTTTTCATACCTTTCCCCCCCCCATCACGGCTGCCTCCCCTACTTTAGTTATTTAATTTACCTTTTTTAAAAAACAACAACAACACTAAATTGAGTGGCTCCTATTGGGGGGAGGAGATTGGACCTCCCCCCAAAAGTTGTTAATCAACCCTGTTCTAAAGTAAGTGCCGGAGAAACAGTCTGGATTAGGGCCCTAGTGTAGGGTTAGGGAGGACTTTAACCCTTTGCTCCCAGTGTGGTATTGGGTTCACCACACTAGGGTAATGGGTTCCTTCCATTTTCTTTAGATGTAAAAAAGAGGGAGGTGGATATGCTAGCTATGGCTTTAAGGTAGTGTGTAATTTGGCTCTGAAAGGTCTCATTCCATAACTAAAGGGATAAGCACTAAACACAGATTCCATTAGCGGGCTCATTCTGCAAATACTAGAGTACCGGCAGCCTTCTAGCTTCAGAATGAAACTGAGCATGCATGCACAATATTGCCAACAGTCGATGCCGTTGACTTTAATGGGGCCTTAATAACCTTAATAACTTTTGAATTACTGCTCAGAGATTCACCGAATCAATGAAGAATTGCCTTCCTTGACAAGCCTCAATGAAGTAGTTTCAACAAAATTTAAAAGAAATATATGACATATCTCTTTAACAATCGGAATAAAAATTGCAATTTTGTAAAATTTCAGCACTTTTTATCTTGCTGTAGTTGTGACAGTTTTGAACTTTGGCTCACATGTAGACCTCATCAAGTTGATTGTGGATGCCAGGATTCAAGTTATTAGCTCAACAGATGTCATTTGCATAATCACTGGAATATTGAAGCTTATAGAGGTGGAACTCCTTACTTATTTATTTGCTGCTCCTATGCATAGCAGGATATAGCTGCTCTTGTCTTATGTTTTGGGTGCTAAACTAACCAAAATATTAAGAAAAATGAAAGCCACATAAAAGTGCTTGCTGGCCTGTTATAAACAACACACACAATGAACATTTTCTATGAACTAGCAGGTAAATAACATGAACTATATGTGACTTTATGAAGCACAACTTGTGTGGCCCTCTTACCTACTTTTCCCAGTTTTGTCTTACTTATGTGATCATTTTTGCTAAGGATTTCAATAGAAGTACAAATAGCACCATCTACAGATGCAAAAGTTAAATGTATGTGTCTCTCTGTGTGTACGTCTATGTCTATGTGTGTGTGTGTGTATGTATGTATATGTGTGTGTATATATATATATATATATATATATATATATATATATATATACATACATATACACACGCATACATACACACCCTGTTCAGGCATGCATTCCCATTGTGTATAAGGCTAAACTGGGTGCACATTTGTGCTCCATCAAAAATTAACGTAAAAAAAAAAAAAAAAAAAAAAAGGCGTGACCCTCGATGGCCCTGGACTCTCCCAAGCCTGGCTCCCTACCTCTGATGACCACCGCTACTCACGGGGAAGATGGAAGAAGCTGGGATGAGTGCTCACACCACTTTGGGATCGTCCAGAGACCACAGGTAAAACTGGGATAACTGAGGTTTCAGTTATCCTGGGGAAAAGGAGGGATCATCCCTCCCTGCTCCTGGGATATGCTGTGTGTCATTTGGATGCACAGGGATAATCCAGGGATAATCCCTCGAAAAACGGATGGTGTACAATGGCCATAGACTGTGAGAGATGCTTTGGCGAGGAGGAGGATTGTTTCAGAGTCCATCTTATTTTGTTATAAGCAGCACAGCGAATTATCATCATCATCATCATCATAATACCCTGAGTTTTGTGATGTTTAGTCTCTCGGTGTCTTCTACTTTGTGTGTGTGTGTGTGTGTCTGCTGTGCGTTGTTCACAAGCAGTACACAATAATAAAGCGCACATTTATAAAATTCCATAAAAACACACACCAAGGGTTGAATCGATCTGCTTCATACTTGACATGACTGAAGCCCTACTGAAGCCCTACCATTGTCCTAATTTTCATGTCTTTATCTATAATTTCATTTCCCCCCTGAAACTTGGTTACTTGTCAAATTTAAAAATTCCCCAAAAAACAAGGGATGAACCGATGTGATGCCAATTTTCGATCATGATGCCAATTTTCATATCTACCTGGGCTTGAAAAAGATCCATATCAATCCAAATCTATTTGTATCGTGCAATTTGCTTCAGACTGATTCGTACCTGTTTCAATTTGATTCCAATCTGTTTCAGTGCTGTCTGAATCACCCTGATTTGCCTCAGATTTGGGATTCAGATCTGAAGCAATGCACAGCCCTAGTAGACACCAGTTAATGAGGCTGGGAAGGAATTTTGCCTGCACACCAATTGGCAAATACTGTGCAGGTGTTTTGCCTTCCCCATTTCAAGATTACCATATTTCTTTGATTCTAAGACACACTTTTTTCCCATATAAATGTCTCTAAAAATGGGGTGTGTCTTAGAATCGCAGGTGCATTTATTATTTCTTAGAATCAAAGCTTTTTTTCTGTTGGTGGTACTGAAATTAGGGATCTTAGAATCGAAGAAATACGCTAATTCCTTTGTAAATAAGTCAATCTGGGCTATCTATAAATTCATTAAACAAAAAAACCCTGCGGTTTACAAAAAAAATTAAGGCTTGCAGATTTCAACCAAGCACCAAAGCAGCAATATTAGGATCTGTAAATAAAGGGCAGTTTGAATATTCCTTCTTAATATGTAAGATAGTCTAAAGCACAGAAATAATTCTTCATCATGTCTCCAGAGAAAATTGCTAACAACTGCTCTTATTTGATACTCTGGTGTATGTCTTGTAACACAGAGACAAAAAGAAAATCTGTCAGAAGTGTTGAAAAATGAGAGCTAAAGTACAACAGAAGTTCAGATTCAGATTATTGACTTTTTTGAATTACTCAGTTCAAAGCAAACATGACATGTTTGGTAAGAGGATAATATTGACAGGCTACCATTGTGGATCAGTGAAACAAAGAATTTGCACTTGAACGAAAGCTGCCTTTCATAGTGTTTGATCAAATACAACACTTGGTGAGGTGTCTGCTCTCAGACAAACCAGAAATAACCAAATATTTAAACCCTGGTATGTCAGGTCACCTGTCACTGATGACATTCAATGCCCCCTGGCTCTGGGGTATTTCAAGATTTATTCCTGTGCTTGGAATTCCAGTTGGTGAGATTTTATCATAAGGAATATATAGTAGGGTAATACACTCTAAAAATAAAAAGTCCATGTACTCAGGAGGTAGAGTGCAAAAATTATGAAGAACATAATATTTATTAAAAAGTGGTGTGAAAAAATAAATCCCTTTAAGACAGCCTTCCTGAATCTGGTGCCCTCCAGATGCTTTGGACTATAACTCCCATCAGTCCCAGTAAGCATGGAAAACGGTAAGTGATAATGGGCGCTTAATCCAAAACCTCTGGAGGGCACCAGATTTGGGAAGGCTGCTTTAACATAAACCATCTGGTATATACTTCATGTGATTGCATACAACATGTGCTATACATGCAGAAGATCACATTTTCAGTCCCTCAAAGACACGGCTGTGAAGGACCCTCACCTGAAATGCTGGAGAGCCAATACTGAGCTAAAAAGATGAACAATGTAAGGCAGATTCCTATATTCCTTTGTACATTTCATTAACACATTATCTATCTATCTATCTATCTATCTATCTATCTATCTATCTATCTAAACAGAGTTCAAATTGCCAGATGGATTTCAACTTGGTGGATTTCCTTGGCAGCATAAAATTAGAAATGCATGTGAAATAAATCCAGGTAAAGCAACTCATTTCTTTTCCAAGCTCAAAGAACAGGCAGGAATTTGCTAGGTACAGCATTTTCCCAGTCTTCAAGGTCTTTAATTTTCTTAATTACCGTATCTTCTAATATTCTAGCTATTCATAGAATATTTCTGCAGCACTGTCTACATGTTCCACGTAGGTAAAGGGATATGGTAGGGATGTTGAACTTATTTCAGGCCAAATCCCACTTCAGTGAAGCTCTTGCGGGCTGCATTCCAGTGGTGAGCAGAGCCAGCAGAAGAAGGGGGCAGGACCAAATCAAAAGGGATGGTGGTTGGGGAAGTGTCAGTAGGCCAATTCATGGAGGAGAAGACTATCCATGGCTACTAGTTCTGATGGCTATATGCTACTCCAGTATAAGAGGCAGTATACCTATGTACACCAGTTGCTGGGAAACATGGGCAGGAGGGTGTTGCTGTCCTGCTTGATTGCTTTCTTGTGGGCTGATGGCTGGCTACTGTGTGAACAGAATGCTAGACTAGATGGACCCTTGCTCTGATCCAGCATAGGTCTTCATATGGGGGCATAAGAGGGCTGCTAGGCTGAGGAGGGCACAGGAAACTTTCCTTCCATGAACTTCCTTAAGTTAATTTATCGTAGAATCCAAACTAATGGGATGGCTCCAGAACCTGTCTTCCATTGATGAAAGGACTCTACTCATAGACGGTGCTCTCCCTGATCTTTGGGGACCCCCCTCTCCCCCATGTCACAGCTCAACCCATTCAGCAGCAGAATTAAAATTGTGTGTGTAGATCCATTTTTACAATCTCTCTGCAAAATCATATTGTGCAGACACTTCTAGAAACAGTTGAGTCAAATGTGGAGAAAGCCTTGGCACTTAACCATTATGGAATATTTCAACATAAAAGACAAGGGAAATCTGTGTCCTTTCAGCTTTGTAGGTCTAACATATGCAGTAAACATTAGTAAGTCTAATTAAAAGCTGTAAAAATGTCTTCTCTAATAATCTGTCTTGTGATTTGCAAGTATCAAATACAAGGAAGAAGATAAATAAAATTTACTCTTTGACCTCCCTTCGGAGCACAGAGGGGTTGCGTGTGGAATATATCAGTATTCAGCTCCAACAAGCCTCATTAGCTTGCCATCTGCCGTGGTGCATAGATGCTAAAATGTTGTTATTGCAAGGTTCATTGAGCAGTAAAATTATATTTTTTTGGTAAAAAAAATATTTTAAGTAAAAAAAATCCCTTGAAAGACATGAGCTGCCAAATTATGACTAAAGCTGTGAAGCCAATAAAAAGCAAGTCACCAAAGTATAAAACTATCTAGTTCTGTATATTAATCACTGTAGTATATCAATAGATCTATGGCTCAATCAATTGGACTACATTTGGGGCTGCACTGAATGACTGGAACTCACCATTTGAGGAATGGAAAGTTGTTCTGAGAAATGATAGATTGTACAAATAGTAGCTTTTTCTTGATCCATTATTTAGCACCATTTACCCAAGGTGCTGTTTCTCACAGCGCTATTCCCTCCTGGCTGCTTCTTCGACCATAGCTAGACCTAAAGTTTATCCCAGGATTGTCCTGGGGTCAAACCTGTTCATCAAAGTGCCACATGGGGCATCCAGCGCTCAGGCAGGGACTAACCCAGGATGATCCTGGGATAAACCTTAGGTCTAGCTATGGCCTTCTTCCTCTTGCTGAATTAGTCACATGGGTAAGACCACCAATTCAGGAATTATGGAGTGAGTGGGATAGTGTCATGATATCTTGTATCACCTTTCTCTAGTTTCTGGGGTTTTTTTTGGGGGGGGGGAATATAACACACTATTGGAGATGAATTAGTAACCTTTACAATAAGGTGTGATGTTTCTACAAGCCACAATTCTAATGATGCAGTGGAAAATGTGCTTTATCCTAGTTATTTCTGCTCAGGACTCTTTTCACTTGTTTGTGGGGTATAAATGATTGGAGCTGTCAAAAAAAGTTGTAGTGCTGTTTCATTAAGGAAACTTTTTCTGAGCTATTTCTATTCATCATCACTCCTAGGAAATTCTATATGAAGAAAGGAAAATTAATAGCTGCAGGAAGTCTTGTTAGTTAGACAGTTATCTGTAACTGCAAAAAGGATAGCTTTAGAAATCTCTCCCTTTCTTTTTATAAAAAGCAGAGCCCCTGGGCTAAATATAAATAATATTTATCACTTACATTCTATAGCTGTATGAAGGTATATATTACAGATTTATTTTTATTGTACTTCCTTATTCTAACAGAAAGCTGTTGCCAAACAAGATCATCTGCTCCTGAGGATTAGGCTAACCAGATGCAAAGGAAAGCTGGGCCCTTATATCCTTCTTACAATAGGCTGAAGTGATGTACCCACCAATAACATTGTACCTATAATAGTTGTGCAATCCTGCATGAAGCTACACCTAACAATATCCTTCTTCTTCACAATTATTAAAGATGCAACATCCCCTTCCTTCTTTACATCTGATCATTTTACTGAGGAATGCTGTATCAGCCAAAACAAAGCAAAGCAAAACCATGCAAAAGGGAACATGCAAACTACAGTTGCCATCAAAACTTCTGCTCAAGTGAAACACCAGCCAAATTGTGTTAACAGTCCTCCTCAATTCAAACTTCCAGAACTCAACCAGATGAGCTTGCCATGACAACAAGAACCTCCCCAAGGGCAAGTTGGAAATCTATTGGATCCAACTTTGGGGACAGTCTTTTTAAATATGTCTCCCACCCCTGCAGAAGTTCTGGGTGCCCATAAATTCCATGCTCACTAAGCAATTCCATGCTCACTAAGTCGAGTCCATAGATATTTCACAACAGTAAGAAGAAGGAAACTTAGGCCGTAGCTAGACCTAAGGTTTATCCCAGGATCATACCAGGTTTGTCTCTGCCTGAGCACTGGATTCCCTGTGTGGCACTTAGATTAACAGGTTTGACCCCAGGACAATCCTGGGATAAACCTTAGGTCTAGCTATGGCCTTACAGTTGGTTTTCACAGTGGCGGCTTCATGTTTGCCAAAACATCTAGCTTTAGCTTTAGTTAACTGAAGAAAGCAAACAGATTGTGCCACATGTGTCCGATCTATCCTTTGAGAATTCCACCCTCCAACCCCTCAAATTCTCAAGGTAACAAAACATGGTCAAATCCTTGATATAATGTTAAGAGCTGCCAACTGAGCCTCTTCCAGTTTTATTTGCCCTTTGGTCAACGAGTCTAATATCCCATCTTATTTTTGGGGCCAGCCTAAGTTCAGCACAGTAAAAATATATCCGGAAATTAGAAAGAAATGTGAGGGTTGCTATTACACTGCTGAGTTTGATCATCCTAATTCACTCTACAGATATAGAATCATAATGGCAGTTTCCATGTAGCTTCCTAGGATGTACACAGCTGCTTGGAGAAGAATCTGATAACACTGCAGTCAACACTCTTCTGTAATGCAATTGAGAAGACAAATATCGACAATACAGTGTATATTACTTTAGCAATTTAACTCTCCCCCCTCCCCAGATACTCAGCATCCATCATCACTTGGTATCAAGAAATGTCAAGATAGTTTAGAGATACAGATGAAACTCCTCAAGGATACAAAGAGAAATTTGACAAAACTCTGCTATGTTGCGTGTTATTGCTACTTTTTTGATCTTAGAAAAACCTGTATTGTTTGCATCCAGCAATTGGGGAGGGGGAGAGGGACCAAAATGTTTTATAGTGGCCTGTGCTGAAACACACCAATTTTGATTTAGGGTGACACACATTATTTATTAGCCCGATTGTCACCAGATAATGCCATCTTAAGACCATGCATTACATGAGTTACTCTGACAGCACACCATTATTTAGGCTATAAATACTGACTTGAGATTCTTAAACCCATCATATGTGTTCATAGGAAATAGCAAGGCATTTTTCAAAATGGGGGAAAATAACAACCCATGTCAAATTGTTCCTCATGCATTCTAAGAATACTTTGCAAATGCATCTGTATCTTAATGATAGGTGCTTTCCAATGGACAGGTAAAGGGTGCTTCAATAAGAAAGCTTCTTGTTTTCAGCATCATTTATGTCATGTATTCCACTATTCCCCTGTTCACTTTACTCCAAGTGTTCGCTTATCATGTGGTTATATCAACGTAGCGCTGTCTTCCATGGGATAGATGCAAGCCAAGAGAGAGGACTCAGATATGTGTCAAGTACACTGAGGGAGTGGCATGTCCAATGACAAAGAACCACTAAAAAGATGTCTGCTGGATGTTTGTTTCAGGGTGAATCATAAATTTTGCGTCATATTTAGCTTTCAGTGAAATTTCAGTAACAGCTCTATTACTAATGTGGAAATTGATCCATTACAGCAGAGAAGCAGATCTACTGCAGTTTCTCCAGAACATCATTCACTTTGCGCAGCTTAGGCTGTTGCAGTGATGCAAACGTAAACATAACTAATGGTGCCTGTGCTTCCACTTCTACATCTTGTGCAAAATATATCTTTGGTATAAACCATGGCAGTCTCATTCTGCAGATCTCTACATAACAGAGATTGGTTCATCCACTTATCCTGTTGTAGATCTACTGTGTGGAAGGGTATAGGTGCAGCTCACACCTAATATGAGGGGCCCCCCACCATGTAAAGTGTTACAGGCAAAGGCCTAATTTGCATGGTTCTTCCCACTTGAAAAAGGCCTGTTGTTTGGGTGCAAGTGGATTGGGCTACAGTTCAGAACCCTTGTATGCATTGCTATCACATATGGAACCAGTGAGCTAGGGAGGTTGTGGGCTCTCCCACACTAGAGGCCTTCAAGAGGCAGCTGGACAACCATCTGTCAGGGATGCTTTAGGGTGGATTCCTGCATTGAGCAGGGGGTTGGACTCAATGGCCTTGTAGGCCCTTTCCAACTCTGCTGTTCTATGATTCTATATGTTGGAAGTTGTGCAACAAGGATGCAGAATAAAGCCATTACCAGCTTTGTGAAGAGCTTACAGCCAGTGTAGACAAAGAGGTCAAGAAACACAAGGAGAAACCTGACCTTTGCGACCTTACCCAATGGAGCAAATAACAGATGGAGGATAATTGAAGGAGTGGGGTCAAACCGTTAAGGGTTAAGCTGGCTTGGATGAAGTCTATTCTTGTCCCTCAGGATGTGAGGAATACAGAGGTAGAGCCAGTGGCGTATACTACCAGAGGAGAGGCAGATCTCATCCAAGGGAGATGCATGAGGGAGTTCTCAAGTAGGTAGCCTTTACCTGAAGCTCCAGATTCCCATCGGAGGAGGGGAGGACCCACCCACCTACCCCGCAATACAATAGTGAATGCAGCCCTCAAGCTGAGGAAATTCAGGAGGAATGGCCTTATAAGGGAGGCAAGTATTAATAAATGAAAGCATTAAGAAATTAAGGAGGAGGGTAGCACTTCTGGCCTTTATGTTGATGTTTATCTATAGCTTTAGTTAGGAATAAGCCTAAACCTGTTATATAATAGACATCAAAATGGGTACAAATGGGTCCCCTGTCAACAAGTCCTTTCCAGATTTAGAAGCCTGCTGAGTTAATCCAGACATGCTACACTTCCCCTCTCTTTGTTGTATGAGAAAGGGTTGGGATGTGTGGCAGGCAGGTACAGAATAGGATTCACAGCTTGGGTAACTTTCCCGATGATATAAAGCAGGGGTGAGCTACATGTGTTTAACAGGGCACATGTTGGACCTCTTGGCCATTTTTGAAGTCCCAATGACTCCAGAACATTTCTGCCAAAAATTGGTGGCATGACATGGCATGGCAGCAAAATAGCTGTGATTTTCCTTTGAAACAAGGCACACATTTCCCAAATGTCAAATTTCGAAGTAAAATCACTGCACTTTTTTCTTTTTCTTTACTAGTACACCACTGAACTTCAGTGGCAATTTCAATGGTGGGGTGGCAGCGGGTGAGTCTCCCAGTGCATTTGAGGGAGGGGAGTCAATGCACCACCCCCATCCCTGGAAGTTGCCCAGCTATGCAGGTGCAGAAAGTTCCTGCTCTCATCTAGGTCACAGTAATATTTTCTATCAACAATGACGTTTTCCCTTATATGGAAGAAGGAATTCTCTTTTCCAAGTGCTTTTTAGAGAGCAGCATGCTTGCCACAGCATGATGGGAGAGGAAAAACAGTGTCATATTAGAACATCTTCTTGACTCGTGACTGCAGGAATCCTTTCTTTTCATGCTTCACTAGATTTTAATTCCACTGTTTCAGTCCTGTAAAATGTATTTAATTTAGCAAACTATTCTGTTTACTGTGCATATGTCCTCTGGTAACTTTTGAGTTTAATGAGTTCCCCCCATAACTGCTTTTAGGGTCATTTCAACATGGAAGGAGCCAGAGCTCTCCCTGAACTTTCATCATACAGACAGCATGACAGCCACCAGAAGCTCCCTTGTCTAATGTGTCTTGAAACATATTTGAGTGCCCATGGTAACAAAGCACTGTACTGAAATCAAATAAGGACACAGGCCTTGTCCTCATGTTTATAACCTAAAAGACTAGATTTAAATGGAGGAGAGAATATGTAGAGGGGAAATAGTTGGAGAATGCCAGACTGAAAAGGCAAGCATTTTATCAGAGAGGTCTGCAATCAGTCCATTTTTTATTCCATTGAGTTTTCCAGTTATCCACCCAAACTTTGCAGAGGGCCTTGGATAACCTTACTTTGATAAGCCATGGGATGTATCCAAACTTAGATAGACTTAGAATAAATTCATTTAAATCAATGGGACTTAGCCACAACTAACATAAGGGCCACTGGCTTCAATGGGTCTGCTTCAAGGATGGCTAAGTTTGAATACAATCCCTTGGCTTGTAAATTATATGCTTGCATAGATGCACATGGGAATGAACCTAGAAATGTGTGTGCTGTTTAGCTGTCCCATCGCTAATAATAATAACGGGAAGTACATTCAAATGCAGATCTGCTTCATTGCGTTCAATAGGATGCAGTTCCTGATGCCCATCCCGTAAGGTATTCAGATGTTTAATATCTGAAATGCACATGGGTTGCAGAAACAGAGGCTGCCACTGACCTATGCACATTCAGTGTGCTGTCTGCCTGGACCCTACATGCACACAAAATTATGTAAAGTCTATTGTTGTCTCCCCCACTGAAATGAAGATGTGAGACAAGAGTTATGAGCTATGAGTCATAATTTAATTAACCAAATCAGTAAAAATCAGCAATGAGCTGATAACTAAACAAGGCTGAGAGTGGGCACCCAGGTGTCTGAGAATACTGAAGGCATCCAACAGCTTTCTGAAGGGCAATGCACCACCCTGACTTGAGGCCATGGATCTCCTGAGATATAAATCTGGGCTCATCATTACCTGCTCACCATAGAGGAGAGCCAAGGTCAACCTGACTTCTCTACCCCATCCCTGCTGGGCAGCATTCAGCTAAAGCTGCCAGGGGCCAAGGGTAGCCCCCTGCCTTCCACACCCTCGGGAGACAGCCAACAAAAAGATTTTAACTTTTATAGACTGTCCAGAGAGCTTCGGCTATGGGGCAGTATATAAATGAAATAAATAAATCAACAAACAAACAAAGGCCCTTTCTACACCTAAGGATTATCCCAGGCAAATGGAGGGATCGTCCCTGCCTGCTCCCGGGTTCCCCTGTGTGTCATTTGCATGCACAGGGATGATCCTGGGATGATCCTGGATAAAAGGTAGGTGTAGAAACGGCCGAAGAGAGCTCTCCAAGGTATGCTAACTAACCTAATATTACTTTCCAACTATGAATAAATTGAAGGCCACTGAACCAAATTACAAGACAAAAAACCACCACAAAAAGGAGAGTAAAGGGAAAGCAGAAAAAAATGTGCCTCCCAGCCAATGAGAGACACCCAAACAGTTCCTACTCATTCCCTGAAGGTGACTAGCTAATCACTCACTGTTACCTTGTGAAGGAAGATAGGATGCTAAGGGTGACCCTATGAAAAGGAGGACAGTGCTCCTGTATCTTTAACAGTTGTATTGAAAAGGGGATTTCAGCAGGTGTTATTTGTATATATGGAGAACCTGGTGAAATTTCCTCTTCATCACAACAATTAAAGCTGCAGGTGCCCTTCCCTCTTTTAAATCTGGTCACTCTAGTATAGCTCCTGCAGCTTTAACTGTTGTGATGAAGAGGGAAATCCACCAGGTTCTCCATATATACAAATGACACCTGCTGAAATGCACTTTTCTGTGCAACTGTTAAAGATACAGGAGCCCTCTCCTCCTTTTCATATGGTCACCCTAAGAATGCTGCACTGGTTGGGTGGGGAGGAGCCTGGGCAAATGGAGCCACCTGACAGGTGCAGCCAAACTGCTTCCCAATTGGACTATCTGCATCACAGGCTCATTCCCACATGGCTCGCCATGGCTTCCCTCCTCCCAAAGGAATGGGGCCACCCACCCACGATGGCAGGAGAACAGAATTCCTTAGATATTTTGTTTTGTTTCAAAACAAAAAAGAGCAGGGTGTTTGATTGCGTAGGCTAGCCTACACACATACAGTGATGCTGCCAAACTGTATAATTTAAAGCTCATCTTTTTAATGAGCTTGGACTGTCAGTTTATAAATTCACTCTTAAGTTTGGAATGGGTTGTGAGCTTCTGAGCATGAACAGTCTGAATCTAAACAATGCTGTTTCTGTGCATGTGCTGTGTTGGTTGCATTAACCATTTCAATGCCCAAATAATAGGATTGATTTGTATCAGTTGACCTAGGTCTACAAATTTATTAACTATTTACAATGACATCAGCAGTGAGGCCTACCAAAAGTGTGGAGATGGACTGAGGTAGGGGTCCTATCCTTCTTCACCCCACCCCTGTCCCTGGACACAAGCTATAATCCTATAACTTCAATCTAGTTGGCTATCACCTGTTAAGTGAGGCCCTTCTGACTCATGACCCAGCAAGCCCCAAGACATTGAGTGCATGCTTTGGGCAGGCCTCAGGTCCCTTTCACTGTCCCTGGGTCCTGCAAACCAATGGATATGTCTGGAGGACCCCCTTGCACTACTATTGTGACTCACCTAGTTAAGGAATAGCACCACCCTAGTCATTCTCCCAGACCTCCCAATCCAAATCTGTGCAGAATAGGTGGAAAACCCTGCCCTCAGCAACGTTATCAGGGGACAGATTTTTTTTTAAAAAAACTACCCAGTCCAGAAGTAACCCCAAGATCTGTTTCTTGTTTGGTCACCACCAGATCAGATCCCATCAGGTTATACTTGATGGGGGGGGGCGCGTTTGCCCCAATGTGCATTACCTCACACTTGCTTACATTGAACCGCATCTGCCATTTGGATGCACAATCTCCCAGTTTGGAGAGATCCATTTGGAGCTCTTTACAATCCCTTTGTGTTTTAACTAGGGGTGTGCACGGACCCCCCGCTCTGCTTCTCTTCCAGATCTGTGATTTGCGGATCGGCCCACTCCGCCCCGCCCTGCCTATGTCTGCTCCGCTCCGCTGCGGAGCTCCGGATCCGGATCGGAGCTCCGTTTCCCCTCCCCCATAGGCTTGCATTAAGCTAAAAAAGTATACAACTTTTTTTCTGTGAAAGTTAGAAACCTCAAGTTTGGCACCATGACACCTCATGGGGGTATACACACGCACGCCAAGACTCAAGGCAGTCCCATCATCCCCTGATTTTTGGGTAATTTATGAAAATCCAACACCCCATTCACACCCCTTTCCATAGCTCCGTCAATTTGCACGTTAAAAATCTCAAACTCGCCACCATGAAAGCTTATCCAGGGGTGCACACGCACGCCGAGACTCAAGGCAGTCCCATCATCCCCTGATTTTTGGGGAATTTATGAAAATCCAACACCCCATTCACACCCCTTCCATAGCTCCGTCAATTTGCACGTTAAAAATCTCAAACTCACCACCATGATAGCTTGTCCAGGAATACATACCCACACCAAGACTCAAGGCAGTCCCATCATCCCCTGATTTTTGGGGAATTTATGAAAATCCAACACCCCATTCACACCCTTTTCCATAGCTCCGTCAATTTGCACGTTAAAAATCTCAAACTTGCCACCATGAAAGCTTATCCAGGGGTGCACACGCACACCCAGACTCAAGGCAGTCTTTTGGCGGGGCTTAAACCTGCAGACATCTCAATGGGGCCATTTCAAAGGAAATCCCAACATGCCATGAATTGGGGAGTAGAGATAAACCTATGAAATCTTCTTCCACACTTGAAAAATGGATTTGGAACTTCCAAAAGTCCAAGTGAGCGCAGGAAGGACTTCTCCCCTGAGTCAAAGCCAGACACACACAACATCCCTGCAAGGCGGGCAGGGGAGGAGGGAGGGAAGGCAGGCAGGCAGCAGACATTTCTGGGGGCAAAAGGAAGTGAGCCAAAGATAAGCCAGTAATGCATATAAAATGGAATAAATAAATAAATAAACAAAGGAGGGGTGGAATTAAAAGCAGCAGTGTTGCTGAATAAACAACAAGAAGAACTTTTTTAAAAAGGCTATATCTGTCTTTTACCAGCAATAGGGGGACGTGCCCGGGGAAGGGGGAAGCAGCTGCCAGTTTGACTGGTCCTAGTGACCAGTCTTTTAAGAAGCAACGCTGTCAGTTCAACTCATGAAAGACATTGCTCCACTACTAAGAAGTAAACGCTCACTTCAACTCATGATAGGCATTGCTCCACCGGGTTACTCTCTTTGGAGGGCTCTCATAGCCCCCCAAGTACAGGAGAGAGTGAGGGCACGTCCACATGGCATGCCCTAGGGGAGCTCATCCCCTTGCACCACATCTTTTCGGTTGTTCCCCAAAGTTAGGGTGGGTAGCAGTGCTCCCTTATTATTGGCTTAGTATATGATTTCAGGTTGTGTTTGTGCATTTGGTGGGGCTACTGTTTTAAAAAACACTGGGAAAAGTCCATTCAGACTAAGAAAGAGAAGGTTCCCAGAATCCCAAGTTACCCATTTTGCCTATCCCCTCCTCCAACTTTGGGATCATGTGATCATGACCGGGAGTTGACTCTGCCCCTCAGCCCTTCGAAAAAGGTATTTCCCGCCGGTTTTTTTAAAAAATTCTAGCGCACGACCCGCAGCACGCAAAGAGCTGAGAGTAGTCTCAAAATGACCCCCATCCACGACTCTCTGAGCACAAGAATTTTCAGAAAGATAGCTTAAAAAGCAACACAGTTATCCCCCTTTCTTTTCCACAATGCAATCCTATGGGCGAAATGTTTCAAGATGGCGATAGAAGCGGACCGTGGAAACCGGAGCGCTCCGAAAATGGGCGCTTCTCTTCGCCTTGCTTCTAGGGGTCTGTGGTCCGCTTCTACTCTGCCTCTGGGCAAGGCGGAGCAGGCCAATTCGCTCCTGCTTCTGCGCTTCTAATCGGAGCGGAGCACATGCCTAGTTTTAACCACCTTAAATAATTTGGTGTCATTGGCAAACTTGGCCACTTCACTGCTCACTCCTAATTCCAGATCATTTATGAACAAGTTGAAAAGAATTAGTCTCAATACCGATCCCTGTGGGACCCCACTATTTACTTCCCTCCATCTGGAGAATTGACCATTTTTTCCTATTCTCTGCTTTCAGTTCTTTAACCAGTTACTGATCCATAAGAGGACCTCTCCTCTTAAGGACTGTATACTCTACAGCTGCTTTTAATGTTCTGCTGTTTCAATTTTCAGTTCAAAATATGGGGGAGGGCTCTTTAAAAAAAACTAGTTGAGAGAATGACAATTTTTAAAAGATATTTGTTGCTATTTGTTGTTCTATCTAGCGTTTTCCTTCCTGATTAGGGCTTCTGTCTGCTTCCAAGAGTGAGCCCAATCAATCAGGCATCATGTAGTGAATGTGATGACATCATGATGCCATAAAGCCAATAAGATTTG
Organism: Elgaria multicarinata webbii; assembly: GCF_023053635.1. Taxonomy (NCBI): domain Eukaryota; kingdom Metazoa; phylum Chordata; class Lepidosauria; order Squamata; family Anguidae; genus Elgaria; species Elgaria multicarinata. Next base: position 14,958,926 of record NC_086175.1, on the reverse strand, counting down.
GCTATGTGTTGACAACACTAAGGGAAAATTAAGACCATTGAGATTGAAGGCAAATCTTCCTGGATTACCCCCCTAGATGATGCCAGGCAATCAGGATTATATAGTGAATAGGATGACATCATGATGCAATGTAGACCATTAGATTAGGCAAACTTTTGGCACCACCACTGGTAAGCAAAACTTATGCAGAGTAAGGCTAAATTTCCTAAATAGACAACGCATTTTGTCCGCTATCAAAGCAATAATATTTTATTATGGAAAGAAGAATGCTTTCTGGTACTGATAAGGATGCCCCTGAAAATTATGCCTCCCTTCACTTTTCAGCTTCGTCCTAGTATATTCTGTGATTTTGGCTCATCTGATTTTATACTCTAGTAAGTCAGGATTTTATAAATGCAGAGACTTAAATAAAAATAAAATGCAGGAAATATGTAGATGTTTCCTTAGTTAAAAACACATCTACACTATCCCTGCTTTTATATCTTTTATTTTTTATTTTTGACCAGAATATTTACTCTTATCCAAGATTTTGAGTTTGTTTTCTTGCAACTGGCAATCTCAGCTTTAAAAGGAAAAGTGTCAGTCAACGGGTTTGTCTGCTTTGAGTTAGATGGTATTCAGTTAATCCATTTTTTACATGGGCAGTTAGATTAGTTGCGTTTCTGAACTGACAAGCTGTGGAGAGAAAATGTTTGTATTGATGACAGATGTGCAAGGTCACTATGAAATACAAAGCCTCCTGTTAAGCCACTTACAGTGCCCCATGCTTACTCAAATGTAAATCCAATTGAGTAAAATTGGGCTTACTCCCAAGTAACTGTGAAGATGATTGCAACTTTATGGTTTAATTGAGTAAATGTCAGTCTAATCAAAGACCTGCTGAAGGCCAGGGAATCAGGCTTAACTGTGATTCTTGTTGAATCTGTGGTCTTGTTGAATCCAGTGGGAAATAGTTACAACCGACTTGACTGTGCTAAAACTGCATTCTCTGCAGTAATTCCACCAAAGTGAATGGGTCTGACTTGTAGGAATGAGCAAATCTGCAAACTGGAGCTCACCAAAGTTCTCTGAATTCCATCTCGAGGCTTGTTCCAACTTCAGTCCATATCAGACACATTATGAGCTTGCATTTTTTTCTGTTTTGCACAAAAATCTGTGTGCATTTCCCTCCAAACGTATGCATCAACTGTGCACATTCTTCTCCCATTGACCAAAATGTATTTGTGTGCATTTTTCAAATATATACATGCTGTCAAATGTATTATTATTATTTTTTTTGGGGGGGGGGGCGTTCCACAAATCACACTGCAATCTTGGAACTGTACAGATTTTGACTGCGGAGTGTGTCCAAGACCGTGTTCAGTGCAGAAGGTGTGAACTGGGTGAAGTCCTGATCAAAAATGAACTGAAACAAATTTCTGATACATCCTTAGTTCCAGAATAATATTTTAGGACTGCACCATTGATGCACTTGTTCAGATTTATAATGCACCCAATCCCAAATGCCTTGGGGTAGATAAGAAGAGGACCCATCAACCTTTATTTTCTCTGTAATGCTATTGTGCATGGAGAAGGAAGCAAAGAATAAAGGCACAGACAACAGAGCTTGGGTAAATTAGGGCCTCTTTATTAAATAACTGTCTAGCTTCATCCCTCCCTGGACCTGCATGTGAAAGTGCAGGAATTAATGTCCTTATCTCAAGCCACTTGCCTGGCACCATGGGCGAGCCACTCACCAAAGAAAGGAGTCAGAAAATCCAGCTCCTTCCTTACATGACACTTTGTAAGTGTGGGGAGACCGCCCTATTCCACTCCTGCTCACTGCCATAACGACAGCAAATAGGTGAAGCAGGAGGGTCTCCAAAGGCATAGAATCATAGAATAGCAGAGTTGGAAGGGGCCTACAAGGCCATCGAGTCCAACCCCCTGCTCAATGCTGGAATCCACCCTAAAGCATCCCTGACAGATGGTTGTCCAGCTGCCTCTTGAAGGTCTCTAGTGTGGGAGAGCCCACAACCTCACCAGGCAACTGATTCCATTGACATACTGCTCTAACAGTCAAGAAGTTTTTCCTGATGACAGCTGGAATCTGGCTTCCTTTAACTTGAGCCCGTTATTCCGTGTCCTGCACTCTGGGAGGATTGAGAAGAGATCCTGCCCCTCCTCTGTGAGAAAACCTTTCAAGTATTTGAAGAGTGCTATCATGTCTCCCCTCAATCTTCTCTTCTCCAGGCTAAACATACCCAGTTCTTTCAGTCTCTCTTCATAGGGCTTTCTTTTGAGACCCCTGATCATCCTGGTTGCCCTCCTCTGAACACGCTCCAGCTTGTCTGCATGCTTCTTGAATTGTGGAGCCCAGAACTGGACTCAGTACTCTTTATGAGGTCTAACCAGGGCCGAATAGATACCATATCCTGACTTGGGAGCTGCATAACCCCCGAGGAGCAGGTCCTCCAGCTATGCCAGTCACCAAAAGGTGCCAGAGGGCTCCCCATCCCTATCTATTATAGCCAATTCCCGCACATCCCTGCCACGAATTGACCTATTTATTCACCTTTCCTCATAACACTCCCAGTAGGAAGTAGGCAAAAACCCTCAGCCCCCCCTCCAAAAAGAGTGACTGGTTAATCCCATACTAGAAGAAGGGAGGGATGGTGGGGTCAGCCATGCAAAGAGACCGACACCTAACGCAGGCTGCCTTTAAAGGCACAGCCCTGCCTTGCCTCATGTGGCACACAGGTGCCTAGAAGGAAGCTTTATTCAGCTCCTCCCCAAATGCAATGGCCGGCTTCCTGCCCAAGCCATTGGGGCTGGGCAGATGCCGGATATGTGGGCTGAAAGGGGGCATTTGTGATAAAGCATGTAAGTATGGAAGGAGGGTGCTTAATCCTCTTCACCTGTCAATTTCCCCCTGCAAATGCCCCTCAGGGTGGTGGCGATGATGATTAGTTATGAAACTGCCTATGGGGGCTGCAGGGGTGAAAGTTGCAGAGACTCATTTGCTGGGGGGAACTTAACCCCTTCCCCACCTTCCTCATAATTCCCCACCCCAAATGCACTAATGTGGCACATTCCATTTTCTGTCAAATCCCTGTTATAAGCAGAACTAGGGAAGAAGTTACAAGAAGGTTATGCATGTTTTCTGCATACAGATGCTACAACACTCCATGGCTGTATTAATCTTCAACAGTTAATTAATTCAGCCATTTAATTTAAATTAAAACATTATTGTACACCAAAATATAGAGTGCCTTGATGCAGTTAAGTAATAGAAGGGTGATTGCACTGTTATATTTATATATTCCAACTTGGCATGCAATAAATGTACTACTACATCCTAACAAATACATTAAACTTGGAAAGAGTTTTGAGGATTTAACTGGTGCTTAACAAAATAACTGTAGTAGGTTGATTTGTATGTCAGTTAATGGCCCCCAAATTAGCATGTTAATAGGCATTTATTTTATTATAGTGGGAATTATCTAGCCAGTTGCTAATTAGAAGTACTTAAAACACCCTTTTAGATTTCTGGGAAAGAAATGATGCATTTATGACCTACTTAATTTTTAGATAATGATATGGTAACTTGATTTATGTCTCCAATGTATTGGATCTGAGCTGTTAGATTGATATTTTAATATCCTTAATAATTTTTATTGAAGTGAAATTAAAGGTGTACTTCCAACATGTCATGCATTAGAAAACTTTCATATCCCTGTTTGCCCTTGTAGTGTGTGTGGTGTATGCATTTCCTTGTGCTTTCTCACATTATCTCTTTCCAACTCTAGGTATTTTCCCCTTATATGTGTAGTTCAGTCCTCCACAACTTGTGATGTATCTAAGGTCACACACAACCTGTTCAAGCTTGACACAGCTATTAAGATAGTATCATCCAGTGTCTTAGGATGCTACTTGTGAGCCAGGAAGCCCCCTAATTCAAAACTTACCTCGGCTTGTAACTCACTAGTGTTGTTAGTCAAACTGTTGTCTGCAACATGGGGATGATAGTACTGACCTTCTCTACAGGGTTGTTGAAAGGACTACTGAGATAATATACGCGAAGCACTCTGAATCCTCAGTATGCTTTTGTAAATCTAAGCATTGTTATTATGAGCTGCACTTATCTATTATCCAGCATGGGCGAGGGGGTTAATGCAAAAATGCAGAACAATCAGGCCTGGACATGGATTTTTCCATTAAAAAGGGGGGAGGAGGAGCTGAAATCCTGCTGAGCAGCTCTTTGGTAAAGAAGGGTAAGTGGAGACTGAATCCAACACTCATTCTCTCTCTCTGTAACTCAGGATCACAGCTTTTCCTCAAAAAGTTCTTCCAGCTGGGCCTATTGAATCAGGAGGGAGAATCTCATGCACAGCAGTAATTTATATGTGGGTTTCCTACTCCTCCAGGTAGTGCTACACACGCAGAAGGCTGCTTCCAGGTGGAATTGATAGCTGAAAACACATTGCAGCTGTTGCCCTCATTACAATAATAGAGCAATTCAGGCCCTTTCTACACCTAAGGATTATCCCAGGCAAATGGAGGGATCATCCCTGCCTGCTCCTGGGATCCCCTGTGTGTCATTTGCATGCACAGGGATGATTCCTGGAAAAAAGGAAGGTGTAGAAACAGCCTTAGTTACCATTTGTTGAAAGGGTGTGTGTGTGTGTTAAAACATAATCTTGTATATATAATTCAAAGTCAGGAGTTAGTTGATCATACCTTTTTGACTGCCTTCCCATTAACCCATTCTCATGAAACACACTTCATTGCAAATCGTTTAAGACAGACATTTCAATAACAGCAATAGTTTTCACTGTAATTCAAAGCCCGGAGTTTATTTATGTTCATAAAGTTTTTTTTAAAAGAGTTATCTGGATTTAGTTGGTGATCCATATTTTACTACTACTACAACACACACACACACACCTGTGTGAAAAAGAAAGTACCTCTTGGAATTGTATGATTTTACATATCAGGACATAATAAAAATCATCTGTTCCTTAGCAGGTCTAAAAATTAGGTAAATACAACCTCAGATGAACAACAACACATGACATATTACACCGTGTCATGATTTATTTAACAGAAATAAAGCCAAAATGGAGAAGCCATGTGTGAAAAAGCAAGTACACCTTATGATTCAATAGCTTGTAGAACCACCTTTAGCAGCAATAACTTGAAGTAATCGTTTTCTGTATGACTTTATCAGTCTCTCACATCATTGTGGAGGAATTTTGGCCCACTCTTCTTTGCAACTTTGCTTCAATTCATTGAGGTTTGAGGGCATTTGTTTATGCACAGCTCTCTTAAGGTCCCGCCACAGCATTTCAGTCGGGTTGAGGTCTGGACTTTGACTAGGCCATTGCAACACCTTGATTCTTTTCCAGCCATTCTGTTGTAGATTTGCTGGTGTGTTTGGGATCATTGTCCTGTTGCATGACCCAATTTCGTCCAAGCTTTAGCTGTCAGACAGATGGCCTCACATTTGACTGTAGAATACTTTGGTAAACAGAGGAGTTCATGGTTGACTCAATGACTGCAAGGTTCCCAGGTCCTGTGGCTGCAAAACAAGCCCAAATCATCATCCCTCCACCACCGTGCTTGACAGTTGGTATGAGGTGTTTGTGCTGATATGCTGTGTTTGGTTTTCGCCAAACGTAGCACTGTGCATTATGGCCAAACATCTCCACTTTGGTCTCGTCTGTCCAAAGGACATTGTTCCAGAAGTCTTGTGGTTTGTTCAGATGCAACTTTGCAAACCTAAGCTGTGCTGTCACGTTCTTTTTAGAGAGAAGAGGCTTTCTCCTGGCAACCCTTCCAAACAAACCATACTTGTTCAGTCTTTTTCTAATTGTACTGTCATGAACTTTAACATTTAACATGCTCACTGAGGCCTTTAGAGTCTGAGATGTAACTCTTGGGGGTTTTGCAATTTCTCTGAGCATTGCACTGTCTGCCCTTGGGGTGATTTTGCTGGGATGTCCTCTCCTGGGAAGATTGGCAACAGTCTTGAATGTTTTCCGCTTTTGAATCATCTTTCTCACTGTACAATGATGGACTTTAAATTGTTTGGAAATGGCCTTATAACCCTTCCCAGATTGATGGGCAGCAGCAATTGCTTCTCTAAGCTCATTGCTGATGTCTTTCCTCCTTGACATTGTGTTAACACACACCTGGATGCTCCAGACCAGCAAACTGAAAAAAACTTTGGCTTTTATAGAGGTGGTCATACTTGCTGATGATCAATTAATCACGGGCATTTGATTAGCAGCACCTGTCTGCTACTTAGCATCTTAATTCCTATGGAAGCAGTAAGGGTGTACTTACTTTTTCACACATAGCTTCTCCATTTTGGCTTTATTTCTGTTAAATAAATCATGATGCGGTGTAATATGTCATGTGTTGTTTTTCATCTGAGGTTGTATTTACCTAATTTTTAGACCTGCTAAGGAACAGATGATAGTTATTATGTCCTGATATGTAAAATCATACAATTCCAAGAGGGTGTACTTTCTTTTTCACATGACTGTGTGTGTGCGAGATATATATATATATATATATATATATATATATATATATATATATAATTATTATTATTATATCTTACCTGCCTCTCCCTCTGGATCGAGGTGGGGAACAACATCAAATACAAAAATACTATAAAATACATAAAACTGTCTTCCAGTTCACTGATTCTCATGAAACACAATTCATTTGAAAGTCTTGACATGCAGATTCCACAAATAACAGTTTTCACTATAATTCAATTTTGGGAGTCTATTTGAATCCATAAAATATTTTTAAGCATTCTTGGGCGTTGCTTGGTGATGACTTTTTGACTATTTTCTCATTGACCGATTCTCATGAAACACACTTCATTGGAAAGCTCTTGACACACAGATTCCATGAATAACCACAGTTTTTACTGTAATTCAAAGGCAGGAGCTTTTTTATGTCCATAAAAGTGTTTCTGTTTCTGATTCTTCAAATTGGGCTGTCCTCTATAACAATGCACTATTGAAGTGTTATTTTTTAATATCAAAGAATGAATTAAATGAAACATAATTACAAATTGGAGCAAAATGAAATATGAACACAAAAAAGTATCTGTACACCTACCTGTGTTGTTAGCCTCCCTGCCTTTTTCTCTTCTTGCCCCAAAGCTTTGTAGGAGTTTCCCACACACACCCCTAATCTGACGTTACACCATTTGCCAGCTTTCAGTATCTTCATTTTGTAGGTGTAGTGAGAGGCATCAGCAAAAGTGTTATAGAGCAGAGTGTTAACTGGTGCTACCCTCTCAACGTATGAATTAAGGCAGTTCCAGGAAAGCACAGTCCACACCCTTGGAGAAATTTCACAAGACTTTTCATATTTATTTTATTGGTGGGGTGGAGGGTGTCCTTATAAACTCTTCAAACTTTTTGCCCAAGAAGACATGTCCAAATTTGTCCTTATGGAACTTTAGAAAAAAATACTTGCTTATCATGTTCAAATGCATGGTCCGATACAGGATATTCAACAACTATTATCACAGCAAGTCTTGAACATGAAACCAAGCATATATAGATTTCATAACACCTGTTCTGTCTGCAGTTTGCAGATTGTCAGGTGCCTTTTGTTCTATTGACCATTCGTTGACAGAACTGTTTTTTTTTCTGAATTTCCCAAATTTGTGCCAATTCATCCTTGTGAAAATGCCTGCCTACCCCCCCCCCCCAAATGTCTGTTTTCATGCTTTAGCCTATGGGAAATACACATTTTGGGCTGGCCTTTTATTTTTGTTTTACATATTTTCTACTTTTGCATAAAATTCCAGAAAGTTTTTTTTAAAAAAATGCCTTGTGTGACTCATGCAAAGCTGATCTGCTGATAAATCCGCAGGTTGGATTATAAACTGATTTGATTCCATTGCTGATTTCTCTGACATCCCTACCTGAAATAGAGTAGATGTCAGACAGGGGGCTGGCCCTGTGTACCAACATCTTATTCTATCTGGAATAGGGAAGTGCAGGGCGATCATCAATCAAGCCTCTCACCACAATAGATCACAGCATGGCAGGTGATATTCTCTGACCTGTATAAGATTTTACTGATGAGGCTAGCACCAAGGGGATGCTTCTGCTGCTTCTTTTGCTGGCTACAGACTAACTTCAACTTGCTCACATCAGTCTTGCCTCACCCATGCCGTGAATTGAAAGGCTTTGGACCTGCCAATAATCTATCATTACATTTAAGAAGTGTGTGTGAATCCCATATAGCCCTCCCTTAGCCTCATCTCTCTGTACATGGGAGCTGGATGGTTGCTGCTAAGAAATCCCAGTAAGTCGAATATCACACAAGTAAGGAAGTGAGGAGGATGCTGCAGAGAGTAATGAGTCGTAGGGCCTTTCTACAGCATCCGTTTTTCCAGGGATCATCCCAGTGCTTCCAAACAACACACAGAGGATCCCAGTGGCAGGGAGGGATGATTCCTCCATTTCCCCAGGATAACTGAGACCTCAGTTATCCCAGTTTTACCTGCAGTCCCGGGATTGGAGGGGGCCTCTAGGGCCATCGAGTCCAACCCCCTGCTCAGCGCAGGAATCCACCTTGAAGCATGAATTTGTTCTGACTTTATACTGTTAGTTTTACCCTACCCAGTGCCTGTTTGCTTTCTCTTCCCCTCCTTATTGTTTTATCATGGTTTGATTAGAATGTAAGCCTATGCGGCAGGGTCTCGCTATTTACTGTTTTACTTTGTACAGCACCATGTACATTGATGGTGCTATATAAATAAATAATAATAATAATAATAATAATAATAATAATAATAATAATAATAATAATAATAAGGACCATGGGCAGTGTGGGTGCTCATCCTGGCTTTTTCCCTCCTCCCCGCAAGTAGCGGGAGTCATCAGAGGGAAAGAGCCAGAATGGGGGGAGTCCAGGGCCATTGGGGATGGGGTGGGGAGCAGGTCGGGGCTTCTTCTTTTTTTACCTTAATTTTTGCAGGAGCGCAAGTGCATTCCAGCTCTTCCCCTTTAAAAAAAATGGCGGCCATGTGGACTGAAGACAATGATCCCAGAAGTAAATAAGTCTGGGATTGCCCCCTCTCCCTCCCACTACACCCGTAGGTGTAGAAAGGACCTCAGAGAAATTAGAATATTAAAACCTGCAACAAAATATTACAGGGTGGAGTGATCTTGTTCATGACTGGCTAGCTGGAAACTTGCCTTCTTCCAGGATTATCCACTCCATTGCCCATCTTCCCTGGTTTTCTGTACCACTCAACATTCTGCCACCGAGCTTCCTCAATCATCACTGGGCTGGGTTTGGTCCCTTCACCCTACCTCCACCAGCAAGAGTCCCCTCCTTCTATTCTGAAGTTCTTTTGTACTTTTGTACGTGCCAAAACTCTACAAGCCTTGGGGTTTCCCCAAATCTGCTGATACCTTCCTTTTGTGTACAGATGGTGCCATTTTGGTTACTTAAGGACCAGCATTTGGAGAACTGAGATTGTGATTATTATATATGATGAAAGCTTATGTTTGATATGAGCTGCAATTGAGATTAATCACCATTCACACCATTTTTGAATACATGTCTGACTTCCATCTGTATGCTTTAACTCTACAGATAATAAGCAATTAGTTTTCTGATGTCAGACTTTTTCTTGACTTGATACCAGTGTGAATAAATATAAACAAAGCAATGTGTATTCTTGCTGTCGATACCGTCAGTGATGATGTCTTGGATTCCCCCCACCCCAACTTTTTGATGAAGCACCTAATCTAGATCAGGAAAGAAATGACCTTTCATTGATTAGCAGTTAATTGCCTTTTGTCTTTCTATCAAATCTGCAAGACTGTTGACCTTTCAGAGAACAAGGAGTAACTGTCAAGCATGTGCCAGAAATGTCTTCATGAAAATATTTCTAAACAGAGTCCCTGGTTATTTCTATCCCCATAGTGTTTCTTTGAAAACAGGCAAGTAACAGTGTGTAATTTAATATTTCAACTTGAATAGTAAGCAACGTCCATATGTTTACATTCAGAAATATCTACATTCAATACTGTGTTTGTTTGTTTGTTTTAATAATAATAATAATTAGCAGCTGGTAGCTTAATGGCCTCAAATAAAGATGAGTGGACTGAAAAAGTAGTTGGCATTTTCAAACACACCAGGTACTGCCATGTTTAAATGTATCATTCAATTACTGTGTGCAGGAAAATGAATCATGCCAATTTTTTAAAGTATTTAAATGTGTTATATTAGCTTAAGTAGATACTGTATGTGGAACCCCTTTATTTTATTGTTATTTATTCAATAACATAAATTATCTATGACAAAAAGACACAGAATGAAAAAGAGGGACAAAAATATATTATTTATTTATTTATTTATTTATTTATTACATTTATATACCGCCCCACAGCCGAAGCTCTCTGGATGAGAGATGGTAAACATTGGTAAACATTGCCATAAATAGTTAACAGTTAAAATTGGTAAACATTAAAAATATACATTTTTAAAAAAATAGTAAGATAGTATGACCTTGGCTGATAGCCTCACTGCTAATTGCTAGTTAAAATGTATCTATTAAGTGGCTACAATTAGCTTTGCGAGTGAAGGAGATGAGACAATTAAGAGATGACACAATTGTATGGATTGAAAATCGGGCCACATTTATTAAATTTGAGCTGCAAAGGGGGATTCCTCGGTGGCTACTCCACTGTGCCGGCACTAGCCAGTCAATGTAATCAGGCAAAACATTATTTGCTTGCTGGATATCATTTACAGAATCGTCACCTCCAGGATTTCCCCATTTGGGGCAAGGGGGGACATTCCCTATCACATCCTCCTAGTGCCACAAAACTCTGTGTGTATGAGGTGAGATGGCCCCACAGGCAACCCTCTCACTGGGGCGGCAAATCCCTTAGTGGCAGGCCTCAGGCATCTCCTGTCACCATCAATGATGCCTCAGAATCATCACCATGCCTATCCAGAGTAACATACCCTGACCAAGCCAGCCTACCTAGGGGAATGTGACCAACTGAACCCAAAGAAGTCCCAGATATCAACCTAAGATACTCCCACCCGACTTTCAGTGTGAAGCAGGCCAAAATACACACAGGCCTAATCTACACCAAACAGGATACTGCACTATGAGAGCTGTATATAAAAGGCAGGAGCCACACTACTGCTTTATAGAGTATTGAAGTGCACCGACAACTGTTGGGGCCCATACCGTATACTGCTTTCATAGCTCTATATCCTGCTTGGTGTGGCTCCTGCCTTTTATATACCACTTTCATACCACTTTCAAAGTGTAATATCCTGGTTAGTGTAGATTAGGTCAGAGTAAACCAATTGGACTGTGTGCCAAAAAATCCTGCTCGGCCCTCGAGAGAGTGACCAGTTAAACCCCACACTGATTACAGGGAGGGAGCAGCTCTTCAAAGAGGGCAAGAGGAGGGCTCCACAGGCTAATATCACCTGGTAAACCCTTCCCCCCAGCCAGTGGCAACTCCGAGCCCAACCATAGTTGGGGCTTGCTAGTGAGTCCCTTCATTCCCTCTCCACACTCGCAATGCCCCCCATGGTCAGGCAAGACAAACACAGGTTAGGGCATCTCTCTCTCTCTCTCTCATCATCATCATCATCTGTAGGCATACCAAAAATGGGCACAAGCCAACCAAAAGGTTTTAAGACTGCATTCTTATATGCGCTAACGAGTGAGTAACTCCCATTGAACTCAGTGGGGCTAACTTCTGTGTAGATGTGTATAGCACCCTTCTCCAACCTGGTGCCCTACCATTAGAGTACAACTCCCATCATCCCCAGCCAACGTGTCCACCATATCTGGAAGGTACCAGGTCAGAGAAGAATGATCTGTAGGATTGGAAATTAACAGTGCAGTCCCACACATTTTTTCTCAGAAGTAAATCCTACCAAGTCGAGTGGGGCTCACTTTAACATATGTTTTAATTTTTGTGAACCGCCCAGAGAGCTTCGGCTATTGGGCGGTATAAAAATGTAATAAATAAACTTACTGAAAAGTGTGCCATTTCATCTTTTGATTTTCTCTAATTTCTATGGATATGAGGGGTGTGCACTTTTGGGGATTGCAACAAACAAGGAGGATAAAGTTATTCCAAACATGTCCCCCAATGTCCCACATGGTTATGAACAATAGGTGTATGGGGACAAATCTCATTGCCACTCTTAGGTGCAAGTTCCAACTTATCTCATGAAAGCTCAGGAATCCTCCTTCCTGCACATATGAGAGAAGCCTGGATCATACATGGAGAGGCTCCATGTGGGCTCCTCCTACATGGTATAGACCCCAGAGATTCTCACACTATCTCACGAGCATGGGAAGCAGTGGAGCTGTTATGGCTCCCCACACTGCTAGGGTAACATGAATCCTAGAACTTGCATTGTAAATTCTTTACATTTTAATAAAGGAAAGTAGCATTGCTTGGGAAATAGCAATAGGAGAAAATTGGGTTGCATTCATCATGTGAGTGCCGCGCTGCAAAACTGGACACCAGGCATGTCGAGAGTGCATTAAAATGCTGATGTGATGGAGCTGGTAGTGTGCTGGAGGAAGGTATGACTCACTAGCTGGAATTCTGAACAAGGAACACTCCTTCTAGGGCAAGGCTGGGCAACTTGTGGTACTCCAGATATTGTGGGATTGCAATACCCATTATCAGTCACCACTGGCTGTAGTGACTCAGGCTGATGGGAGTTGCAGTCCAACAACATCTGATGGGCTACAAGTTTGCCCATGTCTGTGTTGGGGATGAGGATAACTGCAACATTTTCAACTTGTGTTGAATAGAATCATTAATCTCATGATCTCATCCTTATTATCAAATATCTGCAACTTGGGATACATCCATCAACATTTCCTGTCTAGATAGGCATTTGTGGGGTGGGGGAAGGAATGGTAGCCAGTGTGCTCAAGGATGAGTCCTCCCAAACCAAATACCCAAACCAAATACCCATCTGAGGAATTGCTTTCCTCAGAAGTCAGAACAAAAACTGCTCTACTGCCTTTAAGGGGACATGGCTCAGTGGTAGAGCATAGGCTTTGCATATAGAAGGCCCCAAGTTCAATCCCTGGCATCTCCAGGTAGGCCTAGGAAAGAATCCTGCCTGAAACCCTGGACAGCTGCTGCCAGTCCAGTGTAGACAACACAGAGCTAGAATGGACCAAAGGTGTGACTCAGGCCAGATGTACACTTTGTGTCAAATCATTATGAATCTAGAATAAAAACCAGGCTATAACACTAGGGAAGTGGAATATGAGATGTGGATTGTGACCCAATGCACTTCAATACTGCTATAAAGCCGTAGCTTAGATCTAGCCTCTGTATAAGGCAGCTTCCTATGTTCTTCAGTATTACAAGGCAAGGCTGACTTTAATGATTTTTAATAAGAATGAAACTAACATACCTGAATCAAAATAGCCTCAAAATAACAAATAAATGTATGTTCTTGATCCACAGCCCCTCTGATTAAATTCTGTGATTACTGATTAACATTGGCTGTCTCCAATTAGTCAGCTAAAGCAGTCCTTCCCTGATCTACTGATTGAAGAATGCAGCTTTATTCATTCTTTTGCAGGTAGACCTTGGAGAAGCGATTCCATTCATGGTGATAAAGGATTTGCATTGTGCATCATCCTTTGCTCCTGTTTCTTCCCTTCCCTTGTGCTATGTGGTTAGCCATGGATGCTTCTTAATCCTGGGATTCTGATATTCGCAACCATCCCTAGGATATGTGATGCTCAGGATAGTGATGCTTGCTTACCTCTGCTTCTGTTGCTGTCTTCCTCCCTCACATGAACTTCCTCTCTCTTTTACATGGAGGATGTGTCTCTTCCTCCCTATGGCCATCTTTTGCCCTTCCATGGTGCAGACACCATTATTCTATCCAGCTGTCTCCACACAGTTACCATTCTACCATAATTGCTTTTAAGATCACAGTGCCAATAGCCCAACTCAGCTGTTAAGCAACAGAATGATGTGACAGTCTCAGAGGCTACTTCCAAGGTCAATGACAACACTCCCTATAGAGGTTTCCAAGAAAAGTAGCTGAACACACACAAACCCAGACAGCTAGTTATATCAGCCAATACAAAACCAGGGACGGCATTGTTAGAGTTCTCATTGTCAAACATTGAAAATCCACTATGGTGTCTGAACTGCTGATCAGGAAATTGTGCTGTGTGCGTATTTTAGACTTCTGTTTCTATAGCTATATTTTAATTAAAATGTATCTGTTGAAACCAACACATACACATATATTTTAGTTGTTTTATTGGGTAAGCATCTCTCTCTGTGTGTGTGTAGAATATAAATTAAAGCTGTAATCCTAAACACACTCTCCGGGGAGCAAGTCTTGTGCAAATCAGAGGGACTTCTGAGTAAACATGCATAGGATTGTGCTCTAAGTATTTTTTAATTCCCCTTGATGTCAACGGCAGAGAAGCAACAACAGGAAGCTTGCAGTGTTTGCTATGACTAACATAAATCCCATTGCTTGCTATAGAATCCATTGGATTCCTATAGAACTTACATGATAACTAATTAACTTTTTCTGGATTATGGAAAGTGAGATTCACCTTAAATTTGGTTGTGCAGTTCTGTAAATAAATAACTACATAAAATTGATATGAGAGCAGACTGCTGTAACCCCATAAGCTCTCCAGTATGAAACCACTGTAGGCATTATCCATGCAAGAATATGGACTTTTAACTATTGACTTTTTATTAATGGTTCCAAAGACCCATGAGCAAAAGGAGAAACATATTAGCACTGTTCCATTCACACTTATGCAACAGACAGTGGACAACTCCCTACAGTGCCACAGTGATCAGGGATTGTGTTACAGTATACATAACATAAATAAGGAAAATACAGGATGTAGTGCACAAACTCTAGTGATCCATAAAATGGTCTTGAGAACAAGCCTGGGCAAAATAATACACAAGAGATTGCACAAATGGAGGAACTTCTCTGCAGTCACTTGTCTCACACAACATGCTTCCACTATGTTGGAGGCCAACAACCTTTCTGTTAACAGAAGATGGTGGAAAGGTTTGATCCAACCCACTCATTTTATGGGGTGGATTATGATTATGATTATTATTATTATTATTATTATTATTATTATTTATTTGTATCCCGCCTTTTGCCCAATACTGGGCCTATATGAGAGTGGGTTGTCGCTGCGATAAGCAAAACTCTGTGATTTTGCTGCATCAGGGTGATGTCAGCTAATCCCAAAGCAGCAGCAAAAGTGAGGAGTTTCCAGAAGTTGGGCTCACCCCCAGCCCTCTGCCTGGGTGGATGGTGACCATTCTGGGGTTGCCATCTGTTGAGCTATGCCTCTGCTGCAACTCTGGAGTGAAGATAGATGGCAGACGCACCAAAATTACTGGAGGAATTTTGCCCTAGGAAGCACTATTTACAAACAAATATATGCTTTGGCCCTTGTCTACGCTATTCCAGATCTATATCACTTATTACTTTTGCCTCTTCTGCAGCCCAAAGATCCAGTTAGGGTGGATATGCTTATTAAAGTGAACACAGCTTTATTTATTTATTTATTTATTTATTTAACAAACTTCAAAATGTCGGCGTTTTGCATGTTCCTTTTTCACTGAAGAAAAGAGAAATTGACACCGCACATTTCACTTACGCTTTTAATCGAGTCATTAGTTGAGTCAGCTTTCTAATTAGTGAAGTGCAAAGAAGGGGCAGTGTGAATATTTCAGTGGTGTGTGTCAAGACCCTATGCGGCAGGGTCTTGCTATTTACTGTGTTATCTGTACAGCACCATGTACATTGATGGTGCTATATAAATAAATAAATAATAATAATAATAATAATAATAATAATAATAATAATAATAATAATAATACTCACCGAATCTACTCACACTGAGGTCTAGCCCAGACATTCTTAGACAGTCAGCAAAGAGGACTCTTCAGCTGTGCATTCACAAGGTGGAAAAAACACCAAAAACCCAGAAGTGATTAGTCTTGTAAATTCTGTGCACCATGACCACAATCCAGCAGAGTAGGTATGCATGTTTAAGGTCTACTGATGTCAGGAAGTCTTAAAAACACATAACTGCACACTGGTTTATGGCCTTTGCATATCATCTTGTTAAAGGAAATAAAATATAGTTATTATTGTGTGTGTTGTAACGGGAAACCCTGATGATAAAACCTTAGTTTTGAGTGAAATCCAAATCACCTCTTTCCTCCGACCATCCCTCTTTGTCAACCCAGATTTCATGCTTGTCAGTATTTATTCATGGTCTGCAGTAGATGCGTTTTTCTTTTTCTTTTAAGAAGCTATGGGAGGCCCAAGAATATTAATAGGATGTGATCGAGTTGATTTTAGCTGGAGGAAATGTTACAATTGCTACAGCTTCAAACACAGTAAACAAGAGGCACCTCTGAAAATTAATATAGGTCTTCCCACAGCAATATATCAGAGTCACACGGTTATAATCATTTTATTATCATACAGCCCTGTGTTGCCTCACACACATGCATAAAGAAGCAAGGATGCAATTAGTATGTAAGCCGATTAATGCTTCAAGAGGGCAACATTTAATTAAATGCCTAGGACTATTCAGAAGTATTAGAGGTACATCTCAATTAAATATAATTAGGAAGGCAAGCTAAAGTAGTCAGATCAGTTACAAGTAAATTAGAAACAAATAGTCCATGTGATGAGACCACGTTGAGGTTGTGCCCTTAAGTGCGTGTTGCTCCTAACTCGATTTGACAAAACAAAACAAAAACTATTTGGTAGATACTAGAATGCTGACATCCTCGAAGAAGGAAAGGCAAAACCACAATAAAAAGGACAGCACCACTGACAGTTTACTAAATCCAAGAGATTTTAAAGGCACAGAACCACAACTGTCACATAAAACTTTATTTGACAACTATGACAGATGATAGGATCAAATTGTGTATTTCTTTCAAGCAAAGTTCTCAGTTGTGCAGATTATTAGAGTTGCTATTAAAGGCTGTGGGAGGTGGATATGTGTGTCAGCCTATTTCTGGTCCATGTCACTTTCACACATTCTGACATAGGACATGTGCCCAGTGACAGAAAAATAGGTGCAGTGTTGTTTTTATGCTACTTGTCTCATATTTTTATTTTAAAAGAACTGTCAATAACCTTTTATTATTATTATTTCTTGGTAGACTTTGGGAGAACATTGTAAGGATAGTTGCCTCTTTTGAGGTGATCGATCCAGCCAGGTTTCAGACAAGTAGTTGCAGGGGGTTTTGTGGAAGAGCAGCCTTTATATTTTGAGAGTCTCCAAAAGAGTGTGTGTCCTTATCCCCTTATGTAACTTGTGGGTCATCATTCTAACGCAGACTAGAGGTGTGCCTGAGTAAGAAATCTGTGAAGTTCTAGAAGAAAAGGAACAGCTGTTCATATGGCATGTGAATTCTCTAGTTTGGGGGTGGAATGATGTTTTCCCTTTCCTCCCACTATTGGGTTTTGGTCAATTTGTATGAAAATGGCACACACCATAGGGATGTTCCCAGGCATGACACCTACGAAGTTTCAGAAGGATATGTAGAGGGGCTAGGAAGTTATGATACTTGAAAAACAGTTTAAAACTTTTCAGAATGAGGCATGATGGTACTGGGAGAATCCTACGGTCCCATCCTGATCCTCCTACAAATTGGTGTCCCTGATAAAATATGTCCTACGATGAAAAGGCGGACCATTCCATCACTCAGTTGCATTCCATCCATCCCCCTCCCCATGTAGCACTTGAAGAAATGAAACCAAAAGGCATGATTTGGAGATATGAAGTCTGTAGGCATGTATATATCTGAAACATGAGTCAATAATGAAGCATCATTCTGAAGCAGCTTTGGAGGGAAGCTTGCTTCACCTTGGGACTGAAGAGAATCAGACCATGCCAGCCTAACTCTGCTCAGGCTCTGGACTTCATCCAAATACAGTGCATACCTCTCCCCCCATCCCCATACAAACACATACACAAATACACATTTGTGTATTTATTTGCCTTGAAGCTACATGGGTGAGTGATAGAAGATGTCAAAAGTAAACAGAATAATAATAATAATGGATAACTGAAGTTTGGCTAAGGGAACCTCAAATAAAAGCACAATTGTTACATTTTAAAAAACAAAATCAATGTGGGGGGATCTGTTTAAGCAAGACTCGGGCAATTGCTCTCTCTTTCTCCACTGTGTGTTTTGCTGTATCCTGGAAACTTTGCTTAACAGATGCATCTTCTCTGCAGATGGCATATGCATATATCTGCCTGAAGTCAGTCCTTGAGTATTGTTATTTATAACACAAATTGGAAAGTAGCACTTAATAAGTATTTTTTTAAAATGTATTTGATTAAATTTAGCATGAAAGGTCTTATTTCAAAGACTGTTTATGCAACACAGTCACCTGAAGCTAAGCAAACAGCATTTGTACCTTGCCAAATAGATGTAAAATCACATTAACATATGGTACAGCTCTTGAAGTACATTTATTTAAACAGTGAACAAGTTATTGTTTTGTTTCTGAAGGGTAATAGATAAATATAAAGGACCTAAAATGAGCAGGGTTTATTTCCTAACAAAACAATGTTTTTTGATGATAGCTTTATCTTTTGTTCTGATTAATAACAGAAGTTGCTGAACAACTAATACTCCAGTTTGTAATAGGAGTTTGGTTCTCACAGTAATTTGTGTAATGAAGGAACACTTTGTAAAGACAGGGAGAGAGGGAAGACTTCTTCATATACTCCCTATCAGCTCCTCTTTTTTCATGCTGAAGTACGTGAATAGGGCCACATACAGAAGGTCTTCAGATCGCATCTTAGTAGTTATTTTCAGTGAGCCGTAAGTTTGGTTCAAGCATTGTGCCTGAACAGAATGTGAGTAGAACTCTTGGCATGCTCAGGGGGCTTGAGTTTCCTTCCTTGTAAAGGCTTTAACACCTGAATAGGACTATAGAGTGTGGTGGCATAGATGATAGAGTCAGTCAGAGGTAATATGGTAGGAAAGACCCCACACACCATTGGCTTAGACCATGTGGTTACAGTATTCACCCATGAAAAGAACATATCTGCATGAGATATCACCCCAGAGTGTCTCCTACTTGGCTCAGTGTACATCTGAAAGGTACCCAAGAGGCATTCAATAATAAGGTTTTGATGAATGTATTAAACTGACCCTAATTCAATTTAGCCTGAGAACATTAATCAAACTCACAGTGAAGACACTACATTTGATTGGCTTGCCTGAACCATGGCCAAATGAGCAATGTTCAAAGTCATCAAGATTGTGTAAACATCAGGTCACTGCTCACCTCTGTTAGATTTGTGCTCACATTTGTGATCGCTGCTCATTTTTCACAAATGGGGAAATTGCTCAAAATGAACAAATGTGAAAGTTATGCAAAACAACTTGCACAAATTTTCCCCATAAACTCTAGCAAAGGTGATTTAAAATGTGTGCATGTTGTGCATTTTTCAAGAACACACTTTGCAAACTCGAATGCAAGTTCTGGAATTTGTAAACATTTTTGGAGAAAATGTGCCCGTGTTCGCATTTGTATTTGGGATTGTGGACAGGGCATTTTGAGGTATTTGCGAACTGAAACAAAATTCTCGTAATCCTGAACCTAAACAGTCTCACTATTATACATACTATGTGCTTACAGAAGCCTCATTTCCCACTTGTTATTTCTTTATAGCTTCTACTTCCTCCTTCCCCACTACCCAAAGAGGAAAAAATGAAGACACAGCACAAATTGCTTTGAATGAATATATACAGCAATTGAACATGTCTCTCACTTGATACTAAATTAGTCCCCTTTGCCAGAAAATTCTGTTGTCTGAAATGCAGACTGCAAGCTTGAGTAGGGCATTTCTTCTGGGGAGTATTGGTTAGACTTTTATGGAAGCTAGGATATTTGACCTTTTCATCTGGCCAAATCTTTGCAGCTGGTGTCAAAACACCTTTAACTTATTTCAGTGGGGGTTTCTTTTCCTACTGTGATAGGCTTTCACAATTCTTTTTTACTGTAAATTTCTCCCAGAAAGGTACGTATTCATATTGTTGATCTTTTTGGCCTTGTGGCTGGCCAGAGACTGGGGAAGCAATGTTGTTTTCACATTGCAGCTGAACAGATGCTCTGTCTGCTGGAACAGTCACAAAACTGGCCAGGCCTAGTGGGACCACCTGTTCATCGTGAAACCCAAAGTCTCAACTTGGACCAAAACAAAACAAAACTTGTGAAATTCTCAAGGAATATTTACAAGTAGTAAGTTGAATAACTGACCAATCATTGGAAAGTAACTTTAGCTGTGATATGTAGCTCACATACCTGGCAGAATGCATGTCCAAAATCAAGGGGGCTGGGGCCCAATTTATATGCCATCTTCATGGTGTGGTTGCCATGGCAAAACCACTTCCCCATATTTGATGCCATAATATATTGGTAACATTTATTTGTGTATGTATCTTCAGGGATTTCCCCCCCTAAAAACTAGCAGTGATAAAGCCATGCATATCTCACTTGGGAAGGAGTCCCAAAAATGTGGGGCCACCACTGAGAAAGGCTCATCCCTAGTACCCACCAGCATGGTTCTTGCTGATGGGCCAGAAAGCAGAGCTTCTGGCACTGACCTTAATGCTTGGGCAGATTCATACAGACATACATGGTCTTTCATATAATGTGATCCCAAACCATTTACGGCTTTAAAGGCCAAAACCAGCACCTTGAATTGTGCCCAGAAACTAATAGGAATCCAGTATAAGCAATACAGAATAGGGATAATATATTTGAATCCCTAGATCTCACAAACATTCAAGCTCCTACACTCTGTACCAGTTGAATGGGATGAATATGAATGTTTTTGTATTGCAAGGGCAGCCCAGTTCATTTGGGTTCTTTAGATTCCAGCATCACTCCTGATGTTCTTAGTATTCTACAAAAATTGCATGCTACCACTGTAGGATAGTTACTAATTTATTTATTTATTTATTTAATTAATTTATAGTCTGCCTTTTTTCCTGCAAGGAACCCAAAGCAGTGTACATAATCCCTCTCCTTCCCATTTTATCCTCACAAATGAGGTAGGTTGGGCTGAGAGTTTGTGATTGGCCCAAGGTCACCCAGTGAGCTTCCATGGCTGATTGGGGACTAGAACCTGGATCTCCCAACTCCCAGTCCAACACTCTAACCGCTATGCCACTCATAGCAGAAATGAACAAATGAATGTAGCTTGGAACCAAATAAATACATTTTTGGATTGGGTTATTAACCATTTCTGAATTGTAATACCCTGATTGATTGACTTAAAAAACATTTTTGTCCCACTTCTCTGAAATCAGAAGTTTCTGTTCTGCATGAATGGCAAGCTTTATTTGAATGTTTTGTTTGAAAGAATGTAAAGGACAGGAGCAGCTGTATTGGATTTCCAGAGGTTAAGTGAGTGTCCACTTTTCTAGAGGCCATTGAAGGGCTGGGCTTCAAATCTGCCACTTTCAATTCCTTTCTTCTAGTCACAAACTCCAGGTTTTCCTATTTTATTTATTAATTAAAACATTTGTGGGCTGCCCTACATCACTAGGATCTCAGGCAGGGTACAGATAAAATTATACAATAAATAAAATTATACCTAGCATGCTTTTCTTTGTTTGTTTTAACTTTTAGCAGAAAGAACAAACAACTCAATGTCTGCTTTGGGTGTCTACTTTTCTAGGGGCGATTTAAAATGAACCTTTTAGCCTTAAATACCATTGGACTGATTCTAAACATGAATGCATACATTATGATCATCATAAATGGCAGATTATGAATTTCAAGTTCTCTCTGTTAATCCAAACTGTTCCCATGTGGGCCTTTTCTCCAAATATGCAGCGTAATGAGTCCTCAGTGTAAAACTTTAAATTACTTCTTTCCAAAAATGGATTTTTGACTATTATATTTTATGAATATTTCTTTTTCCATTGTTTGCTGAAGAATTAGTAATTTAAGTAACAAGGGATTAATGCTGCTAGGACCAGCTGCTAATCCAAAGATAAGCGCCCAGAGTCTGAAGAAAATACGGAATTCCCGGAACTGTTCAGCTAATCCACTTTTACAATGACCTAGACAGACCAGCATTTCCTCAGAGAATAATTCAATTTCTAGAAGACAGTTATGCTAACATATACAAGATTTATGTAGTGCACCACAGTGCTAAAGGAGTGTTTCCAAAAACAAATCAGCTGTGACAAGGAAGCTGCTGTTATTTATAGCCTAAACCATAATTCTCCACAAGAGTGTTCATATTCAGCTCTGAGCTTATCAGAATCTCAATTGCAATATTTATTATTTTAATCATTGTATCTAATCATTGGTATTGCTTACCTATGCTTGGATAGGATTTATCGGAGTCAGAAAGTGACTGTTACTGCTGAAGAAGAATCAGGTTGGGTAGCTCCCTCTCATTCTCCTTGCCAAAGCCAGCCTTCTGATAAGGAGGAACTTCACATCACAAACAGCACCCCTGTTTCAAGTTTCTCTTCTCTCTAGTGTCTAATTGAACTTTCCTTGCATTTTGATGTTATGGCAGTGAGTGTTTCACCACCCCACATCATTCAATTCCAATGGCAGAAACATGGATACAAATGTCATAATGATATCAGGACATGAGTATAGCTGCACTAAACGTTAGGCAACAGAAATCTGACATATGTCTGTCATTTTCAACAGCATCCCCCTTGTTTGTAATGTTGATCTGTCTGTAGTGTTCAGTTTCTAGAATGTGAAATTATCTAATCTAACTGGGCATGACCAATAAAATGTAACCCCCAAAAATGAGATTGATAAGCCTGATGAATGAGAATTTGAAAAGTAGAACCTCTATAAAAGTATAAGCAACTTGCGTAATTCTTCAATGACTGACAGATGGAAGTGTAGATATGGAAAGGGACTGAGGAGATACACTTCTAACAGTGCATGAACAAAGGATACGTAGATTTTGAAACTATGAATGTTGATGGTGGGTGACTTTCAGAGCCAAGTTACTTAGGCCTTAGCTAGACCTAAGGTTTATCCCGGGGTCATCCCTGCCTGCTCCCAGGATATCCTGTGTGTCATTTACATGAACAGGGATGACCCTGGGACGATCCCGGGATAAACCTTAGGTCTAGCTAAGACCTCAGTGTCATGTTTCTTAAAAGAAAAAGAAAAAAAGTTAGAATGGTGCTCAGTTGTTTGGTTAAGTGATATGTTCTTCTTTACTAAATACACACTAAATATGTGAGAGATGTAAAGTGCAATGTTGTATAAGAAATGTGAAAAATTGGTATTATTGAGTGTGCGACTATAAATGCAATTCCTAAAGAGTTCCTGCAGTGAAACATGAGATAAGAGTAGTGTTTCTGTTTGATCACTACTAACATCCAAGCCCAAGTCTTCAGAACGTAGGTTCTTGTAGAGTTCTTCATCGCCTTCACCTTGGTACACCTCAGTTTGTTTGCCTTGCACATACAAGAGCGAAAAGATCTATCTCATTAACACCTGCAAAGATCCAAAATAGTAGCAATATAAACATCAGAGGCTTGAATTTATCTCTGACATTTCTATCTAAGAGTTGTCATGGTGTGTTTCTTTCGCAGAAATGGCAAGTCACGACACCATGTTTTCTGTCACAATGAGCATTCTTGTTACATTTGGTCCTGAGCAGATGAACCATGCTTTTGGGTAGTTATCCTTAATGTACCGTTGGCCTTTGATTTTTGTCCCTGAGAGCTTCATCAGCACCAAGGGCACAGAATGTGCATCTCTGAGTATTACAGTTTGATCATATGATCACATGATCAAATTGTCATATGAACATATGATCAAGAAGGACGCAGACAAGCTGGAGCATGTTCAGAGGAGGGCAACCAGGATGATTAGGGGTCTGGAAACAAAGCCCTATGAAGAGAGACTGAAAGAACTGGGCATGTTTAGCCTGGAGAAGAGGAGATTGAGGGGAGACATGATAGCACTCTTCAAATACTTAAAAGGTTGTCACACAGAGGAGGGCCAGGATCTCTTCTCGATCCTCCCAGAGTGCAGGACATGGAATAACGGGCTCAAGTTAAAGGAAACCAGATTCCAGCTGGACATCAGGAAAAACTTCCTGACTGTTAGAGCAGTACGACAATGGAATCAGTTGCCTGGTGAGGTTGTGGGCTCTCCCACACTAGAGGCCTTCAAGAGGCAGCTGGACAACCATCTGTCAGGGATGCTTTAGGGTGGATTCCTGCATTGAGCAGGGGGTTGGACTCGATGGCCTTATAGGCCCCTTCCAACTCTGCTATTCTATGATTCTGTGATGTTAGTGTTGATCTAAATGAAAAAAGCAATATTTGCTAAAGGGCAGAGGAGCTGACAGATTAATATTTCAATTTGAAGCCCTGACTGATAGCAGAAATAGAAATATTGCTTCCCACCATATCTATGTGCATATATGTGACTTTGAATCCATGTTCATTGTCTTCCACTCAAAAGGCAAAATACTTCATATCTTCCCAAATGTTCCCTCAGTGAGGATGCTATTGAGAAATGTATTTGTTTGATGCCACCATCATTACCCACAGCCAGAGCTAGAAACCCTCTTCCTGAGGGGCCAGCCCTAGTATTAGGCAGAATGAGTAAACCACTTCAGGTAACAGATGCTACCCTCAACCATTCCCACCCTCTGTTAGAGGAGAAAGCTGTGCATGCCACATGGTAGCAAAATGTCTTAGACCAGCCCTGCTCCCTCATTTTATATGTACATGGGGATTAAACAGCAGTAGCAGCAAAGGAATGACAGCCAGTGTGGTGTAGTGGCTAAAGTGTTGGACTGGGGGCCGGAAGATCCGGGTTCTAGTCCCCACTCACCCATGGAAACCCACTGGGTGACTTTGGGCCAGTCACAGACTCTCAGCCCAACCCACCTCACAAGGTTGTTGTTACGAGGATAAAATGGAGAGGAGGAGTATTATATATGCCGCCTTGGGTTCCTTGGAGGAAAAAAAAGGCGGGATATAAATACAATAATAAATAAAAATAAAATAAAGGAATGTCTAATCATGAAAGTCTCCAACAATAGCCTGAATTGGTATGACTCAGGCACAACCTCATCTGCTGTTTGAGAGAACTAAGCCACAGTGGCAGGCATTTGATAAACAGCCACTTACTTCCACTTCCCTCCACCCCCACTCACTTTTGAAAAAGTGAGGATTTTTTTTAACACTGTACAGCAATTCCCTTATTGGTAAAGCTCATATTGTGACAGAACATCAGGGACACATGCTGCAAAAGGAACTCAATCTCTTGACAGGTAAAATGCACTTAATTTCCCTTCTTGGCCTGGAAATAAATGTTCCAGTGCTTATAACCTGAGGGACTTACTCTCATGAAAGTCAAAGTTAAAGGAAGCAGAAAGAATGTGGTTGTTCCCACTGTTATGGAGACTTATAAGAAAAAGAAGTCGAAGGGAGAGCAAGAAGTAGGCCTGAAAGCCTTTCATTGCTCTTTGACCAATAGATGAATCAAGTCAAGTTTTGCTGTCTTAATTGGTGGAAAGCCAATTTTAATTGGTGATCCTTTTGCATGGTAAACGAATGGGTGCAAGCACCTCCATTCCAGCACATCATATTATCTAATTAGTGAGGTTGTTAGTTTAAGGCACACACACACACACACCCTCTTCAGCTGGGAGTGTTATTGTAAACAGAGAAATAAATAGAACACATTAAATCTTTCTTTCTTTCTTTCTTTCTTTCTTTCTTTCTTTCTTTCTTTCTTTCTTTCTGATTGTTAGGGATAGCTTTATTTTATTAAATGGTAAATAAGACAAATATTGAGATCTTGATGATCTGCAAACATATCTACAAGATTAATTAATGATGAATGAACTATTAATGGGAGCCTGTGTGGTGTAGTGGCTAAGGTGTTGGACTGGGAGTCAGGAGATCCGAGTTCTAGTCCCCACTCAGCAATGGAAACCCACTGGGTGACTTTGGGTCAGTCACAGATTCTCAGCCCAACCTACAACACATGGTTGCTGTTGTGAGGATAATATAGAGAGGAGGAGGATTATGGAGGAGGATTACGCCGCCTTGGGTTCCTTGGAGGAAAAATGGCAGGATATAAATATAATAAATAAATAGATAGATGGATATCCCATTTAAGTAATAGTTTGAATAATAAAAGCTATCCATATTCAAAGTTCATGTAATTACTGAGCCACTTCATACATGTACTGGGCAATGATCCGCTTCACATGGTGGAAGAACCACCACACACAGGAACATGTAAGAAGGCTCCAGGAAGAAGCCTGACTACTACACAGAAGCCAGATTCACACAGTCATTGCTCCTGTTTTTAGGGGAAACTTAATGGCTACATTTCAACAATGTGATAGTCAATGGTAGGGTAATAATCAACTTGACAGTTGTTTATCTAGGGGGTACTCTCCACATGACATGTTAATCAAACGTGGTGTGGATTAGGATCAGTGTTGAGTTGACTATTAGTCCACACTGAATTGACTCACTCATCCCCCCTCTCAATCCTCCTGCTAATTTCCAATCAGCCGTTGCTGCCGAAAATCTATCCTGCTGGCTGGACTAGAGCGGCACGCACCACTTTGAACACTCTTGCCTTGCAACTCTGTGGCTGATGGAATAACCAACAGTGGCCAAGGAAATAACCAATGGTGGTTCAAATTGCCAACTCCGAACAACATTGGTTATTTGGGCCGAATAACCAACTGTTGATTAAAAAACTGTCAATGTAACACGATAACCCATGATAAGTTAAATAGCCAACCATCGACTATTTAAACCATTATTGGTTATCGTGTTATACAGCCCCATCCTTTGCCTCCCCATTCTCCAATCCTTGCTTTTTTTACTAGTCAAGTTTTTCAGTCCATCTAGCAAGAACAGTTTGGAGGAGGAGGGAAGGATGCTGGAGGAGGCTCAGGATAAATTTAACCTGGCCTTTCTGGTCTCCTCCCCTCCCTGCCCAGTGGGACAGCCCCATTCCCCCTTCTCTGAGATCAATTTTCCAATCTTGGAGAGGCAGGCAGTGTAGTTCTCTCCACATCAAGTCATAGAATCATAGAATAGCAGAGTTGGAAGGGGCCTACAAGGCCATCAAGTCCAACCCCCTGCTCAATGCAGGAATCCTATGGTCCCTGGGATTCCCATTCAGGGACCATAGTATTGCTCTCTATGTCTTTAACAATGCTAACCTATACATCTCTACTCAGAAGTAAACCCAATGGAGTTCAATGGGTTCTATGAAGTCCTATGAAGAATGCAACAGAAGTTTACCTTACACTTTGTTAAATTATAAAATGCGATAGAAACAGAAGCAGATGGTGATACAAGTGAAACAGGTATGATACAAGCGAATATGTATAGCATGTTCTCATCTCTGTAACACTGTATTTCCAGGCAAAATGAGCAAAAAGTCTCATTTAGTTTTGTCATATATATTTTCTTCCTTCTCATTAACCAATTTATGTGAATCAAAGCAAAACCATCTTTAGTTCACTAATCAGCCGTTTGTTGAACCTGGGCAAATGCAAATATTTTACTCACTGCTTAATTGCTGATTTAATGTCAAATGTCTCCTGATCTTTGTGATGGTTTTGATCGTTCAAATTTATGATGTGAAATCACATTAGTTTATGTTTCCTAGCACAATGTATAACAATGTATCCACATGCTTACTGCCACAACTAAAGAATAAGGATTTCCTATCGAGTGATCTTTGTCAATATCATTTTTCAGTGAATGCATGAAGGAGGACTGGGATAATTATGCCCTTGATATAACTCCTGGGCATGCTCCCAACAGTCACATGTTCAGAAGAGGTATGAAAGTGGGCCTATATTTGTGTACAGGTTTCCCGCTTGTGTGGAGTAGCCCTAGACATGCCTACTAGTAAATTTCTGTAAACCGCCCAGAGAGCTCTGGCTATGGGGCGGTATATAAGTGTAATAAATAAATAAATAAATAAATAAATAAATGCACTAGTCCCCAAACAAATGAAAGCTGTTGGAAGGCTTGTATGGCCAGTTGGTGTGCTGGTATTAGGGATCAGTATGACCAGTGGGTAGAGTTGTACAGATTTTATTAAATATGTTCAGTGTTTCAGAGATTGTCAGGCATCCTTTGTTCTGTCTTCCACTCATTGACAGAATCTGATTTTTGATAGGAAAGTTTCATTCATTTGCAAATGTGCATTTAAGTTAAGCTACTGGGGCTTGCCCCAGGGGGATTTAGAGTAGTGGCAGGTCATCTACATGATGCAGCCGCCATTGCGTAGCCATCCAAGGGCGAATCCCAGAAACTCTGCTGAAAAAAAGTCTGGCACTTACCCAACTTTTTTGGCTGTGGAGTTGTGTCACAGCCAATGGTGTCCCCTGATTGGTCACCATCAGCTGGACAGGGAAGGGGGCGGTCATCTGGGAGCTCAGCACAGCCCCGCGTGTCCCTGTAAATAAAATCAAATAAAAATGGGGGGGACAGGAATAGGCTCCATGCATCCTGCGAATTAATAAAATAAAATGAAGGGGAGGAGAGGAATAGGGCCCGTCCCCCCCCCAGTTTTTTTAAATCTGTATCAGCGAAGCTGCACAGATACATATTTATATATATAAATAAAATTGGGGGAGAAGGAACGGGTAGAGAGAAGGAAATCAGAGGGAGGAGAGGTGGTTCGGACATTGCATGTCCCTCTCTTCATCCCCTTCTGGCTGCCTCATTCTTCCCCATCGTCCCCCCCCCCCCAGTGCTTAACGTGGCGGCAATGGCAGCAGAAACTCAACACTTGCGTTCTCTCCAAAGTAGATGTTGGGAAGGAGTGCAAAAGCGGGAACCTGAGGCCTTGCAGCACCAAAGCAGCACCATCAAGATGCTTTTTGTGAACTGCCCAGAGTGCTCCGGCTATTGGGCGGTATAGAAATGTAATAAATAAATAAATAAATAAATAAATAAGATGGGAGCCTGGTCTTAAGCTAGTGTGAATTTCCACAAATCCCCCTCCCCCAAACAAAAAGCTTACCTGCAAGTCTGTGTGAGTCAGGAAAAGACAGAATCTGCAAGTTGGATTAATAGAAATCCAAAATCATCTAAATCCATTGCGGATCTCTCTGACATCCATAAGAATGGATGCACTCAAGTCAAAGAAGCAGAAAGGTTGTTGTTGTTGTTGTTGTTGTTGTTGTTGTTGTTGGTTTAAAAAAGACGTAAACATGCCCCTGCACACTTTGAAAGAAGCCACTCCCTTTTCACATATTCACTCTACACACGTGGAACAAGGGTTTGGCTGATGAAGGCTATAGTTTCTCTTAATATTATTATTATTGCATGTATATCCCACTTTTTTTCCTCCAAGGAACCCAAGGCAGCATACATAATCCTCCTCCTCTCCATTTTATCCTCACAACAACAACCCTGTGAGGTAGGTTAGGTTGAGAGTCTGTGACTGGCCCAAAGTCGCCCAGTGGGTTTCCATGGCCGAGTGGGAACTAGAATCCGGATCTCCTGACTCCCAGTCCAACACTTTTAGCCTCTGCACCACACTGGCTCTCATACTAGTGTTCCACCAAAATGTCTCCTGAAGTGTATTTTGAAGGACATGTAAATGTGTAAGACATTTTGATTGAAGTGATAAGAGTTTCATTAAGCCTAGTTAGCTTTTCTGGGGTGGGAAGAAAGAATGAGCTACAGATTCTGAAGTTGTCATCAATTTCATCTAAATTGAAATGCAATTTGGAGGTCCCTCATTACTAGGCACTGGCGAAATTGGCCTACGTCTGCCCTGCAAAAGCTCACCACACCACTCACGTGGTCCAACCAAATAAGCTGGGCTCTGTGAGCCTCTGCCAAGCACCTCCATGAGTGCTCAACAACAGTCCACCCTTTCCCACCTCCATGCTAATGGTGGCCGCCATTGGCCCAAAAAGGGGAAATGCGCAATTTCTGGACACTCCAGAAATTATGTGTTTCCCTCCCCTTGCATCTATAGGGACTTGGTGCAGGGGAGATGGAAACTGTGCATTCTCCCCTCCATGCTAATGGCACCATTGGTGTCAAGGGGGAGAAATGTGCAATTTCCAGCCTCTCTAGAAATCATGCATTTCCCCCTTTTGTGCCAATGGAGGCTGCCATTAGCGCGGAGGGGGGAAAGGATGGGCAGTTGTCAAATGCTTGTGGGAGCTTGTGAGTGTTTGGGAACAGATCCATGCTGCTGCCAAGTGCATCCAGTTGTGTCTTCAAGGGCTGGACGTCGGGAATCCATTGCCCTCCTGGACCCAACTGGATGCTCGCAACATCCCTACTCATTCCACAAAATATCTGTGGAACTTAGAAGGAAACTAAGAGTTTGGTGAGACAAAGTTCTCCCATCACTAATGACTTGTGAATTGCTTGGGGATCTCTGACATATCACAGAGTAATTGCACCACAATAACTCATAACTAATTTAAGAATGACTTGTGAATGTACCTTCAAATATATTGGATATTTATGAAACCAAAACAACTTTTTTTACTGTAGCAAAATACCCAGGACAGCCACATTGCTTCTTAGAGAAATTGCTTCTATAGCCAAATTTATTCTTCAGAATGTAGGCAAGAAACCCAAGGAGAAAACAAGAACTTCTACTTATTTTCCATTTCCAGTGGCATATTTTAACATCAGTTGTTAATGCTTTAACTATGGTACTCCATAGTGCTTTGACCAGCAGGCCTATTTAAATGATGCATTGTGACTCAGACGTTAATGGAGAAAAACTAAATTTGGGAGTTAAAGTGAAGCTCCACAATGAGATAAATCACCTCTGCTTATTAAGGCCATTCCATCAGAAGGGAAAAGTAATCATACAAAAGGGTCTCTGTTGATTTTGGGATTAATTGGTCTTTGTATAGCTTTTATTTTGTATTTGTCATAGTCTGACGTAATATTTTACTGTTTTAAAGAAGTTTTACTTACATGGTATAAAGGGCACAGTTGAATAAACAACTATATCTTTCTTTTTAAAAACATATTTTGATGCCATCTTATCTTGATGAATCAATATATAATAGGACATATTTCCTAATGAATGTGTGAAAGACTGTGTAGTATTAAATATTCAAAGAAATCAGCAGGATTAAATCAAGTTATGATACAAGTTTGTTTGTTTATTTATTTATTTATCAGATTTTTATACCGCCCAATAGCCGAAGCTCTCTGGGCGGTTCACAAAAATTAAAACCATAATAAAACAACCAACAAGTTAAAAACACAAATACAAAATACAGTATAAAAAGCACAACCAGGATAAAACCACACAGCAGAAATTGATATAACATTAAAATACAGAATTAGAACAGTAAAATTTAAATTTAAGTTTGTCTGCCTGCCGTAGTCAAAACCTCAGCTCAAAATTATCTTCACTGGTGCTTTTCTTCCCATCTCCACCCCCCCCCCCGCCCCCCATCATGCAGATCATCTCATGGTGATGATCTCATTCTCCCTATAGTTGTATGAAAGATGTCGTAGAGCTCTATCCCTTCCAAAAGAAGCAGGAGAAATAGTGTGAAACTGGCAAATGTGAATAAGAATGGATGAATCTGTCAGTTTCACTTTGTCCTACATTAAGTTTTTTAAAAAGCTTAAGTTCTTTCCATCTCGAATATGAAGAAATTTGTGAGTTTTGGTAAATTCTTATCAAAAACAAAATTCTCACCTATCTCCACCAGTAAAATTCAGTAGGTACAAAGAGAGACCATTCTGTATAGTAGATGGGATCTGAGGAGTCATCTCTTTTTACACATGCAAAGAGCTAAAGCATCATCTAGACTTGCCAAGATTTACGTGATACATAATCCTCCCTTCTCCTCTCGCTCACATAAAATGAGAGCAGGAGCCAAAAATGTGTCCCATGACAGAAGTGGCTGTCTAATTCAGGTTATTCATACGGAAGTCTAAGGATGAATCCCATTTCTTGATGCAGAATCCAACCGGGGCTCCTAAAGCGTTTCACTTGCACTTCAAAACCCCTCAAAAACAGTTCCCAGAAGACTGACAGAGAAAGCATGGAGTGCTGTGTCCTATGACAGCCTGATGCATTTTGATGCTATGCTTGTACATTGATTGATTGATTGATTGATTGATTACCTTCTAAAAACTTTTCTTTTTCCTAAAGCTTTTAAAACTTGATGTTGTGCAGACTTCTACTGTTACTTTCTACTGTTAGTTTTACCCTACCCTGTGCCTGCTTACCCTACCCTGTACCTGTTTGCATTCTCTTCCCCTCCTTATTGTTTTACTATGATTTTATTAGATTGTAAGCCTATGCGGCAGGGTCTTGCTATTTACTGTTTTACTCTGTACAGCACCATGTACACTGATGGTGCTATATAAATAATAATAATAATAATAATAATAATAATAATAATAATAATAATAATAATAATATACCCAATAGCCAAAGCTCTCTGGGAGGTTCACTGCAATTAAACCCACACAATACAGCATGGTAAAACATAATATAAAACCTCTAAAAGTTTAAAATGACAATATAAGCAAAGTAAAAAACACCAGAAGTTTAAAGATTAAAAAAATACAATAGCAAATTTAAAAACAACAGAAATTGAAAGACTAAAATGACTCGGAAAATAGGGTCTTCACCTGGCACCAAAAGACCACAATTTAGACACTAGGTGAGTCTCTCTGGGGATGACATTTCACAACCGGGGTACCACCACCAGTGCTGGTCTTCCTGTTGCCAAGAAGTTTCCTCTGGGAGTGAAGCACAGCAGCCTTCCAGTGGCCCATGGCAGAGGCCAAAGTCTGGTGCTCGTGAGACTCAGGGCAACTGAGGGAGACAATGTTGAACCTACACATTATAAGAATTAGAGAAGCCCTGTCTTGACAGCAGTGCATCGCCTCAGGCTTCCGCATTGGCACTCCTTCCTGGCATCTTTATGGGAAGAAGCACCAATGCATTGCTGCCGCCACTGCCGGGCCAAGCACCAGGAAGTAGGGAGGAACAGGGCAACCAGCTCTCCTTCCTCTGACCTCCCTCTGGCTGCCCTGTTCCTCACCCCTCATTTTTTAAATGGGGTGAGGAGAGGAACAGGCAGCCAGAGGGAGGTCAGAGGGAGGAGATCCAGTTTGGGCACCATGTGTCTCTCTCTTCCTCCCCCTCCAGCTGCCCCATTCCTTCCCCCCCATTTAAAAAAATTCTGTAAATGCAAAGGTTCACACCTACACATTAAAAAAACCTAATAAAAATGGAGGGCAAGCCAGGGGGCAGCCTGAAGGGGAGGAAGAGAGTGATGCACAGAGCCTGAACCAGTCCTTCTCCAGCTGATGGCGACCAATCAGGGAGTCGCCATCAGCTGTGGCACGCCTCTGCTTAACAAAGTTGGGGTAAGTGCTTGACATTTTTTAAAGCAGAGTTTAGGGGGTTTGCCCCTGGATGGCTTCGGGATGGTGGCTGCATCATATAGATGACCTGTTGCCACTCCGAATCCACTCCGAATCCATCCCCTCATCAAAACAGGTTCCTAGCCTTCAGTTCCCAGTGTGTTTTTTATTTACTTTAATGAAAGCAGGTGGGGAGCTGATTTGGATCAGGACCACTGTGTGCAGGTAGAGGAGGTAAACGTCACCCCAGCTGTTCCCTTTCCAAAATTTAATCATCCATATGACTGTTAAAAAGAAAGAAAGAAAATACCTCCATTGGTGCCAATTAGGGATGCTAGAGAGAAATTTGAGATGGACTAAAATGAGTTCGGATTTCTAAGAATCCCTGTGGAATCCACTGTGGAACAGCTTCCCCAGGCTGCATGGAGTCCATGGACTTCCAGATGTATTTATTTATTACTTGCTCAAAATGCTGAGACATATGCCATGCTGGAAAATACACGTATGGATAAGTCGAATGGAACAGGGGACAATGCGCTAAATGTTGCATACTTACATAAATCCTGAAAAAATCCTCAAAAAAAAAATTTTTTTAAGGATATTCCTAGATCTAACCAACAAACACTCTCTAGAGATAATTGAAGACTTGCAATCTCTTAAGAACTTTTTGTCAGAGTCTTATACCCTATTGGCTACACTAGTAAAAATTCATACAAGAGCCGAGTCAACCAGCCTCACCTCTTCTGGGAAGGACCACTGTGATAAGGGTATTAACACAGAACATCCCATAGGACACCTTATACCTAGGATCAATACTACTTCAAAACAAAAAAAGAAAAAAGGTAGCTCTAACAATAAGCTACAAAAAAAGAGTAAAAACATTAAAACCACCAGAACCTCTCTCCAAAATAGAAGCAAAAACAGAAACAATAAAATGAACTATCAGAAACTATTTAAGTTGATAGATTCTCAAACACCTGACCTGATGACAGACCACAAAAAAAGGCATAAATCTAAAAAGCAAAATGAAACAACCCAGCTAAACAACATTGACATTACAGTCTCAGGAGATACAGACTCTGAAGACCCAGAAGCACCTCCCCTCATTAACATGCCCTATGACTTAACAACCTCCTTGAATACAATTCAGGACCCTTGGCAGTTCGTTCTAGCCCCTAGCTGTCCAACACCTCTCAAGCAAAATCGAAGACAACAAAATCAAAGTAAACAAATTACATCCACCTGGAATTTAGTCCTTGACTGTACCAAGTTAGTTTTTTCTAATTTTCCTAAACCTAGAGGATTGCTATCGCAGCTCCAACGGAAAACTCACTTTATTAGGTTATTAACAGAAACAATATCTCAGATTTGCCAGGAAGGCAGCTTCTTGCCAGGAAGGCAGCTTCAATAGGTCTCTCCTCTTCCCTCCTCCTTAATCTGGGCTTGAATTTTGCTTTTAAAGCTATCAAACAAAGACTGTGGGATATAGCCTTCTGCGACTTACGTGCTCGCTCTCATGTCTCTTGCTCTCCCAGTGCATTGCACATTCATTACGTTGGGCCTCTTCAGCTGGCTGACTATCTAAAGAACTTGTCGGTCGCTAAATATCGTATTGCCTTCTCCAAGGCCAGATGCAATGTTTACTCTATTGAATTACTTCAGGGCAGATATGCTGGTATCCCTTATCAGGAACGACGGTGCCCCTGTAGGAATACGGAAGTGGAGACGATGGAGCATATCCTTCTGTCCTGTAGCTTTTATAATCAGGCCCGCCATCTTATGATTACCCCATTGTTGAGCAAACTGTCCAGAACTTCAGGCAAATTTTATGTTAAGTTTCTGTTGGAAGATAAGTCTTCAACTGTAACTTTGGCTGTTGCTAAATTTCTTACAGTGGCGGCCAAGATTAGAGCTCTTTGTGTATTAGACTAAAGTTGATAATAGCTCTAATTGTATGATTTCATGTCTGATTCTTGTGTTTGGTTGTTTGTTGTTTGTTTGTTTTCTTTTTATGGATCTATAGATCGCAATAAAGAAAGTAAGTAATATCTCAGACCATTAAAATAGAGAATATTCTTCAAATAGAATAACTTTATTACAATCAGGATTGTGCTCGTGCAGTTGTCACCTTTGCGAACAAATATACCACCAGCAGAATCTATGGAGAAAAACAAAAATTTGCGGAATTTAATATCTTTGTCAGCAGATATTTTAATAACAGGACTATCGTGCCTCTATTTTATAAGGATCCACAAAATACCTTGCACTGTAAAACTGATACTTTAATAATTTTAGAGACTTCACCAACAAAGGACTCTTGGAATAGAGACCAACAGACTACACGTACCATTGAAAAAGACTGTGATGAATTTCCCACTATAGAAGAAAAAAGCTTGATGAGCTCTTTTGCGGCACTCCCATGCCACTCCCAGGATGATATTATAAAAAAATTAACCCAGCTACGAAACACACTCATCAATATGCAGCATCCCAAGAAACATGGTTTCGTTCTCACCAGGCAGAGGCATGCGGGAAATGAGATACAAGAGATTGAAAATAACAGACCCAAAAAAGGAGGAACAAACTCCACCTAAAGAATACAATTTCGCTGGTTCAACAGCGCCTGCTATAACCGCTGATGAATGGTTACAAAGAAGAACCCTCACTCCGGATGAAATTGGCCAGCCAGACATCACCCCTGCAACCAAGCTCACCTCCATCAATAGACAGAATCCAAACTTCAAGATAGGGGGCGGGTCTGTATATCTGGACAAAGAGGGCAAGATCAACGAAATTGTCGAGCTGGAGTGACTCGAAGAGAAGCAATCCAACTCTCTCTGCCCTAACCTCAGTACTAATCTTTCGACAAACCCGCCTTTGATTGAATTAACACTCTCCTTGCCGGACCCTGTCAAAAAAGAAAAAGTAATAAGAGATAATTGTATACAATCACGGCCAATTAACGATACTCCACCCAGCTATCCAATTGTTCCACATTTAAAAGTGGTTAGTTTAAATGTCAATGGTCTGGGCACAATGGTTAAACGCTCTCGCATAGAATCCCTACTCCGAAAAGAACACCCAGATTTGATTATGCTGCAAGAAACACATCAAAAGAAAAGCATAAACCCGGGCCCTATACTACAAGGTTCCTGGCTAGGCACCCAACATACAGCCCCAGGAACCTCTAAGGCCTGTGGAGTTGCCCTTCTTACTTCTAAAAATAGTCCTATTGCATTTCTAGATACACTCGTGGATGCAGAAAGCAGATTCATCTTTGCCAATGGTTCCTGGGGGCCTATCATCATTATGATGGCCTCGATCTATGCCCCTAACAGAGGTCAAGCTGATTTCATTATAAAAACTCTTTAAAAACTCCTGATATTTAAGAAAGGACACCTGATAATAGGTGGGGACTTCAACTTATGTCTTGACAACTTTATAGACAGATGCCCCCCCCCTCAGCGTTTAGATCAAAGGAGGGCCAAAGAATACAGGATTTTCTTGATGATATGGGTTTGGTTGATGTCTGGCGCCTGCAACATCCTACTGACAAAGAGTTTACATTCCTTTCATGCAGACATCATTCATTCTCACGAATAGACTACTTTCTAACATCTCAAGATCTATTCCATCTAATCTACAAGACCTCTATTGGCCCTAGATTGGTATCTGATCATGCAATGGTGTCCATGGCCCTGGCAAGGCAGCTTAAACAGAAGCCTAGATTTTGGCGCTTTCGTCCAATTTTAGCAACCGACGCCAAGGCCAAATCCAACTTGCAAACAGCGATTAACAATTATTTCATGGATAATGACATAATCGATGCTGGACCTCACTTAATATGGGACGCAATGAAGGCGACCCTCCGGGGACATTGCCTGAGTGAGCTGGGCCGTCTTTGTAAAGCCAGGGACACTACGAGGAAGAGTCTTAGAGAAGAAATAAAGAGACTGGAGTCAGATTTAAAGATCTCCCCTAAACAGGAGATATATGATAAACTTCAATTAAAACACCATGAGTTTAACCAACTAGAGACTGAAGCTATCCACATCAAACTCACTAGGGTCAGGGCCACCTACTATGAATTTGGCAACCGGTCTTCCAAGCTATTGGCCCATGCGCTATCTAAAAAGAAAAACAAGGCCTAGATCAAGGAAATTCGCTCAGTCTCAGGCAAGCTATACTCGGATAGAGAGGATATAACAGAAGAATTTGCAAAATTCTATGCCTCCTTATACAACTCAGATGCACCTACTATAACAGATATTGCATCTTATATAGACCAGATACCTCTTAATAAACTTTCAACAGAACATAGGGCTTACCTGGATAGCCCTTTCTCAGTAGAAGAAATCAATGAAGCAATTAAAAACTTAAAAAAGGGGAAAAGCCCCGGTCCTGACGGCTTTAGTGCAGAATTCTACATGGCTTTTAGAGAGCAACTCATCCCCTGGTTGCACCGTTTATTCGTAGCAATCCAGGAGGGTAGCCAGATTCCAGAGTCTTGGAAGATCTCTAAAATAGTGGTGGTCCCCAAGCAAGGCAGAGATCCAATAAAAATGGAGTCTTATAGACCCATTGCCTTGATAAATGTAGACGCCAAACTTTTTACAGCAGTCTTGGTTGCAAGACTCAACACATTTATAGCTTCCTATATCAATCCAGATCAAACCGGTTTTATACCAAGACGCAGTGCAGCTGACTCAATACGAAGAGTCATTAATATAGTTCAATATTGCCACACGACCAAACAACCAGCAACACTTATCTCTTTCGACGCTTTCAAAGCCTTTGATCGTGTTGAGTGGTGCTTCCTAAAAGAACTCTTAGAAGCCATGGCCTTTGGCTCTAAGTTCAAGAATATCATAAACCAGCTCTATTCTATTTCCATCGCTTCAGTAGGGGTCAATGGGCTTGACTCTCATCCCATACGACTCTCTCGAGGTACCAAACAGGGATGCCCATTATCTCCCCTCCTTTTTGCTATAATAATAGAAAGTCTTGCCACCAAAATAAGAACCAACAAAGATATAAAGGGCATATACATCCAGGGAGCAGAACATAAAATAAATCTTTATGCTGATGACATGCTTCTTATGCTCAGCAACGCTTCTAGAGGCCTATCTCAGCTACTATGTGAGCTAGAAGCCTTTAAAAAAGTCTCAGGTCTCGAAATTAATAAAGAAAAATCAATTCTTATGACACTGAACACTCCCCTAGAGACTACAAATTCTCTGTGTGTCCAAACAGGCTTCAAACCATGCTATGGGGGGTTTCGCTACTTAGGAGTGACTATTACAAAAGACCCACTGCAGCTGCTTAAAAGAAATTTTGGGAAACTGTCTAATCAGATCCTCCATGACCTTACTAAATGGAGCCAACTAAAACTCACATATCTTGGCAGAATAGCCGCAATAAAAATGTCTTTATTGCCCAAAATATTATTCCTTTATCAGGCCTTACCTATAAATATCCCTCCTAAGTCCTTCTCCAAATGGCAAGCTACACTAGACCGCTTTGTCAATCACGGCAAACGTTCCCGTATAAATAAGGGGACGTTATATAGGAAACGCACAAAAGGAGGCCTAGGAATGCCCAATTTACTGATGTACTTTGAGGCCTTCCAGCTTAGGCAGCTAGTCAAAATAATCAACTGTGAGACTAGTATTCCCTGGGTACAAATAGAAACGATATCCCAACAACCCACAATTCCAGCTCTCCCCTTCCTAAAAACTTCCTGGACCATCGTCAAACAAATCTCCAATCCATTCACACGCCTAACCAGAATTACTTGTATATTTTTTTCTGCATAATGGGGAGGTGGTGGAATTGAATACATCTGTGAACAGATACTGGAACAAACAACACTGCACAATCCATAAAACACAGATGGAATGGGTTTTAGACACCCTGTACATCCCTAATGCCAATGGAGCCCCCTTTCTTTCTTTTTAAATGTCCACATGGGAAGAGGAAATGCCTGGGGGCCAGAGGGAGTGTTAAAATGTCTCTCCCTGCACTCAGTAGTCTTGGTCTGGATTAGGGCCCCACATGCTCACTTCAAGTAAATAAAAAATATGCAAGAGTGCTACCCTACTACATTGGTGCTGTAATATGAAGAGTGGCCCTGAGTGGTTTTTGGTTTGGTTGGTTGTTTTCTAGGCAGGGAAGGACAATGCAAGCTCTCTGCAGCTGTTCCTCTTCTGCCCAATGGATGAGGCCATATTGGTCTCCTCTTTGCCATACCTTTCCTGGAAAATAGGGGCAGCAGCATCCCATGTGCTTTGGTCCCCTAGCTGATGCAAGAGGCCAGAATATGCTGCCCATCAGCACTGCATTCCAAGGGAAACCCAATAAGAGACACTGCTAGCAGTTTTCTTTACTGGACAGGACACCATTGTTTCTCCTATGCATGGAGGAAAAGTGGTTTTTATGAGGACTGGCAGAAAAGGAGGCACCTGCCAAGGAAAGGATGCTACCAGCATCCAAGCAGCTGACAATGAAGTTGTGTGTAAGAACACATAATCAGGGCAAAGGCCCACTTGAGGTCAGATGCATGTCCAATGCCAATTTTGCTCATAGAATTAGAAATCAAGCAGGGCTGTCTTCTCACCTCCTTGAGCAGGCCTATTCAATTCCCTCCACTACTTGAAAGCCGGGGATTGTCATAGAACTCATGTTAGTCTGCAGGCAAGATCACAGATCAAACTAGGAATTTGCAGGTCCTGGTTCTGTAAATTTTTTGATCTCAACTTCATTTACGAAACCAGTTAGCATTAAAAAGGGCGAACGGACAAAACAAAATTCTTGGCAAAAGGAGTTGTAAACCATCACCCTCTCAACAATTTCAATATTGATTGTACTGCAAGGGATATTAAAACCAAGGGAAAGACATTGGAATCCTAGCCATAAATTGATCTGGCTATTATCCCCCTTCAGAGGTTTTATACACTCCAGTGTTTCGATGTGATAATAATGCTGGTTGGGGAAAATCACTCCTAGTGACAGAGATTAATGCTTTTCAAAATAACTGCAACTGAGTTGCGACACTCGGAGTCAATTGTTTATCCAATTGACCACTTATCAATAGTTAAATGAATATATTTGAACATACTACTTTTTATCTGCCATTCTAGCCAACATGTAGTGAACATAAACAGCTGGGGCTCTTTTTCAATGGCTTCATCCACTCTGCAGTTTGAGTTGGGATTTCTACACCAGTTTTTCCATGAGGAAGTAGATTTGTTCCCCTGTACCGGTATTTTTGTCTGATTACAGCCTTGTGACTTGGTGCCATAGATTCCAGAGAGAACCTCTGAGAACACAGTGAGGAGTTTAAGGTTAAAATTGGAAATTCCCTTCTCTCTTCAGTGAGAAAATATGGATGGCAAAGAAATTCATTGTGTTGACATTTTCATACAAATCAACGTAATTTGCACTTTCCACTTATCCTTTGATTTTCACACTTTTATGAGTTTTGCGATGCAGTTCAAGGCGGGGGAAAGCATTAAATGGGTCCATTAGGGGAAACAGCATACAAAAAGCATATTTTAGGAGAAATGGTTAGGAAAAAAGGTAGCTATTAGGGGAAATAATGTACAAAAATGGGTATGCATTTTCATACGCATGAAAATAAGTGCAAAGTTTTGTTCAGATGTAAAAAAAAAAAAAAAGTATTTGCAAGCTGATGTGGTCATGGGATAGAATGAACTTGTGCTTGGAAAAAAAAGAACACTATAGAATGAAACTGCTGGATACGGCCATGTCTAGAACAAACAGACCTGCTTTTCCCACATAGATTACAACAGGCATGTCCTAAAATTAAATTAAATGGTGCCCTGATATTTGACTTTGTCTTTATTGGCAGAAAGAGTTCTATTTCAGATTGTTGTTTATTCAATGTACTAGTTAGTTTTCAGCTTTGTTGTTCAAGCAGTCAAAGTAATTTACAAATGAACATTAATTTCAGAAAATGGACTAAGAACACTTATTATTTCACATAGCACTGTGCCACATTTTTTGATCTATTTGTTGTTGTGTGTTTTTTTGTTTGTTTTTGTTTTGGAAATCTGTCCAGGGGTGATGCTCACTGAGTTTTCATCAGCTCAGTCCCCCAGACTTCAGCTCACATCCTCATGAGCTGGCCTGACTCAATCTGCATTAAGTTGGGCCAGCTCACGGATTCCACCCCTGCTCTTTGTAAATGGAAAGTTGTGCAAATTGCAGGTGCAAGGTGTGTAATTTGCACAAACTGCATGTGCAATTTGTGCAACTTTCTGGTTTTGGTGGAAAAAAAGTCTTGGGTTTCAGGGGTGGGGGAAGCATGGTTCAGCTCTCAAATGCAAGCTGAGCTGGAGGAGAAGGAACAAAAATTTGTTCCCCCACCCCACCCCACCCCAAAGGACCAAATTTTCATTCACTGGTTGGGGAGGAGCAAAATGAATGTGCACCTGAAAACTGTGTCAAGGGGTGAGAATTTCAGATAAATTGCCCTGGGCAAAAGGCTTCAGTGCTGGTGTGTGTGTTTGTGCGTGCTCATGTGTGTGTGTTTGTGTGTACACATTCTTTATTTTGCAATTTTTATCCAGTTCTGTCTTTGCAGTCTCTTCAGCTGCATGAACATTCTGAAAAGCCCCCTAAAGGACTTAACCAGGACCTCCTCCCTTAGGGCTTCCCTGTGCTGCTGCTTGCGGAGAGTCTGAAAGCCGAGTACATTATTATTATTATTATTATTATTATTATTATTATTATTATTATTATTATTATCCCATCTTTCCCCCAATACTGGGACTTAAGGCAGTTTACAAGATTAAAGCATATAGAATTAAAACATAAATATAAATTTACAAAAGTTAAAATAGAATTAAACCCACGGTAATATTAAAAACTTTAAAATAAATTAAAAAAGCAAATAGCAATTTAAAAAATTCCAATACATGGGGCCTGTTCAGACAACACACTAAGCCATGGCTAGACTGCTTACCCTTTTGCAGGAAATGCTTAGTGAACATGTTTAAACCATGGCTATGTGCCCACCATGGTTAGGAATGGTTCACATTGAATTAAAATTACAAAAAACTTAGGCAATTTAGAGAAGGAGAATTTAAATAGGTTAAAAAAAGAGGTTTTAGTAAAATTGGAAAAATATAAAAGATTGAATTTATCCTGGTTTGGAAGAATAGCATTAATAAAAATGAAGATTTTAGCTAAAAATAATTTTGGGTTCAGGATGCTACCAATAAAAATTTCAGAATTAGAGATAAAAAGTTGGCAGAATATTATAAATAATTATTGTAATAGGGATAAGAAAGCAAAGGTAAATAAGAATAAATAGTATTTAAGTCAAAAGAAGGGAGGAATGGGTCTCCCAAATATAAACCTATATTATGTAGCAAACAGGTTAAGGCATATTGTAGAAGCAATTATAGGAGTAGGAGATTTAGATTGGATGGAGGATAAAACAACAAGCAATATAGAGATGAGGTTGGAAAACGTTTTTTTTAGGGAAGGAGGGAGAAAATGGGCTGAAAGTATAGGTAATCCGCTCCTGAGGTCTCACTGGGAAATTTGGAGTAAATTTAAAGGGGAGCTGCTTCCGAGCAGCTCCCCTTTGTCACCGGTAATAATGTTAAAGAATTTCCCGGAGGAACTGAAGGGCAGATTAAGTAAATTATTAATAGAAAAAAATAAAATGAAATTAAAGGATTGGTTGAGAGAAATGAATACAAGAGAAGATATGGAAGAGGTTTTAAAAGATAAAAAATTAACCTGGTTAGATTATAAGCAATTAGAACAGTGGACTAAAAAGTGGGTAAGAGAAAATAGAGATTGTAGAGAAATGACGAAGTTTGAGGAACTAATAGTTAAAAGAGAAAAATGTAAGGGAGAAAGTTCAGCGTTAAAAGGGTTAATGAGTGAAATATATAAAATATTGCTGGAGAAAGGGTCGATGGATAGTTCAGGATAGTTCAGGTATGGGAGACAGATTTGAATGTACAAATAGGACAACAGAGCTGGGAGGGACTTTGGAAACAAAGAGTGTTGAGAAATATGTCAGTGAGAGTAAAAGAGAATTATTTTAAAATTATATGGAGGTGGTACCTAACCCCGATTAGATTGAATAAGATAAATAATCAGCATTCAGCAAACTGTTGGAGAGGTTGTGGGGGAAAAGGAACGTATTTACATATGTGGTGGGAATGCAAATATGTACAAAGATTGTGGAAAATGGTGTTTTTGGAGATTGAAGAAATAGTGGGAATGAAGATAGAACAAACACCAAAAGTTGCATTACTGTCACTATTTGAAGATTTAAAATGTGGAAAAGAAATTAAAGAATTGATATCGAGTTTTCTGACTGCAGCACGATTGATGGTAGCTAGGAACTGGAAGATTCAAGGGGAATATTCTATTGAAGAATGGTATAAAGAAGTATGGGATATAGCTATTAATGATAAATTGACTTGTAATATTAAGTGGAGAAGAGGTATAGCTAAAACAAATGATTTCAAAGGAATTTGGAAACAGTTCCTAATATTTGTGTTTTCTAAGGGAAGTGGGAAACCGCCAGCAGAAGAAAGTATGAGATTTTGGAATCAGGAATGAGATCCCGAGGTAGGGGGTGCACTTATATGTTAAGTTTGATTATGTTATGTAGATATGATATTATGTATTCAACATTTATTCAACATTTATGTAGTATGTTGTTTCTTTAATTGTAATGCTGTATGTTTAAGTATTGTAGAAAATAAAAATAAAAAAAATAAAAAAGGAATGGTTCACATAACATGCTAAGCCATGAAGTTTAGCTCAAAGTTCTTAATCAACATGGCTTAGCGTGTTGTCTGAAAAGGGTTATTAACACAGGTCCAGAGTATTCTCAAAGGCCTTCTGGAACAAAAAAAGTTTTTGCCTGTATCAGAAAGTATAACAAGGAGGGAGCCAGTGTAGGCTCCCCGGAAAGCCTTGGAGCAGCCACAGAAGGCCCTCTCCTGTGTTCCCATCAGATGTGCCTGTGATGATGGTGGGACCAAGAGAAAGGCTTCTGACTTTTAGTCTTCTTCTGACTTTTAACAACAGCAAAACTAAACCAAAAATATCTCACTATGCTATGATGCTATGAAGGCTTCATGACTTCTAGAAGGACCAGATCCAGCCCTCAGCAGCTTTCATATTGTCTGCAACCACTCATTCGTGACCTCACCTGCTCTTTGGGCCCATTGTAGTATCCTTTCCTGCTGTGGCAATTTTACTTTTCTGCAAATGAGTGACTACTTGTGCAACATTGGGCAGAGCACCCCAAGTATCTCCAACATGTGTTGTGAAATGCCACTCTCCCACCAGTCCAGAGGAAGTGTGGCTTTCCAACCAGTGTAATGCAACATCTCCCTCAGCCATCTTGTTATTTCCCAACCACTGGTGGGAAGAGAGAGATGGAATAAAGAAAAGAAAAGAAACCCAATGGCCACTTAGTGAGATGGGTTTGGGGA
The DNA here is from genome assembly GCF_023053635.1 of Elgaria multicarinata webbii. Lineage (NCBI taxonomy): Eukaryota > Metazoa > Chordata > Lepidosauria > Squamata > Anguidae > Elgaria > Elgaria multicarinata. The sequence goes on along the minus strand of NC_086175.1, from coordinate 14,913,964 downwards.
AGAAATATGATAAAGGGATTGCTCCAACCACTGCTGGTAGCCCTGACAGACTACCCCTGAAGGAATGTCACCCTTGACAGAGAAAAAAAAGTTCCCTACCCCTGGCCTTGGAAATGGAGATTACTTGGTAAGCTTGTCCAATCAACTGGATGCTGGAAGAGCAAATTGTGTAGTACAGTAGATACCTGGAATCCAACACATAAGCTCTAAAAGCAAATTGGAATCATTGGATTTTGCATACCACCAAATATCTGTGGAACACCATATGATATAAATGTGAGATGATGGGTTTAATGAATACTTGAGCATAGCTCAGTGGCAGAACACATGCTTTCCATGCTTTTCAAAGAGAAGTCCCAGGTTTAATCCTTGGCATCGTAGATATGGGGGGAAAAACCCTACTGAAAGCCTTGAGAGCCACTGCCAGTCAGTGTCAACAATACTGGCTAGATGGATCATAGGTATTTGAACCTTAACAATAAGATATGGGAACATGTGCTACATTCCTCTGACAAGCAAGTCATTAGAAAAAGAAAACAAAGCACAAAATATTATTGGGTTCTTTTTTATGAAATTAGGCATGAGATTAATGCTAGTTTTTAAACCTAGTTTTTAAGATTAAGATTTTTGATTAAATGACTTAGTACACATTATTACATTGTGCGCTGTAAACATTAACTAAGATATTAGAAGACAATTATGTCTTCAGAAGAGTTCGGGTAAGATGACAGACAAGACAGCACCCCATTGATGGAAGTCATACCACAGACCTCAGAGAAACCTCCACAATTTATCACAGAGTTGAATGGAGCCCACCAGCCACACATGAGGCCTGTTAGGTTCTGTTTTAATTTTTGTGAACCGCCCAGAGAGCTTCGGCTATTGGGCGGTATAGAAATGTAATAAAATAAATAAATAAATAAATAAATAAATAAGATTTATCAAGGCCTCACGTGGCTCGTGGCCTGTGATTGCTCTCATGGGTCTATTGTGCAGGCCAGTCCCAACAGTATTCAGCCTGGTGATTAGGCAAGGATTTCACAGCTACCACCATTCTTTATAATGGGATGTTTTGATAAGCATTCATTGTTAGGGATGTGTGTATAAGCACAACGCGAGTTCAGCAAAGGTCTCCAAATTCCACTACAAAGCTCGCTCCATTTATTTATTTATTTATTTATTACATTTTTATACCGCCCAATAGCCGAAGCTCTCTGGGCAGTTCCATATCGGGTCTCTATTTCTCGCATGAAAATTCATGCAGATTTTTATGTAGATCTACGCAATGTGTGCATCCTTGAAATGTACACATTCTTCTCCCATTGATTAAAGAATAATTGTGCTTAATTTTTTTTAGAAATATCATTTTTTTTGTCTACGGATCATATTGCAAATTCAGATATATATATATGGACTTCAACCACAGTTTGCATTTGAGTTTATCTTCAGCCTGGAGGGTGCAAATTGAGTAAATCCTGATCAGAAATGAACTGAAACAAATTTCTCATACATTCCATTTCACAGTCGGTCCCCTGGCACAGTTGGTCTCCTGGTGTAACAAATTATTATTATTATTATTATTATTATTATTATTATTATTATTATTATTATTATTTGCATTTTTATACTGCCCAACAGCCAAATATTCCCTTGGATTATAGTCAGTCCTTCACCAACTTAGTTATTTATTTTTCTATTTAAAAAAGAAAAGAAATGTGTTTATAATACATTTATCTATAATCATCCTCAAGACAGCCAACATTCATTTCATGCCATCATTGCAAAAATGCAACATCATTGAAGAAAAACAAATGCACATCTTAAAACCAGGTAGCAATCACTGAATGAAATAAATGATGAAATAAATACTTACCATTTCAGACACATTGTGGGCTCCGTGTTGTGGTATCATGTAGTGCCATCAGATTTGCAACACAAGATGTAATCACACGAAAACCTCAATTGAGACCAGCCCAATTATTATTATTTTGCCTTTGTTGTTGTGATTTATCCTTCAGAGGGTCCTTACCCTCTCCTTTAATCTGGCACCTCAGGGGGTCATTATGGGTAGAAGCCATTATGGCTGCTGCACTTCTGCCAATTTCATTGCACAAGTGGGAGCCACTGCGTGTGCAATGGGAATTTAGCACTTCATAAAGCCAGTCCAAAAATGAGTAGGAATAATTGTTTCTGGATTGGGACAGGTTGGCAGACCTATGTTACAACTCTCATAATTCTCAATTGTTGTCCATACTGTTGGTGGTGGCTGATGGGAGTTGCAATCTAAAACAACAGGAGGGCACACTTTGGGCAAGACTGCTATGGGAGATCCATTCTAGGAAGCAATAATAATATCAAATGAATATATCTTTCTCTGTCTTCATGGACTTCAAGGACCATGGGTAGTGTCAGGATCAGGCCTGGTGTCCAGGTGTGTACCCCGAATCAGGTTTGGACCCTGAAGAAGAATGAGACAGGAATTGGGGGAGGAATCTTACGAAGGAGGTTCAGGCTCAGAGATGATCTTCCCTGCTCCTGGAAACACAGAAGGGGAAAGGCTATCAAAATTGACAGATCCCACAATACGTTGCAGAGTCAAGCAGGCAGAATTGAGAGGAGGTGGGAGGTGGTCCACTAGCCTAGCCACTTGGCAGAGGTTATAACTTGAAGACTCTCCCTGAAAGAGGGGTTCAGTAAAATTCTGCCACGCATAGTGGGAATCTGTCCATTTATTTGATAGGCCTTGCTTTGTTAGGCTGATCAAGCTAAGAAGACAGCTCCTAGCAACCACACTCCCTTCATGTTTGAAGAGATGTCTACTTAATGAATAAAGCTGTGTGGATTCCATAATAGTTCTCTTTATTATCTCTTGGCTTAGAATCACAGCTGCTAGCTAACTCCAACTGAAGATTTGTGTATAGAAATTGGACTGGATAACTGGAGATGACTCACTTTTGCCAAAATTCCAGGATGTGTACTTTCAGGAACTCAATTGTGAAAGTGACACAGTGGCAAGCCATAACTCAGGAAGGGCATTTCTAGATATTTTCTACCTTTAACTTCCAAACTCTTTGTAACAGCTGTTGACTTAGTTCTATCCACTAGGTTAATATCTGAATGGGGTCTGTCTCCCTGATGGGGGAATCTCCTCTTCTGCCAATACTGTTACATGACTGCTGATTTTCTGGCTTTTCCCACTAACATTTCCACAAGGCAGCAACACTCTTTGGAACACTGCATCACAGGGTTCTGGGACTGGATCCTTGGGCTTTACCTCTCTGTTAGACAGAATAACAGGATAACCCTGAAAGCCCAGGAGCTGGGTTAGATACTTCACAGGGCTTTAAACAACAAAGGAAACCATGCCCTTTGCCTCCTAATCTTGGACATGCTGTGGGTCTTCCTAGTGAAAATTTTGTTTATCACAGTTTGATAAGAATTTAGCAGAAATGTTTAAAAAATCTCCGTATTCAGTACAAAAAAGAACTTACTTTATTTATTTATTTATTTATTTATTTATTACACTTATATACCACTCCCATAGCCAGGGCTCTCTGGGCGGTTTACAGAAATTCTAAAATTGAGATAAAAACAAGTACACAAAATTTAAAACTCTAAAACACAGAACATACACACATAAAGCATTAAAAACTGTTAAAAAACTAAACATGTTTAGATTTAAACATTTAAATGTTGGAGAACCACAACTGGTTTATTTGACCATCCAGGCCCAGGACTTTGAGTCCTTAGCTCTTAAATATCTGGATTTGCAGCCTTGTGCATTCAACCATTTTAATTGGGGTTGTTACCTCCCTCCCCCCTCTCTCTTTTACAGGCCCTTCATCTTTAACAGCTAAATTACAGGCCAACTCATGTATTCTCCATGCTGTAAATAGCTGTACCCTTTGGATTTGGCTGGCACAAATGATTTTTGTTGTGGTTGCAGATTGGTTTTGATAAGAAGTTATCAGAATCTGCAAAGTTCTTCATAATTGAGAGAGAAAAATGTGAAATTAAAAAAAATTCAAATGCGGGAGAAAATGAAACTGACATATTCACCCATTCTCAGACATATTTGGCTCTTGCCTTTCCAAACTCTCCTTGACAGTGCTGTTTCTTTTAGGCCAGATCTACACCAAGCAGAATATAACACTTTGAAAGTGAATTGAAAATGGTATATGCAATTTGTCATGAGCCCCAACAGTTCTCAATACTGTTATAAACCATTATAAAGCAGTAGTGTAGATCCTGAGCTGTTGAACTGCCAACCATTTGGTCCAGCCCTTTGGGCTTATAAAGGCAAGAGGATTACAAGAGGAGACATGAATGGAGCTGGGCATTTCTCTCTTATCTGGGCCCTTCTTGCTGCAAATTCCTCCCCACTCACAGTCAGGGGAGTTTTAACCTTTGATCTACTGGCATATCTGGAGGTGATTTACCAGCTGTAGAGATCAATATGAGTGATGTTTTTTTTATTATTATCTCAGTACAATGGCTCAATCCCTAACTGCTTTTGTTGCCAACAGTGTGTAGACTGGTGATGGACTGTGAAGATCTTGCAACAAGCAATCCCAGATCTTATGTCATTAAAACAAAGCTCTGAGCTGCACCCTTGGCTCTATGGATCTGATTCTTCACTGCCTGTTACCTTTTGCAACTATAAACTGTTTTGTTAAGGGAGTGCAGTACGCCAGAGGTGTAAAATGCAATTATAATTCCCTGTTCTGTTATCCTCAGGGTTAGCATTTTGTATTTTTTATGTCTAAGGTCGAAATGAATATTCATGGTTAAAGGCAGTGGAGAAGGAAGCCTTATCTTTCACACCTTCTTCCCACATAATAGGACTTGAACTCACCAGCAGGGTCGATTGGCTCCAAATGGAATATTCAGGGAGAAATGCCGCCTACAGATCTCAGCCATTACTCTTAGTGAATTGTTGAATGCCACTCAGAAGACTTGTGGAGTTCAAGACTTAATGCTCTAATAAAGGCAGCGAATCGTCGGCAATGATACTGCATCATCAGTAAAGTGAATCCAGTCCACTGGATAGCCTATACATTACAGTGAACAATTTCAAATCGCATCTCCCTACAGCACTCCGAGTGAAATGAAGCTGAATAGAACAGATCCTGGGTTCCTCCCCCCCTTCCACATTTACTATTATTAAAGAGAGGAAGAAAGTAGTGCCAAGGGGAATGAGAGAAGAAATCTATGGCCATTCAGTTGTGAAGGAAGTAAATTAATAAAACTAACCTCATTTCTTTTGTACATACTTTCAGTAGACGCCCCTGGAGAACAATTCCCTTTATAGAAGTGGGGGGAGAATACATTGTGGGCGCTACAAACACATTTTTTTCCAGTGCTATTGAGGAAACATGATACATATCATCAGCTTCAAATACAGTGTCATGTTTGTTGTTTCAATGCATATTTTCTATCTCTCTGTTACACTTGGTTTATTCTTCTGTTTAAAAAACCCTTTTTGGTGTCAACATTCAGAAACTTTTAGAAGTCAATATTTTGTTCCTAAAGTGTGGTTTAAATACCGACAGGTAGGTTTTGCAATTACGTACTGTATTGAGGGAGATCCCAAGGGAGATGGGATCTCCTATAATACTTTTTTTTTAAAAAAAAGAGAATGTAATAAGTTGCAGTATATATGAGTCTAAAATTGATCTTTTTTTTAAGTAGGTAGTCTGTTTTAATTTTTAAGCCCTTATTTGTTTTGACAAACTGAAAAGCTAACATACAATTCAGTTCATATGAAGTTTCTGATACACATTAAAACAGACATTTAAAGTATTTTGTAAGCAAAGTAATGTGTGGCTTTGGTAGCTGGTGTTCCCAAGACATAGCCAGAGTTAAACAAAAATGTTAGAAAATGTAATGCAACATGGGGATTTAGGCTTAATGGTGTGCTGCTTTTAATGATTCACTGGTTTTAAATGTTTGAATTAGTTTTATGTATTTTATTTATTTATTTATTTATTTTATATTTTATTTATTTATTACATTTTTATACTGCCCAATAGCCGAAGCTCTCTGGGTGGTACACAAAAAATAAATTTTATGGTGTTTTTATTTGTGTTGTACCCCGCCTTGATCCAGAGGGAGAGGCGTGTAACAAATAATATTTATTATTTTATCATTAGTAGTAGTAGTAGTAGTAGTAGTAGTAGGCTGAAGCCTACTAAGGTGTTTTATTCTGTTTTTATTGTATTTTATCTTGTACAATGCTCCAAAAATTTGAATGGGGAGTGGTATATAAATATTGTAAACAAATAAATAAATAAATAAATAAAATAAGCCTAGTAATGTCAGTCTAATTTCACAAATGGTGATAACAATACTTTTTTTTTCATCTTTGTTGTGTCACTTGTGGAAGCTCTTACCACAGTACAGAGAGCATAAAATAAATAAAAGTATGCTATAATACATAATACAAATCAAGAGTATATTCTAGTTAATCTAAGGCAGGATCTACAGTACTGCCTTAAAACACTTTTAAACTGCAATGACACTGTTTGGAACCAATAATCATTTCATGGCAGGATCTACACTACTGCCTTATACTGGTTTATAACGGTTTTGACAACTGGTCGGGCCCAGGACACATTATATGTACCCTTTTTCAAACCAAAGTGTTATATCCTGCTTGGTGTAAATCTGACCTAGGTTTTACATACACTAATGTCATTTAAACATCACTTCTGGAAATGTTTAACTTTTAATTATTATTTATATTTATCACATTTGTATCCTCCAGTTCCACTAAGGAGCTCAGCGGGAGTGCATGGGAATTATCTTATTTTATCCCCTTAAGATATCCCTGTAAGGTTAGACTAAGGCCTAATCTACACCAAGCAGGATATTGCACTATGAAAGCAGTATGAATGTGGTATATAAGAGGCAGGAGCCACACTACTGCTTTATAGCAGTATTGAAATGCACTGACAACTGTTGGGGCCCATTGACACATGCCATATACCACTTTCATATTGTGATATCCTGCTTGGTGTAGATTAGACCAAAGAGTCTGGCCCAAATTCAACCAGAGAACATCGTAGCAGAGCAGAAATTCACTCACAAGTTTCACTAATCCACATCCAACTAATAATAATAGTAATGATAATAATAATAATAATAATAATAATAATAATAATAATAATAATAATAATTTATTTATTTGTTTACCCACCTCTCCCTCTGGATTGAGGTGGGGTACAACACAAATGCGAACACCAATATTATTCACAGTGCCATATTAACAGCAGAAAACAAAACATTGTTGACCCAAATAGGCCTGAATTGAGTCTGTTCCGGTTTGGATAGTTGTGCACTGCCTATGCCCCCTGTCTAGTGTCCTTTGACTTCATGACTCCTTCTAACTCACCACCAGCAGCTATTTCTTCTGCAATCTCACCTTGAGGAACATCAGTCTCTATAATCAATCTTCACCCCATCCAAGTCTCCCAATGATGTCTTGCAACTGGTAAGTTTAGTGTATAATAGGGTGACCATATGAAAAGGAGGACAGGGCTCCTGTATCTTTGACAGTTGTGTAAAAAATGGTATTTCTGTATTTGTATGCACGTGGCACCTGGTGAAATTCCCTCTTCAACACAACAGTTAAAGCTGCATGAACTACAGTGGCTGCCAAAATTATGGACACTTTTTGAAATTTTCATGTTTTGCAACTTTGCAATTTTGCATGCTTATAGAAAATGTTGTTTCATGAAATTCAAAAGTTTATATACCAATTGAAAAAGAATTTAATGCTGAATTCAATACAAAAACCAGAATGTAAATATCTGCAGTACAAAAAAAGTCATGCTTACTTTGTCTAAAAACAAGCACAGGTGTGATTGGGTGAAAAGCGGATTGGAATTGTAAACCCTACTGGCCAATCACAGTCCTTGTTCTGTGAACCTCCCAGAGAGCTCCAGCTATTGGGTGGTATAGAAATGTAATAAATAAATAAATAAATGGCAGTAGCTGCAATACATCATGTTTCAAGTTGGGGAAAGTCAGTTCTGCTGTTTGTTCTGCAACTGAAGCACAATTGGAGATTTTGTGAATATTTGAAGTATTTCTCAAATTAAAAGTGTACGTACATACATCATAAACAGAGCAATGGCACCAAAGAAAAGAGTTGATTGGACACCCAGGAAAAGAAGCAGGATTGTTGTATTACGTGAATCAGGTCTTTCAATGGATATATAAACATTTGCATTTCGTGAAACAGAACATTTTCTATAAGCATGCAAAGTTACAAGACATGAAAATTTCAAAAAAAAATGTCCACAATTTAGGCCACCACTGTATACTAGAGTGACCAGATACAAAAGAGGGCAGGGCTCCTGCAGCTTTAACTGAGGTAATGAAGTGGGCATTTCACCAGGTGCTGCATGCATACAAATGACATTTCCTGAAATTTATCTGCTTCACAACTGTTAGAGATACAGGAGCCCTGTCCTCCTTTTCATAGGGACACCGTAGAATCCTATGCAGGTTCAGACAGAAAAAAAAAGTCCTTCAGAGGGCTCTCTGAGGCTTGCTGTGAATGGTTTCTTCCTATACATGCATAGGACTGTCCCTTATTGATTCAGAACTAAACTTACTCTCTTGGTTCCTCGATTCATCCTATTCACTTTTTAAACTTCATCCAAAGACATTAAAAATAATCTCCTTGGTGAATCTTTTACCTCCCCTTCTCATTTCTTTTAGAAATATGTTTTTAAATGGACTTCTTAAGTTAAACTTTACTTTTTCAAATAAACAAAGTAACACTTGGACAGTAAAATGTATGGTAATAGTAATTAACTATAGGCATAATCCTACCAAAGTTATAGCACAATCTTATACACATCTACTGAGAAGTTCCACTCAGAAATCTTACTGAATCCTATGGATATAACGTCTGATTAAGTAGGCATAGGATTTACAGCCTTAAATACTTTAAGCACTGCAATCCTATACCTAGTTACTTAATAATAAAACCCACTAAACCTAATTGTACTTACTTTTGAGTAAACATGCAGAGAACCCTAGACCTGGGAGTAAGTGCCAGTGAACCCAATGGGACTTATTTCTGAGTAGACACTACAGGATTGTTTAGATCAATGGCAGATACTTAAGCATTCATTTAACACTTCCATTAAACCTAATAAGACTTGACAGTGCTACTTCAGGATCATACCCAATATTTATTTTATTCTTTTTTTTCTTTCCCCCCTGATTGTATTATAATCCTACAACTGTTGGGGCCCAGGACACACTCCATGTACAGTTTTCAAACTACTTCCAAAGTGTCATATCCTGCTTGGTGTAGATCCGGCCCTAGGTAAGTGTTTCGGATTGCAGCCTGTATTGGAAATATCCTGGTGCTTCTTATTCTATTCTCCAATTATAACTAGTAACATTTGGGTGTCATCCAGAAATATTTTCCTTACCTGAGCAGATCAAAGCCAAAGGTCTTAGGTATTTTTCATTAAGCTAAGTGAATGCATTTGATGTATTTGCTCTTGGCAATAAAAGCGGACAAGATAGAAAAACAAAGCACATCAATGAAATGCAAAAAAGCCATATACAAAACTGACTTATATACTCAAAAGAGGGAGAAATAATTGGGGAACTATTGGAGGATAATTTAAAGTAGAGACAAATTGAAAATGTGCTGGAACAATAATTCATATTGCTAACCAATGTGGCATAAAAATGCTCAAACTATTAGTCAAAGAAAAGGGGGAACAGCTTCGAGCTCTGCAGCACACTGGATTAAAATACAACCTCCTTATGAAATTGCCATGAAATTGAGTTGAAGCACATGCAGAACTAAACAGATTGCTTGGAAAGCATTCAGCTACAAATCTGCTCTCTTCTCAGGCCTGCTGAAAATCTAAGCAGATTTCAAGGGAACGGGTTTCAATTATGTGCTCTGCTGTTGAAGGAAACCATATGAAAGGCTACAGCAGTCAATGGCACGTGGTAGCAAGAGGCACTTGACAGGCAAGGCTGAGGCCACGGAATTTCTCTGAGATGCAGAGAAGGAAAGGAAAGGTAAAACAGAAAAAGATTAGTTGAAGGTAGCCTCAATAAATTATAAAAATAAGCAGCAGCAACCACCAAAGAGGTTGCTGATAATTGTGTGTGTATAATCTCTCTCTCTCTCTCTCTCTCTCTCTCTCTCTCTCTCTTTCTCTCTCTCTCTCTCTCTCTCTCTCTCTCTCTCTCACTCACACACACACACACACACACACACACACACTACATATAGGGTAAAATTGAATGGATTACTTCATAAAGCACATAACTAAGCTATTGAATTCATTACCACAAGATGTAGTAATGGCCACCAATTTGAATGGCTTTAAAGGGGAGTTGGATAAATTCCTGCAGGACAAGGGTATCAATTAGGGGTGTGCAAACTGGGTCTTCTCTGCCTCGAAAATCGATCTGGAGCTATGTAGAGTTTTCTCCACAGACAAAATAGCAGAATTTCAGCATAAGATAAAATAATTTTCAAAAGTCCAGAGAATTTTTTAAGGAAAGATTTGGATAGGGTGTGTGGAATGAAATTAACAAGAAACAGAAAGAACATTCTTTTCCTTTGAGTGCACACTGTGGTTTTACAGGTCAATTGAACTAAGTAACAGCTATCTAGGGATTTTTTTTCCTGTGAAGGACATAGAGCTTCATTTTCTAACAAATCCACTACACGTGTCATCACACACAAAACCATGGAAAGAATTCACCTTTCTCTATCTGAGGAGGTGTTCCTAGAAGCTGAAGAGGGGCCCACAGCTGAAGTGCATTCCTCTGGGGAAGAAGATGGCAATCTGACTGAAGCTGTGGACATGCTAGAGCTGGGCCACCAGCATCAGGAGTCTCCCACCTTCATCTGCTTTGCACCTGGGCCTTCAAACTTCCCCAAGTTTGTTTCTGCCTCAGTCTCAGAATATCAGCCAGAAGCAGAGCTGGAGGAGCAGCAGCAAAAGCTTATTGAAGCCATGGATGTTGGAGAGGAAAAGCAGGAAGTTCAAGAAGAGCCCCGGATTTTGCAGAAGACAATAAGCATGAAGAAGGACAAGAAAAGCAGGGGGGGGAGAAAAGAAGATGGAACGAGGAGGAAAAGGAGCCATAAAAATGGCAAAGAACCTCAAACGCTTCCTGCCAGGAGGAGGATGGCCAACCTCCTTTAAGTCCTACAATAAAGGTCACTGCCAGAACTGAATCTCTCAACCACTCTGTACAGAAAAGTAATAGTGTGAAGAAGACCCAGACACCTCTCCCAGTTTCAAAGACTGACGACAAACTTGAGCAGTACACTCATGCCATTGAGGACATTGTGGCTGGAGGCATTGTGAATAAGAGATGCATTTGGGGGCAGAAAAAGAGCACAAGTAGTGATGGAAATGCTAAGGTCAGGCTTCCTGGCAAGTGTGCACGGACCCCCCGCTCTGCTTCTCTTCCAGATCCGCGATTTGTGGATTGGGCCACTTCACTCCACCCCCGCTCCGCCTATGTCAGCTCCGCTCTGCTGCGGAGCTCCGGATCCGGATCGGAGCTCCTTTTTCCCCCCATAGGCTTGCATTAAGCTAAAAAAGTATACAACTTTTTTTCTGTTAAAGTTAGAAACCTCAAGTTTGGCACCATGACACCTCATGGAGGTATACACACACATGCCAAGACTCAAGGGAATACCATCATCCCCTGATTTTTGGGGAATTTATGAAAATCGGGCACCCCATTCACACCCCTTTCGATAGCTCTGTCAATTTGCACGTTAGAAACCTCAAACCCGCCACCATGATAGCTTATCCAGGGATACACATGCACGCCAAGACTCAAGGCAGTCCCATCATCCCCTGATTTTTGGGGAATTTATGAAAATCGGGCACCCCATTCACACCCTTTCGATAGCTCTGTCAATTTGCACGTTAAACACCTCAAACTCACCACCATGATAGCTAACCAGGGATACACATGCATGCCAAGACTCAAGACAGTCCCATCATCCCCTGATTTTTGGGGAATTTATGAAAATCAGGCACCCCATTTGCAGATGTGGACTGTTCTCTGACATTTGGACAGATTAAAAAAAAGGGAAGTGGGCACACTCACAGATGCCATCTAGACCCACAATCATGCCAAGGTACAAGGCAATCCCACCATCCCTTGATTTTTGGCGGGGCTTAAACCTGCAGACAACTCAATGGGGCCATTTCAAAGGAAATCCCAACATGCCATGAATTGGGGAGTAGAGATCAACCTAAATATGAATCTTCTTCCACACTTGAAAAATGGATTTGGAACTTCCAAAAGTCTAATTGAGCGCAGGAAGGACTTCTCCCCTGAGTCAAAGCCAGACACAAACCATCCCTGCGAGGCGGGCAGGGGAGGAGGGAGGGAAGGCAGGCAGGCAGCAGACATTTCTGGGGGCATAAGGAAGTGAGCCAAGGATAAGCCAGTGATGCATAAAAAATGGAATAAATAAATAAACAAACAAACAAAGGAGGGGTGGAATTAAAAGCAGCAGTGTTGCTGAATAAACAACAAGAAGAACTTTTTCAAAAAGGCTATATCTCTCTTTTACCAGTAAAGGGGGGGGGGGGTGGACGTGCCCAAGAGGAGGGGGAATCATCTGCCAATTTGACTGGTCCTGTCTAGGTACAAGTCTTTAAGAAGCAAACAATCACTTCAACTCATGATAGGCATTGCTCCACCGGGTTACTCTCTTTGGAGGGCTCTGATGGCCCTCCAAGTACAGGAGAGTGCACAGGGCATGTCCACATGCCCTAGGGGAGCTCATCCCCTTGCACCACATCTATTCAGTTGTTCCCCAAAGTTAGGGTGGGTAGCAGTGCTGTGTTTTTTCTATCTCTTATTATTGGCTTAGTATATGATTTCACAGGTTGTGTTTGTGCATTTGGTGGGGCTACTGTTTTAAAAAAAAACACTGGGAAAAGTCCGTTCAGACTAAGAAAGAGAAGTTCCCAGAATCCCAAGTTACCCGTTTTGCCTATCCCCTCCTCCAACTTTGGGATCATGTGATCATGACCGGGAGTTGACTCTGCCCCTCAGCAATCAAAAAGGTAATCTTTTTCCCGCCTTTACCCTACTTTTTTAAAAATTCTAGCAAGCGAACCGCGCCACGCAGAGAGCTGAGAGTAGGCTCAAAATGACCCCCAACCATGACTCTCTAGGCACAAGAAGTTTCAGAAAGATAGCTTCAAAAACAACACAGTTATCCCCTTTTCTTTTCCGCAATGCAATCCTATGGGCAAAATGTTTCAAAATGGCGATCGGATCGGTCCGCGGAAAGAGGATCGCTCCGAAAATGGGCGCTTCTCTTTGCCTTGCTTCTAGGGGTCCGCGGTCCACTTCTACTCCACCTCTGGGCAAGGTGGAGCAGGCCAATTCGCTTCTAATTCTCCGCTTCTAATCGGAGCGCAGCACATGCCTAGTTCATAGAAGATGGGGCAATGGGGAAAAAAATGCCTGCTTAGGAATCAAACACACAGTTTGTAGGGCAGACTTTTCAGTTTCCAGACCTGTTTCCAGAGAAAGAAGAAACCATTCAGTCTGGCTCTTTTGAAGACATCCAGAATAAATTTATGGAAGATGAGTGACAGAGGCCGAAAGATGACCTCAGGCAAGGAGGAGTTCCTGGCTGTTTTGGACTTTGATGGAATCAACCTGTTGTTTTGTTTAGGTAGTTTGCAGGGCTTGAACCCTTGAAACCAATATTGATTGTCACCTTGTAATGCCATTAGGACGATGGATTCATTTACACCTAAGGGTGTAGCAGATACAGGGAGCATCACAGACTTACCTGCTTTTGCTATCCTCCTCCAGCTTCTATACTACTTCCAGTGCAATGTCCTGGAAGGGAAGAGGGATGTTGCGGGCACTTCTTCTTTTTTTAGAAGAGGAGCCCAGTTGTGTGGCCCTGATCTGGGGAAAAGGGTGTTTTTTTTTAAAAAAAAATGTCTGCGGCTAACCCCCCCCCATCCCAAGTATAGTGAAATTGGTGTCCCCCACCTCCAAACGGCATGGGACACACACACCCCCGAACAGCTCCATGCCCATTTTGAAAGCCAGAGGAGGCAGGACAGGCATCCATGCCCCCAGGAAGCTTGGGATCTTCCCGAGACTACATTAAAAATCAGGATAACCAAGGTCTCTGTCTATCCCTGGTTACCCCAGGATCCCCTGTCCATCATATGGATGCACAGGACGCTCCTGACCTGATTCCAGGATAACTGTGTGATGTAGACATGGGCAAAGAGTAAGCACAAAGAAATTGGGAACAATCCTTTCAGTTTCTCTTCATGCTGTTTAGTTCTGTGGACAGAAAAGCTTACTGCGTTATCCATCTGGAGAGATGCACCACCCAGGCCACCATCCTCTTCTCTTCCTGCTCTAAATAGATTACTTGTCATTCACTGGAGCAAAGAAAGTATGTATAAGGGCTGAAACAGCCAACTATTGTTATGATGAGGGTCATATACAAAAGCTATATGAGGGGGGACACCTTTCATATGTCCATGGCTATTTTCCTGTTTCAACTTCCATTCATAGAATTCCACATTCAACATCCCCCACTATTCCAAAATGTAATCCATGCTGACATTTCTGATAAGTTATATGCTTTCTTAAGTTTATTAGAAACTAGGGCTGTGCACGGACCCCCTGAACTGCTTTGTGGCCCAATCCGAAACTTCTGGATCGGAACCGAACCGCTTTGGGTCGATCCGCCCGTCCCCCACTCCGTTATGCAGAGCAAGATCCAGAAGGCCAGATCGGGATTTTGCACCCCCTTCCCTACTTACTTGCCTCCGTGGTGGACGGCAGAGGCAGGTAAGTGAGGAAGGGGGACAAAATGACAGATAAGCCAAACTCCCCCCTGCCCCTTTACCTGTGTCTGTCATGGGCTTCAATTGAGGCCCAGCTTCAAGGCAGAAGAGGAGGCCGTGGCCTCTTCCGGCTTGAAACCAGGGCCTCAATTGAAGCCCGCGATAGACTGCAACGGACACAGGTAAGCCCTCCTCCTCCATGCCCCTTTACCTGGCTCCATCGTAGCACGGACTGCAGCGCCAGTGCCAGGTCCCCCCCACTTACCTGCGTCTGGAGATCCAGATCGAGGCAAACCGCTTCACCTCAATCTGCAGCCCCCCGAACCGATCCGTCTCTGCCTTTGTCAGAGGCGAATCAGGCTGTTCTGCTATCGCTTTTCTGAACCAAACCAAAGTGGAGCACAGCCCTGTTAGAAACCCCTTCATGTATCTTTTAGCTCAACTGTTCTGAGTGGTGTCTCTCACCTGCCTGTGTAATGTATTCCCTTTAATTGCAGGACTCGCTTTGTTTCCTTTTTATAGTTCCTTTTAAGGAACTAAAATTCAGACAGAAGCAGCCTTTGGGTACTTAAAACACTGAAGGAGTATTGGTGGGGAGCTTAATGCTTCCCCCAAATGCATCACTTCTCAGGAAGCCTAATGGAAAAGTTTCAGTTATATAGAAGAGCAGAGTCAGGATGACTTTTTTTTTAATCATCCGGGAAGAGACCCCAACATCATGAGTAATGTTTCATATGTATGTCACTCTTCAGGCTGTTTTCCAATACATGAACTTGTTCCATTATTGCATTAATGCATGGTTTTTAAAGAGAATTTTACTAAGTATTTTCCCTCTTTACAGGATTTAGGTAGGCAGTAATGGGACATATGCATTACTTTTCAAATCACAGTGGCATATTGTTTGAACAGTTAAAATTGGATCACTCTCGAGAAAAGAAGGCTCCATATAGATCATGTGGTTTCTTTATACTCTTATGAATGGCATTTTAAAAGCAATTAGACCAATTAGCCTTAAACAGGGTCATATGCCCACCCCCACCCCATACCAAGTACTTGAACTACAAATCTTGGGCTGCATTCAGAACTCTTGCAGGCATATGGGTGTCCTTAGGATTTTAGGCACACCCTTCTCTCTTTCAGTGGCTTCTGATGGCCAGGAGAGGACACTCGTTCGGTTGACTATATGAAAAGGAGGACAGGGCTCCTGTATCTTTAACAGTTGCATTGAAAAGGGAATTTCAGCAGGTGTCATTTGTATATACAGGCCGTTGCTAGATAGCTGAACCCCCCCTTGACCCGGGATAACCGGATTTGCTTATGGCCCGGTTTTTCCACAGCCCTGGGCTTGGCCCGTGGCTGCGGAAGGTCTAGTTAGTTCTGTGGCTTTTCCCAGCTGCTTGCTTACTCACTTACTGTGCCCATCGGTCTGGGGGGGAGATCACAGACGGGGGGGAGGGGGCATCGGACATGGCGAGTGGGCGAGCAAGTGAAGAGGTGAACATGGCGAGCGGGGGGTGGATGGGCAAGCGAGGGGGCAAGTGGGGGGCAAGCAGGTGAGTGAGTGAGTGGGTGAGTGGGAGGCATCATACATTGTGGGGGGGAAATCAGGAGCAGGGGGGAGCGGAGAACCATTTTTTTAAAAAAACAAAGACTTACCTTTTCATTGGTGCGCTCCTGTGCACAGGGCCCTTTAAGTTTTTTTAAAAAAATGCAGGATGCAACGGGGCTTTCCTTTCCCCATCATGTCTTATGTGTAGAAAAGGGCGACAGCCCGTGCTAGCTGCAGCGCGGCCTCACTCCTTCTCCTCTCCGCATTAACTGGTAGGTCTAGCAAGGCCCATGGAGAACCTGGTGAAATTTCCACAACAGTTAAAGCTGCAGGAGCTATACTAGAGTGACCAGATTTAAAAGAGGGCAGGGCACCTGCAGCTTTAACTGTTGTGATGAAGAGGAAATTTCACCAGGTTCTCCATATATCCAAATGACTGAAATTCCCTTTTCAATTCCCTTTTCAATGCAACTGTTAAAGATATAGGAGCCCTGTCCTCCTTTTCATAGGGTCACCCTAACACTGGTTAAATATTGCCCATAGGGTGGAGATGTGTCCTCTATGTGGTTCTCTATTTGAAGGGCTGCCAGAGGACTGTCCTCTGTTTTGAAGGTGTTCTCCATTTGAATGGCTGACTGGTCTAAATTCAGTTTAACAATAACCATCAGGAGGAAGAGCTACAAGCTGCCTTCAAGGTGCCACATTCCTGCCTTTTTGCCGCTCCTTCAGAGAAAACCCCACGTTTTCCACTGCAGCGGGATGCCAGCAAGAAATCATGGCAGAAGGGAGCACAGGCTTTCCAGCAGCCATTCATCTTCTTGATCTGCCCTCTCCCCAGTTTCTGGTGACCTATCAGCAGTCGCCATCTTCCTGGGAACACCTCCAGTTCGATGTTGAAATGAGGTCACACGGTGGAAGAGCTGTGGTGACCTCGCTTCAAAGGAAAAAGTTGGGGGACAAGTCCCCAACTTTTTAAATGCAGAGCTTCAGGGGAAAGCCCCCATGGTGACTGTGAATTCACAGGTGTATAACCTATGCAGCACCACCACACAGCCACTGTGGGCCAAATAAGCCATATAGATAGCCCACTGGGCCTTGAAGTTCCCCTTCAAGAGCACTTAGATAGTTGACTGAGCAAGGCACCCAGGTCACCTTCCACACTCCAGTGAAATGTACTGGATTCCCACTCAAATGATTATAATTATTTCTAAATGTAAATCTGTTCACATAAATTAGCATATACAAATTGTTGTCCTCCTTTCCAGTGATGCTTTTCCTCTTCTTTTTGCAAATGGCTCACCCCCACCCTAAAGATACAATCTTAGATTTCTCTCCCAAGCCAAGTCAATCAGGGATGCCCCCTCCCTGCTTGGGGCAAAAATCAACCCAGAACAAATACTTCTCCACCCATTTACATGGAGACAATCCATACTTGATTTCTCCGACAGCTTTACTGCTGACCTTCTTTCTGCCTGAACTCTAGCTGCTTGCCTGGTTGAGAACCCATGTTTCAAATTATTGCTCATTCCTAATTTTACTGCTTCTGAAACAAATGTTTTAACCTGCCCTTAGCATCTTTAAAATGAACAAACCCAAATACTCTCAAACCTTGCAGCCCAATCATATGCATCTCTACTCTGAAGCATGCAGCATATAATTGTGCATATGGTTACAGACCTAGCTGCTGTGATATCTTCCAATAATAGGCTCCCTCCTCTGAAAAAAACAAAAAGGACCAAAAAACTAGGTATAATTGACAAAAGTATATGGAATTTTCAAAAGGTAGAGCAGAAAATGCTGAAATTGGATAACTACTGTCATAAAAACTGACACAAAAAATGAAAGCTTAAAAGAATTCACAGCTAAAGATGAGGTAAAAGGGACTGTTATAGTTGTCTTTTCTTCCTAAACAATGCATTAGCAAAGAGAAAAGGCCGTCTTTTATAGCACGCATTGACTCCAAACTATTCTCTGCACAAAGTGCTGATGAATTATGTATATGTGTGTGTGTATACTGTGTGTACACACACACACACACACACACGGGATCAGCTGATGCATACATTGCTACTTTATTTTCAAAACTATTTGTTCTGCTTCTGATTGCAATGCCTTAGGGGCTATTTAAATGCACAGAAAGCTCCAGGGTGGGTGCATGGTGATGCTGCATCAATTATACGACACAGCAGCTACTACACATCCACCCTGGGGCTTTCTGGTGAAACTGCAGGGGGGGGGCAGTTGGGGTCTTACCCCAACTTTTTTTCTCCAGAGTGAGGCGAGTATGGTGCATTTGCCATCTATCCCCGCTCCAGAGCTGCGGCAGAGTCACGGCCTGGCAGATGGTGACCCCTGATTTGTCTCCATCTATCTGGGCAAGTGGCAGGCCCAGTGAGCCCAATGTTTGCTGGAAAGCCTGTGCTGCCTCCCTTCATGAGAATTACTGCCACCCCACACCAGCAATACCATGGGGTTTGGCGGCAGAGAGGCACCAACTCGATGTCCTGAAGACAGACTCTTGGGAACGTCAAGGTGAACTACAACCTTTCCATCCTACAGAAGGCCAGCTCATCTTGGGCAGCCCCCCCCCCACACACACACCTTGGACAAAACCAGGGCTGCTTCTGAGCTTAGGTCCCAGCAGTTCTCACACTGAGGTACTGCTTAGGTAAACTGGTGCCTCCATTTTGGGGTTCTCTATGTGACCACCATGATATATGCAAGTACTCACAGCAGCACTTTGTGTTGTCATAGGGGACACATAGCCCCATATGGAAATGCTGGTTAACACAAATGATGCTTCCGAAATGAACTGTCAGGTTGTAAGTCAGTAGCACTGCATACTCATCACATGTTCACAGGGAACGCTTCTTATGAGAGGCTGTGCTGACTCTGCATTGCCTTAGGCTGCAATCTTGTATCCACTTTCCTTGAAGTGAGCCCTGTTCAACCACAATGAAACTTACTTCTGAGTAGAAGTATCCCCAATTCTAGATACAGTTTGGATTGTCTCAGATTCTCTCACAGGTGAACCTGTTTTGATTTTGAACCAAAATTGAAGAAATCAAATAACCCATGTTTACCATCTGTAACTGAAGACTACATATTTTTTTCATACACACACTGAAAAGACAAGCATTTTAATTAAATGAAACTAAACTCATTTACAGAGCAGCAGCAACTGTGGAAATGTATACAGCAATTATTATTAATGCTATAGGTGTTGATTATCATGAGACTTCTAACCTCTCATTTTCCACATATATGTGGGAAATGAGTGGCAGCAAGCTGAATGAACACACAGTTAGGGGAGAAAAACAAAGACACATTCTTTCGGAACATTTGCAAAAGCTATTGAATATTTAATACCTTAAAGGCAATGCTGGCTTCCCTATTAAAGTTCATTCTGTTATTCAAAAACCTTCTGGTTTAACATGCTGTGTTAAGCGTTTTCCACCATTTAAATTCCAAAATGCTGGGAAATTAAGGAGCATGCCTTTAACAGATGTGTTGATTAGGCAATATCCATATGGCAAGTTATCCTCTGCTGTAGTTAGTTCCAGCTTCACCACTACCTTCGACCTGGGTGGCTGTCAGAAGCGTAGTGGGTAGTGGTGGACCTATGGCCTAGATTTGCCTGTTCACTGGAATAGCACATGAAGGGCCTTGCTAGACCTACCTGAGAATCCAGCGGGGAGTTGGGGCGACAGCACTCTACAGCTAGCGCGCACCGTCGCCCTTTTTCCAAGGGGAAGCCCCGTCGCGTCCACCATTTTGTTGAGATCTTAAAGGCCCATGTGCACAGGAGCGCACTGCCGGAAAGGTAAGTGATTTTTTTTAAACAAAAAAAATCCCCTGCCCCTGATTCCCCCCAATGCCTGATGCCCCCCACCCACTCACTTGCCCGTCATCCCCCCATGCCTGATGTCCTGTCCCCGTCCTTCTTCCCCCCATGCCTGATGCCCTGTCTGTCCCCCATCCTTCTTTCCCCCCATGCCCGATGCCTTGTCCCCTGTCCTCCCCCATGCCCGTGCCCATGCCCATCCTTCTTCCCCCGCCCCCATCCACCATGCCCGTGCCCGTGTCCATCCTTCTTCCCCCGCCCCCATCCCCGTCCACCATGCCCGTGCCCATCCTTCTTCCCCCGCCCCATCCCCCATCTGCCATGCCCGTGCCTGTGCCCGTTCTTCTTCCCCTGCTCTCTCCTGCTGGGTCGGCCTTTCCCCCGGCCCATATCTCTCCCCCCACCCGTGATTCCCCTGTCCCGAAGGGCACAGCGCTCCTATGAGCACTGTGCCCAGTCCGTGGCTTCTCCCAGCTATTCGCGAGTAAGCAAACAGACAGAAAAAGCCATGGACCCTGCTAGACCCAGGCCGGGGCTGCGGAAAAACCGAGCCATAAGCGAATCCGCTTATGCTGGGTTAAGGGAGGCTTTAGCCCGGCCTGACCCTGGAATTCCCTGTGCATCATCTGGATGCACAGGAGGGAGACCGGGCCTCACACCAGGCTAACGCCTGGTCAAGCAATGGCCAAAGTCTCCATGACTGAAACTTTCAGGCAACTGAAGCTACCATTCCACATTACAAGTGCCTAATTGGTACAGAACATATTTAAACCAAACTGTTCTACACTGCCAGGTGTCACATCATTCCATTTTATGGCTATAAACCATAGACCCTACTGCTCCCCTGATTCCTACCTAGAATGGCGGAATGTGATTCATCTAACTCAAAGCTGTGACCCTACAGTACAAATGAAGGATGTCACCATGCATCTAAAGAAGGAGGCTTTAGCCCACAAAATCTAATGCCACGATACAGCTGTTAGTCACACACCATTAAACAGAGTGGGATTGGGTGGCTGGAACTATGGCCGGGTGAACTGTCAGTTTCACTTTCCTTTTTTTAATCTCAAATTCTTTTTGTCTTGAATTTGGAGAACTTTGGTAAATTCTTATCAAAACCAGACTGAAACAAAATTCCCCACACAACCCATCCCCAATACTAGCTGGAACTCATTTTGCCTATAAATGTGCTTTGACGGTATGAGTTTAGGTTTATTTTGCTCAATAGAATGCTCCCCACTGTGTAGTTTGGCACAGAAATGCAAAGGGGTGTAGCATGTCTATTTTTACCTCCAGATACCATCTCAACAAAAAGCAACTGAGTGTGTTTCTTACATGTATTCTGTAAACAGTAGTTTGTGACTAAACATAACCTCATGATTAGATTACTGAAATGCTGCTCTTGTGTGTGGTTCAGAAGCTGAAGCTATTGCAGCAGGGAGCAGCTATAGTGCTCACTGGGTCACCTAGCGAGGCTCTCATAACATCTGTTAAAAGAGGTGCACTGGCTGCCTGTTAGCTACCGAGCCAAAGCACTAAACAACTTGGGACCAGGAGGGGATCTACACTAGTCAAGTTAGAACGTGTCTTACCATTTTTAAGTGTGCGTTTGGTAGTATCTCGCCACATGACATATAGTTTGTGGCGTTTTATTCTTGTCTGTTCTCTGGTTTTATTTTGAACTTCTCTGAAATAAGTCGTTCTATTTGTTACGATGTGGCCGATTTCATCATATTAAATGGGTTTCCTGTAGTTCTTAATTAGCCAATCACATTTCTGGGGGCATGTTTATGTAATTTCCACACCCAAAGTTGGAGCCGTTTTTTTCCTTTCAAGCCTCTTTTTTTGCAGACACTTCCAGTTTCACTTTTGGGAGGCTGCTTGCTGGATGGTTGGTAGGTGGAGGATTGTCTCGGAGAGAAGAGGAAGTGGGAGGGAAAATTGGCAGAATAGAACAAATGGATTTCTTTTCTTAGTGTGGCCAAAAGGAATGCATTCCCACAGAAAGAGAAAAGTAAGTAAACGTTTTAAAAACTGCTACGTTTTAAATCGTTCACAAAACGTTCAATGACTGTAAAAACAACATTTCATATACTAGTGTAGATCCCTTCCTGGATACCTAACAGACCGCCTTCCCTTATAAGGACTCAAGAGGTCATTTCCGTATATGTATCCTGCTGGTCATTTCAAAACTAACAGATTGTCACCATGCAATACTCCAACAGCAGGCCTTCTCAGTAGGGGGCAGAAAATATGGTCTTTTTAAGGGGTGTGCATGGACTCCCCCTCAATCCGCTTCATGGCCCAATCCGGAAAATCCAGATCGGGCCTGATCCTCTTCGCACCGCTCCGCCCGTCTCCCGCTCCGCTCTGCGGAGCGAGATCCGGCTTCGCCGCTGTCGCCACATGGATGGCAGCAGTGGCAGCGGTGCAAAATAAGCCAAACCCCCCGCCCCCTTACCTGCATCTGTCATGGGCTTCAATTGAGGTCCCGGTTGAAGCCGGAAGAGGCCTCGACCTTCACTTCCGCCTTCAACCGGGGCCTCAATTGAAGCCCGCGACAGAGGCAGGTAAGCGTCCCTCCTCCCTGCTCCCTTACCTGGCGCCACCGCCGCCACATGGATGGCAGCACCAGCAGCACCAGGTAGGCCAGTCCCCTGCCCCCAACCCCTTACCTGCATCCATCACGGGCTTCAATTGAGGCCCCGGTTGAAGCCGGAAGAGGCCTCGGCCTTCACTTCTGCGTTCAACCGGGGCCTCAAATGAAGCCTGCGATGGAGGCAGGTAAGCGTCCCTCCTCCCTGCTCCTTTACCTGGCACCACCACCACTGCTGCCACATGGATAGCGGCGCCGGCGGCGCCGGGTAGGCCAGCCCCCCACCCCCACCCCCTTACCTGTATTCGTCATGGGCTTCAATTGAGGCCCCAGTTGAAGCCGGAAAAGGCCTCAGCCTTCACTTCCGCCTTCAACTGGGGCCTCAATTGAAGCGCGCAATGGAGGAAGGTAAGCGTCACTCCTCCCTGCTCCCTTACCTGGCGCCGCCGCCACCACCACCACACGGGTGGCATTGCCAGCAGCGCAAAATGAGTCTGCCTCCCCCCCACTTACCTGCAGGCAAAGCTCTGGATTGCGGCGATCCTCTTCACCTCGATCCGCAGCCCCCCTGACTCTCTTCGCCTCCACCTTTTCCGGAGGCGAATTAGGCCGCCTCGCTCCTGCTTCTCTGAACCGAAGAGAAGCGGAGCACATCCCTAGTATTTTTCAAATGCCTCCTGCAAATGCACTTTTTCACACAGGCTTTCCCTGGGCTGTAATTAAATTAATAACCAGCTCACTGTTCCTTGTATTGCTTTTATTGTAATTGTTTTTAATGTTGTGTTTTTAATGAGATTTTAATATTTATATCTGAACCATTTAGGGATTTAAAAAAATATTTAGTGGTATATAAATATCACAAATAAACAATACCTTGTTAAAAACAATAGAGGTTGGCCTTTTGCATATGAACTTCCTGATGTGCTGGATAGCCTTATGAAGAATAGGAAATACTCACAATTTACTGTATGAGCTCCATCAGACAGGGGAAATCATGGTTATTACTATTTATTATTTATTTATTGAATTTTTATACCGCCCAATAGCTGAAGCTCTCTGGGCGGTTCACACAACTTAAATCCTTAAGGTTTCAGAAGCTGCAGAAACCCTTACCTGAGTATGTGGGTGTGTTTCCATTGAACGCTAAATCAATTATTACAGGTATGAATCACATTTCATTATTTGTGGAGGGCCAGGGAGTGAGGAATACACAACAATAGGATTATGAGTACATCAGCTCTTGTGTGTGCATTTGTCAGTGTTTATATTGGAGAGGAGAACTTTGGAAGCTAATTTGACTAAGAATTGGAACTGTAGCGGGTCAGGAGCCATATTCAAATACATGGGTATCCTATGCAGAACTATACTCTGGAACCCAACAGCTAAATACATATCTATGCTTATCATCTTAAGCCACTCCAGAATTTGCATTTCTGTACTTCCTGAATGATTTCTGGATCAGAATCTGGTTTCTGACAGAATCCAGTTGGATTCTGGATCAGTGTTTTGGAGTTTTTCCAGGAAGAAAATGAACTGCTAAAAGAACAGTTTGATTTATCTCTCCCTCATCTCCCCCCACCCACCCCATTTTTTAAAATTTTGGTTTGATCCAGCATGGCTCTTCTTATGTTCTGATGTTATACTCCTCCCCCTTTTTTCCATTTAGTCCCCAAATGTGCAAAATCCAGTGGTGTGACCTCAAGGACTGCCCAAAGGGTTAATAAACGATAGAAGAAAATGCCTTCCCAGCCCAAGAAGATGTAGACAGTGGCAGAAACCCCATCAGGTCATGTTTAAGGGTAGAAGAATTAAGCAGCCAAACAGAGTTGGCCAAAGCAATTTAGAATAGAAAGTATGGCATTTAAATAAGGCCACAATGACCCACCAATTCAACACTTTAATTAGCTGAGTCAGAGGAGAGACATCACACTCAGAGAATAAAAGAAAAAAAAATGGCACTGTTTAAACTGGTGCCAAAATACAGCTGCTATTTATTTATTTATTTTCATCAGATCTTCACTCCACACATTATTCTGGGCACAAAAAGAACATCCACTATTTATTCATTCATCTTCCCTCTATGCAGCATTATTTTTCCTCAACAACTCCTGACCTACAACCCCTCCGCTTGCAGAAGGTGTGCGTGAGAGGTACACAATCAACAATACAATTGTTGTACACCATACAATGTACATTTTAACATCTCAAACTAACTCTGATAAATTCCTAATTAATTTGTGCCACCTATCTTCAGGAAAAACTTTTCAAATAATATATGTATTTAGCACACCTGATGGGAATTGTCAAAGGGTGGTGGTGGGTCAGATATTGCTGGGGAAAGCAATATGAGGGTCAGCAATGAAAAACCCTCTTCCAATACTTAAGCTGAACTAACTCCTCCATGCCCTGTCCGGGCACTGCTCAACAGACTCTCTCTGCTTGCCTCCCCGTGTGGAGCAAGCAGCGAGACAGTCTGCCAGGGCCTGAGAAGAGCTCATGGTTTTCTCTTTAGGGAGAAGAAAACATTTCTGCAAAATGACCGGGGCCAGCCAATTGAGCTCTGGCTGATTGGCGCAAGAGTTTCATTCTCTCCAGTGTGGTGTAGGAGAGCCAGTGTGGTGTAGTGGCTAGAGTGTTGGACTGGGAGTCGGGAGATCCAGGTTCTAGTCCCCACTCAGCCATGGAAACCCACTGGGTGACTTTGGGCCAGTCACAGACTCTCAGCCCAACCCACTTCACCGGGTTATTGTCGTGAGGATAATGTGGAGAGGAGGAGGATTATGTACACGACCTTGGGTTCCTTAAAGGAAAAAAGGCAGGATATAAATGCAAAAAGAAAGAAAGAAAGAAAGAAAGAAAGAAAGAAAGAAAGAGGGTTTTGCATGAAAAAGATGGCGCTCAATTGACTGCAGGGATGGGAGGGGGAGAAAGGAGTGCTGATTCCTTCACCCCTTCTGTCCCCACTACCATGGCAGGGGCAACAGGGTCAGGCCGGTCATTTTACACAAGTCTCTGACACTTACGCAAAATGACTGTACTGTCCCTGTCACCACTGCCACCGCCGAGGTGGGAAGACGAGCGGAGAGGCTAAAAAAGTCTTTGCTGTTCCTCCCTCCCTGCCATCAACGTCCCAGCATGGCGTTGGCTCCTTGGAAGCCTCTAAACTGTCATTCAGGCAACAATTCCAATGGATTGGACTGCACCCTTCATCAACTATTTAGTTTGAGATCAGATTCAAGTTACGTTAGACAGGCATATTTTCCTGCCTACGGTAATTATGAAATCTCATAGGAAGACTTCAACAACCATTCTCTGATTTCGATCCTGGTTTCAAAAGTGGATACAACACCGCTGAGCAAATGAACTGAAAATCATCTTGCCAAACGTTCACATAGTTTTGGCATCTTTTTCTTCGCAGGTTGCTGTGGAGAAGAAGGAGGAGGAGGAGGAGGAAGAGGAGGAGGAGGTTCTTACCCCACAAAGAAGAAGAGTTACATGAATAAAAATTTAAATGACACATTCTAGAAAAATTAAACTTCAAATACTTCAATGATTTACAAAATAGAAGTCAGAATCATAATCATTATTGTTTCTAGGTTACAATAAAATACTGTTTTGTTCCAGCAACAGCTGTACACCAGGCATATGCTAATATGGGTTGTTTACTGTAATTCATTCTAGAAACATAACAAAATTGGAAAGAACTAGTAGTAAATCGGGAGGAGTAGTAGTAGATTTTGCTTGATTATTCTTTTACACGAGTCACCAATTTGCTCGGGGCGTTAAATTTTCTGGCTTTTTAATTATGCATGCAATGCAAACTAAACTAATACATGATCCACTTTCAGTGACAACATGCTAAATATTAAAGAAACAAAAGTCTGCTGCAGAGAGATAACCAGTATGGAAACTTGTTAACGTTTCAGATCCCCGCATAGATAGTTATATATGACATGATTACATGGAATTAATCCATTCCAACTTATCAGTCTTTAAATTATGCATTAGAAATTTGGCTATGAAATTGCAGAAATCCAAACTCTCTTCCTACAATAACTGGGGTGAGGGAAATTGGTGGAAAAAAGAGATAAAAATTTCTAGTACAGGGTAGGCAATAGGGGTGTGCACGGACCCCCCGCTCCGCTTCACTTGCAGATCCGCCATTTTTCGGATCGGGCCGCTCCGCCCCGCCCCCGCTCCGCCCACTTCCGCTCCGCTCCGCCCGGAGCTCCGGATCCGGATCCGGAGCTCCGTTTCCCCCCCCCATAGGCTTGCATTGAAAGCTAAAAAATTATACAACTTTTTTTCTGTTCAAGTTAGAAACCTCATGTTTGGCACCATGACACCTCATGGGGATATACACACGCATGCCAAGTTTCAAAGCAATCCCATCATCCCCTGATTTTTGGCGAATTTTTGAAAATCGGGCACCCCACACACAACATCCCTGCGAGGTGGGCAGGGGAGGAGGGAGGGAAGGCAGGCAGGCATGCAGCTGGCATTTCTGGGGGCATAAGGAAGTGAGCCAAGGATAAGCCAGTAATGCATATAAAATGGAATAAATCAATCAATAAACAAAGGAGGGGTGGAATTAAAAGAAGCAGTGTTGCTCAATAAACAGCAAGAAGAATTTTTTTAAAAAGGCTATATCTGTCTTTTACCAGCAATAGGGGGACGTGCCCGGGGGAGGGGGAAGTAGCTGCCAGTTCAAGACAATGACAGCCACCAACAGCTCTGAGAAGAAGTAAAACGCTCACTTCAACTCATAACAGGCATTGCTCTACCACTGAAAAGTGACCATTCACTTCAACTCATGATAGGCATTGCTCCACCGTTTTACTCTCTTTGGAAGGCTCTATGGCCTTCCAGTGCAGGAGAGAGTGGGGGCACGTCCACGATGAGATGCCCTAGGGGAGCTCATCCCCTTGCACCACATCGATTCAGTTGTTCACCAAGGTTAGGGTGGGGAGCAGTGCTGTGTTTCTATCTCTTATTCTTGGCTTAGTATATGATTTCAGGTTGTGTTTGTGCATTTGGTGGGGCTACTGTGTTAAAAAACACAGGGAAAAGCCCGTTCAGATGAAGAAAGAGAAGTTTCCCAGAATCCCAAGTTACCTGTTTTGCCTATGCCCTCCTCCAACTTTGGGATCATCATGACCGGGAGCTGACTCTGCCCCTCAGCCCTTTGAAAAAGGTATTTTTCCCGCCGATTTTTTAAAAACTTCTAGCCCGCGACCCGTACGATGCAGAAAGTTGAGAGTGGTCTCAAAATGACCCCCATCCACGACTCTCTGTGCACAAGAATTTTCAGAATGATAGCTTAACCCCCCCCCCAGTTATCCCCGATTCTTTCCCTCAATGCAATCCTATGGGCGAAAAGCCGAAAACGCAGTTTGAGCCGTGCGGTTGACCCGATTTTCACAAAAACATTGCACGTGAACCACAGCACGCAGAAAGTTGAGAGTAGTCTCAAAATGACCCCCATCCACGACTCTCTGTGCACAAGAATTTTCAGAACGATAGCTTAAACCCCCCCCCAGTTATCCCCGATTCTTTCCCTCAATGCAATCCTATGGGCGAAAAGCCGAAACGCAGTTTGAGCCGCGCGGTTGACCCGATTTTCAAAAAAATATAGCACGCGACACGGACAACGCAGAGAGGTGAGAGTGGTCTCAAAATGACCCCCATCCACGACTCTCTGAGCACAAGAATTTCCAGAGCGATAGCTTCAAAAACAACGTAGTTATGCGCGATTATTTGCCGCAATGCAATCCTATGGCGAAATGTTTTCAAGATGGCGACCGGAGCGCTCCGCCTGAACTCGGAGCTCCGAAAAATGGTCGCTTCTCTTCGCCTTGCTTCTAGGGGGTCCACGGTCCGCTCCTACTCCGCCTCTGGGTAAGGCGGAGCAGGCCAATCCGCTACTGCTTCTACGCTCCTAATCGGAGCGGAGCACATCCCTAGTAGGCAATGCAGGGCCCATCAAGGTGGCTTACCCCTACTAAAAGCGAACAAAACATTTCCTTACCAGCAGCTGGGACTGCTATGTTGAAAACCGAAGGCTTTCAAACTTATTTAGGTTCTTCTGTACTAAAAACAGGAGGTTCAAATGAGTTGTTTAGTATGTAGTGCCCAGATCCCACCCAGTAGAGGCTGGTGGCTCCAATTTCAGTGGGTCTGTGCCTTCCTATATTTCAATCACAACCAAGCTGATCTCTAAAGAGTTGAACCCTATTCCCAAAATGGGTTCAAAACCTTGAATCTGGCTGGTTCTGACTGAAACTCAGAATGGAATCAAGGACCATCAAAATTGGAGCCATCAGCCTCCGCTGACCCCACCTCAGCCCCATCTTGGTCTTTTTCTCTTTGCCATGGCTTCAATGACAGCCACTTTGTTGTGATCCCTAGTACATTTTTTTTTAAAAAAAAATTGCCAAATGGATCCACAGCCAAAAAGTTTGCCTACACCTGATCTCATGGCTATTTATTAATTTATTGCATTTATATCCTGCCTGTTTTCCTCCAAGGAACCCAAGGCAGCGTACATAATCCTCCTCTTCTCCATGTTATCCTCACAACAACCCTGTGAGGTAGGTTGGACTGAGAATCTATGTCCTGCCCAAAGTCACCCAGTGAGCTTCCATGTCAGAGTAGAGACTAGAACCTGGATCTCCCAACTCCCAGTCCAACACTCTTGCCACCACACCACACTGGCTTTTAACGTTAAGGTGTCATGAATGAGGCTAGTATTTATTTATTTATTTATTTATTTTATTACATTTTTATACTGCCCCATAGCCGAAGCTCTCTGGGTGGTTCACAAAAATTATGGTCCATAAAATGCCATCAGATGACTTCCCTACACACCTTCATTTTATACTTGTTATCCATGTATAGTCCAGGGATGCGAAACGTAAGATATGGAAGCAAGTCCTTTGGTGTTTCCAGTGCAGCATCCATACTCCTTACAAAGTGGAGAGCCACAATGGGGTAGTGGGACTAGAATGCTGGACTGGAGTCAGGAGATCCAGGTTTTTGTCCTGCTCAGCCATGGAAGCTCACTGGGTGACTTTGTGCCACTCACAGACTCTCAGCCCAACCGACCTTGCTGTGAGGATAAAATAGAATGGAGGAGGATTATGTATTCTGTCTTGGGATCCTTAAGGAGGAAAAACAGTGGGATATAAATGTAATAAATAAATAAACTTTTGAACCATCTTCATGGTTAGAAAGTCCAGTAGAATAAAGAAGACTGACTCAGGAGACCAAAGCAAAACCAAGGACGTTGTGTTGCAGACCTGCACAAATTGTTCCTCAACAAGCTGAGAGCATTCATGAAAAGTTTCACACACCTCCCTGCTATTCTTTCCTGCTTGTGACTTCAAGGGGGGGTTGGAAGAGGCCATCAGGCACCAGTCAGACCACTATACTAGTTGGTGGATAGTAACGTGCGAACCCACAAAGATTCCCACAGTTGATACATTCCACAAAAGATCTGCAGTTTTCCAAATAAATGGATCAATTGTGTACATTTTCAAAATGTACACATTTTTCATGCATTTTTCCCCCAAAATGTATGCATGTCGTCAAACATATTTTTGGGAGCCACGAAATACATCACAAGCTCAGATGGAGTTTGAGTCTGCATTCGGGAGGTGTGAATTAGGTAAATTCTGGTAAAAAATGAACTGAGGCAAATTTCTCTTACATCCCGACTGATGGGCTATGGTTGGCTTGGTGCAATGGAATACTCATTCATTTCGCCCTTCCTGCCTCACATCTTTTTTTCAATCTTATCAACACTTTCAGTGTTGAACTTCTGGATTCGCTGGTTCTGGGGTAACAAAAGCCTTCTCTAATCTCCACATCGGATTGTGATAGTCTACATCAGAATTCATATGGCTTTTTGTGTAGATTTTTCAAAATAGATGCATTTTGTATTATACACACACACACACACACACACACACACACACACATTTTTGACATTGAAAAATCATTGGTAAAATGAGTGCATTTTTATGCACATTTCTCCAAAACTTACACATTTCTATATGCACTATTTCAAAGGTATAAATTGTTTGTGTGTACTTTTCAAATATACATATTTTAGTACACCTTATTTATTTATTTATTTATTTGCAAACTGCATTGCAAACAGTGTAGATGTATGAATTTTTATTCGGGAAGTGCAAATTTGGCAAGTTTGCATTAAATGGTGAACTGAATGAATTTCTCACCCATCTCTACTCTATCTTCAGTAAGAATTTAATTCCAAATGGTACATCCCTCCTGTCTTCTTTATAGATTTGATAATGCTATTGAACATGTGTTTAGCCAATATCCTTTCAAAAGACTTCTCTGCATAGTCGGACTATGTGCTATAAATGCTAACACTGGGGAAGATGATGTGGTTTTTTATTATTATTATTAAGCTAAGATCAGCCTGCTATTCCATGTAAATGAACAATGGTGTGGAGCGAAGGGTTCCAGTGTTAGCCTAATGGAGACAGAGGAAGAGCATGTGTCTCATTCACTTCCACCTGTCAGACAGACTCCTTTGAAATATTCATGGGCTGCATTGTTCTGTCAAGTATAAGGCATCCTTGTTAACGTTTCGTTATAATTTAGGGCATATTTCATAAGCACAACTGATAAATATTTATGACTAATGTTCATTACTTAAGAAGCACTTCACACATACATCCCTGGTTTAATTATTAATACAGAGAGTTTGGATAGACCTTGTTTTTATAGCTCTGCACTTCTGAAAATTAACTTCCGATCTATTTTGATATTAATATCCCAAGGTGCCAAACCTACCAAAGAAGAGATGTATATCAGAATGTTCTTCATTACATTAACTCCTCAAATACAACAGCAGTTGCAAGCCAAAGAGGCATCCTGATTTGAAGCCAAACCAACACAATACACAGTGGTGCTTGACCAATTTTGGTTGCTCCCCTACTTACAGGAAACCCTTAGCTACAACCCTTCTCTTCTTCTCAGGTGTTGTGCACTAGAACACATGATTCTTGAACAAGGTCTTCATTTCAGATCTGGTTCACACATGCATGTACATTGTTTGATGACTCAGCTCAATGTGTGAACTGACTCAACTGAGAGCCAAAACAGGTAGAGCTGTACACAAATGGCCTCTCCAAATTTTCCACCCTCTTTGTGGATAAAGAAATTGGGGGGGGGGGGGTGTTCACCAAAATTTCTCCAGCAGGAGGAGAAATTTTCCAACAATGGTGATGCATTGGCAAGGTAGACATCACCATTGGCAAGGGTTGTAGAACAGCTTCTTTCTTATCTCCCCTAAATGTTTTTATTATTATTATTTGTTTGCACTGTCACTGCAAAGGCTCTATTGGAAGAATAAATTTATGATGTCTTCCCCTGTGCGGGAAGTGCAGGAAGCCAAGGAGGCTACAGGCTGTTGGGAAGATGATTGTAAATAAAAGATAGTGCACTAAAGGTGCTCCTCAGTCATCTTATAAGTAAGGTAAGCACAAGAACCCTAAACCAAACCCAAGAGAATTTCTCTGAAATGTCTTCTCCTTTGAATTTCTTTTTGAAAGCCATTTCTTTTCTATCAAATTGAGTGAGAATGGTTGAAATTTTAATAGGAGAATTTTTTGGCACATTTAGACATTTTACATTTGTACCTAGATATTCACACACAATAAGAGAGAGAGAGAGAGACAGAGAGAGAGAGAGAGAGAGAGAGAGAAGGTTCAGTGGAGGGCGGCAATCTGGATCTTAAAAAACAAAACAAAACCCTTACCCCACACTAGGGTCCCAATCTGGCTTTAATCTGGTTTGGATCTCAAAGGCTGTAGCTGTCAAGGAGCATTACTTGAAACTTGTGTTCTCCCCAGCCTGAACAAGACCCTTACTCCTTCCACCACACATCTCTGGTAAGCAATGTGAAGCACGGTTTGTATGGGCAGGATTGTCCCATCCAGATGAGAATGGGTGCAGGCTTCAAGTAGTCTTCTAGGTCTGGTGATGCTATATGGACATCCTCTTCATTGGTCCATTTTAATGGGTCAAGTACAAATTGGATATGGTGTGTGAGGGTGTATCCAGCTATTTCTAATAGTCTTATTGATAGTTCTATACTTAATGAATGTATCTAGTTCTGTTTGAAAGCTATCTAACCTAGTGAGCGTTACTACATCTTGTGATAGTAGTGTATTATATATTTGATAATTACGCATTCTGTGAAGAAGCACTTTTCTTTGTACAATCTGAACCATGGCTTATGGATAAATGAAGGACATCTATCAGAAGAAGTTTTTACTAGGTCATTTACATGGCTTTATTTTGCTTTAGTTTTGTTTTCTAAAACTACCCAAAACTGAAGTTCGACAGCAGTGGTGTATTTAGGTAATTTTAGTCTCTGGACAAAATGATGTTATGGGTTCCCCCTCATCAGATGGTCATGTGTATTTCTTGGTTTACATTTTAAAAAAAAGGCAATCCAGCCCTCCTGGAATTAGCAACCCTCCTGCTATTCTTGTTGAGAGGGCTTCTGTGCCTTTGCCCCCCAATCCTGCCCTAAATACACCATTGTCTCAAAGATGTAAACAGCTTCACTGATATTGGCCTGAACTGGAGAAACACCAATGTGCTCAAATGATGACTCATGTATGGACGACTCAATCTGATTTGCAAATGAGTTACCAATGGCACTAGGTAAAAGGGTGAAACCTAGTGATGTGAAATTGTATACTAACCACAGTACACCAAGCAATTATGTAGATGTCAGTACTTCTTATTCAGAATAACCTGTTGGATTCGTTTGGATGTGATTGTAAGTATCAAATGATCAATGGAGAATACTGACCATCTTTGATCTCTCCCTCTTCAGAGTATAAATCCTTGAGAACCTCGTAAGTTTTTGTACTTGCAATTCAGCTACAAATCAATACATTTAAAATTGATTTTTGTTATCTTTGCTTTACCCAAATGCCTTTTATTTTTATACTCCAAGGAAATTCAAAGTCAGAAATAAAAGATCCCTTTGGCTTCTTTAGTAGCAGAATATTGTCAAAAACAAGGTAATAAACAACAGGGCAATAAACTGAATATATAAAATTCAGACTTAGTCCAATAAAATTGAGATGCTCACTCCCACAATTTAATAAAAGTGCTGCAATTCCATAACAAGCATTAACTGAATCTAAATATATTTATGGTGGTAACTTCTGACAAACCCAACAATGAAGATTTTTATGTGCATTTCCCAAATGAGACATTTCTTTTTCTCTCTTTTCCAATTGTGTTATAAATTCAGTAACTAGCTCGAAATATTGCTTATAGTGACTATTGCATAAAACCATATTATTTTTTAATCTGCAATTCTATCATATTGATCTCAAGGAATGCATATCTGAAATATAGAAAAACTGGATGTACCATAGCTGGCAGGCACATTCCAGCAGTTCATTTAGCCATAATCTTAACCTTCATGGAAATTCCTGGATAATCCATGAGCAAATTCATATGTCTTGGTAAAGTGGCTCTTTACTTCAAGGATGGGCAAATTGTGGCCCTCTAGATGTTGTGCTCTACAACTGCCATGATCCCTCATCATAGGCTATGCTGGCTAGAGCTGATGGAAGTTGTGAGAAGTATCCAACAAGACATTCATGCCTCCATCGATTATTTTCTGCCCCACCAATTCCATTGCACAAAGGGCAGGTCCTGCTAATTGTGTTCCGGAAATGAGACCCACCACTTACACAAGAGATATTTAGCATTTCCTAGGAGACGCCCTGAAATGAATAGAATCATTTCTGGAAGGAGGCAGGTTGGTGGAGCACTCTTACACCTCCTTCCATCATTTCTGCTCATTTCAGGTTGCCCTGGAAGTGTTAAATCACTGCTCCACAAGATAATTGGTGGGGTGGAAGCATCCCATTGTAAGTAAAAGCATTTGGAGGGCCACAAGCTTCCCACCCCTGTCTTATATAAAGCAATGCATATATGGCTACATGTGCCACCTCCTCCTAGCAATTTGTGCATGTGATTACAGCTGCGATGCTTATATAAATCACCACCAGGATATTCATTCATTCATTCAATATATGAGCTGCTCTATTGCCAAAGCTCTCAGAGTTACTACTTGCACCTAACGAACACCTGTAGTTATGGATGTATGAGTCCAATCGTTACTTCCTCCATACAGCTGCATACAGAGAGGCATTCTATTCCATCAAAATCATGCTCAAACTATAGTTTTCCTGGATTGCAAGTGGAGGTCATCAAATGATAAACATACATGTGTGAACCAGTCCTAGCAATGCAAGATAATTGTTAAGGAAATGCTACAAGTCCTGGCACTATATTGCTACATTGGACATTGTATTTATATATTTACTGGCACAGTGGCTCACAGGATTGGATCCTAGCACTAGAACTATTTTGTCCAGTTTCAGTAGTACAAAGATGATGTTGCAGATGTTAATCTAATGGATGCTGTGGAATTCAATTTCCTTCTTTACTGTTGTGCTGCTGAATGTGACTGGATACAAACTGGCTAAAAGAGAAAGATGATCCAGCAGAAATATTGAACAATCAATGTATACTTTTTGCACTCTGTCCTTTGGATAGCAAAGAAGAAAAGATTACCCTTCCTAATGTTTCAAGATGTTATTAATATCTTATTGCCCACATGGGGCAATGATCAGAGTAAGATTTCACCTTCAGTCTCCTGACTTGCTTTAATGTTCACAGATCCAGATTTCAGTCTCCATAGGTAAGTTAGAAAGGGGAAAACTTTTATTGTTTATAACATAAAATGTACTATTATCTAGACTTCATTGAAAATACTAGCATTCTCTCTTACCAAGAGTTAAGTCAATGCAGCCTAGAATTCTAATTGCCCTTATTCCATCAGGTATTGACTACAATACCTGCTGGAACACCTCTCCCGACATGAACCTACCCGTACACTGCGCTCAACATCTAAGGTCCTCCTCCGAGTGCCTACTCCGAGGGAAGCTCGGAGGATAGCAACTAGGGGTGTGCACGGACCCCCCGCTCCGCTTCATTTCCAGATCTGCCATTTTCGGAGCAGCCCGCTTCACCCCGCCCCTGCTCCGCCCACTTCCGCTCCACTCCGCTCGGAGCGTGTGTATTGGGAGTTGAATGTGCCTGTCATCGCTTCAAAAATTAAAAAAAAACCCAAACCGTTTGTTGACCCGATTTTTAAAAAATTCTAGCACGTGAACCACAGAACGCAGAAAGTTGAGAGTAGTCTCAAAATGACCCCCATCCACGACTGTCTAAGCACAAGAATTTTCAGAACGATAGCTTAAAAAACAACCCAGTTATCCCCGATTCTTTCCCACAATGCAATCCTATGGGCGAAAAGCCGAAAACCGCCATTTGAGCCGCGCTGTCCCTGTTTGTTGACCCAATTTTTAAAAAATTCTAGCATGCGACCCGCACGACGCAGAGAGGTGAGAGTAGTCTCAAAATGACCCCTATCCATGGCTCTCTGTGCACAAGAATTTCCAGAACGATAGCTTCAAAAACAACCTAGTTATCCGCGATTATTTCCCGCAATGCAATCCTATGGCGAAATGTTTTCAAGATGGCGATCGGAGCGCTCCGCCTGAACTAGGAGCTCCGAAAAATGGCCGCTTCTCTTCGCCTTGCTTCTAGGGGTCTACTCCGCCTCTGGGTAAGGCGGAGCAGGCCAATCCGCTACTGCTTCTCCGCTCCTAATCGGAGCGGAGCACATGCCTAATAGCAACAAGGGAGAGGGCCTTCTCAGTGGTTGCCCCCCGACTGTGGAATGATCTTCCCGATGAGGCTCGCCTGGCGCCAACGCTGTTATCTTTTCGGCTCCAGGTCAAGACTTTTCTCTTCTCCCAGGCATTTTAACAGCATTTAACAACGTTAAGTTTGTTTTTAATGGACCCCAGAATTGTTGTTTTTAAATGGATACTGTTGTTTTTATGTTTTTTAAATTTTTGTATACTTTTAATGTTTACTATTTTTAATTGTTGTAAACTGCCCAGAGAGCTTCGGCTGTGGGGCGGTATATAAATGTAATTAAATAAATAAATAATAAATATTTCAATATCTCCAGAAAAAGTATGTTCTTTCAACACAAGTTAAAGAACATTCACTTCTCAGGAATCTGACTGATTATGGGGGGGGAAGTCCTATATCTCCCCCCCTCAAAAAGATATTAATAGTGCAGGTGCAAAGTATTATCAACAAAATGGGGAAATGGTTCAGAAAAGGAAATTTCAACCAAGTCTCCCCCTCCTCCTCCTCCTCCTCCTCCTTGTCCTCCTCCTCCTCCTTCTTCTTCTTCTTCTTCTTCTTCTTCTTCTTCTTCTTCTTCTTCTTCTTCTTCTTCTTCTTGGACCTGGAACTTGATTTACTGTGAGCATCAAGAGCGGCCTATATAAAATGGCACTACAATGAGTTTTAACAGCTCTGAAACACAGGAATGAGACAACTGAGGATGCTCAAGCCCAATTGATATGCTCTGAAATTTACTTCAAATCTTAGTTCTGCTCTTTCCCATTCTCATTTATGGCTTGTTTTTTTTTTTCAGTTCACTCAAATGGGAAAATTACACATTTATCAAAAGTTGTGTGTTTTTAAAAGTGTGCATTTTGCAAATGTGTACACAAATTTAGGAATGTGTGAACATTTCCAGTGAACATGTGCTATTGTTCATGTTTGTGGTTGCAAATGGGGTGTTTTTGAGTAGTTGGGAAATTGAAAAAAATATCTCCTACATCCCTATTGAAACTAGTGGAGACGTATAAAATGGGACATAATAACTGTTCCTTCTGTGCCAAAAACAGATCAGACTTTTCCCACATGTAGGGGATGTGTTACAAAGCTCACATGTTTTGGGAAATTATTTGTCCGAGTAATATAGACTTTGTTAATATTAATATGGATCTTAGAGGCTGGCTTACTCAACGTTATGCCAGGTTTTCAGTGCAATTCTATACATGTCTATCCAGAAATACGTCCTGTTGATTTTAATGAGGCCTACTCTTAAGTAAATGTGTATAGCAGGGGAGGGAAGTTTTGGAGAGTTGATGGTCTATACCATAAGTCTTCAAATGTATTTGATCATGTCCTTGAAATATGGAGCCCAGTAATTGTGTGCATAAAGTATGCATTGTCACTTGGTCCTTAAGTAGACCATCTGCTTTGCATACAGAAGGTCCCAGGTTTGATCCCTGACATCTCCAGGTAGAGCAGGAAAAACTCCTGCTTGAAAATCCAGAGAGCTACTGCCAGTCATTAAGACAATACTGGGCTAGATGGACCAATGGTCTGACTCAGTTTGTTCTACTCCACTTCCTATGTTCTTAAGGTTAGTTTGAATGGATAAACCTTGTATAGAGTTTAACATTTTGTTGTGCCTGTAGTGAATGTATGGCCTTCTATAGAAATGTGTTTTCTTATAATGGAGTGTTCGTTTTAAGTTTTGTATATTTTGGTACTTGTATCAAACAATTTTAATATCAAAATTATATATATATATATATTCTAAATGAGGGAGAGAGAGAGAGAGAATGAGGATGTTTTTACTAGGGGTGTGATCTGCTTCGCTTAGAATCGTAGAAGCAACAGCGAACCGGGGTGAGTCACTTCCCCTACAGGTGGAGGAGAAGTGAATCAGGCGGCTGGAAAAGCATGGTGAAGAGAAGCAACGATAAGCGGAGCACTCCTCTTTTCGCAGAGCGCTCCGCCCGCCATTTTGGATTTTTTCACCCATAGGATTGCATTGCTGAAAAGATTAGTGGATAACTTTTTTGTTTTTCAAGCTAACTATTTGAAATTCCCTGTGCTTAGAGAGTCGTGGGTGGGGGTCATTTTGAGCCTATTTTCAGCACTCTGCGTGCTGCGGTTTGCTTGCTATATTTTTTAAAAAATAGGGTAAAAAAAGCGGGAGAGGTACCTTTTTGAAGTGCTGAGAGGCAGATTCAACTCCCAGTCATGATCACCTGATGAAGCATCCTCCAATCCCAAAGTTGGAGGGGAGGAATATGCAGAACGGGATACTTAGTAACTTGGAATACTGAGAAACTTCTCTTTCTTGTCTCTGAATAGACTTTTCCCAGTGTTTTTTTAAACAGTAGCCCACCAAATGCACAAACACAACCTGAAAACATTTATTTATTTATTTATTTATTTATTACATTTCTATACTGCCCAATAGCCGGAGCTCTCTGGGCGGTTCACAAAAATTAAAACCATTCAAAGAATAAAACAACAGTATAAAACCATAATCTATATAAATAAAAATGTAAATGTTCGTTCGAAACAGACGTTATATCTCCGAAAGTTCTTCACCGATTGCATTGAAATTTTGACACAACGTTGCATTCGAATACGCGAGCATTGTTATGTAACTATGTTCTATATGGGGTCAAAGGTTTGTCTTAAAATTGAAGAAATAGGCCTCCTCAAAACCAGTCCTGCTGATCATTGTGACATCGCCAACCAGTAGGCCAATCCGCTGCCTCTGCCTCCTCTCTTATTTGCATGTTCTCTCACAATTGGCTGAGTGAATATAGATGTCACACCTGTGACAGTTACACGTTCTGAAGAAAGGTAACTGCCAGGAGTTTCCGCTAACCTCCTCACCGTAAAAACATCCTTTTTAAAAAACCAAACAATTTGCTTTACTTCATCCAAATAATGCCTCGCAGAAGATCACACTTAGGTCGTTGTACTCGCAGAGCGGAAGCACTGCGACGAGAAATTGCAAATCAGACTGAGGAAGAACAGGCATCAGCAAACGAGAAAAAAAGAAAAAGAATGCCTCAAATACATGCCAAGGAACCAGGCAAGCAACATTCAGCCAGACTTGAGGATGCACGATTGCGAGCACGGCAATCGCGTTCTACAGCTTCAGATCTGCTTTGTTCTCAACAGAATGAACGCAACAGGCTGAGAGGGGCTGAAAGACGTCAACGAAAAACAGCACATCAGCATCAAACACGACTCCGTGGTAAACAATCACACGATTACAATCGCCTTGCATTCCGGTACAACCCAGCTGATGATTATAGTTTGAGGTGGCATGTTCTCATCAGCACTATGACTGAAGTGTGTCCTTATAGCAAGGCTCTTAAATTTAATGGAGAAACAAAAGGAATGTGTTGCGCTGCTGGAAAAATTAAACTGCCTCAACTTGGAGAACCACCAGAGCCATTACAAACTTTGCTTGCCGGATATACCGCAGAATCAAAGCATTTCCTATCTAACATCAGGAAATACAACTCATGCTTCCAAATGATGTCGTTCGGCGCAGAAATCATCACAGCTCCATTTATACCAACTTTCAAAGTCAAAGGACAAATTTATCATAAAGCCGGCTCCTTCCTTCCGTTTCAAGATAGTCAACATAAATTCCTACAAATGTATTTCATTGGTGATGGCAATGATGAATTGAATGCACGCTGCGGAATTTATACCGGCATAAAAAGGTCCGTCATTTCAAAACTGCAACAACTACTTCATGAAAAAAACAATTTAGTACATTTGTTCAAAACAGCAATTGACATGACGCCATCTGATACACACAAGATTGTTATTCATGCTGACAAAACGCCTGCTGGAGAACATGTGCGAAGATTCAATGCTCCAACTATAAACGAAGTGGCAATTGTTATAGTCAGAGATCAATCTTGACAGGACCTTTCAAAGGTGAAGATGTCCTCATTCCTCGCATTCCTATGATTCCAACAGATATGTCATTTCAATTTAAGAGATTGCAATTCCCAATTCGATTGGCGTTTGCAATCACCATCAACAAAGCTCAGGGCCAATCTTTAGAATTGTGCGGTTTAGATCTAGACACAGATTGCTTCTCACATGGACAATTATATGTTGCTTGTTCTAGAGTCGGCAAACCAGACAATCTCTATATCTACACAGACAATGGAACAACTAAAAATATTGTATATCCACAAGCATTGTGAAATTAAACATATTAGAAACATCTGCTTTGTCTTTTCTTTCTTTTCAATTTAACCAGACTGAGCCACAGCAACGCGTGGCCGGGTACAGCTAGTCTATATAAATAAAAATGTAAATGTTCGTTTGAAACAGATGTTATATCTCCGAAAGTTCTTCACCGATTGCTTTGAAATTTTGACACAACATTGCATTTGAATACGCGAGCGTTGTTAACTATGTTCTATATGGGGTCAAAAGTTTGTCTTAAAATCAAAGAAATAGGCCTCCTCAAAACCAGTCCTGCTGATCATTGTGACATCACCAACCAGTAGGCCAATCCACTGCCTCTGCCTCCTCTCCTATTTGCATGTTCTCTTCTATTTGCTCATATAGGTCATTGTGACATCGCCAACCAGTAGGCCAATCCACTGCCTCTGCCTCCTCTCCTATTTGCATGTTCTCTCACAATTGGCTGAGTGAATATAGATGTCCCACCTGTAACAGTTACACGTTCTGAAGAAAGGTAACTGCCAGGAGTTTCCACTAACCTCCTCACCGTAAAAACATCCTTTTTAAAAAACCAAACAATCTGCTTTACTTCATCCAAATAATGCCTCACAGAAGATCACACTTAGGTCGTCGTACTCGCTGCTTTTAATTCCACCCCTCCTTTGTTTATTTATTTATTTATTACATTTTATATTTATACACCCTACAGCCCAAGCTCTCCTGGCTTTTCCTCTTCAGTGAAGTCAGGCAGGCTTTCATTGTGGTTCAACTCCTTATTGTTGTTGTTGTTATTAT
Organism: Elgaria multicarinata webbii; assembly: GCF_023053635.1. Lineage (NCBI taxonomy): Eukaryota > Metazoa > Chordata > Lepidosauria > Squamata > Anguidae > Elgaria > Elgaria multicarinata. The sequence continues at coordinate 14,872,352 of NC_086175.1, read as the reverse complement.
TATTGCTACTAATATTAATTAGTACTGCTATTAACGTTATTATTTTGTTGTTGTTTAATAATGGCTGTGATCACAATGCAGTCAATCAACTCTGAAGCAAGGATCACAAAGCTTTACTCTTATCCTCCTAGCCTCCTAGTTATGGGATGCAAAAGAAAAGGCATCTCTCTGCTCCCACCCCACAGGGATGGTTTGCATTACTGGCTTTGAAACAATCCTTGGCTCACTTTCTTGTGCCCCCAGAAATATCTGCTCCATGCCTGCTTTCCCACCTCCGCCTGGGTGCTGTTGTTTTGGGGTATCTGCTTGGACTGACTTCCTCATAGGTATTTGGCATAGTCGTACATCTCCACCTGCCTCTCTGCCCGCCTGGTGCCTGGGAGCTGTACTACATGATGGGCTTTGTGGTTCAACCCCACAAGCCTCTGGCATGCTTGCTCCCAGTGCTGCCTGTCCTCCTCTGTGCCCACCTCAGAGGGATGGTTTGTGTGTGTCTTGCTTTGACTCAGGGGATAAGTCCTTCCTGCGCTCACTTAGACTTTTTGAAGTTCCAAATCAATTTTTCAAGTGTGGAAGAAGATTCATATTTAGGTTTATTTACTCCCCAATTCATGGCATGTTGGGATTTCCTTTGAAATGGCCATGAATAAAGCCCATTGAGCTATCTGCAGCTTTAAATCCCTAAGGTACTCGGGTTTCTGATTTTCAAACATTCCCCAAAAATCAGGGGAGGCTTGGATTTGCTTGAGACTTTGCATGCATGTGTATACATGCATCAGGTGTCATGGTGCCTAATTTGACATTTCTAACATGAAAATTGACAGAGTTCTAGCATGGGACTTGAATTGGTGTGAGTTAAAAGGTTAACCCTCCACCAAAAATCAGGGGATGATGGGATTTGCTTGAAACTTGCCATGAATGTGGAATGTAAGCCTATGTGGCAGGGTTCTGCTATTTTATTGTTTTACTCTGTACAGCACCATGTACAATGATGGTGCTATACAAATAAATAAAATAATAATAATAATAATAATAATAATAATAATAATAATAATAATAATAATAATAATAATTATTATTATTATTATTATTATTATTATTATTTTTGGATTTCAATGCAAGTCTATGGGGGGGGGGGAAGCGGAGCTCCGATCCGGATCTGGATCTTTGTAGCGAACCGGAGCAGACTACAGGCGGAGCGGAGCGGACCCGATCTGGAAATTGCGAATCTGGAAGAGAAGTGAATCGGGGGGGTCCGTGCGCATCCCTAGTTTTTACAATCCTTGCCCACTCCTAAAGCTCTAAATTTCAACTGTGAGGGGGGCAATAGTAGGGTGAGATGGGAGAGGAAATAACAAAGATAATCCTATTTGAAGCATTGGCAGAGGACTATCCTCTACAGAAGAACTGTCCAGTCCAAGCCCAGTTGAAAGAAACATCAGAAGGAAGAGATGGACCATGAAGCCACCCATCAGCAGCAACTACAGAGTGGACTGAGCAAGCCAATGAAGTCACCTCATCACTGTATTTCTATTTAAATTATAATCATTATTTTTAAATAAACATCTATATTAGTATATGCAAATTTAAGCCCTCTTTTACCCTCTTTTGGTGGTGTGTTTCCTCTCTTTTTTTTAAGGGATTCATAACTTGCTGCGCTATTAGACTTGGGCCTTAGCTAGACCTGGCTATATCCTGGGGCAAACCGCATGAGGCACAGGGGATCCCAGGATCAGGTAGGGATCATCCCTCCCTTGCCCTGGGATACAGCCCTACATGTTGGGCCCACTTTTTCCATGGGCTCGGGCTGAGCCTGAGACCGCGGAGCATGTGGCCCATTTCCACAGGTTTACCTGGCTCCATGCGATTACTCGTGCGGAGCGAGGAGCTGCACACAGTGCTACGCCCATCAAGGGTAGGGTGGTGGGAGCAGGAAAGTAGTTAAAATTTAAAAAAAATCTTACCTTTGTGCACAAGTGTTTGTGGACTCTGTCTCCTTTAAAAATTAAAAAATGGTGGGTGTGACACCTCTTCTTGAGGTTGTCGTGCCTTATGTGTAAATGAGGGCAAGATCTCGCATTAATCGCAATGCGAGGTCTCCCCTTCTCTCCCCTGGACTTTCAGTTAGGTCTAGCTAAGGCCTTGGTCTCATTAAATTTTTTGGATTCCTTGGAAATTCCACCAAAATGTCTCCAAATTCACTTTATAAGGCCTACAGATGTGAGAAATCCCTCCTAAGAAATGCCAGTTTTCAGCAAAACTCTCTTCACACCCTGTGAAAAGTCCCTGAAGAGGAACTACCAAATTTCCGTCAGATTATGCAGCATTCATAAAATCCAAAACAATACAAGGTCAAAACGCTGGAAGAATGCCATTGTATGACATACAGCTGATTTGCTATTGTGTCACTTTTAAAGGTCTCCTTCCTTTTTTATTCCATTTACAGTAAAGTCAAAACTTTCCTAATCACCATTTTGCATTTCTAGAGAGGAATAAACTGAAGAAAAGAAGTCACCATTTCTGGGCATCACATTTAACATTCAGAAAACATTCAGAACAGGCTCCCTCATGAAATCTAAATATAGTGCTCCAAAACAAGAGAGAGAAAGAAAGCAACCAAGAAAAAAAGAAGGTATCTTCCAATTGCTTGCAGGTGCACAGACCATCTGCACTGTGCCTCTCTGGCGGTGGGCCGTTGCAATGTTACCAGACAGTATCTGTCAGTAAATTACAATGTCACTGTGGTAATACGCTTTCCCCCCATTTGTAAACTTTAATTGTCTGATAGTTTGATTTTATATGGCAATATTTTGCAAGTAAACACAAGCACAAGAGCGTGTATTGTAGAGGCGCAAATAATTTCAGCCGACAAGCAGCATTACTTCTAACTGTATTGGGTTTAATTTGGGTTTGTTTGGAGTTTTATAGATTAAGGAGTGGGAGGAAGGGCCGGAATTGGATATATCCAGCGTTAGTTCTTCCCAAAAAGAGTAATCGAGTGTGTGGTTGGAGACTTGAGGCAGTCAGCTTTTTACCTGTGTAGAGTTTTGTGCCGAACAAACTAAGTAATAATACTAATAACATCTGTATGATGCATCTAGGGGTTCAAAGCACTACATGAGCTTTTTTTAGTTGAAATACTTACAACAATCTTATAAAGTATGTCTGTAGTTTTATCCCCCATATTGCATATATGGTACCAAGGTTGACAGACAGTGCTGTGCATAATTTCTAAATGATGGGTTATCCCAGGAATTGCCCCGGGATCATCCCTGTGCATTCGCATGATGCACAGGGGATCCTGGGGGCAGGGAGGGATAATCCCTCCCTTTCCCCGGGATAAGCAGGATGGCTTTTAGCCCAATTTTCCCCACGGTCTTGGGATTGTCCCAGGACTGTGGGATATGTGGGAAGCCATCACAGTTTAGTCCAGCTCCTCAGGTGTAAATGTGAGGAGCCAGGAACCAGGCATGGGGCACAGAGCTCTTCAGGAGCTCTGTGCCCATTGGGGGTGGGAGGGGGTGCAGGGTCTTTTTGTTTTGTTTTATTTTAAAAACTAATCTTTTTGATGGAGCACTCATCTTCAAGAAAAAAAACAAAAACAAAATGGCGGACGTGACGTCCTCTTCCTCCCGGGATGTTGCATGCCATGTGTGGACTGAGGGGGAGGATCTCACGATCACCATACCGTGAGATCCTCCCCCTCCCCTCTGTAGGCCTAGACATGCACTGAGTTCATGGGGCAGATCCATTTAGAGGGTAGGCATAGGAATCTCTGTCACATGGGAATCTTGCTTTTTAAGGGCATGTCAGATTCCTCATTTACTCCTGGCTTGGCTAGCCCTTGCCCATGTGAGCCAAGCCAGGGGTACCCCCTTGAAATATGGGAACTTGCCTGGGTTTACTTTCTTTTTTTCCATAACCCAGATTGTGCACACATTCCAGGTTAGCAGAATGTGTGCACATTCCGGCCTAGGGAGAGAGAAAAAAGTTCCTGGAGTGGCGTCAGAAGAGCAGGAAGGCACAACAATCCCAGCAGAGAAAGTTGGGGTGGTTGTGTGGTGGTGAGGCGTCAGGAGGATGAGAAGGGAACACCATGGTGCTCCCCTCTCACTGCTCCCCTCTCACACAACCACCACTGCCATGCAAACTGTCATCCATCTCTCTCTGCTAGGGTTGGCCCTAGCAGAGAGAGGGGTCTGAAAGTTGTGTGGTGGCAGCAGCATAGTGGCACAAACAGCAGCAGTGGAAGGGTGAGGGGGGAGTGCCATAAGGACCACACAACCATTATCCACCTCTCTCTGCCAAGGTTGGACCCAGCAGAAAGAAAAGGAAACTTGCACGGTGCCAACAGCAGGAGGAGGGTGTGAAGGGAGTGTAATGGCCCATAGTGCCTACTATCAGCTTCAGCTGATACACCAGCCACGCCCCTTCCTAGAATTGGAAGTCCTAAGGACGGTAGTGCATGTGCTGGTAACTTTGAGGCTCATCTTCTGCAATGCGCTCTACATAGGGCTACCTTTGTGCCTAGTCTGGAAACTTCAATTAGTTCAAAATATGGCAGCCAGGCTGGTCACCGGTACATCTAGGGGTGACCACATTACACCAGTTTTAAAATCTCTGCACTGGCTGCCAATTAGTTGTGAAGTATAAAGGGTTATTACCTTTAAAGCCCTACATGGTTGGGTCCAGGCTACCTGTGGGATCGCCTTGTCCCATACCATCTGCCCTGCACACTCAGGTCCTGTGGGAAGAATTTACTTCAGTCAGTGAAAACTAGGGGATCTCCACTACTCCTTTAAAGCACCTTAAAGCACTTTGAAAACGTTTTGCAAACTGTTTATGGAGTGTGACCTGGGCCCCAACCGTTGTCAAAACTGTTATAAAGTGTTTTAAAGCACTTTAAGGCAGTAATGTAGATCCTGCTGACAACCATTACCCAGAGGACCTTCTCTTCTGCCACTCTCAGATGGTGGAATGGCCTGCCAGGAGAGATTTGCCAACTTAACAGTCTTTCTGAATTTTAAAAAAAGCTATAAAGACTCTTCCGGCAGGCCTACCCAGTCAAATTTTAAAATGTCTGGCTGTTATTTTAATAATGTATTTGTTTTATATGTTTTTAATAAGTTTTATATATTTTATAGTATTTTTATAAATGATATTGTTCCCCACCTCGATCCAGAGGAGACGCGGGTAAGAAATAATGTACTATTATTACATTATTATTATTATTATTATTATTATTATTATTATTATTATTATTATTATTATTATTGCTCCCATCACTCTGCTGCTGCCGCCACTGCTGTACAATGGCAGAAAATCTGCTAGCTAGGCCATCTGGTGGATTTTGAGTCAGTCTGGGGGACTGAGCTGGAGAAAGCTTGCTGAACTCTATCCCCGCCCCAAAACAGATTCCTCTGACCTTCCTGGGTAGGCATCATTCTTTTGCAATATAAATTGCAAGAATGGAGCTTCTGATTTCAATTGTCAATGTGTACTGGTTAGTGTTCGACAGGGACTCAGGACTGCGGGGTTCAAGACCCCTCTCAGCCATGAAGCCCACTGGGTGACTTTCAGCCAGTTACTGACTCTCAGTGTAACCTATCTCATAGGTTTATTGTGAAAATAAAATGGCTGTAATGCTAAATAAAATATACTAATAAATCAGGACCAGAAAAAGGGCAAAGTGCTACAGCCCCCCACCCCACACACTAGGGTCCTAATCTGGATTGGGTCACCTGCATTTACTTTAGAGTTAAAAAGAAAAGAAAAAAGGTCTAGCTCCTAGATAGGTCTTTAAAGTAATGTATAGCCTGGTGATTAACCGCTATATTACCCCAGTTTATACAAAAAAATATCTTGAGACTTCATTTCACATATTAAAAAGCAATCTTAAAACAACGTTTAAGGAATCTGAAGGCCAACAAGGAACAAATGTGCTACTGGTGCAATGAGCTTATTTATGCTCTGTGTAGCTCCATTGAAGTCAATAAAGTTACAGCTGAGCTTTCAATAAATGAATTCAATTGTGGAAACTAGCAAAGTGACTTTCAGTGTTTCAGAAAGAGATTACTGAAAGATATTCTCATTACAAAATAATGCAATTTCTGCATTAAAAAAACAACAACCCAAAAGAAAGGACTTAAATTACAATGGGAGAAAGTTTTAATGAGCATATATTTCTGGGATTTTTGTTTTGTTCTTTATAATAAATCTAATAATCATAATTCCTAGTTTCCAATAACCAATATTCATAAACCTCAGTTTATGATGTCTCTGAAAATGCCTAAGATTGTTCTCCAAAGAGCAAATAATGCCAAGGGCAAATAGTGTGCATGTAATAGTCTAAATATTTAACAGGCAGAACTAGTCTATTACTAGTCCATGTCACTTTCACATGTGCACACATTTTATTCATACATTTATTTATTGCATTTATATCCCACCTTTTTTCCTCCAAGAAACCCAAGGCTGCATACATAGTCCTCCTCTTCCTCTCCATTTTATCCTCACAACAACAACCCTGTGAGGTGGGTTGGGCTGAGAGTCTGTGACTGGCCCAAAGTCACCCAGTGGGTTTCCATGGCCAAGTGGGGACTAGAACCCGGATCTCCCAACTCCCCGTCCAACACTTTAGCCACTACACCACACTGGCTCATAGTTTTGTGTCTGCCCCACTGCTATGATGGAAATTTCCCATCGCCCCAAATCTCATTCACTTTGATAAAAATAAAGGGGGGGATTGCTTTCTGAAATTGCTTTCATTCTGAACTTTGAGGGGTTTTAAAATCTCATGTGAATTCACGAGTATTTTCTGCACATTCATCTTAATACATGCATTTTGTATGCATTTTGCCTAATATACACATTTTTGCAAGCACTGTTTCTAATATAATGCATTTTAAAATGTTAATCCCCCTAATATACAAATTTGTGTACATATCTTTTGATTAGAGAAGTCTGTTGCAAAATTCAGAGAAGTTTAAATTGTGAAGAATAAATGAGCTTCAGTTTCCATAACAGTCTGAAAGTACAAAATTAGGTAAATTAGGTAAATTCACAACTAATACGTATGTATTTAGATGATGATGGTGATGGTGATGAGTGCATTTATATGCCGCCTTTTTTCTCCAAGGAACCCAAGGCAATGTACATAATCCTCCTCCTCTCCATTTTATCCTCACAACAACAACCCTGTGAGGTAGGTTGGGCTGAGAGTCTGTGACTGGCCCAAAGTCACCCAGTGGGTTTCCGTGGCCGAGTGGGGACTAGAACCCGCATTTCCTGACTCCCAGTACACCACACGGGCTAGATAGATGATAGATAGAGAATCGTAGGGCTGAAATTAAATGTTGCCTGAATTTCATGACCCTGTTTCTGGGTAAAGTTCATAAGAAACAAAGCAATGGGCCTCCTTCTCCTCCTTTTCCTGACTGTGACAAGGGATGGATGAGAAATTTTCTCCAATGCCCATTTTGGACTTCTAGTCATGCAATGGCTTGTTATTACTACAATTCCTCTACATCCCATGGTGTTGTTCAGAAGCAGAATTTACTCCCCATCACATGAGAATCACCTGAAATACACATTTTATTTATTTATTTTTAGTTTTACTCATTTTAAAATCTAACCACTCATTAAACAACAATACAATATTACAAAAAGTCTCCATATTGGTTTTTTCAGGGAATTCATTTTTTTCAGTACATGTATAGTTCATATGGAATGACACTGTATTTCCTGGGCTTCAATTGTGCATAGGTTGTCCGTTAAAATATAGTTATATGTACCATTATCTATATAGTTATTTCACACAATCAAGTATAGAGTTCTATTGATGGGTAGTGGATATACCATGAGCATTTCTTGTCAATTAGGTAACATCTGGAACAATAAGAGTATCTTGAGGAATATCGACATATATATCACTGCAATTTTCAACTACCAAGTTAATTTCAGTTTTGTCCAATTGTTGAATGTATTTTGTGACTTGCCCGCATAAGCTTTCTGCACTATGCAGAAAGACTCAGCTGGAGCTGGGGACAGTGGCTACTCCTCCCAGGAAGAGTTGTGTTCCAGGCTTTGTCAATCCTGCACTTTCACCCATCAGGAATGGTGCAGAGGAGGTGAAGTCCCTGACCAAAGAGCCAGATGGAACTTTTCTACCTGCTGCTTTGGATAGGAATGGCTTGTTCTGCCTTGCATCTTCCTCTATTGGGATTGACACCAGGAGGACAAAGCACTTAGCGTGCTGCTCCCCTCCCCAACTGGAAATGGGAGTGTCATTCCAAGCAAGGAGATTCCACTTTCAGACATCCCTAGTTACATCAATTGTCAATCTGAGTGTATATCCTAGAATGCATTGCAACCCTGCATTGCAGTGGAATATTGCTACAGAGGTGTGTGGTGTCTTTTAGGGATGTGCTCTGCTCCGCTTAGAATCGGAGAATCAGAAGCGAATTGGCCTGCTCCGCCTTGCCCAGAGGTGGAGTAGAAGTGAACCGGGGACCCTTAGAAGCATGGCGAAGAGAAGCGGCCATAGGAGGAGCGCTTCTCCTTTCGCGGAGCGATCCGCCCGCCATTTTGGATAATTTCGCCCATAGGATTGCATTGCAGAAAAGATTAAGGCATAACTGTGTTGTTTTTAAAGCTGTCTTTCTGAAATTTCTTGTGCTTAGAGAGTTGTGGCTGGGGGTCATTCTGAGCCTACTCTCAGCACTCTGCATGGTGCAGTTCGCGTGCTATATTTTTTAAAAAAATTGGGTTAAAAAAGCGGGAGAGGTACCTTTTTGAAGTACTGAGAGGCAGATTCAACTCCCAGTCATGATTACATGACCCCAAAGTTGGAGGAGGGGATAGGCAAAACGGGATACTTAGTAACTTGGGATACTGGGAAACTTCTCTTTCTTAGTCTGAACGGACTTTTCCCAGTGTTTTTTAAAACAGTAGCCCCACCAAATGCACAAACACAACCTGAAATCATATACTAAGCAAATAAATAACAGATAGGAAACACAGCACTGCTACCCACCCTAACCTTGGTGAACAACTGAATAGATGTGGTGCAAGGGGATTAGGTCCCCTAGGGCATGTGGACGTGCCCAGTGCACACACTCTCCCACCCTGGAGGGTCATCAGAGCCCTCCAAAGAGTAACCCAGTGGAGAGACTGAAGCTAATGCCTGTCATAAGTTGAAGTGACAGGTAGCTTCTTAAGACTGGTACTTACTTAGGGCCAGTCAAAAATTGGCATATCCCCCTCCACCTGGGCATGTCCACTTTCCTCTTACTGGTAAAATACAGACATAGCCTTTAAAAAAAAATTCTTGTTGTTGTTTATTCAGCAACACTGCTGCTTTTAATTCCACCCCTCCTTTATTTATTTATTTATTTATTTATTTATTTATTTATTCCATTTTATATTTACACCCCGTAGCCCAAGCTCTACTGGCTTTTCCTCTTCAGTGAAGTCAGGCAGGCTTTCATTGTGGTTCAACTCGTTGTTGTTGTTGTTGTTGTTGTTGTTGTTATTGCTATTAATATTAATTAGTACTGCTATTATTAACGTTACTATTGTTGTTGTTGTTGTTTAATAATGGCTGTGATCACAGTGTAGTCAATCAACTCTGAAGCAAGGATCACAAAGCTTTACTCTTATCCTCCTAGCCTCTTAGTTATGGGATGCAAAAGAAAAGGCATCTCTCTGTGCTGCTCCCACCTCACAGGGATGGTTTGCATTACTGGCTTTGAAACTATCCTTGGCTCACTTCCTTGTGCCCCCAGAAATGTCTGCTGCCTGCCTGCTTCCCCCCCCCCCTGTGGTGGGGCATCTGCCGGGACTGACTCCCCCATACTAGATCTATGGCATATCTCTGCCTGGCTCTCTGCCCACCTGTCCTCCTCCTCTGTGACCGCCTCACAGGGATGGTTTGCAATGCATTACTGCTGGCTTAGAAAGAAACAAGCCATCCTTTGCTCACTCCTTGTGCCCACCTCGCAGGGCTGGTTTGCAATGCGTTACTGCTGGCTTTGAAAGAAAAAAGCCATCCTTTGCTCACTCCTTGTGCCCGCCTCACAGGGTTGGTTTGCAATGCGTTACTGCTGGCTTAGAAAGAAACAAGCCATCCTTGCCGCACTTCCTTGTGCCCCCAGAAATGTCTGCTGCCTGCCTGCCTTTCCTCCCTCCTCCAATGCCCGCCTCACAGGGATGGTTTGTGTGTGTCTTGCTTTGACTCAGGGGATAAGTCCTTCCTGCACTCACTTAGACTTTTTGAAGTTCCAAATCAATTTTTCAAGTGTGGAAGAAGATTCATATTTAGGTTTATCTACTCCCCAATTCATGGCATGTTGGGATTTCCTTCAAAATGGCCCCATTGAGCTGTCTGCAGCTTTAAATCCCTGAGATACTGGGGTGTCCGATTTTCAAAAATTCCCCAAAAATCAGGGGAGGCTTGGATTGGCTTGAGTCTTGGCAAACATGTGTATACGTGCATGAGGTGTCATGGTGCCTAACTTGAGGTTTCTAACATGAAAATTGATGGAGATATAGAAAGGGGTGTTTGAATTGGGGTTAGGGATACTGCATTGGAGGTTAAAGCCCCCCCCCCCAAAATCAGGGGATGATGGAATCTGCTTGAAACTTGCCATGAATCCGGATGTGCCTGCTTCCAAGTTTTTTTATCTGTCAAAATGTCGGAGAACAGTCCATGTCTGAAAATGGGGTGTCCGATTTTCAAAAATTCCCAAAAAATCAGGAGAGGCTTGGATTGGCTTGAGTCTTGGCATGCGTGTGTATACATGCATGAGGTGTCATGGTGATGAATTTGAGGTTTCTAACTTTAACAGAAAAAAAGTTGTAAGGTTTTTTGAATTTCAATGCAAGCCTATGGGGGGGGAAAGCGGAGCTCCGATCCGGATCTGGAGCTTCGCAGTGAACTGGAGTGGACTATAGGCAGAGCGGAGCGGACCCGATCCAGAAGTTGCGGATCTGGAAGAGAAGCGGATCAGGGGGTCCGTGCACACTCCTAGTGTCTTTCACTAAGTTTGTACACTCTTTCCAGTCTTCTCATTGGTTTCCTAGGGAATCCAGTTTGGAAACCATGGACCTTCAGATACCGTTTGCTAACATGCCGAGTCTCCAAGCAGTGTTAAAAACCAATCTCAAAGAAATGAACAGTAGGTATTATATCAAATAAGCAGCAGGGCCATGAATTACAAAGTATGCACTTTTCATACATTCCTAAAGATTCAACCATTTGTAATTCACAAATTGTCACAGCTAGTATGTGTGACACAATGACAATTATAATGTCTCTTTCACACTATAATCAGGATTTTATCATCCCTTCCATTATGTGATTCCATTTTCAAAGCTTTATAGCACTATCATTATGGTTCTCTCTTGATGTATCTTGACATTCGAGGACTTGATACTAACATTTTATTTGTTTTTTACAAGTGAGGGAGGAGAGGGAAACCACATGTGTTGCATTCTATTTGAGGCATGGACAATGTATTTTTAAAGGTATTTTTTTCTTCTTCCAGATATTACTCTCTATCCTTACCTGGATGATTTATATCATAATCGGATGTGGCAGGTACTTTGACTTCATTATACTTTAGAGAGGTCTAAAAATACTAAAATTACTTTTTAATTACACAATTGAGAGCTCTAACTGTGAAATAATGTGAAATCTATAACATTAAAGTAGAAGACGGGTCTCTTTGAGCTTATTGACAGTGACTAATAGGTATTTTTTCAGCAAAACTTTTAAAATATTGGCACTGCAAACCTAAACATACACACCCATGGACCATATCTGTAATGCAGCTGGAAAGTACAGTTCATGGGGAAGTTACAACTCTTCTTAAATTTATTTCTGAAATTTATACTCCACCTTTCAATGGCTTTCCCTGGGCAGCTTATTCTTGTATTATAATGTTGATTTGCATATTGTCCTGATTGTGAATGTTATATGTAAGATTAAAAACTTGGTGAGCCCATGCCAATGAGAACTGCAGTGAAATGGAGCTATCCAGGTTGGAGGTTTTTTTTGGTTTTTTTTTTTTTTTTGGTAAATTCACGAAACTTTCAAGATTTACAGAAAAAAAAATACTTCGAGTTTTTCTACACTATGCTGTTAACCCACTATATCTACTTTTGGTTTCATCACAGAATTGAGATCTGAGCGCTCCACAAAGAGTTTTCCCTTTCCTGCTTTCCCACTAGATAACCTCTAGGTGGTGGTATACTATATCAGAATAGCACAATTGCACATGTAGGAAAATACATTTTCTTTCGCTTTTGGAAATAATACTCCATTTCCTCTGCTTTAACCTTTCTCTCCAGGAAAGTTTTCTTAGAAAACAAAAAGTAAAACTGGAGGGTTATGATGTTGTCTGAAGAACTCATGAACAACCATGAGTAAGGGATCATGAGCACTCAATAAATGTCTCATGTAGAAAAACTGTGTGTGTGTGTGAGAGAGAGAGACAGAGAGAGAGAGAGAGAGAGAGAGAGAGAGAGAGAGAGGGAGAGAGGAACCCTGTATTTTTCACCTCTCCTTTGGGACTGCTGTGAAAATTTCAAAATTTAGCACACTAAAGCTGGACCTGGAAGAGAGGAATACATCTGGAGGCAGTGGGCTTAGAATGGACTTATAATGAACCCAATCATACGCTAGCAATAACTATATTGAGTGTTTCGACAGGAAGGGTTTACATTCAAAATATGGACATATTCATCTTGCTATGTCTCATCTTGAATGAGCAGTGAAGAATGGGGGTGCAAACTGAATATAATCTTTGTACTGCAGCTTGGGGTGTATGGATTTAGCAAAATCCATTCTGCCTGTGTTTTGTGGATTGTCCTGCATCTTTCCTTCTGTCATCTGTTCATTGATAGAATCAGATTCTTTTCAAGGATGTATGAGAATTTTGTCCCTTTTGTGCAAATGCACATTTGAGGAAATCTCTCTCCCAGTATATATATTTTTCACTTGTCTGCAACTTCATGGAATCTGCATAACTTGGAAAAAGCTGGTCCGCTGTGAAATCTGCAGGTCAGATCCACAGAAATCTGAACTGTTTTGAATTCATTGCCAATTTCTCTGACATCCCTAACTGCAGCTGCAAAAAACAGTATGCCTTGAGTGTGTGGGGAAGGAATGATGGCCAGTGCATATCCAACTCCTTTTTTTTAATGCATCAATGTCTTAACATGCTCTGTAGGGAAAAAAACAAAATGGAAATACTCTTTCCCTTGTTAAACTTTTATAATTTAAGCCACAGAAATGTGACATATAATAAACACTGTATAACGATATCCGGCCCCTGTAATTAGGTAATATATTTGATTTCCAATTCCATTCCATTATAACCACTGTGCATTCTGTCCTGCACAAATCTCTCTCTCTCTGTCTCTCTGTTTCTGTCTCTCTTTGTAATGTCAGGAACCTTAATTGAGCAGGAAATGCTTCTCTCTTCTGGGGTTTAAAAAGCAAGATGCATACAAAGTTTTCAAGTTTCTCCTGCAATCTCCTGTGTTTCTGCTTTGTATGTCTCGAATTCAATGGTGCAATGACAAAGAGCCCCCTCTCTTAAAATCCACAAAAGATGCAGTTTGCCACTTTAAATCACTCCGCTGATCAATATTAATGATTCATCTTTAATACTTCTGCAGCCTATTTGAAGCATTAAAACAAAAGCCCAACAGATACAACAGTTGACTGAATTAACTAGAAAGAGATACAAGCTAAAAGTCAATTTTACAAGTGGATAGATTGCTAGTGGGTAGTTTAATATTGAGTCTTGCTTCATGTTTAAGGTGGAAATGGTTTTCTATTGCATGAATATAAAATTTACATCAGTGGTTTTCAAGCATCCTACCCTCATGGACTCTTTACCATTAGGGATGGACAAATCAGACAGTTTCTGTTCCATAAACTTTGCTTGAATTCAGTCATAAGTACATCCCATCCAATTTTCACATCAGCTTGCATTATTATTATTATTAAAAACTACACACAAGCACATTTATTTTAAAAAACAGGTTCCCTTTATATGTTTTGTATGCAGCTTTCCCTGTTATACACATTCCGTATGTCACTGTTCCTAATATACACATTTTTGTATACAATTTGCATTGCAAAATCTGGAAAAGTGAACAAAATTGAAGGAGAGTCTGCATATTGGTCTAGGAAGTGCAAATTAGGTCAGTTTGCTTAAAAGGATGGACCAAACAAAATTATTTACATTTTTTATTATTTATAAACTGTTCTATATCTAAAAAAAAGATTCCTGAGCACTGAATAGTAATGAAAAAAGAATGAAAATACAGATGGATACAAATATGTAAAATCAGTTTATACTCATAAAACCATGGCTGGATGTCCAAGAAAAGCTCGTTTAAATAAAACGTGTCCTTTGCAAATTACTAAAGCTAGCACCTGCGTGACATCAACTGGATAGGGAGCTAGGCCGCTTCACGTGGCTTGTAAAACAACTTCACCTGGAGCACCTCATCCAATAGTCTCAGTGACCAGACAGGGTCACTGCCCTCGTCTGTATTTTCCACATTGTATTGCCTGCAAGGAAAGGGTTACTTGCACAAGATTCATTGAGAGCCTTCATGTGTATGGCCATTTATTTCATTCACTACTGGCCAATTATTTGGGACCTCTTGGTGGCTCTGCGTAAACGGACAGTGCAACCCAGAACATGTCTTATGCTACCACCAACGCTGACCATGCTTTGTAGGAGTAGATTAATAGCAGTGGACAAGCTCTTTCTTCTATGAACTAACTTGATCTGAACCTCCTGGACCAATGTGCAGATTACAATGTTACTCTGCACCAGATTTCTCACTTTTCCAAATGTTGTTCTTGGCTCAAACCCATACCAAAAATGTGTTTCGAAATGTGCAGTTGAGATAAAATATATTTGGAAATCCTTATATGTAGACATCCTTATTTTATGCTGAGATAAAATATGTTGAGCAAAAGGGGGGGGGGAGTACGATGAAGGGAACCTTTCATGCTCCCCTAAAGTTGTAGGACTCCCTAGCAGATGTCCCCAACTTGGTGCTCTCCATTGGTGCAATTTCTCATGTGTCATTTGGTTTCTACAGAATTTGTGAACAATTCCTGTCACCTGTGAACCTGTGCCTAGGAAGCAGTTGCACTCAACTCCATCAGTTAATACCGGGATATAGCATGGATCACCTCCTAATTCCTTTTATATTTGCTTCAATTGACTTGTTCACTGAGCATTAATTCCTATATTTCAGCTATCTGCTGACTTTCGAGGTGACAAACCTTTCTGTGATACTTCATGCTGTCCTTTGGTAATTAGCTTCTCTTTCACTCGCTCACTGTCGAATGGTTCAGCACATTTAGAATGAGGATGACCATTGCCAGCACAATTATAACGGAATTACCTTGATCTGTTGGAAATAGGATCTTTGACTAGGGCAATGTCAGCATCATAGCTTGTGTGCTTGTTCGTTCTTTGGCTGTGGCTTTTTTTAGGTTTTGGTGGTGATTTGTTTAGGTGGACACTGATACTTCAAGGCAGGAGACTGCTTCAGCAACTTAACTGTAACTTTCAGTTTAATCCACATACTTTTCCAATATCCTGGATTCACAGTAGCCCTATTCGGGCATTCTTAAACCCACTTACGTCCACACATGTGCAGGTAGCAGGGCCATCCATTAGGAGCAGTATCAAGAGTAGGCAGGGTTGGGCACCTGCTGAGGCCCAACACCCCAGCAGGGACTCATTCGCAACAGCAACCTGGAGTTGCTCCTCCTTCTCACAGTTGCAACCTGTTTATTCACTTGCTTCTCATTCTGGCCCAGACAACAGGGATAGTGAGAAAGAGGAGTAGTAGATGTCACTAACTACATGCTCACTGGCTCACTGCCTGTCAAGCAAGCAGGTGGTACCAAAGATGAGAAAGAAGATGAGGAGCAATCTCACCAGTAGCTGGTGACAATGGCAGTGAGAATGTAGACTCACTGAAGGATGGGGGCATTGGGTATGTCTTGTCCAACAGCCCTCAGAAACCTGGAGCTGGCACTGATGGGGACCCCTGCAATAGTGGAGAGTTCACAGAAATAGGACAGCAGGCGGCACAGACCCGCTTTGTTCTTTATGCAATTACAAGTGCATGAAGGAGAATGCCTGAATCAGGCAAATCCGACCTCCACATGATGCCAAATTCAAAATTGAAAGCAAATTTCAAGATTCCTCATCAGGGGAAACAACTGAGGAATTGCAAGTAAAGCTAAAATAGTTCTGAGAAGTCTACAGAAATTTTGGTGTGGTTTCCAGTATTCCTAATGGAAATCATAAAGCATTTTCATATCTAGCTATCATTCGTCTAAAACACTGCATAGTTTTAATTAGGGGTGTAAGGATATAATTGCTGGTTTGGCTGATTCTTTTCCTCCTTGTCCCAAGCTGAGACATTTTCTTTGGGTCTATACCATTAACAAGTATGCATGGCACCCTTATTTTCACTATCTTCTTTTCTACATGAGAAGGAGGGAAGAAATCAATGAAATTTTATCTTTTTCCTTTTTTTCTTTTTAATGAATATGTCTTAGTAGTTTGGGGGGAAATCATGTTTGGGTGCTATCAGTCACCTAGGTATTTCTGCTCTAGAAATACCATTTTTCCTGTAACTGCATTGACCAAATCATTAACTTTATTGCAGCCCTTGCAGATTTTATGCTTTTAAATAACTTGAGAGGCAACTATCAATATGAAGGCTACCTTCCCCCACCCATGTATTAAATGTTTGGTCAAGTAGCTGGTTTACCATGGCTGTACAAAATGTGTGTAGCAAATATGACAGGAAAAAAGTGTACGAGGTACATAAACAAGCTATGACCCTGTTGTATCTAACCTTATGATTGATGAGTACTGGAAGAAAAGAATAGATTTTTATAAAGGCTGGTTTCCTATAGCACAATTCCTTGTCATCTTTATTGATCATCATTATTGTAGAAAACAGAATGTCAAGGTGCTTCTGGAATAGTAGCTTTCAAGTGTCATAATAAGCAAATGTTTCTCTGTCGAAGGTTATCTGCTGTAAGATGAATACTCATGTTATTGACTTGGACTGTACATACATACATCCTTTAAGTTTGCCCTTTAAGTGACCTTGAGACTGTTTATGTTGATGCATCCTTGCTATGGAGGGATTGGAGGTGGAGAATAATAGAAGGAGTGATCTAATAACTCAATGTAAACAATGCATCCAAATAAACAGAATAGCTTAAGCCCTCACAGGTTGTATGTTTATAGACGGTTCTAGAGGATACTTGTGCTATTTCTCAGAACCGGTGCTTATAGCCACCATGCCCATAATGCTTGCTTTTCTTTTCATTCTGTTTACTTGCTCACCTGCTACATGAAGGGGATGTAGGTCAAACTGACCGCATTGAGGGTGGGGAAGCTGAGAATCATAAGTTGAGAGCAAGATGAGGTCAGAATCGAGTGACAATAGGTAGTTTGATCAGATGGGTGTAGGATGACAAAATAAGGTAGGTTGAGGAGGGGCTTGCAGGGCCAACTGGAGAAGAAACATGAAAGAGTGGGGAGGATAAATAAGGTCTGTAAACAGGAATGGAACACAGCTATAGGCCCAGTTGGAATATATACATCTCAGTTTACTAAGCCAAGATATGCATATGTGCTCATACCACTTTCTTGCACTGCCTTTTCCATCCAACCTTCTCCATGTGTCATAATTCAATATTACTTAACCACAGTTTCCTATTACATCCGAACTCGAAAAAAAATATGGCTATCAGGATAAGAACAAAAGAAAGTCATTAATCAACTTCAAACAGTTGTTAAAGATCCTGGCTTTCTCTGACCCTGTTATTCAGAGTTTTCCAGTTTGGGTGTTATGGGAAACTATGGTTAAATAGCAAAGGAAATATTGAATGATGACATGCCAAGTAGTGAAGGGATGGTGCAAGGTTGGCGAGTGTGGCTCCTGAATGCCTCGGCTTAGTAAGCTAAGAGTTCCAAACAGGTCACAAAGAAGACAGGGGTGTATTCCAATACTGATGGGGAAAGTAGAGTGAGCTGAAGCTGCATACCCATATGTGGATTGATTCACAGGAAGGGAAAGTACGTCTGGGGGTAGGAATAGACAGGAAGTTGACAGAGGAAAAGGAATCAATCACAATGAGCAGGGGCCAAGTGAAGAGAAGATAGGGTAAAGCAGAGAGGGCAACATGCAACTCAGAGGCTACCCCCACTGCTCTTGATTTAAGTTAAAAAATATATTGTTGAAACAAAAAAATGGCATACTTAATGGTAACAGAGTGCCAAAAGAGTCAACATTCTCTTCTCGAGGAAGCTACACTGGCTCCCTCCTTGATGGGCTTTCAGAAGCAGGCTAAAACTTGTTTGTACCAGCAGGCCTTTGGAGAATAATCTGGTCCTCCAACTATGTTATAATTTTGTCATGTATTTGAAACGTTTATGTTTTAATTTTTTAAATTTAATTTTTTTGTACATTTCTTTTCCTAGGTTTTACAATGTATGTTTTAAACTTTGTAAGGCCGCCTTGAGGTCCAGTATTGGGCAAAAGGCGGAATAAAAGTAATAATAATAATAATAATAATAATAATAATAATAATAATAATAATAATAGCTTGCAAGCTAATCCTTTTGACACTCTGTAGCTGCTATTTTGGGACTGTTGACGCAACGCACCTAACACAGTGTTCTCATAACTCAGTGGTTGAGAATGGGTTGTTTTGAACCAGAGGTTATTTGTTGAATTGTGTTGTCTGAATGCAGCCAGGATGGCTTATTCACCAAACTATGTGGCTTATTTTCTCAAACAAGCCACCTTGAGAACCCATGGTTTGGTGTTGAGTTATTCAGGATGGTTAACAAGCCACACCGGCTACGTTCAGACAACACAATATCCCATCCTGTGGAAAACGTTGGGTGTTCAGACAACATACTAACCCATAGTTCAACAAACAATCCATGGTTCAAAACAACCCAAACTCAGCCACTGAGCCCCCTTTTCTTTATCATCATCATCATCATCATCATCATCATCATCATATTTCAATTCTTTTTCAACATCCATGTATGTTGGGGAGAACAGCCCACCAGTGGAGGGGGATAAAAATGACCCACTACTTCAATTGCTAACACCTGCAGGAAAACAAAACTTGGCAATTTACAGTTTTTGTTTCAAATTAGAATACTTATTTACCATACAGCTGTTCAGACCTTCATTTTGAGTAGAATGAACATACTGGAGCAGATCTATTCCTATCCTGCATATTTTTATGTGAAGGTCTGAAGAGTAACAAAGAAATGTAAAAGTCCTATTTTGCAACATCATTTTCCCCCTTGCATACCTCAGCTTAATAAAGGTATCGTCTGCTAGATTTTCTTTGCTTTCTGTTTCATTAGAGAGTGCTCCTGATAACGTTTGCTAGCCTTGCTGAAATGCTTTCATGCCTTGAAAAATTCCTCAGAAGCTTCGCTCAGGCCCAAGCCTCAAAATTAGCTTTGAATTTTTAGTTTAGGCAGAACTTGGTGGCAGTGAAACATCTTTTCTTTTTCTTAAAATGCCTCAGAATTTCATCCATGCAGAAACCCTCAAATTTGCCCTAAAACTCTAGAAGGAATTCAGTGCTAATTTGAAATAATAAATCCCTGAACTGAGGAACTTTCTGTTCCTATTGGCTTGATCCTATTCCCCTTGGTTAATGACAAATGATAATAAGAATAATGAGTCATAACTTTGCTCTCATTGTATACTATCAGAAGGCAAACTAGTGCTCCAAGTCAGGATTATTATTTTAGTTGTGGCAGCAGTGAGAGAATCAGAAGGGAAATCATATTGCTATGGCAATGGGAAAAGATATTGGAAAGGTAAGAGCTATAGGGATACATAGACCGCCAGAAAAAGCAAGGCAAAGAGCCAAGATGTAAATAAGTTTCAAACTAGCATCTAAATAAACCACTTTGCTTCCAGACAAAAGTTTGTAGCAATTTTGAACAAAATGATCTATCGCTTGTAGTGGATTTATAGGCATTGGCTTGTTTTTGCTTGTTTCAGTTCCAAAATAGAGTTTTGGAAGTCAGTCTCTATTATCAAATGTAATGCACAACTGAAAAGCAAAACCAAATGGAAACAATGCTTTGTGGTAGCCTCCCTCAACTTAGGTGCCCTGAAGATGTGTTGGAGGGAAGCCCTATCATCCCAAGGATGATAGGCGTTTGAGTCTAATACATCTGCAGCTAGGGATGTTGGGGAAATCCACAATGGAATCAAATGGGTTCATATTTCTCTGACTCTGACCACTCAGTGGACCGTTTGTTATTCTGGCCAGTGGAGGGCCTGCTGGAGAGCAATTAGGCCCCCATCAAAAGCCAATTCTGCACTCTTGATACAGCTCCTAATCTAAATGCTATTCTAGTTCTAGGTAAATGCTTTGTCCTCATAGCTTTAGTAAGCAGAATTTGACTAACTCAAATACTTTTGGAGCATTTTGAGAAAGATGGAGAATGATCCATATAACGAGGGATGTCGTAGGTGCCCATAGGTGAGTCCAGGAGTCTGACAGCCTTTCCCTTGTCTGCTGCCCTGGACCCAGCTCGTTGGCCTGTAGAACATTCATAGGCCCACTCTTTGAGTGCTCTGCAGCTTGGCCAATGCAGAGGCTGCAAAACCTGCTTATTTCCCACATGGTCTAAATGCCTGCCATAAAGGCCCCATTTTTGCAAGTTTAAAGGAACGAACACAATCCCTTTGTGAATGGGACCTTCACAGGCATGGGAAATATGCAATTTCCAGAGCCTCCAAGAATGGAGGCTCCAGATGAGGGCAGGCAGCATCACAGCTTTGTGGGGTGCTTGCCAGCTCGCTCGGCACCACAAGCAGGGACAGGTGGTGGCAGCTTGGTGGACATCTGACAGAGTCAGATGCAGGTGAGTCCATCCATCCCTACATATAACACTGAATGTATATTGCAGATGGAAGGTGAAATAACGAGATGAGAAAAGAAGATGGATTTAAAATAGGGCCACATTTATTTATGAATACCTGCAAAGGAAGATGGAGGCCTAGGCAGGCATCCTATCTTGGCCAACATCTTGGCCATAATTGGGATCGGGCAATCCATTCATATCCTGACCTGTGACATGTCTCTTATCGTCACCTGTCAGGATTCCCCTTTTGGGGTAGGTAGGCCTTATGATGTCACTCCCCATCAGGTTGCAAAACTCTAAGTGAGTAAAGTTGGCCCAAGAGGTAACCCTTATCCCATCCTCTGCTGCCACAGGACTCCCAGCTGAGGGCCTCAGGTATTACCAATCACCACAATGATGCCTAATGATCACCAACCTTATCCTTGCTCCCCATGCCCACACACCTGCCCCCAGTCAAAATGTGACCAAATACAACCAATTAGCCTAGTTAATACTCCCCTGCTATCTTACAGTGTGAAGTAGGTGAAAAAACTCCCCAAAGAAATGTTTGAGAGCAAAAAAAAAAAAAAATCCTACTTGCCCCCCCCCCCAGGGGCAACTGGTGAACCCACACTGTCTACAGAGAGGGAGGGAGCCATAAAAGATGAAGAGGAGGCAGGGGAGGGTGAGCACTCCTTAAATAGGGCATCCTGTCCCCTCGCCACATTGGTGGCACCAAAATGGAGGCAGCCTATGGCAAGCTGCCACTTGTCTCTCTCCACTCCCCTGCAACACCCAGGCAAGCCGGGCGTGGTTGTAAGGCCTTAATGCAAAAATAATTGCTCAGTACTTCAGCAAGGTTTCACATTCCTAATTTAATACTTCTAACCAATATTCCAAAACAAATAAACAAAAAAGTGCTTGTTAACCATGAAGGATTATCATACATTATTAAAACTAAGCTACACTTGTCATATACATAAACACTGCTTGTGTTTCCCTTATGATTTTGCTATTTCACTCAATTTGCTGGGTTACTTGTTGTATTAAAATTTAAGAGTCTATAATGGTTCTCTAAGTTGCACATGTGCTATCCTTGATAGCAACGGCCTGAATGAATAATCTTAGGGCTGGGAGAGACTTGAAATATTTGAGGAAATAAATACTCCATTTTTTCCTTTGTGTGCTCAAAAATAATAATAATTGAGGGCTCAAAAAGAATGCTCTCAAAAACTATTTGCTCCTTGAACCCTGATTTGAAGAACTGCTGGTAGGAAAACTGCTGGAGTGGGTGGGTGGGGTGCTCATGTCCCAAGAGTCCCCTGGAGAAGGTGGGTTTTTGCCTGCTCCCTCCACCTGCAGCAGTTTCTCCAGGAGCAGTTTCCCCAATGGAGACATCTTTCCCCCCCCCCCATAAGTTTCAAAAGGGGCTGCTTTGAAGGGCTGCACCTGGTCCATGAGCAGAATCAAGAGGGATACTCACAA
Organism: Elgaria multicarinata webbii; assembly: GCF_023053635.1. Lineage (NCBI taxonomy): Eukaryota > Metazoa > Chordata > Lepidosauria > Squamata > Anguidae > Elgaria > Elgaria multicarinata. Next base: position 14,849,907 of record NC_086175.1, on the reverse strand, counting down.
ACATTATCCTTAAAAAACAGAGGTTAGTTTGGCAGAGTATGGCCTTTGCTAGACCGGGCTTTATCACTGGGCAAGCCCCGGGATCATGACACACAGGGGATCCCGGGATCAGGGAGGGATCATCCCTCCCTTGTCCCGGGATAGAGCCCTTCCCTTTGGGCCTGCTTTTTCCATGGTCCTGGGCTGAGCCCGAGACCACAGAACACCCATTGCCATGGTTTGACCCGGCTCCATGCAATTACTCGCACAGAGCCAGGAGCTGCACCCATCAGGTTAAAATTGAAAAAAAAAAAACACTTATCTTTAGCACACAACCGTTCATGCGCTCCTTCCTCTTTAAAAATAAAAATGGTGGGCGCAACGCCTCCCTTCCTGAGGTCATCATGCCTCACGTGTAAACACAATGTGAGATCTTTCCTCGTCCGCTGTAGGTCTAGGTAAGGCCTATGTTTAAGGCAGAGGTTGGCAAAAGGTAGATTTCCAGAAGCCCCTGTCAGCATGGTCAATAGTAAGTAATGCTGAGAGCTGAAAACATATGGAAGTCTACTTCCTGCCCATTTCTGATTTAAGGCACAGACTGGTCATCATCATAGAGATGGAGAAGAGCAGATTTTCTAAACTGACTGAAGCTCTATTCAGCCATTAGGGAGGGAAAAACAATTTACTTCAACATGCATACAGGATGGTCTGCATTGAGTAGCTCCTGCCTGCCAATGTTATTTGCACTGTTTAGCTCTTCCCTCAGGTATGTGCATACAGAGTGCAAACATCTGTAAGGGGAGGCATTTGCACATACAGCTGTATCCTCAGAGGCCTCCTTGCAAGCCTGTGGGGTTGCAGCTCATATGGAAGCTTCCATCCATATAGCTGAATGCACAAAGTCCCCCGTGCAGGCATTCACATAATATACATAAATGCCTGGGGGAGGAGCTAAATGACACATATTTCAATGGGGTGGGATCACTTGGTGTGGGCCCATCCCTCTCCCTTGTTGAGGTAAAGTCAATTATTTAGAGAGAGGCAAAGATACAGTTAAATGAAAAGTGAGCAAGAGGAAGGTTACAATAGGCTAAAGACGGCCAGAAAATGGTCAAGGGTTAGTTGTTATAACACTGATCTAATTCAGATTAAAGCAACCCAAAACTCCTTGCAACAGTTTAAAATGTTGAAAGTAATTAACCTGCAATTATCCTCTAAATATCTCACCATCCTAAGGTAAGCCCAAATCTGAAAACAGTTACAGCTGCATACAGTGAAACAAAGTGAATTGCCGTTTAATGAAAGTTGAAGAGGCAGAGTACAAATGTGTGCAGCCAAATTGCTTGAAGGAGGGAAAGTCAGGGGATTATTTCAAATGAAAGTGGCTTGAATTGTTCCAGACACAGAACAAGAGCCAAAAAGGTTCTCCTAGTTGGAAAGGGTGTTGCCTTAAGCAATGACATTTGAATGGAAGGATTCTCTTTAATGTCAGAGTTCTACAAATTAAAGTATTCACTTGTTAAGGTGTTGTTGTTTTCTTCCCCTATTAGGGAAGAAGTTACGAATACTAATCAGAATTCACTTGGAATCAAAGGGGAATAAAAAACAAACAAACCCATTGACAGCAAAAAAGTTCACCAATACACCAACAGCCCAACAATTGAAGGCCTGAGGCCTAGGGCATGTCTACACCAGCCATTTATCCCGGGATCATCCCTGTGCATTCAAATGGCACACAGGGGATCCTGGAAACAGGCTGGGATGATCCCTCCATTTTCCTGGGATAATTCTTAGGTGTAGAAAGGGCCCTAGTTTACAGTTGAATGGTCTACTCCTGAGGCCACACAACGGAGACAGAAATCCTAAACACATTTACTAGGGAGTAAGACACCTTGTACATAAAGGCACTTGCTTCTGAGTAAACATGTATAGGATTGCATGATAAATGTGTGACCTGAAAAAACAAGTGACAATAACCCTAATCAGGCATTAGGAATATGTTGAGATTAAACCCATGAGCAGAAGAAACCCCATTTCAATCGGGTTTCAGGCCTGGTTTTTGAACGGAAACTGCCTTGGTCACCCTGTGGGATGACCTCTGTCGGGAGAGGGACAGGGGGAGTGCGACCCTGTTGGTTCTCCTAGACCTCTCAGCGGCCTTCGATACCATCGACCATGGTATCCTTCTGGATAGGTTGTCTGATTTGGGAGTTGGAGGTACTGCGTTGCAGTGGTTCCGCTCCTACTTGGATGTCCGATTCCAGAAGGTGGTGCTGGGGGATTATTGCTCTGTGCCGTGGCACCTAAGCCATGGGGTTCCGCAGGGCTCTATTTTATCCCCTGTGCTGTTTAACATATACATGAAGTTGCTGGGGGAGGTTATCCGGAGATGTGGACTGAGGTGTCATCAATATGCGGATGATACCCTGCTCTACCTTTCCTTTTCATCAAACCCAGGTGAGGCAGTGACTGTTCTGAACCAGTGCCTGGGCACGGTAATGGACTGGATGAGGGCTAACAAACTGAGACTCAATCCAGACAAGACGGAGGTACTGTTAGCGGGTGGTTCATTTGTCCGGCGAGGTGATGTTTGCCCTGTCCTGGACGGGGTTGCACTCTCCCTAAAGAATCGGGTCCGTAGTTTGGGGGTGCTCTTGGATCCAGAACTGTCACTTGAGGCACAGGTGAACTCAGTGGCAAAGAGCACCTTTTATCAGCTTAGGCTGATATACCAACTGCGCCCTTATCTGGACAGAGATAGCCTAGCTACAGTTATCCATGCTCTGATAACCTCTGGTTTGGATTACTGCAATGCGTTATACGTGGGGCTGCCTTTGAAAATGGTCCAGAAGCTTCAGCTGGTACAAAACAGGGCAGCCCGTTTACTAACAGGGACTGGCTGGCGAGATCACATTACGCCAGTCCTTTTACAACTTCATTGGCTGCCAGTCCAGGTCCGGGCCTGATTCAAAGTGCTGGTATTGACATTTAAAGCCCTAAACGGTTTGGGGCCAGGTTATTTGAAGGAACGCCTCCTCCCATATGTACCTACCCGGACCTTAAGATCATCTACAGGGGCCCTTCTCCGTGAGCCCCTGCCAAAGGAAGTGAGGCAGGTGGCTACTAGGAGGAGGGCTTTCTCCACTGTGGTACCCTGGTTGTGGAACGAGCTCCCCAGAGAGGTCCGCCTGGCGCCTACACTGTACTGCTTTCGTCGCCAGCTGAAGACCTTTTTATTCACTCAGTATTTTAACACTTAATTTTAAATTAAATTTAAATTATACTGTTTTAACTCTGTATTTTAACCTTATATCAATTTTGTTGCGTGGTTTTATCCTGGTTGTGCTTTTTATACTGTATTTTGTATTTGTGTTTTTAACCTGTTGGTTGTTTTATGATGGTTTTAATTTTTGTGAACCGCCCAGAGGTTCGGCTATTGGGCGGTATAAAAATGTAATAAATAAATAAGAAAAAGCCTTGCTCCACCCGCTTCTCATGCAGTTCTGTCACCCTCTACATATGGAAGATGAAGGGAAGAGACTCCTATCTTTGTAGAGATTTCCTCCATAATTTTGAAATAAGAGTTAAAAATTGTATGATGGAGCTCCTCGTTTCCCAGTTCCTTCTGATTTACCATTAGATGGAATTGATTACCCAGATGTTCCTTCACGCTCATTCTTCAAAATTTAGAAAATGTAACTGTAAATTAATTCTTTGATGAATCTAATGATCGACTCTTTCTGGTTTTCTGCTATTTTCCTTTTCTGTCTCACAATCTTCACGTATTTAATTGTCTCTGAACGAATCAATACGTGCTCATTTTGGTCTGCCTATGCTAGAAGTAGATCCCATGTATATTTATTTTCATTTGAGAATCCAATCTTTATTTGTCAATGATTTTTGTGCTCAAATTTTTGATTCTAATATACAGTTAATTCTAATATGCACTCAAAATAATATAGATAGTAACAACCTCATGAGGGGGACGATGATTAAAAACATGATTAGTAGGGGTGTGCACGGACCCCCCGCTCCGCTTCACTTGCAGATCCGCCATTTTTCGGAGCGGGTCGCTCCGCCCCGCCCCCGCTCCGCCCACTTCCGCTCCGCTCCGCTCGGAGCTCCGGATCGGATCCGGAGCTCCGTTTTTGCCCCCCCATAGGGTTGCATTGAAAGCTAAAAAAGTAAACAACTTTTTTTCCGTTGAAGTTAGAAACCTCACGTTTGGCACCATGACACCTCATGGGCGTATACACACACACGCCAAGTTTCAAGGCAATCCCATCATCCCCTGATTTTTGGCGAATTTTTGAAAATCGGGCACCCCATTCACACCCCTTGGGATAGCTCCGTCAATTTGCATGTTAGAAACCTCAAACTCGGCACCAGGGCAGCTTATCCATGTGTCCACATGCACGCCAAGTTGCAAGCAAATCCCATCATCCCCTGATTTTTGGCGCGGCTCTACCCTCTAACGCACCTCCCATAACCCTAATTCACACCCCTTTAGATAGCTCCGTCAATTTGCACGTTAGAAACCTCAAACTCAGCACCATGATAGCTTATCCACGTGTCCACATGCACGCCAAGTTTCAAGGCAATCCCATCATCCCCTGATTTTTGGGGAATTTATGAAAATCGGGCACCCCATTCACACCCCTTGGGATAGCTCCGTCAATTTGCATGTTAGAAACCTCAAACTCGGCACCAGGGCAGCTTATCCATGTGTCCACATGCACGCCAAGTTGCAAGCAAATCCCATCATCCCCTGATTTTTGGCATGGCTTAACTCACCCCAAATTGTCCCATTCTACAACTACGTCAATTTGCACGTTAGAAACCTCAAACTCAGCACCATGATAGCTTATCCACGTGTCCACATGCACGCCAAGTTTCAAGGCAATCCCATCATCCCCTGATTTTTGGGGAATTTATGAAAATCGGGCACCCCATTCACACCCCTTGGGATAGCTCCGTCAATTTGCATGTTAGAAACCTCAAACTCGGCACCATGAGAGCTTATCCATGTGTCCACATGCACGCCAAGTTGCAAGCAAATCCCATCATCCCCTGATTTTTGGCGCGGCTTAAACTTTTTAACTCACCCCAAATCAAGTCCCATTCTACAACTACGTCAATTTGCACGTTAGAAACCTATCCTTTGGTCCCATGACAGCTTACCCATGTGTCCCCATGGACACCAAGTTTCAAGGCAATCCCATCATCCCCTGATGTTAGGGGAACTTTTGAAATTTGAACACTCCAGTATGTCAGGGATTTAAAGTTGCAATTGCAGACAGCTCAATGGGGCCAGTTCCAAGGCAATCCCAACATGCCACGAGATAACCCTAAATCTTCTGGCACATTTGAAAAAGGGATTATTGAATTTGATAAAGTCTAAGTGAGCGCAGGAAGGACTTCTCCCCTTAGTCAAAGCAAGACACATACACCATCGCTGCAAGGCGGGAAGGGGAGAAGGGAGGGAAAGCAGGCAGGCAGCATGCATTGTAGTGCCGCAAGGATGGCTTGAGCACTAACGCATAGCAAACCAACCCATAAGTGGGCGCAAAGTGAGGCAAAGATGGCTGGTTCTTTCTTTCTAAGCCAGCAGTTACGCCTTGAGGGGCACAGAGGAGGACGATTGGGAGCAAACCAGGCACCAGGCGGGCAGAGAGGCAGGCAGAGTAGGCGAGGAGTCAGTCCTGGCAGATGCCCCACCACAGCAGCACCCCGGGGGAGGCGGGCAGACAGGCAGGCAGGCATGGGTTGGCGGGCCCAGAAAAGCTGGTACCTTGCACAAGTAAGCCATAGATCTGTGGGGGAGTCAGTCCCAGCAGATCCAGCTACCTCACAAGGATGGCTCCCAGGCAGGCGGGCAGGCGCCTCCACTGTAGTGGCTGTGCTCAACTCGGCGGGCGCACTACAAGACGAGTTGAAGTGAGAGCTCACTTCTCAGGAAACGTAGTGGCTGTGCTACGGGAGATCGGTGGACTGCTGGAGCTTAGCTTTTTCTCTGAGGGGAAGTCCATGAGTTGAAGTGACAGCTTGCTTCTCAAAGACAGGGTTACAGCGGAAGAGGGGTGGGACGAGACCGGGGAGACAAGCTCGACCAGTGACTACTACTAATCCCCACATCCTGGAGGACCACAGCATCCCACACAAAGTGGCTGTGGTGAAGTCAATGGCTGTCATGAGTCGAAGTGAGTGCTGACTTCTCAGGAGGAAACTTAAACTGTCCCTAGTATGCACTAAGTGGCTGTGCTATGGGAGTTCGGTGGACTGTTGGAGTACCAGCCGCAATTGGGGAAGTGAATGAGTTTCAGTGAAAGGTTGCTTCTCAAAATCAGCACACAGATCAAGGACTCCATTTGATCCCCGAGCTATCTAAAGGGTGACCCGTGGACTGCTGGAGTTTTCCTCCGGTTCCCGGTGGCTGGGATGGGTCTCGGCTTCTCAAAGCCATGGCACTGCTGCATATGCAGTGCAGCTTCTCGAAAGAGAGCTGTCCCACGGAAAAACGGTGCATTACTGGAGCTTAGCTTTTTCTCAAAGGGGAAGTCAATGAGTTGAAGTGAAAGGTTGCTTCGGAAGTCTATGGCTTTCATGAGTTTCAGTGACAGCTTGCTTCTCAAAGAGGGCGTTACAGCGGAAGAGGGGTGGGACGAGACCAGGGAGAGGAGCTCGACCAGCTGCTGCGACTAATCCTCACCCACATCCTGGAGGACCACAGCATCCGCAGTAGTGGCTGTGGTGAAGTCAATGGCTGTCATGAGTTGAAGTGAGTGCTCACTTCTCAGGAGGAAACTTAAACTGTCCCTATGCACTAAGTGGCTGTGCTATGGGAGTTCGGTGGACTACTGGAGTACCAGCCGCAATTGGGGAAGTGAATGAGTTTCAGTGAAAGGTTGCTTCTCAAAATCAGCACACTGATCGGGTCACCCAGAGGTCCACAGCCTCTACGTAGTGGCTGTGCTGAAGTCAATGACTTCCATGAGTTTAAGTGAAAGGTTGCTTCTCAAAGGCGAGGACTTGCCTGTTTCATTTTCGCAGCGAGACAGGCAGCTGCAGTAACACTCACAACCACACACACAAGGACAGCTTTTGCACAGAGGCTCATGAGTTCAAGTGACAGCTTACTTCTCAAAACCATACTTCGGGATCAGGGAGTACGTCTTCCACTCCCAGGGCACTCCAAAGGGCGACCCGTGGACTGCTGGACTTTACCTCCCTCAGTTGGGGAAGTGAATGATGAGTTTAAGTGAAAGCTTGCTTCTCAAAGACGGGTTACAGCAGAAGGGGAAGAGGAAGAGGATGAGACTGAGGAGAGAGAGGTTGCTTCGGAAGTCTATGGCTTTCATGAGTTTCATGAGTTGAAGTGAGTGCTCACTTCTCAGGAAAATTAAACTGTCCGTACACACTAAGTGGCTGTTCTATGGGCGATCGGTCGACTGCTGGAGTACCTCCCACACATAGGGGAAGTCCATGAGTCGAAGTGAAAGCTCACTTCTCAGATAACTTGAATTGCGAGACTGGGGAGAGACGCTCGGCCAGCTGCTGCAACTAATCCTCCTCACCCACATCCTGGTGGAACAAAGCATCCACCGAGAAGTGGCTGTGGTGAAGTCAATGGCTGTCATGAGTCGAAGTGAAAGCTCACTTCTCAGGAGGAAACTTAAACTGTCCCTATGCACTAAGTGGCTGTGATATGGGCGTTCGGTGGACTGTTGGAGTACCAGCCGCAATTGGGGAAGTCCATGAGTTGAAGTGAGTGCTCACTTCTCAGGAAAATTAAACTGTCCGTACACACAAAGTGGCTGTGGTATGGGCGATCGGTGGACACCTGGAGTACCACCCGCACATAGGGGAAGTCCATGAGTTGAAGTGACAGCTTGCTTCTCAGGAGGAAACTTAAACTGTCCCTACGCACTAAGTGGCTGTGCTATGATGATGATGATGATATAGATATACAGCAATTCCACCACTTGTCTTGACTCTTTGCACACCAAGCAGGTGGAAGTAGAAATGGAGTCATGGCAAATCCCCTTAACCAGATTCCTCCAACATCCCTGCCAAATATGTATCCCAATCCAGATATGAACGAGAATGCATTCCAAATCTGCCTCTCATTGTAACTAATGCAGAACAAGTGGCACAACATCTCACTTGGAGGAAGTATCTTATTTACTCTCACAGTTCCTGGTATGTGCATGGAAGCCACATTCTATGTGTAGAACTCCTTGCCTGGATTGATATAGATATAGATATAGATATAGATATATGTGTGTGTGTGTGTGTGTGTGTGTGTGTGTGTGTGTATCCCTCTAAATACCTCACAACAAGGATTTCATTAAAAGCGTGACTTCAAAATAATATAGTATATCCTCACAATCTAATATTAGTGGCAAACCATTATCAATCATGTCTAACACTTCCTTTTCAGAGTCCATATTGGAAGTCATGATGTCTATGACGTCAGAAGCCCTATTTTATTTATTTACAATATTTATATTAGGGGTGTGCACGGACCCCCCGCTCCGCTTCTCATCCAGATCCACGATTTGTGGATTGGGCCACTTCGCTCCACCCCCGCTCCGCCCATGTCCGCTCCGCTCCGCTGCGGAGCTCCGGATCTGGATCGGAGCTCCGTTTCCCCCCCCATAGGCTTGCATTAAGCTAAAAAAATATACAACTTTTTTTATGTGAAAGTTAGAAACCTCAGGTTTGGCACCATGACACCTCGTGGAGGTATACACACGCACGCCAAGACTCAAGGCAATCCCATCATCCCCTGATTTTTGGGGAATTTATGAAAATCGGGCACCCCATTCACACCCCTTTCGATAGCTCCGTCAATGTGCATGTTAAAAACCTCAAACTCACCACCATGATAGCTTATCCAGGGATACACACGCACGCCAAGACTCAAGGCAGTCCCATCATCCCCTGATTTTTGGGGAATTTATGAAAATCCAACACCCCATTCACACCCCTTTCCATAGCTCCGTCAATGTGCACGTTAAAAACCTCAAACTCACCACCATGATAGCTTATCCAGGGATACACACGCACACCCAGACTCAAGGCAGTCCCATCATCCCCTGATTTTTGGCGGGGCTTAAACCTGCAGACAGCTCAATGGGGCCATTTCAAAGGAAATCCCAAGATGCCATGAATTTGGGAGTAGAGATCATCAACCTAATATGAATCTTCTTCCACACTTGAAAAATGGATTTGGAACTTCCAAAAGTCTAATTGAGCGCAGGAAGGACTTCTTCCCTGAGTCAAAGCCAGACACAAATAACCTCCCTGCGAGGTGGGCAGGGGAGGAGGGAGGGAAGGCAGGCAGGCAGCAGACATTTCTGGGGGCATAAGGAAGTGAGCCAAGGATAAGCCAGTAATGCATATAAAATGGAATAAATAAATAAATGAAAGAGGGGTGGAATTAAAAGCAGCAGTGTTGCTGAATAAACAACAAGAAGAACTTTTTTAAAAAGGCTATATCTGTCTTTTACCAGCAATAGGGGGACGTGCCCAGGGGAGGGGGAATCATCGGCCAATTTAACTGGTCCTGTCTAAGAACCAGTCTTATAAGAAGCAACGCTGTCAGTTCAACTCATGAAAGCCATTGCTCCACCACGAGAGCTCTACTAAGGAGTAAAGCTCTCACTTCAACTCATGATAGGCATTGCTCCACCGGGTTACTCTCTTTGGAGGGCTCTCATAGCCCTCTAAGTACAGGAGAGAGTGGGGGCATGTCCACATGGCATGCCCTAGGGGAGCTCATCCCCTTGCACCACATCTTTTCAGTTGTTCCCCAAAGTTAGGGTGGGTAGCAGTGCTCTCTTATTATTGGCTTAGTATATGATTTCAGGTTGTGTTTGTGCATTTGGTGGGGCTACTGTTTTAAAAAACACTGGGAAAAGTCCGTTCAGACTAAGAAAGAGAAGTTCCCAGAATCCCAAGTTACCTGTTTTGCCTATACCCTCCTCCAACTTTGGGATCATGTGATCATGACCGGGAGTTGACTCTGCCCCTCAGCAATCGAAACAGGTAACCTTTTTCCCGCCTTTACCTTCTCTTCGCCGTGCTTCTATGGGTCCCCGGTCTGCTTCTATTCCGCCTCTGGGCAAGGCGGAGCAGGCCAATTCGCTCCTGCTTCTACGCTTATAATCGGAGCGGAGCACATGCCTAATTTATATATCACTCCATATATAAAATAGATATAGGAATAAAACAGTAAAAAGGATTTAAAAAGCAAATTAAAATTCAATTTAAAACAGAATACAAAAACAAATGTTGGCTGGCCAGATGAATACTTCCTGGAGAACAGCTGTTTTCAGGAGGCACCAGAAGCAGCACAGTGGTGGCACCAGCCTGGCCTCCAGGGACAGGGAGCTCCAAAGAGGAGTAGCTACAGTTGGGCCATAAGTCCATGTGGAATCACCAGGCACATGCCCTCTGATGGACCTCAGTGACCGGGCAGTTTAGTAAGGGAGAAGGCCCTCTTTCTCAGGTATTTTAGTGTTCCTTAACTGTGTAGGATATAAAACATGAGGAGTGGGAACGTACTAGCCCTGTGCCCTCCAGAAACATTTCCTTTGCCGCCTTCAGTTAGAGGGCAACGTTCAAAAAAGGATTGACACCCCTATCCATGAAGGCTTTCAGTGAAATTTTCAACACTGACTTTCCATTATTACAGATCATGTGGAGAGCCTCCCTAGAAAGAGGAAGCTCTCATTTGGGGAACATCACTCCCAGCAGCAGAGTGTGACAGAAATCCATGAGGAAGGGATGAGGCTAGCACACACCCCTGGCTCCTGTGTTTACCCTATACAGTTAGGTTACACATGAGTGGGGATTACACTTTAAGATTGGGGAATGGTTTGCTGATTTGACTCTAACAGGTGATGTGATGGTTGCAGGTTTCAGTGCCCCCTAGACCCACTGTGAGCAAGGAAGTAGAAGACAATTGTTAAACCTCCATTTTTGTGAACTGCCCAGAGAGCTCCGGCTGTTGGGTGGTATAGAAATGTAATAAATACATAAATAAATAAATTTCTGAAAAGATAAAATCCAACTGTTAACTTAGAACTGTTTCCATCCTAGTGAGACCAGACAGGTTCCTTGGACAGAGGAAAAACCAAAGTAGACATAAACTAGGCAGTATTTATATTAACAAAGCTGGAGTTAATTTTAGCTACTATATAATTTGTTAAAAAAAGTCAAAAGAAGCCGAATTGGGTTGAAGGGGACAAATAGTAGCTGAAGGGGACGGATGCTCAGAGAATGCAGCTGGTATAAAATCCTTTTCCTCCAGTGCAGAGTTGTACTGTAGGACAGCTAAATTTGGCATTCTCCACATCAATCAATCAATAATTTTAAAAAGTATAATTATCTTGTGTTTCTTGAGTGCTCAAAGCACTTCACATGCATTGCCTCATCAATTCTTACAACAACTCTGTAGGGGTGGTCAATATTATTATCTCCATTAGGGGCTTGCCTAAAGCTATCTAATGAGCTCATGATTGAGGTGAGATTTGAAATGGGGACTTCCTGGCTCCCAGATGACATATTTATTTAAATACTACCATCCTTAACACTTTGTATTTGATACTTTGATGGTTGGAGAATTTACTAGGTATAACCTGCACTCTAAAATTAGACAAGGCACATCTCCCCTGACTTATTAATAGACACAACTCTCTGAGAATTAGAAGTATATTTTTTCAGTCAGGTATTAACTTGTGCCGGCATCAAATGAGCTTTGAGGATGAGTAATGTTAATGAGGATAGTAGAGAAAGGTGAACTACAGTAGATAGCATTAATCTTGCCAGTTGGTCTATGCCAGAAATTTCATGTTAAGGAGCAGCGACAATGAAGAATTGCAGGTAAAGCCAGTACTTTTTCATATTGTCAGTAGCCATGTAAAAGGACTCTGTTATGTTTGGTTATATGAAATATGGAGGATCCTACAATGGTGAATTTTAAAGGAATTATAAATTATTATTATTATTATTATTATTATTATTATTATTATTATTATTATTATTATTGCATGACACTGTATATTTCCTTTTCTCTCTAGAGGTGTCCAATAGACTATAGGAAGTCTGCAATACCTGTGACCTACCAAGTTTGGTGCCGCCCACGAAAAATGCATAGTGGTCAACCAGGAGATCAATCGAATTCTTGGGTTCAGATAAAGTTGGTTGCCCTTAGGTTCCATAGCAATCAGTAGACAATTTAGTCATGATTTCAGGCCCATAGTTTTCAACTGAAACCATGTGTAACTAACATACAACGTTTCCTGCATGGAGTAAAATAGCCTGTAAGATAGAGAGCTATATGCAAGCTTTTACTCTGATGCTCTAATTTCTGTACTTTTCTGGATACTGCTTGCATAATCCAGAAAATAGCAAGTTTAGACAAAGACCCAGTTAAGTATTCATAGGACTTCAGCCTTACTAATATTCCTAGCTGAGTCACATTTGAACACATCTCCTGCTCCAGCATACTGTCCACACTAAAATAGTAGCTTACATCACTTCTGAATTTTGTTGTTTCAAGAAACCATATGAATGCCCAACATAGCACTCAGGCAATGGAACAACTGAAAGAACAGAAACAGTGTATTCAGAGGTTTTTTTGACGGTGTGTGTGTATATTTATTTTCTTTTGGTAATACAACAGCTTGCATTGTGCTAGGATCACCTAAACAAAAAGAGATACTGTTAGACATTAAGTGGCTAGCATTCACCTGCAAAATGAAAAATGAATCTTTCTCAGGAAAGGCGGCCTCATTTCTGGGAACAGGCATCAGAATGAAGAGCCATTCTTCATGTCTCTGTGATTTGTTTGCCCACAACTATGGCTGGTTTTGTACATGCAGGTTCTTGTTGTGATACATATTTTTGGACTGTGAGAGCTGATGTCGCCCCAAAAGCAATTTTATCTGGCCAAACCTTAATCAAGATCTAGTAAAAAGTTTGGCTACAGTCTCACCCTCTTGGGAAAGAGGACAAAAGATTTCTCAACTTGTAAAAAAAAAGAATGTAGTTCACACTTTTACAATTAATTTTCAAAATCCCCTCTTGATTGCCATGCAATGCCTTCCATAGCTGAGAAGTCCTTATAGGTATAGCAGGGCTTCCCAATCTTTTAGGGTCAGTGAGCATATTTAAAATTTTGAGAGAACACCAGGGGTACACTCACAAAATGGTTGCCATCAGGTGGTTGCCCATTCATTAAATGACTACCATGGGGTGGCATGGCCATTCACAAAACACTAAATTCCCAGAAGGCAAACTGGTAAGGGGAAAAGAAAAGAAACTTCTGCATGAACCTCAGTTACTAGGCAGAAAATGGGCTGTGAATGCTTGCAAGGCTCACAAGTGCTCAGCAGCTGCCCGTCCTGACTTCTGGCCCTCCCCCCTTCCTGTGTTAATGATGACTGCTGCATTAATGGTGGCCGCCATTAACCCAGCAGGGGGAAATGTGCAATTTTTTGGAGCCTTTGGAGATTGTGCATTCTCCCCTGCCCTGCATCAATGAGGACTTTGAAGGCTCTATTAACAACTTTAAGGCCCTCACTGGTGCAAAATGGGGGGAAACACATGTTCTCTGATGCCTCCAGAAATTGTGCATCCCTCCTTCCACACTGTCTTTTACCCAATAAGCACCTGGGGGGACGACGACAAACATGCGATTTCCAGAGACACTTGGGCACAGGATCTCACAAACACTTGGCACAGTGTTCCAATTAGGGGTGTGCACGGACCCCCCAATCCGCTTCGGGCCCGATCCTCTTCACACCGCTTTGCCCGTCTCCCGCTCCGCGGAGTGAGATCTGGCTTTGCCGCCGTCACTATATGGACGGTGGCGGCGGCGCAAGAGAAACCACCCACCCACCCCACCCCCTTACCTTCCTCTGTCGCGGGATTCAATTGAGGCCCCAGTTGAAGCCGGAAGAGGCCTCGTCCTTCACTTCCAGCTTCAACCGGGGCCTCAATTGAAGCCCACGACGGAGGAAGGTAAGTGTCCCTCCTCCCTGCTCCCTTACCTGGTGCCGCCGCCACCGCCGGATGGATGGTGGCACCGGTGGTGTCAGGTAGGCCAGACCCTGCCCCTGCCCCCGCCCCCTTACCTTCCTCCATTGTGGGATTCAGTTGAGGCCCCGATTGAAGCCGGAAGAGGCCTCGGCCTTCACTTCCGGCTTCAACCGGGGCCTCAATTGAAGCCCGCGATGGAGGAAGGTAAGCGTCCCTCCTCCCTGCTCCCTTACCTGGTGCTGCCGCTGCCGCTGCATGGATGGTGGCACCGGCAGCGCCAAATTAGTCCCCCTCCCCCCCACTTACCTTCAGGCGAAGCTCCGAATTGAGGCGATCCTCTTCGCCTTGATCCGCAGCCCCCCGACTCTCTTCGCCTCAGCCTTTTCCAGAGGTGAATTAGGCCGCCTCGCTCCTGCTTCTCTGAACCAAAGAGAAGCAGAGCACATCCCTAGTTCCAATTACATCCAACTGGGTCTCCAAGGGCTGCATGTAGGGAGCCCACTAACCTCACAGACCCAGACAGATGTTCATTCCATCCCTAGGCAGAAGTGGAGGCTGAGCTCCAAAACACAAAACAACTCTTTTGAACCCCAATAAATGTGGCACTGGAGGGTGACACTTTACTTTGCAGCATGCCAGCCTCCCATACATACATACACACACACACACACACACACACACACACACACATATATATATATATATATATATATATATATATATATAGAGAGAGAGAGAGAGAGAGAGAGAGAGAGAGAGAGAGAGAGTAAGAAATAAAATAAGATAACCAGAAGGAGCAGGGAACATGGTGGGCAGCAAGAGAGGTGTCCAGAGGTACCACACTGAGGACCTCAGAGCTACAGAGTGCCAATTTTGTTTTTAGAGTTTGACCATCTGCAAAGAATGCAAGTCAAAATGCACATCCAGTTCCAGTGTCACTGTGTAAAGCTTAGAAGAACCTCTGAGAATAAAGATGACCAGGCTCTCTTTGGGGTATGACCAGCTACTGAAATCTTCATATTCCATGTGTAAATGTTGTGATTGATCTATCCACTTTTGGATTTACTACATGATGATATAGTGTATTTTCCATTCATCCCGTAAGGAAGTGGAGGTGGTCACAGGACACCATGACCTTAGGCCACCATCTCTTTTGCACCAAGTTGTTACTGATCATGTTTAAACCACAGTTATGTAGCCACTATGGTTAGGCCCTAGTTTATCAGTCTCTGGTGTCTGTGTCTTTATTCCATGCTTCCTTCTCCACTCACAACCAAACTATATACAGAGGCCTTCATAAAGAGCAGGTATATCAGGGCTTGCTGCCTTGCTTTCTCAGTAGTAAATGCTTAAATTGACTGATGATTTGGAAAGCTTGCAAGAAAAGGTGTGTCTTTACCTGTCAGAAGAAACACGTTCAAGATGTTGCAGGATGACTTTTCCTAGCAGGGTCTTACCTAAGACAAACACCACCCCAGAGAAGGCCCAGCTCTGCATCCCCAGCAATTGATGTAGGAAGGGATTTGGAACAAGGCAGCCGTGTCCCATTAACTGAATGACCTTCAAGCCCTTCTGAATTCTGCATTCAGTCAACAAACATCCTTTTTAATTGATTGCACTATTTCAGTCCATGGTGGAAAAAATGGAGCAACTATTTGACTCCACTTTAATGTATTTTTATTAATTATTTTTGGTTGCTCCTGAGTACTAAAAATAACACAGATCCTAATAAGGGGTTTGATTGTGGCAGAAGTGTAGCAAAGCA
Source organism: Elgaria multicarinata webbii (assembly GCF_023053635.1). Taxonomy (NCBI): domain Eukaryota; kingdom Metazoa; phylum Chordata; class Lepidosauria; order Squamata; family Anguidae; genus Elgaria; species Elgaria multicarinata. Next base: position 14,834,114 of record NC_086175.1, on the reverse strand, counting down.
GTTAGTTCTGCAAATTAGATAAATGTTCTGGAAAGTGCGTCTCCTACCACCCTGTGGCAGTTTAGAATCATTGCATATTAACACACCTCATTAAACTTACTCAGCTTAATAGATACTTCTCTAATGAATTTATGCATTAATCAGCATTTATTTTTTATTTTTTAAAAAGTTGCCCAACAAAGTGCTGATGAAATGGGAAATATCTGGATCCAGACATGCTGCCATTTCCCTGCTTTTTAATAGAGTTGGTAGCACTAATTTGAGAGCAAGGTTACAGAGCTGTACTTATAATTATCTGATCTCCTACCATTATATCCATGTAAAGGTTTTGAGCATTTCTTCACTGACAATCCAAAATTAGCATTCCTGCTTCTACAAATTGGCATACCTTTCTTTGTTCATTCCTTCCAAGAGAAGTATGCCTCATGAGTTAGATTTACAAATCTTAAACAGCAGCCTGCCTGGATGTCTGTTCCCCATTTCCCTCCACTTTTGTTCAGGGTATTTTTAAAGTAGGAATAGAAGATACAGGAGAAAGGGGAGAAAGGCCATATTACAATGGCAGACAGCATGCTTTACCTCCTGAAGGAGCCAGTGTCAACCCCCATAAATCTAGGAAAGAATCAAACCTGACAACCTGAAGAGCCGCTGCAGGTAGATGGCCAATGGTCCATCTCGTCGTAAGGAAGCTTCCTATGTAATAACAGAAGGGGAGTGGGGGACGAAGTTGGAGATTGTATTAAAATATCTAGAGAGGGTTGCAATGTTGAAGGATGGGATTAAAGGTTTTAAAAAGACTGAGGACCACTGCCCTAGAATATGGTGTAAGATATGAAGCGTATGGTGTGAGACATTACAAGTAAGAAGAGGACAAGTTGGTATTTAATCTTTGTGATGTATGTTAGACTGAAGCATAGTACCAGTTCATATTCCCAGTGGGCAGCACTCCATTTTGTCTGGTGACAGGTCAGTAACGCACATCTCATCACATATGTGACTGGCACTCTCATGTGCATGATACTGGAATTCATGTGATTTCTCTCCCTATAATCAGTGAAATTCAACACAAACACTGGTAGAACTTCAGTGTGGAACAACAATGGCCAGTCCAAAGAATTTTCCAGCTTGAAGCAGAATTGCAAATGATACCTCCCTGCCACCCAGACCCAAGAGAATGTGTATACTCCCTAATACTAACCAAGGCTGCCCAATTTATTTTGGAACCCAAGGCAGAAAAGGAGGTCCATCACATGACGTTGTCTGCCTCTCATGTGCCTTCCACCCCTTCTGGCCTTCCTTGCATCACAAGAAAAAACAGAAAAAGTCCAGTTGCTGCTCTCTCCTGCTATGTGTGGGAGAAGCAGCATGATTACAACACCCAACTGAATGGGCCTTGTGCTCCTTCCTTGCTTACTTCCTGTTTTCAAACAGGAAGTAACTGAGCAACGACGGAGAAGTGACGGTAGCCAGCATTTTTTCCTAGGTGTGATGGAGCTCAATATTTAAGTAACAAACAATTTGTTGTTTTCGTGTTACCCAACAGTGATGGCCCAAGTTAAGTTGAATACAGAGTTCCCCAACACAACAGTCTTTCCATTACATCAAATTGATTCTTATGCAAGAAGCCGCAAAGTACTTGAGGTTCACAGCGGCATATCTGTGGCTGTCATCTCTAGAGACAGCAATGATGGCTGAGGGTTTCTCAGTTTCTTTGCACAGACCACATCAGTGGTTTGGGATGTAATCTCCACTTCTCTACACACCATTGCAATCCACATTGTTTAATTGCTCCTTTTCTCCCCATGGATACATTTTATTTTGATGTGGATTCATTGATGTCCATGATCTGCCTTTCACAGAGGTTAATAACACTATGGTGTTTAATCTCACTGTGTAATTAGTACAATTTACATTTCTCATTTGTTTTGATCAGGATATATTGGTCATTTCGAAACTATGATCATAAGCACTGTGGTTAGGAGAAAGCATTTTCTCCCCTTCTCTACTAATATTTCTCTGTCAAAAGATTACCAGAAAATAAAGACAGCAAATCAATCAAAACATTGCTCAGGAGAAAATACTCTGGTTTTCCCCCACCCCAAGAAATGAAATATAGACTAAATGAAAGGAGTTATAGAGAGAAATTAAATCAGCATCGATGAGCTTGAAACAATATTACCTGCATTTATCCCAGGAAATGGTGTTGGTTGTACTTAAAAATGAACAAACAAACAAAACCTGAATAGCCTAACATTTTGAGATGTTGCCTTCATTAAATGAAACAAACTATGGTATTTGCTCTTGTGAATATAGACTTTACAAGTTATTGAAGGTGAGTCTGGCATTTGAGCTCTACACATGTTTATTCAGTAGGGGTATGCATCAGTTTTGGTCGAATCCATTAACCAATTGGGCTGTTTTGGACAGTATTGGAAGATGTCTGAATAGAAGACATCTCTACTCCTAGACAGACCAAACCAAATTTTATTTATTTATTTATTTATTTATTACATTTCTATACCGCCCAATAGCCGAAGCTCTCTGGGCGGTTCACAAAAATTAAAACCATGATAAAACAACCAACATGTTAAAAGCACAATTACAAAATACAGTCTAAAAAGCACAACCAGGATAAAAGCACACAACAAAATTGATATAAGATTAAAATACAGAGTTAGAACAGTAAAATTTAAGTTAAAATTAAGTGTTAAAATACTGAGAGAATAAAAAGGTCTTCAGCTGGCGACGAAAGCAGTACAGTGTAGGCTGAACACTCCTGAAGATACACCCCTGAACACTCTGAACAATCTGAACACTCCTGAAGAAACAGGATTCAGAGGGACATAGAGCACAGCGAATCTCCAAAAACTGATACATTTCTCTCCATGCTCTCCACATTAGGAGGGAAAAAAAACCATCAAGGTATACAGAGAGGGAAGGGTGTGTCACTGGCAGCTCTAGATTCTAACCACAGTTATTGGTTTTATCAATGGTCTGTTCAGGCGTTAAGGTAACCCACTGTAGATTGTAAATTCAAACCCTGATGGGTTAGAGGTGAGAGGATGGGTGCAGCAGGATTCTCCCCCTGACACCCATGATGGGCAGAGTACTCATGCCCAATACTCACCTGCTGCACAAGGGTCAGTGGACCACCCATGTAGTTCCCACCTCATTTGGCAGGAACTCTGTAGGTTTTTCTCGTCATTTCAGGGTGTGTGTGTGTGTGTGTGTATATGTGAATTAAAAACGCCATCAACCACAGCATCTGCCAGCAAGAACGACTCCATTTCCATTGACACTCTTGCCACCCCAGACTTTCTCTATGGTCAGGAACCTTTTTTCTATCTTTTTTTTTTTGGCAGAGTTGCTGCTGGGTGTCTGTTTGTGGAGTGGAGGACAGCAGGATGTGCTGTTAAATTGTATGGAACTATGGAGGGGCGGTGGGTAGAAGAGCCATGGGGCATGGCATGGTTCTTCTTTGTGTGACGGGTCCACTTGTCATGGTTCCGTTACCCCTCCACTTGCCAAAGTTACCCTGCCCCCCTCTAGGCAGGTGTGAATAGGGCCCAGGACTCTCCAATTCCTGTGCTTCGGGTGAGATATGTTGAAGTTATTTAACATAAGACTGATCCTGCATTCAGTGTTCTTTACTAGTTCTGTCTCCCAGTAGCAGGAATGCTAAAAGAGATTTAGTGGAGCCTATGGAACCTGGGAATGTGTGTCCTTGGGTGCTTGTGTGGAAAATGTTGGATGTTCATGCCCTTCTGCCTTTGCCACTGTATGCTCCACATCCATCATCTCCCTGACCTATTGCACTTTCTATGAGTTTGGTACCAACTGAGCAGGAAACAAACACACACACACACACACACACACACACACACACACACAAAGTCTTAAACTATTTTTCATTCATCCTAATTTCCTAACACCTGCAACTATCCTTCTGAAATCTTTGTAGGCTTCTTGCCTATGGATATCTCTATGAAATTCACCATTTTCATATAAAATGCCAACCCCCCAACCTCCCCCATACACCTATAAAACATGAAGAGGGCAAGGAGAAGTGAATCACATAACAACCTCCCTCTCATAGTTGGTGTATGCCCTTACTATCCAGAACTAAATCTTTTGAGTTCAATAAGATTTTACACCTAAATCGTAGTAAGGATAGGTGAGAATTTCATATTGTTCCTTTTTTAATAAGAGCTGTCCAATATTTGCAAATTTCTTCATATTTGGAATGGAAAGAACTTTTTAGATTGTAAGTCTCGAGGCAGGGTATCGCTGTTTTATTTGTATATTTTGTACAGCACCAAGTACATTGTTGGTGCTCTCTCTCTCTCTCTCTCTCTCTCTCTCTCTCTCTCTATATATATATATATATATATAAAAAACTCAAACAAAGGTGAAACTGACAGATTCATCCGTCCCTAAATTTGAGAGCTTCTGCACTTTCCCAAGGGGCATCGTTTACTTGTCCACTGAGGTTACTGGAAGCATCCCCTTAACCATGAACTATGTAGGAGTAAAGCAAGAAATAGATTGAACAATTGCATCCTTCTGTGAGTCCAAAATAAACATCTACAGAGGAGGTTGGCCTCAAGCTTTTCTGGGTGATTGACTGCTCTGACCTGGCCTGGCCTGGCCTCTTTCTAATTAGCCTCCTCTAATGTACAGAGAAAATTTGTTTCATCTCCATATCAGGTGTGACTGGATCATTCGATCACTCCTGAAGTAAGATGCAGCAGGCTCCCCCTTCCGCAGATTAGACAACCTCTTGCATGCTCCCAACAGTAATTTAGAATTGTACGGTACCATGGAGGTCATATACCCCAATCTCCTCCTTAGTGAACGAATCTTGCAACTACAGCATTCCTGGCCGATGGCTGTCTAGCTTCTGCCTAAATATTTCCAACACAGGAGAGCCTACGAGCTCCTAAAGAAGTCTGCCTAAAATCTGATTCCTTGCCCTTTTTACCCATTCGCTCTAGCACTCGGCCCTCTGGAGCAATACAGAAGAAGTCTGTTTCATCTTCTCTGTGACAGCCCTTCAGATATTCACTGACCTAAATGCCTTTCAGTCAGGAGCCAGATCATTTAGAGAAGCCCAAGTGTTTCTGTATGAGTGTGGGCCTTCCTTATCTTGATTCAGTTTGAGGTGGTGGGAGGCCAGTTGCCCACCTTTGGACTACAGCCCACCTATTAACAGGGACTGGCTGGTGAGACCATATCACGCCAGTCCTTCTACAACTTCATTGGCTGCCAATCCAGGTCCAGGCCCAACTAACATTAGTTAGTACTAATGTTTGTACTAACATTCAAAGCCTAAATGGCTGGGGCCAGGTTATTTGAAGGAATGCCTCTTCCCATATGTGCCTGCCTGGACCTTAAAATCATTTACAGGGGCCCTTCTCCGTGAGCCCCTGCCAAAGGAAGTGAGGCAGGTGGCTACTAGGAGGATGGCTTTCTCCACTGTGGCACCCCGGAAGTGGAATGAGCTCCCCAGAGAGGTACGCTTGGCACCTACAGTGTACTCCTTTCGTCGCCAGCTGAAGTTTTTTTTTTAATTTTCTCAGCATTTTAACACTTAATTGAACTTAAATTTAAACTTTGCTGTTTTAATTCTATATTTTAACCTATATCAATTTTTGCTGTGTGGTTTTAATCCTGGTTGTGCTTTTTATATTGTATTTTGTATTCATGTTTTTCAATTGTTGGTTGTTTTATGCTCTTCATGGTTTTAATTTTTGTGAACTGCCCAGAGAGCTTCGGCTATTGGGCGGTATAAAAATGTAATAAATAAATAAATAAATAAATAAATAAATAAATAGTGCAATGTCTAATCCAGCTCTGCATCAGAGACAGGGAGGCTTTCCCTACAATTTCTGCCCTAAAAATAAATGAGAACCAGGCTGAAAACAGAACCATGCAATAGAATAAGGAGGGCTCTCAAAGATCAACTTGCCATTGCACAAAAGCATCACTATACAAGTGTAGCTATTTGGTAGCCATTCCCTTCAAAGCAGACTGTTCCCCTGTCAAACAGCTGGAAAGTTTCTATGATTTTATCTGTATGCTGCCCTGAGATCCCGGCAATATAGGACAGGATAAAAAAGTTTAATAAACAAAGTTCTTCTAAATCAAAATCCCTTTTCTTGTCAGTTTAAACTATGTCCCACTCTATGGAGCAACAGAAAACAAGAGTCGCAGGTAGGTGTTCAAAATGGTCACATGAAGGTTAAAGTGGAGAGAGAATGTGGGTGTATATTCAAGTTCCACCCCCTTAATCCCTCTTACTTCAATCCAATATTGAGGGGTAAGGACTGACGGGGTCTTCTACTTGTGTTCCCTTGAGTGGAAGTAAAGGCCTCTGTGTGTTTGAGAGGCCTGATAGAGAAGTGTTCCTTGGTTAGAAGGTAAAAGGCACTCCAAGCCACCATTGCCACTTGAGCCTCCAGCGACAAAGATGGATCTAAGAGTACCCCCAAACTACGAACCTGATCTTTCAAAGGGAGTGCAACCCCATCCAGAACATGCAATGAGCCTATCTCCCTGACTCGGGAAGCACTCCCCCAAAGGGCTTCCATCTTGCCAGGATTCACTTTCAGTTTATTGGGTCTATATCTTCCTCTTCCTGTTCAACTCCAGGGGCTGTACTTTCCAGGAAGGAGAGGTAAGCCAAATTATGATTTGAAGGTTTCTTTTTTAATATATTAAGCTTTTCCCAACTTTTGATCTTTTTTTTAACGTTGGGCATGGGTCCCTTCTGGGTAGGGCATAAATCTTAGAGTCCAACTCTCTTCCTTAGCAACTTATGCTGGCTTCTCTGTTATGTAGCACTCACAGCTCCTTCTTCACGAGAAGGGGGGAAATATCCAGTTCACAACAGCATTCACTAGAGGGGATCAGATTTAATCATTCACAGTCTCTCAACATCCCACATCTCCCTCACCGAATGCCAAATGCAGCTTTTTTCGCCCCTTCACCCCCCCCTTCTCGCCACGCCAATAAATCCAATCAACAACTTCCACCTTAGAAAGCCAGCATTTCAATCGTTCCCATGTGAGATAAAGATGAAAGGTTATAACACAAATCAATGTCCAGCAAGCGTAAATTCCTTCTTTTTAAACTGCGTCAGAGTCAGCGTTTACTTTCGCTTTTGATAGAGTTGCCGTTTAGACAGACATTGCATTAATCATAGTTCATCTCACCTCCCTTCTTCAAATCTCTCCACTTTCCCAGCTCCTGTTGGTTTTATAATCATTTTCTGTCGGTTGCTCAAAGATTTATGCCCATTAGAAGAGAGATAATTGCCTTTTCCGGCAAGCGCCGTTCAGAGCCTCAGAAGAAACCCGCCATCGCTCAGGCTGCCAAGCTCCGCCCCCCGAACCTGATCTTTCAAAGGGAGTGCAACCCCATCCAGAACATGCAATGAGCCTATCTCCCTGACTCGGGAAGCACTCCCCCAAAGGGCTTCCATCTTGCCAGGATTCACTTTCAGTTTATTGGCCCTTATCCAGCCCATTACTAAATCTAGGCACCTGCACAGCCTCACCTGATTCAGTTGTCACAGGGAGATAGAGTTGTGTGTCATCATCATATTGATGGCATTTAGCTCCAAATCCCCTAATGACCATTCCCAATGGCTTCATATAGATGTTAAATAACATTGGGGACAAGATGATGCCCTGTGGCACCCTATAGTTCAATTGCCAAGGGGCTGAGAACTGGTCACCCAGTGCTACTCTCTGAAAACGACCCTGTAGGTAGGACCGGAACCACTGTAGCACAGTGCCTCCAATGCCCATCCCACAGAGTCGATCCAGGAGGATACCATAGTCGATGGTATCAAAAGCCGATGAGAGATCGAGCAGGATTAACAGGGTTGCACTCCTCCTCTCTCTCTCTTTCTCTCTCTCTCTCTCTCTCTCTCTCTAAAGGTCATCCATCAGGGCAACCTGCCTGCAAAGGGCTAAGGGATCTCTATAATCAGAAGATATCAAAGCATAGAAAATGGCAGTATCATCTAAAATTATCCCACAGTGCAAATTTTATTTTCAAAGAGAAATCTTCTCCACATCTGCCAAGCAGTGATTCTTTTCTACCATTTATTACAAACTTTAAACACATTTTTCCCCACATCGGATGGAGAACATTTTTATGTGCCTTAGGTTATGTGGTTTCTGTTCAGCGGATGACTGCTTTCTTAGAGCTGTATGGATGTAATGGCATTCTCCACCCCACCCCCCAGGGGCAAATTGATGATATGTTCCATGGAAGGAAGGATGCTGGCTTCATTGGAAAAGGTTTGTTGATGAATGGAAATTATACCTCCACAATAAAACAGAATACCCACAGAGTGTAAAACAATGGTTTCACATAGCTGAACAGTAAAGTTCTAAAGAGTTTTATGCTATTCCATGGCTACTGCCTAAATATTTTGGAGTGCTTCCTCTTCAGCTTTGTACATGAGGAGCAAATACTCGAGTTTAAATGGGAGGAAGGTGTCACAGATTGAGAATTTTAGAGGAATGCAAACTGGACTGGAAAATATATAGGAAATTGCATTGTCTTTATTAACTCACTGGAGAAAAAATGTTGGTACTGTGAACTTTTTCTGACATAATGTTCTATAGTTATAAATACATAGGGGCTGATTTCAACATAATGGAACATGGAACAGCTGGGGCTCTGCAGAAAGAAAGACTTTAAAAAAAAGGAGTAGGAGGAGAAAGAGGGCAGAATTTTGGAAGGGTTGTAAAGGGCCAGGTAGAGTTGCCTCAGCACCCGGACATGATCCAGGAATCTCCACTTCATCATCCCTGCTCTACAGCATGCTGACTAATCCAACTCATATTCTGACACAGACTGGCTTTCCTACTCAATTTAGACCTTGGGAATAAATGGAAATCCAGGCTCCTGCTCTCCCTACAAAACCATTTTTCAAAAGGTCTCCAGGGTCCACATATACAACCCTGGCCAAGTGTTGATGTACATTTAGAGCAGGGGTGGGGAACCTTAGGCCCAGGGACCAGGTCTGGCCCTCCTGGGAGTCCCCAGAAGGCCTTCTCCCTTTTTCCCATTTACCTATCAATTGGTAATTTCCTTGACTTCGGAAATCTTTTCCCCATTCTAAAGAGGTCAGATGCCTCTTCTAAGCCATTGTTACTGGCGGTAAGAGCTTTAAGCTCCACCTCTTTTGGCTCCACCCCCTTTGATTTTGGTTCCACCCACCACTGGAATGTGTCCTCCAAGAGCTTCTCAGCCATTGAAAACCCATCTCTGATTTAGAGTAATACACAGGGTTAACCTGGAAACCTCTTTATATTTATTTATTTATTTATTTATTACATTTTTATACCGCCCAATAGCCGAAGCTCTCTGGGCGGTTCACAAAAATTAAAACCATCATAAAACAACCAACAAGTTAAAAATACAAATACAAAATACAATATAAAAAGCACAACCAGGATAAAACCACGCAGCAAAATTGATATAAGGTTAAAATACAGAGTTAAAACAGTATAATTTAAATTTAATTTAAAATTAAGTGTTAAAATACTGAGTGAATAAAAAGGTCTTCAGCTGGCGACGAAAGGAGTACAGTGTAGGCGCCAGGCGGACCTCTCTGGGGAGCTCATTCCACAACCGAGGTGCCACAGCGGAGAAAGCCCTCCTCCTAGAATGAATGAAAATTCTTCTCATCCAAATTTCTTTCCAGATTTTGACGTTCTGATTCCTCTGTTTTAATTTCAGAGTGGGACCAATTTATTCGAAATTTTGCCATTATTCATGTTACTCAGGTCATTTTTTTAGGGATTCTGGTGTTGAGGACAGAGGGCAGATAGGGGAGCTGTGTAATGGGATGGTGTTAGGCTTGGGTTCACAAGCAGTCCTGTCTTTACTAGATGGCAGAAATGAGAGTTTGAGAGGCAGACAGTGATAGTGACAAAACTATGGATCAAGCCATGGATCAATGGTCCCGTATGAGAAGAAGTTACAACATTTGTTACTCACTGCAGCTAGTGGCTCCCTGAGTCTGGAGTATTCCTGTGTAACCTCATAAAGCAGAGGGTAACTTGAGCTGCTTAAAACTATTTTTTTGCATGTTTCTGTTTACCCAATATGTCATTCACCATTCCAGAACCAATTTTCTAGTTTGTAACTGGGAAGTAAACAGAAGGCAAATCAAAAGGCAGAGTTTTTGTTTTGTTTTGCTTTGCTTTTGTTGGTAGAGTCAGTTGATCAAAAGCTCCTGAACCATAAAAAGGGGACTTTCTTTCACACACACACACACACACACACACACACACACACACACACACACACACACACACACACATATATATATATATATATATATATATATATATATATATATATATATATTCTTTTTTACATAACTCAAGTGTTTGCTTTTTTGTTGCTTGAGGGGGTTTAGGACACAATTTGTATGTTTTCCTTCTTTTAGAGAGAAGAAGGGATTTCTTACTTTGATCATGATTGTTCTTCAGTCTTGAGGCTGCTGCTGTCCTTCCTTTCTTTTTTTAAATGAGCTATTCATTTGCAGCTAGATGCCTAGCGCCTAAGCACTTTGGTTTTACTCACTGGTGAGGTTCTCCTTTTTCTATTTTAAAATATTTTCTTCACTTTCTACTTGGATTAATTTTTCCATTTGAATTTGGCTGAGTTCTACACCTTAGACCTAGGGAGAAGTCTTTATCAATCTTTCTCTGGGTTCACACGAGCCTTTTCCTTAGATTTTTCCTTGGGATAGGTAGCTATGATTTCCCTTTTCATCCCTGCTTTCTTTTCTCTAAAGGCTTGAACTTTCACAGCTATATATAGTTGGAAGCTTTAAGTGTTGCATTTAACTAGTGTGCCCTGGTGGGAGTTTAAGTGAAGCAAGTAACAATTTAAAATGCTGCTAGTTTGGCCATTTATAACTTTTGTATGCCAGATGTATTCCATTTGATAACCTAATACAGTTTTTTTTCTAATAGGCCTCAGCAAGAGTTAAACTGTAGCTAACGTTACATGGTGTAAATTTTACATGTATCAGTCACATGGCATTATGTTTCATAGTTACAATTAGGCATGTGCTCCGCTCCTATTAGAAGTGCAGAAGCAGGAGCGAATTGGCCTGCTCCGCCTTGCCCAGAGGCGGAGTAGAAGCGGACCGCGGACCCCTAGAAGCAAGGCGAAGAGAAGCGACCATTTTCGGAGCGCTTCTCTTTCTGCGGAGCCCTCCGATCGCCATCTTGAAACATTTCGCCCATAGATAACTGGGTTGTTTTTGAAGCTATCATTCTGGAAATTCTTGTGCTTAGACAGTCGTGGATGGGGGTCATTTTGAGACTACTCTCACCTCTTTGTGTCATGCGGGTCGCGTGCTATATTTTTTAAAAAATTGGGTAAACAAACGGACAGCGCGGGTCAAACGGCGGTTTTCGCCATAGGATTGCATTGCGGAAAAGAATCGGGGATAACTGGGTTGTTTTTTAAGCTATCGTTCTGAAAATTCTTGTGCTTAGACAGTTGTGGATGGGGGTCATTTGAGACTACTCTCACCTCTCTGCGTGGTGCGGGTCGTGCGCTAGAATTTTTTAAAAAGTAGGGTAAAGGCGGGAAAAAGATTACCTTTTCGATTGCTGAGGGGCAGAGTCAACTCCCGGTCATGATCACATGATCCCAAAGTTGGAGGAGGGGATAGGCAAAACGGGTAACTTGGGATTCTGGGAACTTCTCTTTCTTAGTCTGAACAGACTTTTCCCAGTGTTTTTTAAAACAGTAGCCCCACCAAATGCACAAACACAACCTGTGAAATCATATACTAAGCCAATAATAAGAGATAGAAACACAGCACTGCTACCCACCCTAACTTTGGGGAACAACTGAAAAGATGTGGTGCAAGGGGATGAGCTCCCCTAGGGCATCTCATTGTGGATGTGCCCCCACTCTCTCCTGTACTTGGAAGGCCATCAGAGCCTTCCAAAGAGAGTAACCCGGTGGAGCAATGCCTATCATGAGTTGAAGTGAGCGGTCTACTTCTCTTAGTGGTGGAGCGATGCCTATCATGAGTTGAAGTGACAGTTCTACTTCTTAGCGGTGGAGCAATGGCTTTCATGAGTTGAACTGACAGCCTTGCTTCTTAAAAGACTGGTTGACCAGTCAAATTGGCAGCTGCTGCTTCCCCCTCCCCTGGGCACGTCCCCCTATTGCTGGTAAAAGACAGGTATAGCCTTTTAAAAAAAGTTCTTCTTGCTGTTTATTCAGCAACACTGCTGCTTTTAATTCCACCCCTCCTTTGTTTATTTATTTATTTATTCCATTTTATATGCATTTCTGGCTTATATCCTTGGCTCATTTCTTTATGCCCCCAGAAATGTCTGCTGCCTGCCTGCCTGCCTTCCCTCTCTCCTCCCCTGCCCACCTTGCAGGGATGTTGTGTGTGTCTGGCTTTGACTCAGGGGAGAAGTCCTTCCTGCACTCACTTGGAGTTTTGGAAGTTCCAAATCCATTTTTCAAGTGTGGAAGAAGATTCATATAGGTTGATCTCTACTCCCCAATTCATGGCATGTTGGGATTTCCTTTGAAATGGCCCCATTGAGATGTCTGCAGGTTTAAGCCCCGCCAAAAAACAGGGGATGATGGGACTGCCTTGAGTCTTGGCGTGTGGCTTATGTATCCCTGGATAAGCTTTCATGGTGGCGAGTTTGAGGTTTCTAACATGCAAATTGACAGAGCTATCGAAAGGGGTGTGAATGGGGTGCCCGATTTTCAAAAATTCCCCAAAAATCAGGGGATGATGGGATTTCCTTGAAACTTGGCGTTCATGTGGACACATGGATAAGCTATCATGGTGCCGAGTTTGAGGTTTCTAACGTGCAAATTGACGGAGCTATCAAAAGGGGTGTGACTTAGGGTTATGGGTGGTGCGTTAGAGGTTAGAGCCCTGCCAAAAATCAGGGGATGATGGGACTGCCTTGAGTCTGGGCGTCCGTGTGGACACATGGATAAGCTGTCATGGTGGCAAGTTTGAGGTTTCTAACGTGCAAATTGACGGAGCTATCCCAAGGGGTCTGAATGGGGTGCCCGATTTTCATAAATTCCCCAAAAATCAGGGGATGATGGGATTGCCTTTAAACTTGGCGTGCGTGTGTATATGTCCATGAGGTGTCATGGTGCCAAATGTGAGGTTTCTAACTTGAACCAAAAAAAGTTGTTTACTTTTTTAGCTTTCAATGCAACCCCATGGGGGGAAAAACGGAGCTCCGAGCGGAGCGGAGTGGAAATGGGCAGAGCGGGGGTGGGGCGAAGCGGCCCGATCCGAAAATCGCGGATCTGGAAGTGAAGCGGAGCACCCCTAGTTACAATTTTATTTTCTCTGCAGTTATGTTTCACCTTTTGTTTCTGAATGTGATGCACTTTTGCATTTACTTTTCTCTATCAACCATTCATACCTTGATATTTTTCATATTTAAAATGAAGAAAGGCATTCACTCTTCTCTGCTTGAGTTTAAAATATATAATACTGTCAAAAGGGGTGGGGGGAAGGAAGCTTAACATGATTATATGCCTGATTATATTAATTCTTATCAAGGCTTATCAACCCTCGACAAAGTGGTGAACAAAGGCATGTCTACACCAGGGGAGGGGAGGGGGAGGATCTCATGATATGCCAATTGTGAGATCCTCCTCCTCAGCCAAAATGGGCCACGTGATGTCCCAGGCATCGCGCCCATTGTGGAGGCCATTTTTTTTAAAAAAGAAAATTACAAGGTAACCACCCTCCCCCCAAAAAAGTCTTCACTTTTCTGTCCATGAACTGGAAGCCATTTCCACCATCCTCTCCAGTCCAGGCAAACATCTTAACCTACAAGGGCATCGAAAATCCAATATGAGCCCCAGAAGGAGCAGAGGGCTCATATTGCTCCTCCAGGCAATGAGGAGAGCATACCCTTTTTCAGTGTGTATGCGTACACACATGTATACTTGCATGCACATATGCCCTGGGGGAAGCTTTCTTTTTAGAGGGAAGGGGAGCTTCGTTTATTTTTCTGCATGGAGTGCTAGATGCCAAGGGATGTACTGTAATGTAAGAGGAGCTTGCGCTCAAAGCTCTGGAAGATCCTCTCTCTGGATGCAATGTTCAGGCAATTTTCAAAGAAAAGGTTCCATTGATGTGCATGGGAGAGGGAGAGGGAGAGAGAGAGAGAGAGAGAGAGAGAGGGGGGGCAGGGAGGGGGAGATCATAATTTAAAGCAGTTGGCAAGAGAGAAGAACAGTGGTGAGTGTTTGTGTGGAACATATAACCTAGTAGGATTAGAGGAAATTGCTTCTGAACGTATTTCCTTCCCGACCTTAGCCAGCCCTGCCCTGCCACATCTGAGATAAAGGTTCAGGATTTTGAAGCCCCAGCACCTACTTTGGCTAGCACCTCCTTCAGTTTTGTAGGCCTTGCTGCTTTAAAACAACCAACGGCAACAACAAAATACCACTTCCTTGAGAATTTCCCAAAACAACAAGAGAATGGGGATAAATCCTCCCCCCAGTCACCACGCACACGCAGAAGTGAGTTGAGATAACGTTGAGGAAGTGAAAAGGTACTCTGATAAATCCTATTTTTTTCAATTGATCTTTTGAATGCTACATTGGAGTAGTAATATTATGGATGTATGGATTGTGTAAAATTCATTCTGCCTGTGTTTCGCAGATTATCAGTCACCTTTTGTTCCATTGTTCCATTGCAACAGAATTGGATTTTAGTTTTACTTCCCAAATTTGCACAAATTTGCATGTGCAGAAATGTGTAAATTATGCCCAAATGCACAAATTCCTGCAAAATATGCATTTTCATGCTTCAGACTATGAGGGAAATGCACATTTTAGCTGGGTTTTTTTTTTAATTGTGTATTTTCGCCGCCCTGAGATCCTAGTGATATAGGGAGGGATACATTTTTTAAAAAATAAATAAATATTTTTTCTATGACAAAATTTGCACAAAATTCCTGAAAATGGTCCACAAGTGATGGAATTTGCTTGACAAGGGTGAAAGCAAAATCTGTGGGTTGGATTTGTGAAAATCTGAACACATTCGGTTGTTACGGATTTTTCCACATCCCTAAGCAATATTTCTGGGTCTATGCAAGTCTGCTTGGCAGAAATAAGGGGTGAAGAATGTTGTTTGAGGCCTTAGCTAGACCTACCTGATAATCCTGGATGGAGGAGGGAAGATCTTGTGTTGCGATTAACGTGAGATCCCTCCTCCATTTACATGTGAGGTGCGATGACCTCAGGAAGAGAGGCATTGAGCCCACCATTTTTTATTTTTAAAGGAGACGGAGAGCATGAATGGTTGTGCACAAAGGTAAGGGTTTTTTTAAATTTCAACTTAATTTCCCCACTCCCCCCACCCTACCCCCAATGGGCACAGCTGCCAGCTCTGTATGACTAATCACACAGAGCTGGTCAACCCGTGGCAATGGGCCACACATTCCACGGTCCCAGGCTCAGCCCAGGACCATGGAAAAAGTGGGCCCAAAGTGGAGGGCAAGATCCCTGTGCATCATGTGGATGCACAGGGATGATCCTGAGGTTTGCCCCGGGATTTCGCCTGGTCTAGCTAAGGCCTAAGTCTAGTTTCCCCTATTTGCTATCTGTGAATTGGGAGAGAGGCAAATGTATTGTTAAACAGAGTCTAATAGATATTGATTCTAAGATCTTTACGGAGAGGCACAGAGTCCATACTCTCCTTGGTCATTTGACAAATCCAAACTTCCAAAATGGGATGTGCTATTTAAATTAGTGATCTATCCTCACTGGTTTTTTCTCTGGTTCAGTACAATGTGATCTAGATGATAGATATAATAAAATTCCAGTTAATAATAGATGTTGCCTGTGCAGCACTGAAGAGGTGGAATCTGTTCTGTATGTCCCCCTCCAATTACAGTTTTTATCAAGGGGCAAGAGAAACTTTGTTTTACCCTTTTACCAAATCTTTGCCTAGATGAACCTTAGAGTCCTTGCTGATTATTTTATTTGAGGGTTCTAACATTTCAATTACAGAGCAAGTTGCTAAAAAAATTAATGCAGCCATTTTTAATGTAGACCCTCTATGATTGTTTCTTGGTTCTGCTCTCAATTTTTATGTACCATATTTTGAATTTATGTATTCTTTTATTGGTATGTATGCAGCCAGTAGACCATAGATAATAAACTACTACTACTGCCACTGTGGTAACACTGATTAAACACACACACACACACACAATGTTTTAAAGTTATATAGGAGAATGAGTGTGCCAATATGGTACTGAGTCTTTTGGAGACTTTGCCTTTATTTGTTATGAATGAAAGTTTTGGTTATTGAAATTGTTCCAATGTAGCAAAGCTGCCGAAAAAACATGATGAAGTGTTAAATTATTCTGTGAACACAGTGCCTGTTTTCCTATAGATATAGGCACTGAGAACCAGTACATTTTAAGATATTCATTTTACAAGAACATTAGCTATATTGCTAAATTCTCATATTTGTATAGTATATAGAATGTTTTTTTTTCCTTGACAAGGTTATATCCTAACTTTGCAAGAATGTGGTAAATTGTTTGGGGGTCAGGCTAGCATTCTGTGTGTGTGTGTGTGTGTGTGTGTGTGTGTGTGTTTCAGTGGAGTTGAAGAACAATTCAAATCAAAGAAAGTTGATCTGTCAAAATCTGTAAGGAATCCCTGTGGTGATGGTGGGTGAGAAGAGAATATGAGATTCTGAATTGTCCATTTTATGTAGCATATGAGATTTTGTTAAATCCATCCCATCTGTATTTTGCTTTTTGTTAGGCATCTATCATTCTGTTCTCTACTCATTGACAGAATCAGATTTTTGGATGATAATTTCATTCATTTCCAAAAGGCATTACACCCACGCCCAACTTCCTGGGCACGGTAATGCAGTTGCGGGTGAGGGCAAGTGAGGTGTGGAGGTGTGCTATTGGAGGTCTCTGCGTGGTGCCACGGTGTGGGGAGGAGCCTGTGATTCTCTCCTTAAGGGGAGGACACCCCTTCCAGCCACCACTTATTAGTGCAGCTCCCTCTCTCCCTCCCTCCCTATATACAGTGCGGCTTTGCTGGTTGCCCCTCAGGGGGCCAATCTGATTTTTTTTGCTCTTAATCATTTTGGACTGGGAGGGTTTTTTTGCCTACTTCACACTGTAAGACAGCAGGGGAGTATTAATTAGGTTAATTTGGTACAGTTTGGTCACATTTATCTTGGGGCAGGTGTATCGGCATCAGCAGCAAGGTTAGGGTTGGTGAGCATTCTTAGGCACCATTCAGGTGATTGGTAACACCTGAGGCCCTCAGCTGGGAGTCCTGCGGCACCAGATGATGGGATAAGGTTACCTCTGAGGCCAAGCTTACTCCCTTACTCAGAGTTTTACAACATGAGTGGGAGTGACATTGGAAGGCCTCCCTACCCCAAAAGGGGTATCAGGATGGGTGGTGACATACAAGCATTACCTATCAGGATACGAATGGCTCACCCGATCCCTAATAAGTGGCCTAGTCAGGATGCCCATTTAGGCCTCCATCACCCTTCACTCTACTCACTAAATGTGGCCCTATTTAAACCCAATACTTTTGTCTCGTCTTGTTATTTCGCCTTCCACTTCCGCAATGTGCATTTGCACTAATGTGTATTAGCACAGGTGCACATTTGCAAACAAACACAAACTTGCAAATCTCCTCCCATTATTCTTTTTAGAATAGATTGAGGATTTCTCTGGTGTCTCTATGAGATTATTTTAAAAATATTTGCAAAATGCCAGATAGCCTAAGAAGACAGAATGTCAACCATAGTTACTCCTCCTCAGTAGCGTCAGGAAGTTTATTTCCTGGTGAGAGGGTTTTCTCCAATGCCTAGTAAGAGGTAGACAGTGGGCTAAGGAAGATGAAAATAATCCACAACAATTTAGGTTTGCTCAGAGTGTGTAGCCGGGGGAGAAACTGCCCTGGCAACACTGGCCTTTTATCTAGCAATTTTGGCTCAGACATCCAGACTTCTTCAAAATAATTTGTTCATGCTGTTGGCACTATATGAGCTGAAAATGTCCCTCCACTTTTGTGATTGCATTCACAGGCTTCCAATTTGGTGGTGGGTTTTGTGGGGGGATCTTCAGAGGTGGCAGGAGACAAATAACTTTTGATAAGTGTTTACCAGAACCTTAACCATGGAAGCAGAGACGTTTCCTGTCTTCTTTTTTTCCTTTCTGGATTCTAAAACTTTCTTTTCTTGCCTGTCCCTCTAAGCATCCTGTCAGTCTTGTCTTCCCCACAATGAATCTCAGAACATTGCTCCATCGTGATGTAACACTGTTCAGGATGCATTATCGGAGAACAAACATGGTGGGCAACTTAAAAAGAAAAGACGGTGAAAGCCTCTATTGCTTCCCCCAACCCCCTAGGAAGCCTTGTTTTGTGACCCTTTCACCTCTGAACTTCCTGAAATGGGGTACAAGTGAGAACGTTTCTCTATGTATCCATACTGAAATTATTCATGGACAGAATTTCAGCCATTACCTCTTGAACAAACTGTCTTAAGCATAAAGAGTTTGTTACTAAATGTTGAGGCAATGTTAGGAGTGTCATTTGAAAAATTGGTAGAACACACTTAATGGACAATAGCACCTTTTCCTCTGAGTTTTGGACATGATGAATGGATTTCTTGACAGAATAAAGCTGGATAAGTTGGAAGCATAGGTAACATTGCTCTAATGTAGCAATGTTAATTGGATTCATATACCGTACTTGTTGCTAAATGATCAATACCATTATCAGGATATAGGCACATAGTGACCTCTGCTGTGCATTTTATCCTTGCAAATTGTGTGTGCCATGGTTCAGTTTTTCTATATACTTCCATGGGATGTTTTTCAAGGTGTTTCCACCTTGCTTCCTTTTCATCTCCCACTTGTGTACTGCAAAGCTGCTATCTTTGCTGCTGGCAAAGGCATTTTTACTTGATAAAGTCGCTGCTTCTGCTATCTGTAGATGTGTTCTGAAACCAAAGACAGATTCTGAATTTGCACTAGAGGAACTTACACTGTTTATTTCAGCATGGCACTGTTTTGTTTATATTTTCCCAGAAGACTTTTGATCACTGTGACACTATCTCTATTGGTGGCAGTTTAATAACTGTACTTGTCACTTATCTACATGTTTTATATCTTGCATACAATCTGGATTTTTTTAAAAAAACCACAGTTCTTAAATTTGCTTCTCACAATTGCATTTTTCAAGTTGAGTCTTTTAATCTATTTTTGTCAGCTTGCCAGCATCTTATTCTAAGTGTGCATCAGCTGCATCAGAATTTCAGCTTTGATTACCATACGGTTAAAGCACTTAATGTGATTTGTGTGTATACTTTAGAGAAGTTAAGATGTTCATGGAAACATCATGATTAAAGAGAGAGAGACAGAGAGAGACACACAGAGAGAAATATCAAGTTCATTTTTAATGGGAGTCAGAAGGCTGGCATTTGTTTTACCATGACTTATTCCCCACGTGCCTGTTCATCACGTGACAACGAAGCATCAGGCAGTGACTAATATGTGTGAATGATCCCAGACAAATAATATACCACAGACATAACTCTGACATCATCTTAGACACAATGCTTTTCAATTGATTCAATTCGTACAAATGTAAAAATGTAATAAATAAATAAATAAATAAATACACTGTGACATAGTTTACACAGGTAGGTCTGTTAATTGCTTTTTTATATTTGGTTGCTGTACTTTAGATAACTAGCAGCTGGATGTGTGAGCAGACACTACAGTGAAGCGTCATGCTTCAAGTGTTATGAAAGTTCTGCTTGTTATGCCATAGCTGTGATGGCCTCTTCACACTCCCTTGATTATGCCTGTGAGAATCAACTCTAATGGTGCTTCTCTGTTCATTTTTTTCATTATGTCTAAAATTTATCAGAAAATGTGAACGAAAGCTAACAAATAACTGGGAAATACATATATCTTCATTTAACACACTCGTTGCTTGTAGCTCTCAACTGTCCCAATTTCTTCCTTTCCTTTGTTTTCTCTACTGCCAAACAGAGCCCTGTTTCCAAGCTTGGAGCCCAGAAACCAAACAATTCAAAGGGCCTATTCAGACAACATGCTAAGCCATTGTTAAGCTGCTAGCCCTTTTTCAGGAAATAGTGAGCATGTTTAAATCATGGTTATATAACCACCATAGTTAGGTATGGTTCACCATGGTTAGGAATGGCATACTAAGGACTTAGCTATACCTAAGGATTATCCCAGGCAAATGGAGGGGTCATCCCTGCCTGCTACCGGGATCCCCTGTGTGTCATTTGGATGCACAGGGATGATCCCGGGTCAATCCCGGGATATACATAAGCCTGATCTAGCCATGGACTAAGACATGGTTTACATGACACACTAAACCATAATATTTAGCTCAAAATACTTAACCACCATGGCCTAGCATGTCATCTGAACAGGCTCTATATAGCATTGCTCCCTAGAATACATTTTTCCATTGAATTTGCCACTGAGGCCTTGGCTAGACCTAAGTGAAAATCTGGGGGAGAGGAGGGGAGACCTTGCATTATGAATAATGTGAGATCTTGCCCTTGTTTACACGTGAGTCACGATGAGCTCAAGAAGAGAG
The DNA here is from genome assembly GCF_023053635.1 of Elgaria multicarinata webbii. NCBI lineage: Eukaryota > Metazoa > Chordata > Lepidosauria > Squamata > Anguidae > Elgaria > Elgaria multicarinata. Next base: position 14,813,423 of record NC_086175.1, on the reverse strand, counting down.
CTGCCGCGCAACCGCCATTTTAAAAAAAAACTTTTAAAGGGCTGGCTGCATGAGAGGACAAGCAGCAAGGTAAGTGTGTGGTGTTGTTTCCCAAAAAACCCCTTGATTTTCCCACTCCCTCCACCCTGGCCCTGATGGGTGCAGCACTCCTGAGGAGTGCTGCGCCCCATGCGCGGCTCCCGGCTTCGTGCGAGTAATCACACGGAGCCAGGAAAAGCTGCGGAAATGGGCCATACGCTTGCGGTCTTGTGCTCAGCCCAAGACTGTGAGAAAAAGCAGGCCCAAGTGTAGGGCTTTATCCTGGGGCCAGGGAGGGATGATCCCTTCCTGAGCTCGGGATCCCCTGTGTGCAGGGCCAGTGCTACCATAGAGGCCTCTCAGGTGGCTGCCTAGAGCGCCAAGCTAAGAGGGGCGCCGGGCACAGGGCAGCACTCACGTGCGTTGGCTGTGAGCCGGCCTGGCCCGAGGATTCAGCTGGGCCTGGGTGGGCGAGATAGTCCCCCCCCAGCCAAAGCGAAGCCAGGGACGCTGGGGTGGGGGTGGGGTGGCTCCACGTTCAGACTTCCGGAACGCACCCAGAAGAGAGAGAGATAGAGAGAATGTATGAGTGAATGGGGTGCATGGGGTCTTTGAGTGAATGCATGTGTTCATGCATGTGTTTGTTTGGAGTGAGTGATGCTGAGTATTTGTGTGTGCACGCGCATGTGAGTTGGGGGGGATGATTTGATTATTCCTATTAAAAAATGCATTTTAGACCCATAGATGTCCCTTTCCAATTTGTTTGCTATAATTGGCATGATGTATTTCTTGCACTTTAAAATAAATTTAGCAGTTTCAAGTTTTGTGCTTCTTATTTTTTCCAGGAAACATATGTTCTTAAAAATCAAAGTTGGCATTTTGGGGGGTGGGGTGGGGTGAAAGTAGCTCACCTTGCCTAGGGCATAAAATAGTCTGGCACCAGCCCTGCCTGTGCGTCATCTGGACGCACAGGGGCGACCCCGGTATCAGCTGGGGTACCGCCCAGGCTGATACTTTGTGAACCGCCCAGAGAGCTTCGGCTATTGGGCGGTATAAAAATGTAATAAATAAAATAAATAAAATAAAATAAAATAAACCCCTGGTCTAGCAAAGGCCTGAATTTCAGCATGAAACTGTAGCAGGGGCTTACAAAGGCCAAATTTAGGTTTAAAAGAAAGCATGTGAACTGCCAATTGTTTTGCCATTGCTTCTGCCAAAATTTGGTAATGAATCTGATAGGATGTTCCATGGGGTTGAATTTGGCTCCCAGAACCCACCAACTTGCCCTTAGCTGCCCCCTACCCATCACTAGGGAACCAAGACCCTTTAAATGTCAATATCATTTGTCTTTCCTAGAATGCTGGGACCCTGGCAGCTGCTCCAGGTTGCCATATGTTGATACCAGGCTACTCGTCAGCACTTGACTATAGATTACCTGCTTTCCAGCAGGTTATGTGCATACTATGATAAATTACCGCTTGGCAAATGGTTATGGGTAAAGGAATCTTTATTAGTGATGATTAGTTGAAGGTACTTTTAAAATGCCTTGCGAGTTTTATTTATCTGCCTTGCTTGTAGCTCAGCCAACACGCCCAATGCTGGAAATGCTGGAAAATAAGGTGTCCTTATTTTGCACAATTGTGACTTCAACAGATTTCAGTGATGATTTCTCTGGCAGATGGCATCACCTCTTGTTTTGTTTTGTGACACAAACAAATGCAATTGCCTTCGTATCTGTATGAAATTTTAATCATTTGCTTCACTGCCTACAATACACTTGCTCATTTTGTCTCTTATTTAATCTTCATAAGGTGCAAATCACCTTATATTTAGCACAGTAATGCTTAAAATTAGGAAAACAGATAACGGAGCAGTAAGCCGACTATTAATTTTGCCTCTTTATATAATATATACAATATTGCATACTTGACACACACAAAAATACAGGACTGCTTTTGCTCATACAGAAAATGTGTTGCTGGATGTGCCTATTTTGTTCCTAACTTGGGATCTGAAAAAAAAAATACACATGACCTGTTGGAGGAGCCATAGGAAGATCAGGACAAACCTGGGTAGGGAAGAGCTAAAAGCTTTTAAAAGCTGAAAATACCTCTACTAGCAAACCCAAGGCCAACATACTGCTCATCACTAACTGTTCGAAATCCTGTAATACCTATGGTGTTATTTTACCAGTGAATGAAATAGGAAGAAACATAAAGGGCTTCTTCAGATGGGAGGGGATCGTATTTCCCTCCCCTCGCTTTACCTCTTGCTACTATCCCACAATAGAATGAGCAGCTTCCTCTTTCTTCACAAGCTGAAGAAAGAGGAAGTAAACAAAAAACATGTGGCCCATTCAGTAGGCGATATTTTTTTTATCACGCTGCTTTCCCTACACACAGCAGGAAATATTGCCACATTTTGCTGTTGGGGGGTGGGAATTGGATTTTCTGGGTTCTTATTTTTTAGCAGGAAAATGACCAGAAGGAGCAGGATGCACACAGAAGGTGAATGGCATTGTGAAAAGGAACTGCAAAATCCATGAGTGCCCAGTAATGAGCGTACTATAAAACGCTCATCTGATGATCCTCAAAGATTGTGGCTATATCTACACTACTGCTTTATAGTGGTGTTGAAGAGTCCGGAAAACTGACGAGGCACAATCCACATTCCATACACCATTTTCATAAAGCTCCATCACACCTAGGAAGAAATGCTGGATACCGTAGCTTCTCCGTCATCATCCAGTTACTTCCTGTTTGAAAACAGGAAGTAAACAATGAGCACGAGGGCCATTCAGTCGGGTGATGTAATCATGCTGCTTCTCCCCAACACAGCAGGAGACAGCAGAAACTGGACTTTTTCTGGCTTTTCTTGCAGAACAAGGAAGGCCAGGAGGGGTGGAAGGGGCACATGAGGCAGACGACCATGAGATCCCAGTAACGAATGTGTAATAAAACACTCGTTGGATGGAGCTCATAGTGTTATTTCCTGCTTTTTATTTCACTTTCATAAAGATTTGACACAAGGTATAGATCTGGCCTGTGTTATCATGAGTATTATATACATGGAACACAGAAAAGAGTGAAGTTGGTGTATCCATTATTAATAAAGTATCAACAAGGGGGCTTCTTATAGAATATTCTCTTTGCAATTCCCCCTTTTTCATGTTAATATATGAAGCAGCATCTATTATTATTATTATTATTATTATTATTATTATTATTATTATTATTATTATTATTATTATTATTATCCCACCTTTTCCCCAGTACTGGGACTCTCTTGTATTGCAACCCTGTACATATCTACTTTGAAGTAAGTCCCATTGAGTTCAATGGAGTTTACTCCCAGGTAAGTGTATATAGGATTGCAGCCTTAGTATTTACTAACTTTTTGGCAAGATCCTTAAGTAATGACAACATTGTTCTAATAATTTACCATGTTGAAATTAATTCACAGCTTTGAGCATATTTAGAGAAGTTCCTGCTTTTTAAGTCACTCATTTCTCCACTGTATTTCACCTTTTCTAAAATACAGAGATTCTGAAAGAAAAGGTGCTGAAGAACCTCCACTGCATGTCATTTTGGAACCTGTAATCTAGAGGAAACATGTTTAAAAATGTGTTACCTGAACTTGTTGAGGCCCATTTGGGGATTTATGCCTCCCCTCCTTCTCCACCTCTCCAATTTGCTCTAGAGTTTTTAATAGCCATCTACAGGTTTGTCTTCCCTATTCCCTAATTCCCATTTTCCATGCGCAGGAGTTAATGGGGTTATAATTTTGTAATTAAAGTAGATAATTTTAATTTCTCTGATGACTCTTTATTATGATAATCTTGTTAAGATTATGGCGTTCATTTGTTGCTGTATATGATCATTTGGCTTTTGTAGAGGTTGTGTGTGCTACTGAGCCTCTAAATAATTAAGCTGAGAATGCTCCAGCCAGCAAAATACTTGCTGTTAGTGGAAGACCAAAGGAAGATTTAACTCTCTGTAAACCTATTAAGTGATTCAGACACAGAAAATATCATCAGTTGTCCCCATTTTGCATGCGGTATCCATTAATAAAGTATCTAATTTCACATTTAATACAATTAAAGACCTTCTTGATTAGCCACGAGGGCAGGCGATCCCTAGGAAGCAATCCACCATAAAAATGTGATGAACTAAAACTAATTACTTCAAATGCTGTAGAGTTTCACAACAAGTTCCAAACATTACTAGAATATAATCTCCTTCTTAGGCTCACCATGGTCTGAATTGTCTATTTTCCGAAACCTTGAGCTGTGTGCTTGTAGCCAGCCTCTGCCCCTAAATCTTTGGCTGGAGAGTTTTGAGGGGGGGGGGGGGAGAGAAGAAGAAAATGCCCCCCTTGCAATTTGCTGCCTTATTCATAGGTGGCAAAAATTGGAGGGTTAGCAGCAAAAGTGTGATGGTCCCTTTCCTCTGCCTGCTGCTGGACATCATCCCCACCACCAGAATGCCTTAGAGTTTATATTATTAGGCATTCTGAGTTGGAAAATAGCAGCTGCCAGCTCGTAGCTGCCCAAAGGATCTCTGGGGCTCTTTTAGCATCACAGATGGCATTGCTAAAATATCAGGGGTGGTGAAAACCTGCCACTCTATGTCACACCCTCCATCCCTTCCCAAAAAAATCTGAAAAATGTTTGGCCCCAAAATGGCTTCAGAAATTTCATGGGAGATAAATTCCACCACTCTGATTTCAAGACTGGATTTGGATTTTTTTTAAAAATTGCAAGGGACACAAGGAATGGACATCTATGATGGCCTTGCCAAGGCTCTCGGGTGCCAGCAGTAACCCAAGGACACTAGAGGCTGATACAGGACAAGAGGTTGCTGTTGGTAATATCAGTTCATCTCTCTTGGGCTTTAGCTAGACCTAAGGAGTATCCCAGGCAAATGGAGGGGTCATCCCTGCCTGCTCCCGGGATCCCCTGTGTGTCAGTTGGATGCACAGGGAAGATCCTGGGACGATCCCGGGATATAGGCCTGGTCTAGCCATGGCCTTGGCCTCTATTAAGCTTTCTGTTTCATTTTTTTTTTTTTAAGGCAGAACTTTTATTCTGAAATCATGGTTTTGAGTTTCTAATTATTCCTTGCACAATATTTCAATCTGCCTTCTATGCATAAACATACAGACACAGATCTTCTTTCTGTTTGTTTAAACTCAAAAAGTTACTTTGTATAAAACACATATTATATGATTTATCCGTTATCTTTGCCTTCGTAAAGACATTACACTAATCCCCATGGAATGATACTCGGTGCTCAGGTAGTCTATATATGAGAGTCATATCCAATTACTGTGTGTCCACAGGGGTAAGCTCTTCACCAAGAAATCTTATTGTCCTCAATAGAGTGAAATTACACCAGGGATTCTACTGCTGATTCCCGCATTAGACATTTATTATATTATCAAATGCCACATTTATCCTAAAGAAGCAAATTTATTAGACTTCATTCTCTCCAGTGCTTTCTACAGTTTAGCACAAGCTTATTTAAAGGCACAACGATAAAAGACAGGTCTATATCAAATCTTAGCATATACACAGTGGGGATAAATTGGTTTATTAAAAGAATATGCCTAGAAACACAAAAACTCCATCAGTTTTGCATCTTTCTGGGTTTTTAAAACACCTTTACCTAGTAAGGAAACTCCAGGATGTACAACATGACCAATAGCAAATTCTCATGTCCAATTAAAATTCATTTCTATGGGGCTTCAGTAGAAGTAATTACACTGGGGTGGTCAACGTGGCACCCTCCAGATGTTTTGGACTACACCTCCCGTAATCACCATCAATTGGCCTTTCTAGCTGGTGGTTATGGGAGGGCACCAGGTTGCCTATCCCAGAATTACATGGAAGTTGGTCCAATGATGATGGTGGTTACTGTTCAATATTGTTTTCACTAGGCTAGACCATTATCTTCCCTCTCTGCTCCCAACTTAGGATATCAACAGTCATTTATATAGTGACATTAACGTGAGAAGATGAGACTGTTTAGGCTGGTGGGAAGGCCTTGCTCCGCACTCTCATCTCCTAATGCAGGGGCAAACCAACAGCTCCTGCTTCTAGCTAAGGCCTAAGTCTCCTCTACAAATAACCTATTTTGCTTTAGTTTCTCCAAAACACCGATGAGAAGGAGAAATGTGTTGAATGATTGAGGGTGCACCTTCCAATCCTATGGCACACGTATAAAAAGGGCTTGAATCATTTCTTTATTAAAATAAATAAATAAATAAATCTGATTTTATTCTTGTTTACACATGCCATTTTAGGATTCCCTTCCCCTATTCCTGCTTCACAGCTTGGCGGTTAGGTTCCATCAAAAATAGGCTTCCCCGCCCAACCTAAGTTTGAGCAGGAAGGCAATGGTTGCGAGTGGGGAGGAGCAAGAAAGAGATGTTCTCATGTGGCTCTGTTGCTGAGCCTCGTGTGCCAGGGGCGGGGCCGCGGCTATAAGAAGCGGCACCGCCCGAGGCTCAGCTTCTTTCGTTTTCTTCTCGGCAGCGGCAAAATCAGCGGCAAATCTGCGATAAATCTGCGGCCTGGCGGCTTGACTGCGGCTGAGAGACTTGGCTTAACGTCAAGGCGCGCCGGCTTTCCTGACGGCTACGTTGGAGTTTTTTCTTTTCTAAAAATCAGTGGTTTTAAGTAAAGGGGGGAGGTTGATTGGGCTTGTGGGTGTTTGGGCTGCCTCCGGGCGGGCGTTTGTGCCTGGCCGGTTAGCTACTGGAGGGAGCGGGTTGTCACCTAGCAGGACAAACATCCCCCTCACCTATCCATTCGTTCCCATTCGTAGCCCAGTTCCCCAGTTCCCCCCCCCCCCAAGCTTTCTCAACAGTTCCCATCCTCTTCTTGGCTAGTTCCTAATCTTGGTCTTTTGCTTCGAGCGTGGCCCATAGGGCCCGGATCCTTTCGGATTGGGTGGCTTCCCCTTTGCTGCATTTACTGTGTTATTCACAGCGTTTGAGCCACCCACTTTGCTGAAGCTAAGAAGGGTGGGGGCCTAGTATTAGCATGTGTGTGAAGCAGTTTAAAGTTTCAGTTTTATTTCTGCGCCTTGAATTTAGTTTCGTTTCTAGCGTTTGTTTCGTTTTCCATCTCCCTAGCTTGATTAGGCTTGGGATTTCGTTGGTTCTTTTGTGCCTGAGTGTGGTATTTTATATTTTATTTTCTGGCCGTGCGTTTGGGCTATTTCTTATAGCATTTTAATTTCTGATTTAATCACGATTCTATAATTTATTGTTTTTCAAGAAAATTATAGATTGAGCAAATTATATATATATAATTATATATAATATAATAAGCTTTTATTTGAATTTTATTTTATTACATAATTTGTAATTTAATCTTAAATAATTTTAATTGATTAATTTAATTAAGTTTATTTTATTTTATTTTATTTGCTGTGTGTGTGTGTGACTTTGTTTCGCGTGATTCTTGTGTGGTAGTGGTTTACCCTAGCTTTGTCATGCCTCCCAAGAAGGGCTTAGGGGGAAGTAAGGGAAAGGGTAGGGCACCACGCCAGCTTGCAAAGCGCCCCACACCTGCACCTTTGGTTTCTTCTTCTGAGGATGAGGAATCCGTGATGTCTTTGGTTCTTCAGCGCATAGCAGCCTTACAGCATGACAATGCAGCACTGAAGCAGCAGTTAAAAGACAAGGATTCTAATGCCAAAAGTAAGAGACATAGGAGTAAAAGAGCAAAGGATTTACCTGTAGTTCCTCTTTCAGATAATGCTCCTGAAGCACAATCAGTGGAAGTAGCACAGGATCCTTCACCTCTCATGCAGATGTCTGTGGCTTCACAAGTTGCAGCGGCTTCTCCTTCTGTGTCCACGGCCTTGCCAGTGGCATCTGGTAGTTCCTCACACAGTGAGTATCATTGCACCACAGCAGGTCTTTCACCTTCACCATTCGCACATTGGGGGATGCCTCCTTGGGCTATGAGCCCATTTTGGCCCTTTTCCAGACCCATTGAATTCAAGGAAACACAGGAAGAGGAAGGCCCGCAGCGGGCAACCCCAGAGGCCTGTGTGCCTGTTTGGCAGCCCGCAACCAGTACCCCGGTGCATGCAGTGGCGGAAACCCAAACAACAACAGCTCCTATTAGTGAAGTTGGTTCTACTGCCCCAGCCAAGGCGTCTCAAACGACGCAAATGGAGCCTGAACCTAGCAAGGAGGAGGAAAAGGCGGACCCTTATTCCTCTGCCAAAGGTTCTAGCATTCCTTACGGGGCAATTTCCACACCAGTTGGATATCACCTGTTACCTGCTACCAAAGAGAAAATCTGGAAGGGCGAGTTTGTTGATCTGTTCTCTCTCTTATTCAGAGAAGAGGAACAGAAAGACAAAGATAATAACAAGGATAGGGATCAAGAACGCAGTAAGAAGAAAAAGGTAGAGAGAAATTGGGCTAATTGGTTAGCAGGATATATTATTTTCTTGGGGGTCGCTTTACTTAAGCACCCCGAGAAAGCGACAGTGTTAGTGAAATATCTAGATATAATATTTAGATGTTATACGGAATATTTAGGTCCTGCATGGTTAGGCTATGACGAAGCCTTCAGGCTAAAAGCCCAGTTCAATCCTGAGGTCAAGTGGGATGTGAAAGAGCCTGAATTATGGCTACAATTCATGACCCCTGCGAAACCAATCTCTGGAGAGAGGGCGGACAGTGGTCATATCCTTTCACACCTGGCAGGGCCCTCACAGTATAGGGGGCCTGCCGGACAGTCGGTTCAACCCCGATTGCTATGTTGGGAATTTAGTTCCAAAGGCACGTGCACGCGCACACAATGTAAGTTTAAGCATGAATGCTCAATTTGTGGAGGAGCTCACTCTTATTCCGGATGTCCCAAGATCAAAGGATCTAAGGGAGGAAGAGATTTCCGCCCGGGAGGTAAACCTAGCAACGCCGGACCTGCTCCAAAAGGGCCCCAGCCTAATTAGAATTCAGGAATTATCAGCGGCATTGCGTAATTATCCACGACGGGAGGATGCTCTATTCCTCTTTAATGGATTTTTGTTGGGTTTCAGGATCCCTTTTCAGGGTCCACGGGTCCCTGTTTTTTCCAGAAACCAGGCTTCAATTCGTGGGATGGAGGACCTGGTTTGGGAAAAAATATTAAAGCAGGTGAAATCCGGTAGGGTATTAGGACCGTTTGCGCAACCTCCCTTGCCCCGTTTGAGGGTTTCTCCTTTGGGCATTGTACCTAAGAGGTCCCCAGGGGAGTATCATTTAATTCATAATTTATCTTTTCCCCCCAGAGGTTCCATTAATGATTTTATCCCTGCTCATTTATGCACGGTTCACTATACCTCCTTCGACACTGCTGTACGAATGGTACGGCAGTGTGGAGTGGGGGCATTGATGGGGAAGTGCGATATCAAATCTGCCTTCCGCCTGCTACCCGTGCATCCTGAGGACTTCGAATTACTTTGGTTCTTATTTCAGGAGCATTTTTATGTGGACAGGGCCCTCCCAATGGGCTGCACTGAGTCTTGCTCAGTTTTTGAGAGATTCAGCACATTCCTCAAGTGGTTCTGGCAGCGCAGAGCTGGATCACAGAACTCGGTCCATTCTTTGGATGATTTTCTTTTCGCCGGGGCGGCATCTTCGCCCCAATGTGTGCAATTTATGCAGCAATTTCAGGACATGACTACCTACTTAGGAGTCCCCCTAGCACAAGAAAAGACCGAGGGTCCTTCTTCTGCTCTAACCTTTTTGGGCATACAACTTGATTCCTGCAATCAAACTTGTAGCCTTCCCAGTGATAAACTCGAATCCCTCAAGAGGCTTATTGAAGACATACACAAGGCCCATAAAATTACTCTAAGGCAACTTCAGGAGCTAGTTGGCCACCTGAACTTTGCCTGTAGAGTAATTGCTCCTGGAAGGGCATTTTCCAGGCATTTATGTGATGCAATGAAGGGTGTCAGATGACCCCTTCATCACATCAGAGTATCCGCTGAAATGAGGGCAGATCTCGAGGTTTGGATTTTTTCCTAAACCAATACAACGGAGTTTCCTTCTGGAGGACTGACATATTGTTAGAGGCACAGTTACAGGTGCATTCTGATGCATCTGGATCACACAGCTTTGGCGTGATCCTGATGGATTGCTGGTGTGCACAACAGTGGCCGATGCATTAGAAAACATCCGGTATTTGCGGGGATTTAACCTTTTTGGAATTTTTTCCAATTGTGGTGGCTGTTTGGTTGTGGGCCGATACCCTTTCAAATGCATCTATACACTTCTGGTGTGATAACCAAGCCACGGTGCAGGTAGTAAATTCCCTATCATCCAAAAATAAGCGAGTAATGAGACTGGTCAGAGCCTTAACACTCCGTTGTCTCCAGTTTAATATTATATTTTACGCACGGCACGTTCCCGGACTGGATAATGGAATCGCTGATGCTTTGTCGCATAACCAGATTTCCAGGTTCCGAAAGTTGGCCCCTGCAGCCCGGCAACATCCCGACCCCATGCCCAAACATTTATGGGATCTTGGAAAGATGAAGCCTTCGAAGCCATGAGGAGATCTGTGGCCCCAGGTACCAGAGCGCTATACGAGCGCGTAGGTAGGGAATTCCACGCTTTTCGGACGTCCTTAGGGTTGGCAGCCCAGTAGCCCATTCCCGTAGAACACTTAATGCAATTCTGCGTCGTATCGCATAACAGAGGCATAGCCAGTAAAACCCTGAAAGGGAAATTGGTGGGATTATCTTTCAAGGCTAAGATAATGGGCTTCGAGGACACTACCTCCAACCCTAGAATCAGGTGGATGCTGGAGGGTTGGGCCAGAATGGCCCCAGCCCTTCCAGACAAATGCAAACCTATTACCCCGGGCCAGGAGAGGGTTGGGGTTGCATTGGAGGAGTCCTGTGAGTGTTTGCTGTTGCCCTCCATCCCCAGCAGCTGCAAGCAACCTGTCCTCTTTCCCCAGGTATTTAAAACGAGGCTTCTAGAGGCACCTTGGCCAGGAGAGGGTTGGGGTTGCATTGGAGGAGTCCTGTGAGTGTTTGCTGTTGCCCTCCATCCCCAGCAGCTGCAAGCAACCTGTCCTCTTTCCCTAGGTATTTAAGCCTTCAACATCCTGTAGGCGCGAGCCCGCGGCGCGAGAGCAAAAGGGCTCTCGGCCTGAGGCTCTCCGCTGTGGGCAAGAAGCCGCTACCTAGAGGTCTACGGACAGTTGAAGTAACGTTCCACAATACTCAGACACCTGGAGATTCAGTGTTCTTTGGATGCTGCTAGAGAAGCTCCCCCACATATCAAACCTCTCAGGGTGTACAGAGGAGGGGGAAGAACCAAACAAGAACTAAGGGAACCAGGGATCAAAAGAACCATGGCCATTCAGATGTAATAGCAAAAGGAATTACCAGAAAGACATTGGCCATTGATTACTGGATACCACTTCCTGTGCCTCGCTGGGCTTATTTCTGCTTTCTGGTTAATAGTGTGTAACATCATAAAGAACACAATGGTCCTCACCAAAGGTGGATATAAACAACAAGGTCTGGTTCCAGTCACTGAAGATGTGATCTCCTATGCCAAGGCTCAAAAACAATTAAAAACCACTAACTTTTTTCCTATCAACTCTGAGGAACATTTAAATCTAACACCTGAGACAAAGACTCCTGGTAAGGAGGTTCTAGACTGGTCCCTGGGACCTCAGAGTATAATGAGGGTCATGGACTGGGAAAACCCAGAGGAATGCAGATGCAGTTTAGCTGCAGAATTCGCATCTGTGGGGGTCCCCCTTGCAGAGACTGGACATCCGATTTGCTCGTCTGAAACTCCACAAGGCAGCTCAAAAAGTTCTGTCATACTGACCTGCCCGGATGCATTTTTGGGCAAGAACCTCGATTCTTTACCCCCATATCGAAACATTCACTCTATCTTCTCTGATGACAAAGATCCCCATGTGGTAGCCAATCTGCTTAGCAGCCAACATGAACTGACCAAGAGACTGTTTACGAGCTGGGCAGATGATATATCTCTGATAAAGAAGTTTCTCTCAGAATGCAAGGAGCTTCTGACTAAATTAACAGTTTTTGCACTAGACAGATCTAAGAAAGGAATCCAAGGCAACACAAGTGAAATTGAAAGTAAGACATCTGAGCAAAAACCAATGTCAAATTCCAACCTTCTAACAACACTGGCTGAAGTATACACAAAAGACGCCCCTGAGCTTGGAGGAGTGGTTTCAGAAATGGAGATGTGTAAAACTGAAGCACAAACAAACAATTCTACTATGCCAAATAGGAAGGTGGGCAGGAGATTGGCCAAGAAGAAAGGGGGCAGTAATCTAAAAAAGACCAAAAATGTGAAAAATGCTAACTCTGTAAGATACAAGAAAATGGAATTCAAGAAACTTTTTAAACTGCTTGACAAAAGTCCCAAGAAGAAAGCAGATTCAAAAGTTAAGGAAACCAAGAACAAGGAAACTATTGGTGATACTGGCAAGCTCCAATCTGAAATTATATTTGATACCCCCCTACAGCCCATCCCACTAACATCAGTACAGGATCAGATCCAAGTTTCTGATACGCAGGATCCTTGGACACTAGCCCCACAGAAAAAGAAGCTCCACCAGACGAAAAATGTAAAATACTCCAGTTGGAACTTAATATTGAATCGCCAGAAGTTGGTATTAGTGAATTATTCTAAGCCTGCAGGTTTTTTAACCCAGCACGAACGCAAACGGCACTTAAAAATAATCTCGGATGCAGTTTTCCCAGGGCTGGTTACTTTAGATAATATTGTCCATGTGGAATACTTATACTATAATTATACACATGCTCGTGCTGTGGTTACCTTCAATGAGTGGGGCAAGGCCAAAACTGTATATGACAGCAGAGAAGCTTTTGCTGGGAGGGGCATTTTTTTCTCAAGATTTTTTGAAAACCTGACACCTCTGGCTTTAGGTCTTTCCAGTTCTTTATACCCAAAAAACACCTATGAGAAGGAGACATGTGCCACTACAAATTTAATTGACTTTGATACCACAGACGGAACTCTCTTTAGCCATAAAGGTATAAACACCCAGAAGTTCTCAGATAGTAATGAAAGTCCTATTTATAGCAGTATAAGGGTGTCTCCAAAAAACCAAGAATCACTGCTGGACTCAAGAGGATATAATATAAAACACCCAGAGCACTGTGGAAAGAAGCAGACCAACAACTCAATAAACTTGAATAACTCCACAGATTCAGTGACGGCCTGTGGAATTCCCATTCACATGGTCCACAAAAGGGCTCCTACTCTTAAAGGCCCAGCTGATCAAAAAACAGCATGGGATCAGTGGCACAGATGCTATAAGGATGATGAACCCTATACTAATGAGGAGATAGCTCTTTTGGACTCTTTCTGTGCGTTGGACCTAGAAGCACAGAAAGATATCCTGAGGCGTCTGATGTCTTTGAGATAACATTTGATAATCAGGCAAGCAGAATGTGCAAGCCCGTTGGCTAAGAGAGAAGCATCCGGGTCAGTAGAGAACCGTGCCCTAATCCACCAGGAAAACGATCAATCCAGTGGGAGGGGAGTTGGAAATGGCTCCAATGGAGGGGAGAAAGGCTCACAGAGAGGTCTGGGTATAGCAGAATTTACTCACCAGGATAATAAACTTGTGCAACGTGACCCAGTGGCCAAAGAGATCACTGCAAGTGCCAGCAGACTAAAATTTCCAATATGGGCTGATATGCGATATTTGGAAGAAGAGGAACTAGGATCTCCGGAAAGGCCTGCTGAACCTGTATACCCCCTCATAAAGGTGATGGGACCAGTGAAAACTAATGTTAGCAAGATCATGACACAGATGGAATTGATTGAAGAGCTGGAGGAGGACTTGAGGCCATCATCAGGGGCTGAGGAAATTGCAAAGGAGCATCAGTCACTTATAGGGGGAGTAACTTCATCTACTTGTCCCAGAGTGACTATAACAACTCAGAGCTTCCCGCAAGGGGGGTCTGCACCAGTTTGACAAAAAAAGTGCCACTGTAACATATCACAAATAAGTCTTCTTTCCTGGAATATTGCAGGTTGGCTAAGTAAAGTGGTAGATCCCCCCTTTATGGAATTCATTAAAAAGCATGAGATTTTACTTTTTCAAGAGACATGAGCCAGGGAGGATCTATCCATAAATGGCTTTGCCTCCTACTCTTTAGATGCAACTCCTAGTAACAAAGGTGGGCGGCCCACAGGAGGACTGGGTATTCTAATAGCTACAAGCATCAGGGCCTCCCTATCTAGATTGGAGCCCCTGACTTATTTGGCCACCGCGTTGATTTTAAAGTTTAATTCATTTAATTTACTAGTAATTAATGTATATATGCCACCACATAGGGAAAAGCAATTGGTTAAAGAAGATTGGTTAAAATTGGAGGAGTATATCAATAAGCTGACAGATTTGTATCCTGAAGCCTCGGTGATCCTGGCGGGTGATCTTAATGCTCGAACTGGTCAGAATGATGCTGCCTTGTATGCCCATTTCCGTGAACACCAACCTGCAACAGAGGAGGCCCACCCCCTGCCTGATAGGCAATCGAAGGATAAGGGTTGCAATTACGCCAGCTTACGCCTTATGAAAATGATAAATAGACTTGATTTAGTCATTTTGAATGGCGGTGTAAAGGGTGATATGAATGGGGAATTTACCTTCCTGTCAAGTTTGGGTGCATCAACGATTGATTATATCATAGTCTCTTATAATTTGTTAAATAAGGTTACTGGGCTTAAGGTGGGTAACCGTGTTGAGAGTGACCATCTACCCTTAATGCTATCCCTAAACCTGAGAAACCTTAATGTGCACACTGAACACAGTTTTCCAATGATGGAAGAGGCAGAAATGAGATCCTCACGGATTAGGTGGTCTGCCAAACTAGACAAAGCAACATCTGAGATGTTATACTCAGATTGCATTCTCCACCTTAGAGATGTTCTACTAAATGCAGTATCCCCCGAAAAAGCAGTATCATTATACCAAATATTGATCTCCTCCCTTCAAAATTGCTTGAAGCATAAAAAGGGTAAACAACAACTCTCCTTGCCCAATAAATCTAAAAAGTGGTTTGACCAAGACTGCATTGCTTTAAAACACCTCTTAGTTAAAAAAATACAGGCAGTACAGGGAACAGAATCTTCCAGTACTTCCTAAGGAATGGTTTGAGCACAAAAGGAGATATAAAGCTCTGATTAAAGATAAAAAGAAGCAAGCCCAAAAGGAAGCATGGCAGAGTTTAATAGATGCATCGAGGGCAGGTGATTCAGCCACCTTTTGAAAAGTTATTTCGAGGGGTTGGCCAAATATAACAGCTAGACCGGAGTATCTTATCCCTGCTAAAGTTTGGGAATCCCATTTCTATACTATGTATGCAAGTGGGCAAGTTTCCCAACAGTTTCCAAGAGCTCTAATTAATAGTGCTCCCGAGTGGCCCCCTGTATCTGTTTCTGAAATAAATAACCTTATCCTGAAACTTAAACAGGGTAAAGCACCAGGTGGAGACAACATCCCTCCAGAACTACTTAAAGCCAATAAAGAGTGGTGGGCACCAGTTTTGGCAGCCCTATTCACTTACATCGATCGTTCAGCTTGCATCCCAGAAGATTGGGGACTTGCAATTATCATCCCAATATACAAAAAAGGGAAAAGATCGGACCCTGCAAATTACAGACCCATCAGCTTTTAAGTATAATCAGTAAATTGTATGCCAGCCATCTTCATGAAAAACTAGTTATGTGGCTGGATCAAGAAAACATTCTAGAAGACGAACAGGCAGGATTTAGGTCTGGGCGATCTACTATTGACCAAGGCTTGGTTCTCCAACACCTGGTTGAAAAATATGCATCAAAAGCTAGAGGAGCTCTCTATGCAGCCTTTATTGATTTCAAATCGGCCTTTGACCTAATTTCAAGAGAGAGGTTATGGGAAAAATTTGCAGATACAAATATTGATAGACGTCTCTTAACTCTCATACGCTGCTTATATGAGAACACTTATCTTCGGATAAGTTGCGATCGGGTGGGACACCTAACTGATCAAATCCCAACTTTTAATGGAGTAAAGCAAGGCTGTATACTTGCACCTACTCTTTTTTAATTTCTATATCAATTCATTGGTTAAAAGTGTGAGGGAAGTATGTTCCCATCCCCCAAAATTGGCAAATAAGCCCTTGTCAGTACTTCTGTATGCCGACGATGCTGTGCTGCTTTCCTTAACAAGTGTAGGACTAAGACGTCTTTTAAAAGCGTTAGATCCCTATTGTAAAAATGAATTACTGTTGATTAACCATCTTAAATCTAAGGTTATGGTTTTTTCCAGAAGAAGGTTAAAGCATAAATGGCAGATTAACAACCATCCCATTGAACAAGTTTCATCCTTTAGATACTTGGGTATAACATTTCATTCTTCTGGCTTATGGAGTTTGCAAACTAAAAATGCAATTGAGAATGCACAGAGAAGCATCAAGGCTCTCCTCTGCTTTTTCTATACGAAAGGAGGCCAATATATTCCCTCAGCCATTCAAGTTTTCAAGGCGAAGGCCATCTCCCAGATGTTATATGGATCACAGTTGTGCGCATACAAAAATTTTGCCCCCTTTGAAGTCACTCAGACTAAATTTTTGCGTTCAGTTTTGGGAGTCCCAAGTTGTGTTCCAAATGTAATTGTCCGTTTAGAGACAGGGCAAATTTCTATTGAGGCCCGTATATGGATCCTTAGGATTCATTACTGGCTGAAGCTGATTTTTTCCCCAGTGGGCCTGGCCCCACTGAAATTAATTGATACATTCCAGACAAAATGGAAAACTACACTATATGAAAAACAGAGTTCTAGGCTTCTCACCAAATGCCCTAGTTGCTCTTGGTTTTGAAAAAGCTAAAATGACAATTCAACAACGTATTTGGGATATAGAATTGCAAAATCATTTGAGTTTGGCTTCAAGGTATCCTGAATTTAGAGATAATGGGAGGATATTTGCTTATGCAAAATATCTGGTGGACTTGAATATTCCTAAATTCAGGAAAGCTTTCACTCTGGCCAGGTTTAATGTTCTACCTTCAGCCCTTTTGGATGGAAGGTTTGGAAATGTACCCTACCAAGAACGGGTATGTCCCTGTGAGATGGGTAAAGTGGAAACAGTAGGCCATGTTCTGCTGTATTGTTCCTTTTATCAAGATCTACGCCAAACATTTATAACCTCTATCCTGCAGCGAATTCCCGGTAGATCAGATGAATATTACATAAAACATCTTCTATCGGATCAGAATCCTCAGATTACTCTAAAAGTGGCCAGTTTTTGTGCGGCTGCCATAAGCCAACGGAAATTAATGTTGAAGAATTTTATTGCACCTTAGACTAAGGCTGAGACTGCCACGTTTTATGGATTTTATGTATGTATTTTATTGTATATTGGGGGTTTTATGGATTTTATGTATGTATTTTATTGTATATTGGGTGTTTTAATATTATTGTGATGATGTTTTCTGTTGTGCTGGTCTATGACCGAAATAAACTAACCTATTACCCCTGAAATACTTTTGGGTTTGCGCCAGCAGTGGGCAGTGCTGTGTTCTTCATCATATGAGCAGGACCTGTTCCATACTGGTGCTTTGATAATGTTTTTTGGTGCTTTTCGGGTGAGTGAGGCCCTGGCATCCTCTAAAGCGGATGTCTCCAATAAAGCGCTGCAGGTTAGAGATATCACTCTTTCTGGGGAGGAGATTAGGATAGCCATTAGGCAATCCAAGACCAATCAGAGGGCACGAGGTGCCAGCATTGTATTAGCCTCTTCTAGATGCACGGAGATATGCCCGGTAGCCACGTTACGAACTTTTTTGTTCGTTAGAGGGCTGGGGCAAGGATATTTGTTTTGTCATAGCGACAAATCCCCTTTAACCAAATTTCAGTTTTGGTCAGTGGCCAAGAAAGCCTTGCTGGCAATGGGATTAGATAACTGCCAATTCGGAACTCACTCTTTCCGGATTGGAGCTGCCTCTACGGCAGCAATGGCCGGGTTGTCTGAAGCAAGGATTCAGTCGATCGGCCGGTGGTGATCCAGAGACTTCAAATCTTATGTTCGTTAACTTGAGTTTACAGTTAATAGTTGTCTTTTCCTTGCCAGATATTGGGCCTAGACAAGAGCTTCCCCTGATCCTTCTATGCGGGCACAGCATGGTTTTTTGGGCCAGTCGCAGAGCGTCTCGGACAAACATGGGCTCGCAATTGTGTCTTGGATTGATGGCTGCCGTGCACTGGGTTGGACGGCGAGGTTTGAGATGGGGAGGTCTCTTTGACACATTATCTCAGTTTGAGTGTGAGTTTGGCCCTCCGCAGGTGTTGGTCATACACCTGGGAGGCAACGATTTGGGCCTTCTGAAAGGAAAGGCCCTGGTTATACAGGCTAGGCAAGATTTTGAATATATCTGGAGGCGATGGCCACTGACGTGGATCGTCTGGTCTTGTACGTTGCCTCGGCGCCATTGGCGCAGGAGACGAAGTTTCAAAGGTTTAAATAAGGCAGTTCACAAAGTGAAGAGAGAAATTAGACCGTTTCTATGGGGAAAGCGGGGATGGGTCATCCCGCACCCTGATATTTCACCAGACAGGCCGGAGCTATATAGGGCAGACGGTGTCCACCTTTCTGATGCAGGAAATGACATTTTTCTGCAAGATCTGAGCGTGGGACTGCGGGATTTTTTCCCGGGTCAGTGGGGGAAGGGGACCTAAGCAGAGGCTTGGTACCCTTTTGTGGCAGGAAGGTGCGGGAATGTAAAAATAGGACAGGGACGGTGAGCTCACTGGCACCCTTGGCGGTGAGCTGCATATCCAGAGGACCTGCTCCTCGGGGTTGTGCGGCTCGCTAGTCAGGCTATGGTGTGCAGTTGGAGACCATGCTGGCTGCATCTACCTGCTGTCCCTTATGGCAGCGGGCGGGGGAGCAATGGGATGGTCTCCCCACACTCTCAGAGTGTCGCATAAGCAGGAAGCCGGTAAAACGGCTTCTTGCTTTGATGAGTGGCTCGCCCTTTGACAGGCAGTAGGCCTGAGTAGGATAGTGATTCCCGCACTGTCATGCTCAGATCCAGGGAGGGTGGATTAACCAGATTATTCAATAAAGAGACCCTAGTTATACCCAATGCTCTGGTGTCTGTGTCTTCTTTCATGCGTCCTCCTTCACTCACAACTGGTTGCACAAGGGATTTCTTATAATAGCAAAGAGAGTTATTTTATTGCACTGAAGACCTCTCACTGAGATACTAAACCTGTTCCTAGGCTGTATCACTTTGTACTGCAAGTGAGAGCTCACATGACGGAATACTCCATCCCAATAACATGCCTATACAAGATACTAGCATGTCATGGAAAATTCCAGCTAACTCCTTTCTCTCTTACATATAGTTGTCTGAGTGGACACAATCTTTTTATATGGAGAAACATTCAATAATATGAGCCTCTACCTGAACACCACTGGACTGATACAGCATAGGGATGTCTGTCCCTGGGAAATTAGGTTGACTTGAGTTCTGCAGCATGTATGCCCCCCAAACTCTGAGAATTTTTATGTGCATCTTTAATGTTCTGTTATTTGCACAAATTTGTGAGCAATTTGCACAAATGATGGCCATATCCATGCAAATGACAGTCAAATTAGTACAAATACACAAATTTGACTATTTTTATTATTTATTGCATTTGTATTCCACCCCATAGCCAAAGCTCTCTGGGCAGTTCACATAAGATAAAAACACTTAAAAACAATATACAAAAAATGTAATTTGTGTAATTTGTGCAAATTCGTAAATAACTTCCACAAATTGCTCAGGAATTTGTGTAATTTTAAAAAGAAATTGTACAAAATTCCTGGAACATCCACAAAGTGTCCCAACTCACATGAACAGGGATGATCCTGGGATAAACCTTAGATCTAGCTAAGGCCTCTGTGTGTGTGTGTGTGTGTGTGTGTGTGTGTGTGTGCGTGCGTGTAAGCCTAAGAAAACCCATCAAACTCCACCCCCGAAAAGGATTTTTCTGACATGCCTAGTACAGCATCAGTTTTTGTGTTTGCAAGACTGATCTCTGGAATAATTATTTTTCAGTGGGTATCAAGATACATGCAAAGATCAAAGTCCAAAATATCTGGAGGGCACCAGGCTGGGGTAGGCTGGCTTAGTCACTTGTACTACCTAGATATGTAATATCTTTGTCTATGTCTGAAGGTACATTTACTCACTCAATTGGAGAAAGTTGAAGTCACTTATCACTGCATGATCTTCTTTGGCTGACAATCTGTTTCCAGTACTATATTCTCATTTTGGCCCACAGAATTCTGTGAACTTTTCTAGTTCATTGGACTCTATGCTCCCTTTGAAAAAGATATTCCACCTCCAAATTGTTCTTCCCTCTCCTTTGTATCAATTCTAATTCATGGGAAAATCATATGTCTCTGATTTTCACAGTTCTACTATGTTTCTAATGTGCCCACTATATCTATGTTCTCTTTTAGTAGCAAAGACTTTAGTTCCCCTATCCTGGCTGTGAGGTTTTTGGAATATAAGAAGTTACATCTCTTTTCAAATATCCTCTTTATGTAAAACATGTTCTGTGACTTTTTGGTCTCTTAAACAGCTGCTGTTTGTTTCTGTATGCTCATTGCCAAGTTCTATTGTATCCCCACTATGAGGACCTGAAACATCTACATCATCATCCCTAAGGGATAATCTGTCCCAAACTGGAGTCTACCCAGCATACCTAAAACATGCTTGTCCTTGGCATATTTGATCAGGCCTAGCCACACAATTAAAGCCTGTCTCTCTTTGTTGTAAAAGAAAAAGAGAGAGAGGATTTGTCTCCATTCTTGTTTGTTCACTTCCTAAAAGAAAATACATATTTGTTCAGTCCAACTTCCTGACAAATAAAATCCAATCATTTATTGAATGAAAGCAACAATAGCTCAGGATAACCTCTCTAACAAGGCGTCAGTGCTTTACTTTTAAGCAAAGCAAATTTAAACAAACTTGAAAATGCAATTAAAGAAAACATTTTTTTTAAAAAAAAACACTATATTAGAAACAGGAACATTTCAGTACATTTTCTGCTACCAAAAACTGAAAGTGTTGTTTTCTCTTTTTGTTTTAATTGTCAAACATCTTCAAATTTGAACACCTTCTATGCTTTTATTTTCCATGCAAATTACTTGATACTATCACATTTTACATCCATTGTATTGAATTCCCGATACAAAAAACACTGAAATGAAAGTATGGCCAGATCTACACCAAGTAGGATGTAGATGGTTTGAAAATGGTTTGAAAATGGTATAAGTAATGTGTCCTGGGCTCGAACAGTTCTCAAAACCATTATAAACTGTTATAAAGCAGTAGTGTAGATCCTACCTATCAAAGATCACATTGAATGATATTTTTAAGTAGGCCGTTTCTACTGGCGTAAGGATAAGACAGGGCAGCTGGGGCAATAAGGACAGTATCAAAGATAATACAAGCAGAATGGTATTGTGCCAGAGGTCCCTTAACATAATTTATGTTAGTGCTTCTGTTGACTTGGATACTGCCCTATGAGTTTAATGAGCATGTGTAAGATAGGGAATATTAGGTCCACCTCCCTACCCCTAGTCATTCTAATGTGCTTCTGCAACATATCTACACTTATTTATTTTATTTATTTAGAGTATTTTTATCCTGCACCTCAGGCAAAAAGGCCCCCAGAGCGGCTTACCATCAATCAGCAAAGAAGACAGTCCCTGCCCTCAGGCTTACATTCTAAAAAGGACACGACACACAAGGAAAAGGGGATGGGGAGGGAAGAGGGACAAAATTTATTTATTTATTTATTTATTTATTACATTTGTATACCGCCCAATAGCCAAAGCTCTCTGGGCAGTTCACAAAAATTAAAACCATAATAAAACAACCAACAAGTTAAAAGCACAAATACAAAATACAGTATAAAAAGCACAACCAGGATAAAAACCACACAGCAAAATAGATATAAAATTTAAATACAGAGTTAAAACAGTAAAATTTAAATTTAAGTTAAAATTAAGTGTTAAAATACTGAGAGAATAAAAAAGTCTTCAGCTGGCGACGAAAGGAGTACAGTGTAGGTGCCAGGCGGAGCTCTCTGGGGAGCTCATTCCACAACTGGGGTGCCACAGCGGAGAAAGCCCTCCTTCTAGTAGCCACCTGCCTCACTTCCTTTGGCAGGGGCTCACAGATAAGGGCCCCTGTAGATGATCTTAAGGTCCTGGCAGGTATATATGGGAGGAGGCGTTCCTTCAAATAACCTGGCCCCAAACCATTTAGGGCTTTAAATGTCAATACTAGCACTTTGAATCGGGCCCGGACCTGGACTGGCAGCCAATGAAGTTGTAAAAGGACTGGTGTAATGTGATCTCACCAGCCAGTCCCTGTAAGTAAATGGGCTGCCCTGTTTTGTACCAGCTGAAGCTTCTGGACCGTTTTCAAAGGCAGCCCCACGTATAACGCATTGCAGTAATCCAAACAAGAGGTTATCAGAGCATGGATAACTGTAGCTAGGCTATCTCTGTCCAGATAAGAGCGTAGTTGGTATATCAACCTAAGCTGCTAAAAAGTGCTTAAGGAAGAAATTAAGGAGACTGTTCAGGCTTGTGGGAAGGTCCTGCTCCCCCTTCTCATCTCCCAATGGAGGGCAGACCAACAACTCCTTCTTCTTCCCCACAGGGTCAAGATGACAGTTAGCCCTGTGGGGGGGGGGCAGGGTCCAACTGAAGCAGACTCTGATGGTCTGTGCCTGCTCCTGTCTCCCTCGCTGCTGCTTCTCCACAGGGTCAAGATGGCAGTAGGTGGAGGCCCTGGACACCCTTCTAAAAGGGATTTCTGCACAGAGTGAAACTAGAAGCCAATGTAGAGGTCTCTCTTCAGAGGCAACACTGAAGGAATTTTGAGAGAAGCGTAAAGAAATTTGGTAAGATGAATAACATTTCCAAGAGCGGTTTGCACAGACCTAGGGCAGGGCAATAAAACCTACATTAAATCCAATTAGCATTTTTTAAAATAAATTGTGTGGCACACACACAATATTATAACTTTACTGTGGGTATTCTATGAATAGTTGAAAAGAGTTGTAAGTATAACAAGGAGGCAAGAAGCAAACAACCAATGTTGTAATTTGTATTATACTGGGAGGATTTGCTGTGCTGGTTTCACCTTATCTTGCCTTTTGAATAACGTTACCACTGTATTTACCCTGCACTGCATCTATTAGCACTATTAAATCAATTGACATAATTTGAAATAATATTTATCTGTTGATGTGGCTGATCAGTCAAAAGTTTTTGCTTAACAGACCTTGTTTATTTAATTCAGTCAACACAAGCAACCACTCCACTAAAAAAAATCTTTTGCAAATATGGCTTAGTTCCAGTCTCTGAGATGGAATTTGCCAGTGTTAGACTAATGCATTTATCACAAACAAAGTGCAGCTAGAAGCTGGAAGCTTAGTCATTCCCTACAAATACAGTACTATGTCACTTGAAGATGCTAGGGAACACTTTGTCTGCTCTACTTAATGAACCACAGCAAGCGGTGCTTGGAGGCTAGTGGTATTGTGTGCGGTTTAGCGTCATTAAGTTTACCGAGATGGAGGTTACATTTATTTGTGTGGAAATGCAATAAAAATGCACTGGTTTTGTGATTATAAAGTTTGCCACTGAAGAGATAGACGCAACCTTTTATGTTTAAATATTAATATCCTAATAGACATGCTATTCCTAAGTAAAACAGGCCAATTTAGAGATATACCGTTTGCAATTATGTGGGAAAGTGCCCCCCCTCCCTAAATTGTCAGAAGTTAATGCTGCATAGAAAAGTTAAGTCAAATGATGATTAAGGCCTTAGCTAGACCTAAGGTTTATCCTGGGATCATCCCAGGGTCGTCCCTGCCTGCTCCTGGGATCCCCTGTGTGTCATTTACATGAACAGGGATGACCCCGGGATAATCCCAGGATAAACCTTAGGTCTAGCTAAGGCCATAATCAGACAAGGAGACAAAGGATACAATCCTGTATTCCAGATGGTCTGCCGGGGAGATTTTTAGATCATTGCTTAAGTGCATCTGAAGATATGCTTCCACCAGGGGGGGAAAACCCAATGGCAAAACATCAGAAATATATAGTGGTGTAATACTATGCTGCTGTCTCTCTACTCTCAGCACAAGGACTCAAACTGAGGAGAAATGGACTTATAAATGCTACTCTTCTTTTGATCCCTTTGTGTGCCCTGATACTGGTGTACCATATTGGTTACACAGGACCCATAGCTCAGGGGTAGAGCACATGTTTTGAATGCAGAAGGTGCCAGGTTCAATCTCTGGCATCTCCAGTTTGGATTGGGATCTGAAACCCTGGAGAGTTGCAGCCAGGCATTGCCCAATGACCTGGTTCACTATAATCTTCAACAATAATATTAGTAAAAGTTTTATTAAAGTGCCAGGTGCCTGGCACTTTAATAAAACTTTTACTAATATTATTGTTGAAGATTACTTGGTTCCACCCTTGCCTTTGGCTATTTTTACTCCCCTACGGGGTTTTCCTTGCTTTCGCACTTCTGGTTCACTATAAGGCTGTCTACAATAATAACTGTCTAAAATACTGCGCTCTTCGAAGCCTTCCACTTGTTCTCGTGATCCGATTCCTTCTCGCGTCTTTATTAATCTTATCCCTGCTATCCTCCCTTCCTTGCTTCATATTATTAATTTTTCTTTGTCCTCTGGTTCATTTCCTTCTGCTTTTAAACATGCTACAGTCTCTCCTATTCTCAAGAAACCTACTCTTGATGTGCTATCTCTGTCTAACTACCGACCTGTCTCTTTGTTGCCTTTTGTTTCAAAGATCCTGGAGCGTGTGGTCTACTCTCGTTGTCTTGATTTTCTTTCTAGTAACTCTGCTCTGGATCCTTTTCAATCTGGATTCTGTCCTTTGCATTCCACTGAAACAGCCCTTACTAAGATTACCAATGATCTTCTTATTGCCAAGTCTAAAGGCCTTTATTCCGTTCTTATTCTCCTTGATCTAACTGCAGCCTTTGACACAGTTGATCACGATCTTCTTTTGGAGGTCTTCATGACCTCGGATTTTGTGCCTCTGTCTATAACAGGTTTGCCTCCTATCTAGCGGGTCGCTCTTTCAACGTGTTGGCTAATGGCAGCTCGTCTTCTTCTTTTCCCCTTTCAGTAGGGGTTCCGCAAGGCTCGGTGCTTGGCCCGTTGTTGTTTTCTTTATACATGTTGCCCTTGGGTAATCTTATTCAATCACATGGCCTCCAATATCACCTGTATGCCGATGATACATAATTATATCTTTCATCTCCGGATCTTTCTCCTGATGTTCACGATCGTATCTCGGCATGTCTTTCAGATATCTCAGCTTGGTTGCTTCACCATCGTTTGAAACTTAATATGGCAAAGACTGAATTGCTTGTTTTTCCTCCTAAACCTTCTCCTCATCTCTCATTCTCTCTTACTGTCAATAATGTTACACTTACTCCAGTCAAGGAAGCTCATAGTCTTGGCTTTATATTTGATTCCTCGCTCTCCTTTATTCCTCATATTGAGACAGTAGCTAAATCCTGTCATTTTTTCCTGTATAATATTGCCTGGATTCGATCATTTTTGTCTGTCTCTTCTGTCAAGACTCTTGTTCATGCATGGGTTATTTCTCGGTTGGACTACTGCAACCTTCTTCTCACTGGCCTTCCTTCTTCTTCTTCTTCTTCTTCTTCTTCTTCTTCTTCTTCTTCTTCTTCTTCTTATTATTATTATTATTATTATTATTTATTTATATAGCACCATCAATGTTCTTCTCACATCAGTTCGCTGGTTTCTGTTCACCACTCTGCTGCTAAGATCATCTTCTTGGCTCGTCGCTCTGACCATGTTACTCCACTTCTGAAATCTCTTCATTGGCTTCCAATTCACTTCAGAATCCAATATAAACTTCTCCTGTTGACCTAAAAAGCTTTTCACTGTCTAGCTCCTTCCAATCTTTCCTCTCT
Source organism: Elgaria multicarinata webbii (assembly GCF_023053635.1). Classification (NCBI taxonomy): domain Eukaryota; kingdom Metazoa; phylum Chordata; class Lepidosauria; order Squamata; family Anguidae; genus Elgaria; species Elgaria multicarinata. The sequence continues at coordinate 14,787,326 of NC_086175.1, read as the reverse complement.
CATCTCACACTATTGCCCCGCTCGTGCTCTTCGCTCCTCTGATGCCATGTTTCTCACCTGCCCAAGGGTCTCTACTTCCCTTGCTCGGCTTCGTCCATTTTCTTCTGCTGCCCCTTACGCCTGGAACGCTCTTCCAGAACATTTGAGAACTACAAGTTCAATCGCAGCTTTTAAAGCTCAGCTAAAAACTTTTCTTTTTCCTAAAGCTTTTAAAACTTGATTTTGTTCTGACTTTTATACTGTTAGTTTTACTCTACCCTGTGCCTGTTTGGTGCATTCTCTTCCCCTCCTTATTGTTTTATTATGATTTTATTAGAATGTAAGCCTATGCGGCAGGGTCTTGCTATTTTATTGTTTTACTCTGTACAGCACCATGTACATTGATGGCACTATATAAATAAATAAATAAATAAATAAATAAATAAATAAATAATAATAATAAGGCTGCTTCTTATGTTCCTATACGTTAAAACTCTTTCACTGAATTCAATGAAAGGCAATACTTCCACTGGCCCCACCTCCTCCTCCCACTCTATGGCCTCATCTACGTACACCAAGCAGGATATTGCACTATGAAAGTGGTATGGAAGTGGAATATAAAAGGCAGGAGCCACACTACTGCTTTATAGGGGTATCGAAGTGCACTGACATCTGTTGGGGCCCATTGAGACATACCATATACTTCTTTCATACCACTATATCCTGCTTGGTGTGGCTCCTGCCTTTTATAAACTGCTTTCATACCGCATTCATAGTGCAATATCTTGCTTGGTGTAGATTAGGCCTATCATGGCACGGCACAGGTTTCAAATCGAATCTGCACCCAATCATAGCAGCAGTATAAAAATCCCTGATGGGGCATCCTTGAGTCAGATGACAGAACACATGACATGGGGTTATATCTTTGCAGCCTCAGGTCCCAAACACTTAGAGCACACAGGAGAATGTTTGGTGATGGGAACCATGGAGAAAGGGCTGTTCATGCACTCAGGCCTCAGAATACATATAGGAAGAGAACATTCCTAACACATGTGTTCTCATCCTTTTTACAGGTACTTGTTGTCAGCACACTGGTCTGTGACTGATCGGAATTGGAGGTGTTGCCAAGGACACTGGTGGGGTTGTTCTGTTTTCTATTTTTTTTCCTGCACTCCTGTTCACTCCTCAGCTTTTGCACTGGTCTATCGCCATAATTGGGCTGCCAGCTTGCTTGGACCATTGGATTGCCCAGTGAATCACACAAGTTAAGTCCTTGATATTTGAAAAACTAGTGTAGCATAGCGGCTAAGCAATTAAGCTGTGCATCAGGAAGTCACTTGTTCCAATCTCAAATCTGCCATGAACTCAGAAGGTTGGGTTAGGCCATCCTCTCTCTTTCAGCCTCAGCTTCCCATCTGCAAAATGGGGGAAATGATACTGACCTGCCTTAGTTGCAAAATCCAGATAAATTTATGGTAGTGGCACTATGGTTAGTGTCACTTACAAAAGTGCCCCATCTCCTATGGGCATCTGCATTCTTCTAGATGTCTATTAGAGGTCAACAACACACAGCCCCTGAGCTACATTGTACCTGAAAATGATCACCTGGCTTACCAGTTATTACTAACTCAGAAATATGAATGACAGTGAGAATGAACATAGAACTTGCTAGCAGTTTATCATAGGTGTGAGTGGGGGGTGGGTAGTAGGTAGAGCTTTGGCCTACAAGAGATACTGTGATGTAACTAGTTGCCAGCCAAGGATTTACAGGAATGCAGCATACTGAATTTGACAAATGTTATTCCATCAAATATCCAAAATGTTGCTACAAAAATGCATTTCTACAGGTGAAATATGCATCTCATTTCTAACAAAGGCTTCTTACTTTATTATGAAAACCAGTCCCCAAATGCAAGCCACCATTCCAATTTCTTTCTTCCAAATGCCAGTGGCAAAGTCAAGTTATTCTAAGTTACTGAGTTGGGAGTTCAGCTATTTTTCACCCAAGCCCTTGGGGAGCTATAAATGCTTCTTGATCAATGATCAAGTCTATTGAATCAGCATGATACTCTGCAAAGTAAATATACTTCTGGGTTAGCAGCAGCATTTGCAGGCAGCTCATCCTTTGTAGATCTCCTGCAGTCTCACATAGGGAGGGACAGAAAAGATCCCTTCAGCATATTGCATGAAAATGACCAGGCAATTATTTAGAACTACTCTCCGGGCTGAATTATTCTATTCAAACAATAGTAATTCAGTACCGTTAAAGCAGCAGCAACAACAACAAAAAACAATTCTGCTCCTTCAGCTTTTGGTAGACTAGTCTATCAAGTCATCCTGGATCCTGTATGTTCAAATGCATCTAGTAAGATCACCAATAACTAACCACTTTTCTTTAGTCCACTGGTTGAAAGTAACATAGCATCAAGGAAATGTATATACTACCACAAGAAGAAATACAGAGATGTAGGAGATTTTGGAAAGGGCCTGAGTATAGTTGCCACTCAGTTCATCTAAAGCAAATTGAAGGCATTTTTAAATTGCTTTACTACCAGAATAACCTGTTTTGGTTGCTTCTTAGTTATGCAGTGACATCTTGTGATGATCACCATCATAGAATTTTGTAGTCTGGTCATGAGCATTCACCTTAATGGTATTTTTCTCATCAGGACCTATCTGTTTACTCAAAATATTTATACAGACTTTGGTTGCTACTGAATTTTGCCTCCAGTAACTTTGAAAAATAATTTGGTGGATTCTCCTTAGGTAAAACAGTTATGGATAGACCAGTTCAATAGACCAGTGAAACCTTCCAGTGGGGCTCCCACTACAGACCTAAGGTCTTACCTGATTTTATATTTAAATATGAATTCTACATGATCCATTCGTGAGCAAAATAAACTGGTTTAGAGAGAAATTATTGCACTTCAGTAAGAAAGTTCTAATCTCATAGTAAAATATTCTATGCATGCTCAGTTTACTTAGAGGCACCCTTTTATGATTTCTGTCATTGAGCCCAGATGGAATCATGCATGAACCAAATAGTGTATTGTAGGTGGCTCATTTCTTATTTTGAGGGTCTGCTCTGTTGTCCATACACTGGTCTGGGAGTGATAAGTGTATTTTGGAAATATAGGATGCTGCCATATACCAAATCAGAACATTGATCCATCTAACACAATGTTGTCTACACAGTGACTGGCAACATACAAAGCATGTTCTCTTCTTCATACAAAGCATGTGCTTTACTGCGGAGGTACAGCTCCACCTCATGTATTATAAAATCTAACCCATTGTTTAAAGAGTTTAGGCCAATCTTCCCCAATCTACAGCCCTCCAGATGTGTTGGACTGCAATTCCCATCATTCCCATCCACAATAGTCAATGGTAAGCCAACACATCTGGAGAGGACCAGGCTGGGCTTTATGCTCTAAAGCAAAGTTGGCACCACCTAGCACTATTAGCTTCATAATTATGGTGCACATGTAATTAGCAACAGCTGAGACATTGTCCTGACATAAACAAAAGTTGGATGTAACAGTAATGTGCGGCATTTCTCTCGCTCCCTCCCTCCTACCTTTATCTTTCTAATCTTTTGAAAATATTTTTCAAAATTATGGAGCTAAGATGGGAAGCCTGCAATCAACCAAATTTAACTGGAGGAATTCTTTCTTACATTCCTGCCTAACTTTCTGCAGGGGTGCATATCAATAGTGCAAAGGATTAGCTCACATCATTCAGAAATTCGTCACATCTGTTGGACAAGAAGTTTTGTATTTTTTTTTAAAAAAAAAATAATAATCCGATGACACTAGCAATTTATCCATGCCCCATGATGCAGTTGGATGTAACTGCCTAGTTTTCCCTTATTTGAGTAGATTTTCACAATTCAGTCTACTCTGTATTTGCTTCAGTCTGTGGCCACTCCTGGACAAAACTACTGAAGTGTTAATTTAGAACTCCTGTAACAAAAGAAACTAAGGCAAGTGTCAGAGTGTACTATTACTGGTTGCAATGTTTATTTCAATTGGGTTGTCCATATAAAAAGATAATTAACATGGTTTCATGGTGCCTGAAGCCCAGAGTTGTATATGAATCTGAGTTGTATATGAATAGCTGATTTTGTCAGGAGCAGATCCTCCTGTCTTCTAAACGAAAGAAGCAAGATCCCAATAATAAGCAAAGATCAATCATGCACAAGTAAAAGAGAAATGAAACTTTCAAAACAAATGTAGTGATGAAACAAGGAGCAAAAATAAATAATCAGTAAAGGCAGTAAAACTGAAATTTCTACTATCTCCTGCAAAGCGGATTTCACATTAATGACTCCTTAAAGGACATTTCCTGATGCTCAGACTTCTGCAATAATATGCTACTAAAATCCTGAAAAGGGTAGAAAATTCTGTGGCTACTCAGCAAAATGCCTGGCATTGAAGAAGTGCAAGATCCTTTTCCACAGGCAAATACTGCCATCTTCTGGACAATCAAGTATTGCGTTGGCCAGCCAGACCTAATGCCTTGGTGGTGGGCTCCTGCCATCATTCCCACCATGAAATTCTATGCAGCCATTCTTCAGGGGAAAGGAAGTTCTAGTCCAGACTTAGGGCTCATCTACATCAGGCAGGATATGCCACTATGATATATATATAAAAGGCAGAAGCCACACTACTGCTTTATCATGGTACTGAAGTGCACTGACAACTGTTGGGGCCCATTGAGACATACCTTATACCAGTTTCATACCGCTATATGCTGCTTGGTGAGGCTCCTGCCTTTTATATACCATTTTCATAGTGGAATATCCTGCTTGGTGTAGATGAGCCCTTAGACATCCTTTAATCCAGACTTAGTCATCATCATACTCACACTAAATCCATTGAAGTCACTGGGACTGAAATTATCCAGGACTAAATTTCAGTGGGTCTTCTCTTAGAATGACTAAATTGGGATCCAGCCCATTAGAATTTTGACAATCCCAAATTTTACTTGCCTAGATAAAATCAAACTAAATCTGTATGGGTGGAATCATTGTTAGACTCATACAGGCGGCAGCTTGCACATCTTTTGTTGACCAATTCATAGCTCCTCCTTGCTTTGATGTCCAATTCATAGCTCCTCCTTGCTTTGATGTCCAATTCAGAGCTCCTCCCACTGCATCCGAAGCTACTGCTACTCTTAGTGGCTGCAAACCTGGCAACAATATTATAGCACAGATGTCTGTGGAACTGAAAGTTAACAGGCATGTTAAACCAGGGTCCCCCTAAGCATAAATACACAGTGTGTCTCAATTGGTGTTAACTAGAACTTTAAAATTGGTTTAATGCATGTTTTAATGATTTTTTAAAAATATTTAAAAAAAAACCTAATGTGTGCTTGATTTCACTGACAGGAATTAATAATACATGTTGAAATATGTGAGAAAGACTTCTGCTGAAAAGTCTGTGTTGCTTTGTTACAAATCTTCAGCCCATGCAGAAATCAATGGGGGGGGGGGCAGGGTGGACCGTGAATGCTACTTAATACACATAGCTCGGATTTAGTTCACTTCAAGGAGAAAGTGGGACATGAACCTATTCTTCTAGCCCCTAATTATACATGACTATTGGATCTTTTCTTTTTTCTTAAAAGAACACAATGGGACTGTTTTCACTGGATTTTTTTGCTGTAAATATAATTTTGTTCTAAAACAATGGCAATTGAAAATAAGCATGGAAATAACCAGGTTTTTTCTCTCCTCTCCTACAAAGCAGACCATCCTCTGACTCACCAGGAATGCATCTTTTCAGGTAAACTATGTTTAGCAAGGCAGACTTTGAGATAAATATATATTTAGAAATGAGATAAAACAAGGGTGTTCTATGCTTAAAGGCAGCCTCAAAAATAATTTTAAATAAAGAAGTAAATAGAAGTATGTGTTTTAAGAGGAAATAAATTCAAAATGCATATTTAAAGGCAATTCTTGTATTTTTAAAAAAGTACACACACAAAAATCACAGTTTAATATGAAAATGGGATGAGTGAACACATTAATGAGTGAATGTGTGCAAAAGGTACATGGACCAGAAATAAATGGATCCATCCAATCCTACAGCACACTGTATGCCTCAGCCACCACTGAACAAAATGTTCCAGGAATGGCAAGTCTACTTCATCACACCAACATAAAGGCAAGTATTGTTTTCAGTCCTTCCTCAACCTGAAAACTGCCATGGGTTAAAATGATAATTTTACAGTGAGTAAAGTGGATATTTGTAATTAGCCGCTGATCAATTCACTCAAGGATTTGTGACATTTTCTACTAGCAGTGGGCTTCCAATTGGATAAATCCTAGTTCCTGAATTGATTTAGAGCTCCATCACACTGGAGGAAATCACGCTTGCCTACCGTTGCTTCTCCGCCCCTGCTTTTGTTGCTCAATACTTCCTCTTTCTCCCAGGGAGAGGAAAGAGGAAGTAAAACAATGCACATGGTCCATTGAGGGGCTGTGTTTATTATGCCGCTTCTCCTGCACACAGCAGGAGATGGCGCCAAGTTCCATGTTTAAAAATAATATGGTCTTACCCACAGCAGCTTTTGTTGTTGCTGCTGCTGCTGCATGAAGAAGGCTAGAAGGGGTGGAAGGTGCACAGGAGGCCGACGATGTCATGTGAGGCACTCGTGAAAATACATGAGTGCCCAGTAACAAGAGTGCAATGAAATACTCATCTAATGGAGCTCATGGAAGTTTCTGATTCTAAATTGAAGCAGGGCTCCTCTGAAGGGGAAGGCGTCTGAATCTGAGCACACCTGAAGCTTCAGGATTCAGAGGATCAGAGAGAGACAGATTGTAAGATTTTCTACATCCTACAGAATTGATTTTAAGAAGTTAAATGTAGGAACTTCATAGGCTTTATAACAGTACTGACAATTGTTGGGACCCAGGGCACATTCCATACCCAATTTTCAAACTGCTTTCAAAGTGTTATATCCTGCTTGGTGTATATCTGGCCATAATTCAAATTCAGGCATTTATTTATTTTATTTTATTTTTAAAAAATCTTTGCTGGAAACAACTGATCAATGTCTACAGTGCTGTAAATTAAATGTTGGCTGTATCTTTCTCTTCCATAGATTTTATTTTACTTATATTTAACTAGGTGGCTGTCAGGCATCCTATGCAGAGTGGGAGGTGTGGCAGAGACGATCCTTGCCTCCATCACACCTCCTGCTCTGTAATTTAGCTAGACAGACGTTTTCGTCCATCTAGCTGAAGCATCAGGGAGGAGAAGGGAGAGAGGCTGGGGACAGTTCCTATTCCAGCTTCCTCACTCCTCTCCCCTCCCTGCCCATGGGAACACCCCCTTTCTCTCCTCTGTGAGCTTGCATTTCCAAGCTTGTAGAGGCAACTGGCACAATTCTCTCCATGCTGGTTGCAAGGGGAGGGGTGGAGAACTCGGACTGCTGGGTCTGAGGTCTATGGCCTCCCAGACACTGTCTAGAGGCCATAGTATTAATGCCTTCTAAAAATGATGTATGATGTAATGTACAGGGCTGTCCTAAAGCATTTTGCTCCCTGAGCCAGAGCAGCAATTTGAGCCCCCCCCCTCCTTAAGTCAAGGTGCATAGTTCTTACAAGTATCTCTCCCCTTTCCTACTGCTAAAAATGAAATGATAATAAATTAAATAACCAACAGTTTGCTGCCTTTCATGATGCCTCACTCCGCCTAGTGATAGGACGTGCCTTGGGAATGTTGGTAGCATCACAGTATCCCCAAACAGATTGAATTATGTTGATATATTCAGTTTACTTGATGGGATTTAACAGACCTTGTTTTGAAGCACGTCAAGAATGTGCTGCAGCCAGTGATCATTATTTTATGCCACATTTCTGCTTCAGCTTTGCCCCTAAGTATTTGTGGGAGTTATGCCATTTTGTCTTCGCAACAACCCTATGCCTAAAAGCTCCATCCGACAAGCATTTTGTTGCACGCTCATTACTGGGCACTCATGGAGTTTGCTTAGGTCCCTCACATGAGTCGTCTGCCTCCTGCACGCCTTCCACCCCTTCTGGCCTTTCTTGCATGACAAAAAACACCCCTCATTAAATCTGACGTTTTTAAAAAAGCATCACACTGTGATGCAGTGTGTAGGAGAAGCAGCACCATTAGAACAGTGGACTTAATGGGCCTCGTGCTTGTTGTGTATTTCCACTTTTGAAAAGAAGAAGTAACTGAGGAACGAAAACACAGGCGGAGAAGTAAAGGTAGGGAGCGTGTTAACCTCCAGTGTGATGGAGCTTTAAGTGTGACTACCCCAAGGTCACCCAGAGAGCAGCACGGCTAGTAGAGGTTTGAACCAAGGTCACTCCAGTACAAACCCGATGCCCTTTCTGCTATGCCTTACAGGATCTGTTTTCAAGAAAAAAGAAAAACAGCAACAACAACTCCCTACAGTTATTGCTTTGTAATACCAGAATACAATTTCCCCCTTTGTTATAAACTATAATTGGACCTATATTGATATCTTCTGTTGTAAGGATAGAGGAAATAGTTATTAGCTTCAATAATATTTGTAACTGCTCTGCAGTCTTAATACCATGAAGGACAATTGAGGGCCATGAAGAGGAAGGAAAATAATTTCAATGTTGTTCCTAGATAGAAAACCGAATGTTCCCCTGGCTAAAAGGATTATATCTGGGAATGTTTCCCGAGGACAAAATTAGAACTGCATATTCATTTATCAGCCGGAAGATTCTCCATAAAGTACACTTTGGCTCTATAGGTGGTAAAGAATGCAATTAATTAATTCTGAACATTAGAAGAAATCTGCTTTTTATTCAACGCTTTTCTGATGCACAGTTCAAGCTTGCGTTGGTTTTGTTTTGTTTTTGAAATACATATTACTGGTGTGTGTTTGTGTGCATGTGTGTGTGCATGTGTATATATACATGTACATATAAGAAATGCAAAACAATTAGTAAAAAAAAATCCATTAAATAAACATTGTACCAAATGGAAAACAATTCTGTTGCTAAATTGGTTACGCTTTAGGCAAGGATGAGGGGTTTTTTTTGAGGGGGGGGGGTTGCTTTTGTTTCTATAACCCAGCAGTAGCGGCAACCCTGCTGATTTCATTTTCATTTAAATATTTTTCTGCCTGTCATTGTCCTAGTGGTAATGAGGAAGAAAATATGCTGTTCTCATAATTGCTTCTGTGATTTATGACATATTTATCCCAGTGTTTCATCTCCCTTTCTCTCTGCTCTCTGCTCATGTCTTGTCAGTACCTAGGACAAGATCCAGGCCAACAGTGTCATCCTCCGTATGTTTACTTCCATTGTATACAATGTGGCTTACTCCCTTGTATGGGATTTCAGGATGACAGCCTTACCGAGAAACTTTTGGCTCATATTGTTTTCAATGCCATGTTTAACTCTACCATTAAAACCAATGGAACATAATACTAGTGTTTCACTTTGGCTAGATTGTACCCTTAGATTGTGGAATGGATCTATAATGGCTCTGGTGGCTGGATTGCCACCTTCATGTGTTGGATGACATTGGGGTGGGGGCCCAGCCATGATGACATCAGATCCCTGGCTGAAGCCCCACCTTCTCCATGTAGAGTGTACTTCATCAGCTTCTCCAGGGGATCATAGAATCATAGAATGGTAGAGTTGGAACGGGCCTATAAGGCCATCGAACCCAACCCACAACTCAATGCAGGAATCCGCTCTAAAGCACACCTGACAGATGGTTGTCCAGCTGCCTCCTGAAGGCCTCTAGTGTGGGAGAGCCCACAACCTCCCTAGTTAACTGGTTCCATTGTCGTACTGCTCTAACAGTGAGGATGAGTACACAGCCAGCTTTGTGTGCATTGCCTTTCCCTTTTGGGTACGACCCAGGAAAGGTGATTCACCTGGGCAGGTTCTACATTACTGCCTTATGACTGTTTGGGCCCAAGATATTGCATCTTGGTCCTTTAACAACTTCATTGGCTGCCAGTCAAGGTCCGGGCCCGATTCAAAGTGCTGGTATTGACATTTAAAGCCCTAAACGGTTTAGGGCCAGGTTATTTGAAGGAACGCCTCCTCCCATATGTACCTACCTGGACCTTAAGATCATCTACAGGGGCCCTTCTCCGTGAGCCCCTGCCAAAGGAAGTGAGGCAGGTGGCTACTAGGAGGAGGGCTTTCTCCGCTGTGGCACCCCGGTTGTGGAACGAGCTCCCCAGAGAGGTCCGCCTGGCGCCTACACTGTACTGCTTTCGTCGCCAGCTGAAGACCTTTTTATTCACTCAGTATTTTAACACTTAATTTTAACTCAAATTTAAATTATACTGTTTTAACTCTGTATTTTAACCTTATATCAATTGTGCTGCGTGGTTTTATCCTGGTTGTGCTTTTTATATAGTATTTTGTATTTGTATTTTTAACTTGTTGGTTGTTTTATTATGGTTTTAATTTTTGTGAACCGCCCAGAGAGCTTCGGCTATTGGGCGGTATAGAAATGTAATAAATAAATAAATAAATAAATATACAGTTTTCAAACTGTTTTCAAAGTGTTATATCCTGCTTGGTGTAGATCTGGCCTCTGTCTGCTGCTCCCATTCCCAATTGGATATAACAAGGGGATTCCTCTCCCCACCTCCACCTCCCCCAACCTCCAGGCTAAGGAGGAGGACTTGGAGAGGGCCCACAGAAGGGGACCATGTTGTGCAGGCTAGAAGTCCTCATCCCTACCACAGAGTGTAGGTCGGCAGGCAGACTTTTAATTTTCTGTATAGTGCTTAATGTGTTAGTTTAAATACAATGTAACAACAGCAGTAAGTATATCAGAAACTGATATGGGAGTATTTTGAAACGTATTAATTGTATTATTAATTTGCAGCAAAAGCTGAAGTAGCATTGCAATAGAAACCTCCAGAACTGCCATTGATAGATGAGTAGATAATGAGATGTTGGGAAATAATTCTGTTAAATTAACCAATCTTGTAAGAAGCTGGCAATGTAGACTTGTCAGTGTTGATTTTCAATCTAACTGCAGTAAAGCTATTCAATTTTGGGCTATGTATTCTGGACACATTGATAATGTAGATCAGTATTTGAGAGCCAGTGTAGTATAGTGGCTAAAGTGCTGGACTGGGAGTCGGGAGATCCGGGTTCTAGTCCCCACTCAGCCATGGAAACCCACTGGGTGACTTTGGCCAGTCGCAGACTCTCAGCCCAACCTACCTCACAGGGTTGTTGTTGTGAGGATAAAATGGAGAGGATTATGTACAAAGCCTTGGGTTCCTTAAGAGGAAAAGGGCAGGATATAAATGTAATAATAATAATAATAATAATAATAATAATAATAATAATAATAATAAATTCCTACAATGTTAATAGCTCGGGCCCATTTCATCCTTATGTCTCCAAAGATTTACTTTTAAAGAATGCAACTGTAAAAATTGCCCATGCTAAATGGAGCCTCCCTTCTGTGTTTCTGCTTGTGTTTTTTAACTGGGTGTTACACATTTATTTATTCATTTATTTATTGCATTTCTATACCGCCCAATAGCCGAAGTTCTCTGGGTGGTTTACAAAATTAAGACCATTCAAATATAAAACAACAGTATAAAACCATAATATAAAATACAATATAAAAGCACAACCAAGATAAAAACAGCAGCAATGCAAAAATGCAAATTTAAAATACAAATTTAAAACAGCAAGATCAAATTATTTTATAGACTGTTAAAATACTGGGAGAATAAAAAGGTCTTCACCTGGCGTCTAAAAGAATATGATGTAAGTGCCAAGCGAACCTCCGTAGGGAGCTCATTCCACAGCCGGGGTGCCACAGCAGAGAAGGCCCTCCTCCTGGTAGCCACCTGCCTCACTTCCTTTGGCAGGGGCTCACGGAGAAGGACCCCTGAGGATGACCTTAGGGTCCAGGCAGGTACATATGGGAGGAGGCGTTCCTTCAGATAACCTGGCCCCAAGCCGTTTAGGGCTTTAAATGTTAATACCAGCACTTTGAATTGGGCCCAAACCTGGACTGGCAGCCAATAAAGCTGGAAAAGGACTGGTGTAATGTGGTCTCGTCGGCCAGTCCCTGTTAGTAACCGTGCTGCCCTGTTTTGTACCAGTTGAAGTTTCCAGACCATTTTCAAAGGCAGCCCCATGTATAACGCATTGAAGTAATCCAAACATGAATGGAAAGTGGAAAAGCCACTGGCCAATCTACACACTAGCATTTTATCTTGGTACTCCAATATCTGGTTCACATATGACCCACTCCCCAACCTGTTGTCCTGATGCTATTTCTTCCTCAATATTCTGTGGCTGTTGTTTTTTTCCAGGCCACTTTTATGATGTTTTAGTTTTCATGCACTGTTGATTTATACATATTCCAACCTATAAACAAAAGGAGAGAATCACCCAAATCAGGTGAAGAAAAGGGGAGAAGCAAATTCTCAGGATGCTGAGCTTTTATTTGTAGGTTGAAGAGCCCGACGCGTTCCAGCCTATATCTTTTCAAAGCCTTCTTCAGGGCATTGTAGGACGATGTCTGCAAAAATCTTCTTATCAACAGAATGTTTTTCTCAGACTGTTAATAGCAATTAACAATCCGAGTTCCGGTTCGAGATGGTGGCGTAGTCGGTTCATTCCTGCTCTGCTCTGTTCCCATTAACTTTTTGATAAGCCTTCTGACTGCCTTGTTATCTAACTAACTTCTTGCACGGACTTTGTTTCGCTTGCTTTTACTCTTTGCTTAATTACTTGCTGTATTTTGTGGTAGGTTTTGAGGATGGCTCCACTGAAAACAAAAAGAGCTGTAGGGGCACCACCCTACAAAAATCTTCTTATCAACAGAATGTTTTTCTCAGATTGTTAATAGCGTTTATTAACAATAGTGAGGCAGGTGGCTACTAGGAGGAGGTCTTTCTCCACTGTGGCACCCCAGTTGTGGAATGAGCACCCTAGAGAGGTCTGCCTGGTGCCTACACTGTACTCTTTTCATCACCAGCTGAAGACCTTTTTATTCTCTCAGTATTTTAACACTTAATTTTAACTTAAATTTAAATTTTACTGTTCTAACTCTGTATTTTAATCTTATATCAATTTTGCTGCGTGGTTTTAGCCTGGTTGTGCTTTTTATACTGTATTTTGTATTTGTGTTTTTAACCTGTTGGTTGTTTTATTATGGTTTTAATTTTTGTGAACCGCCCAGAGAGCTTCAGCTATTGGGCGGTATATAAATGTAATAAATAAATAAATAAATAAGGGTGTGCACGGACCCCCCGCTCCGCTTCCCTTGCAGATCCACGATTTGCAGATCGGGCTGCTTCGCTCCGCCCCTGCTCTGCCCATGTCTGCTCCACTCCACTCGGAGCTCCGGATCCGGATCGGAGCTCCGTTTTTTCCCCCCCATAGGCTTGCATTAAGCTAAAAAAGTATATAACTTTTTTTCTGTGAAAGTTAGAAACCTCAAGTTTGGCACCATGACACCTCATGGAGGTATACACACGCACGCCAAGACTCAAGGCAATTCCATCATCCCCTGATTTTTGGGGAATTTATGAAAATTGGGCACCCCATTCACACCCCTTTCCATAGCTCCGTCAATTTGCACGTTAGAAACCTCAAACTCGCCACCATGACAGCTTATCCAGGGATACACATGCATGCCAAGACTCAAGGCAGTCCCATCATCCCCTGATTTTTGGGGAATTTAGGAAAATCCAACACCCCATTCACACCCCTTTCCATAGCTGCGTCAATTTGCACGATAGAAAGTAAAACCTCAAACTCACCACCATGATAGCTTATCCAGGGATACACACGCACGCCCAGACTCAAGGCAGTCCCATCATCCCCTGATTTTTGGCGGGGCTTAAACCTGCAGACATCTCAATGGGGCCATTTCAAAGGAAATCCCAACATGCCATGAATTGGGGAGTAGAGATAAACCTATGAATCTTCTTCCACACTTGAAAAATGGATTTGGAACTTCCAAAACTCCAAGTGAGCGCAGGAAGGACTTCTCCCCTGAGTCAAAGCCAGACACACACAACATCCCTGCAAGGCGGGCAGGGGAGGAGAGAGGGAAGGCAAGCAGGCAGGCAGGCAGCAGACATTTCTGGGGGCATAAGGAAGTGAGCCAAGGATAAGCCAGTAATGCATATAAAATGGAATAAATAAATAAATAAACAAAGGAGGGGTGGAATTAAAAGCAGCAGTGTTGCTAAATAAACAACAAGAACAACTTTTTTTAAAAAGGCTATATCTGTCTTTTACCAGCAATAGGGGGACGTGCCCAGGGGAGGGGGAAGCAGCAGCTGCCAATTTGACTGGTGGTCAACCAGTCTTTTAAGAAGCAAGGCTGTCAGTTCAACTCATGAAAGCCATTGCTTCACCACAACAGAAAAGTGGAACTGTCACTTCAACTCATGATAGGCATTGCTCCACCACTTAGAGAAGTAGACCGCTCACTTCAACTCATGATAGGCATTGCTCCACCGGGTTACTCTCTTTGGAAGGCTCTAATGGCCCTCCAAGTACAGGAGAGAGTGGGGGCACGTCCACATGGGATGCCCTAGGGGAGCTCATCCCCTTGCACCACATCTTTTCAGTTGTTCCCCAAAGTTAGGGTGGGTAGCAGTGCTGTGTTTCTATCTCTTATTATTGGCTTAGTATATGATTTCACAGGTTGTGTTTGTGCGTTTGGTGGGGCTACTGTTTTAAAAAACACTGGGAAAAGTCTGTTCAGACTAAGAAAGAGAAGTTCCCAGAATCCCAAATTACCCATTTTGCCTATCCCCTCCTCCAACTTTGGGATCATGTGATCATGACCGGGAGTTGACTGTGCCCCTCAGCCCTTCGGAAAAGGTATTTTTCCCGCCAGTTTTTAAAAAAGTTCTAGTGCACGACCTGCACCACGCAGAGAGGTGAGAGTAGTCTCAAAATGACCCCCATCCATGAGTCTCTAAGCACAAGAATTTTCAGAAAGATAGAATCAAAAACAACACAGTTATCCCCCTTTCTTTTCCGCAATGCAATCCTATGGGCGAAATGTTTCAAGATGGCGATAGAAGCGGAACGCGGAAACCGGAGCGCTCCGAAAATGGGCGCTTCTCTTCGCCTTGCTTCTAGGGGTCTGCGGTCCGCTTCTACTCCGCCTCTGGGCAAGGCGGAGCAGGCCAATTCGCTCCTGCTTCTGTGCTTCTAATCTGAGCGGAGCACATGCCTATAACTAATCCTACAACGCCCCCTGAAGAAGGCCTTGAAAAGATATAGGCCAAAACGTGTCAGGCTCTTCAACTTACAAATAAAAAGTTCAGCATCCTGAGAATTTGCTTTCCCCCTTTTCCCCCATGTGTATTCCAACATAGCTATTATTATGATTCTTATCAGTGGGAGTGGCTTCCGTGTTGTAGAACCTGGTTTTCAAATTTTCCCCCTATCTTCTCCTTTGATCTCAGGCGTGGGGAGGCATTTACAGGCAGGGAATCTCTGGTTTGTCCCCCATTTCCTCTCCTTCTACAGGTGGGGTGGTTGCTTAGCCCTTATTTTTTTTAAAAAAAAAATGGCAGCTATTTTTCAGTGCATATCCACACAGCTGTGAATAACTACACACCCTTTATTTTAAAACCTGTGTAGCTGTGTAGTAGAGGTGTGCAGAGCCTGCTTCTCCTAACAAGGCTTCATTGTATATTCTACACAGAACTGTGACTTGCAGAGATGCAACCTTTGGAGACTGTTTGGAGAGTGGTAATTACAGTGTGGTCTTGTATTGGGAATTACTGGATGACCTAATACCACCCTGTACAGAGACCCAGAGGAATTACCCAATCCCAGAAGAGGCTAATTACAAGCAGGCATGGCACTTCTTATGTTCTTATGTTCTAGATTGTGAAGATAAGAGTGGGAAGACTCCTCTGTGCACACTTTGGGGTACCAGGTTGGACAGGATCTTCAGTGCCCATCAGGGCTGGTAGCCGTCCCTCTGTTTATCTTGGTGGTGACAGCAAGTGTTGCTGTTCATGGTGGTTGCTGGCCAGGACCCAATGGCAATTTTCAGGATGAAGTATCATTGAAAGCAATACCTGCCAAGCAATACCTAGGGTTCGTGGCAGGTTATGCAGGAGGCCCTCCTGAGGGCAGGAGGCCCTCCTGAGGGCAGCAACTCCCTGTCAGTGGTGCTGACCCCTGATGCTGGATCTGCTCAAGACTCTTTTTTAATTTATATGTATTTCAAATTCAGTCGTATACTCAGACGTAAAACCCATTGAATTCATTCCAGCTTGTTCCCAGGGGGGTATGGAATTGGAGCCTTAATTATTATGGCATACTAGCCATTTACTCATGGCACACAGTTTGGAATTATGATGTAGATAATAAAAATCATTGTGTGGTTATGTCACATTCCTGTTTTTAAAGCCTTCTTGCCTTTTTCACATAATTGTAAACTATCACATAATACTATGCAATAAAATATAATAATACTAATTTTTAAGGCAAGTGGGGTTTTCAAATTATAAGTGGCTTGTGGTTCTTGTTTTAATGCTCCCCCCCCACACACACACACATACCTCCACGCCTGGAAGGACATAGGAATCTACATTTTCAAAAGTCTCCTCTGGCAACACATTTCTTGGTGTTAAATCCATCCAAATTCAGATGAAAATCCATTCCCAGAGGTAAACAGAAAGCCTCCTTCTTGAAAATGTCAATTCATGCATGCATCTGTTTCATTCATCACATTCATGAGGGTGAGGTGGGTCGGGCAAACAATCTAAATAAACAATGGCAATATTCATCTGTTGTATGTCCAGGTATGCCCAGTGGGTTATGCTCTGCCAGGCACAGACTGCAGAAACTATTCAAAGATGGGAAATTAAGACTGAATTCTCAGAAGGAAAAGCATGCAGGAATCAGGAGTGACACTTGCCAGGACTGTCATCCTAAATTTCTCCACTGGTATTCTCTAGGCATAGTCAGACTTGTATAAGATATGAGCCTTGAATAATACCACATGGCTCGACCCTTTCAACTAATTTCCTTCTCCAAGACCACTTCTTATCTTGCTTTGACACAAATGGCCAGTGACACCTGTTTTGAAGATGGTGGCACCATCATCAAATGTGGATGCCATCTTGGTTCGCTTCAGTATGCAAAATAAAGTTGTTGGATATGGCCAGAGACATTCAGGATGACAGAACTGTACAAGCCCAACATTTTTTAGCATTTCCTTCATCTCATTGACATATGATAGAAGCTGTGGGCTATCGTCGTTCAGCAGCATATACTGAGTTAAACTCGTTTTAAGGGTTTGAGGCTATACAGAATATTGGGCTCATATGTCATCCATTTCAAGGTGAAAGACCACCTACCATTGTATGGTGACAGAGGATGGAAGGACCATTCCACTGTCACCTTTCCATGTCAGGCAGTGCCAGTGGTCAGAAGATAAAAAAGAAAAAGCCAGCACCATGCAAGGATAGAGTTGTTGACTAGATGGTTATCCATGCTGATTTCAATAACCTGCTTCTGTTCCAGAGCTACTATCTAGTCAGAAATAGTGTGCTTGCACATTGCAGGAATTTGCACCCCTCCCCCCAAAGTAATGGAAGAATACTTTTACTGCCTCATAGCTCAGTGTGATAGAGCACATGCTTGGCATGCAAAAAGTCCCAGGTTTGATCCCAAGTAGAGCAAAGAAAGAACCCTGTCTGAAAACCTGGAGAGCCACTGCCAGTCAGTGTTGACAATACTGGTCTAGATGGACCAAAGGTTTGACTCCGTATAAGGTAGCTTCCTAATAGCCCTTCACCCCTCAATTTCTGTGTCATGGTCACTATCATTGGCTTTGACTAGCAAACCACCTCAGCAGCTCTCACTGCTTCTGCCACATGGCTCTTGGGTCCAGATACCCAATGAAATGCACACGCCTCTGACAGAAGCACTATGTTATTCAATTCGTCTGCATTGAACAGGAACCATTCCTATTTGTTTAATTAGCAAAAGTGTAGAATAAAATGTTGATGCAATACGGCTGAAGGAAGTGTAATAGAGGACCTAGTAAGAAGAAGAAAGATCTTCTCTCTTCTGTTTGTGACTCCTTGGCTGTTTTTAGGGAAGTGTATTGTCCAGTCCTGGTGAAGATGAACCCACAGTGAAGTCTGAAATAAGCAGGCAGTGCCTTGGAGCATGTTCCTTGAGCAGAAGACTATCAGACAGGGAGTTTGTATCCATTTGAAGGTAACAGTTCAGAAAGCAAGAGCGGTCAGAAGCAGATTCTTCAAAACCCTAAACAAGTCTCTGGGGAAAGGCAAGCTAGGCATGTGCAAATAAATAAAATCTGACCTCACAAAAGTTCTCTGAATTCCATCTTGAAACTTGTTCTGACTCAAATCTGTATCAGATTGTAAGCTTTGTTTTCTTATTTTCGCATGAAAACCTATGCACGTTTTATGCATATCTTCCCCCAGAAGTATGCATCATAAGTGTGCATCTTTGAAATGTATGCATTCTTCTCCCATTGATTAAAATGTATTTGTGTGCATTTTTCAAATATATGTATGCTGCCGAACACATTTGGGAGGGGGGGTTCTGCAAATTACATTGAAAGCTCAGAAATGTATGGACTTCGACCACAGTTTGTGTCCAAGTCCATGTTCAGCCTGGACGGTGTGAGCTGGGTAAATCCTGATCAAAACAAACTGACACGAATTTCTCATACATCCCTATGGCTCCTATGCCCTCCCCTGCCCTTTATATGAGACTGGAGATTCTCCAGGTACTGGCCTTGGAACTGGCTCTTTATTGTCTCTCTATCAGCTGTTGCCAGTAATGCCTGTGGTGACTGTTGTGGTGCGCAATGTGGGACATAAAGCCTTTGGAGGCAAAGATGCTGTGGATCTGACTCAGGGTCTTCACCCCCTGGAGGTTCTTATTTGGCAGGTGCTCAGTTTCAGGGCCCAGTCTAATGCAACTGACGAATTGGTCTCCTTCCATCAGAGTCAGTGGTAGTTTTGGTCATCACAGCCCATATAAACCCTGTCTGTTTCAACAAGAATTGGAATTGTATAGTACCGTGGTTTTGCTGTTTGCTGTTGTAGCTGCTAAAATTTTTACCCTCTGGCTTTTATTCCATGATTTCTTATTTTGTGGTATTCTTTGCTTTGAGTTGTGCACTACCTTGAGCAAAGCGGTATAGGTAATCAATCAATCAATCAATCGTGGGATTACTGTTCATGTAAAAAAGCCACCAATAAGGAAGGCCACCACTATACTTGACACCAATATTTCACCTAAAGTGAAAAAAAAGGAATTTAAGGGCTTCTACTCCAGTGAAAGTGTAAACAGCACGTCATCAATATGTCCGTGAAATTTCTCACAATAATTCCACAAAATCCTAGGTTGTCCCTGAACTTTACATAAAGTGTAATTTGAGGACAATTTGAAGTTTTCTCCTCAGGTATAACGTCTGAGGATTTTTGCCATACAGCACAAGATATTGGAGAGATACCAACGGCTGAACTGCTTCTTTCAGGAGACTGCCAGATAAGTCAAATAGAAGTGATGAGAGATGAAGTTCTAAGTAAACTGGCAAATTAAAAATTAACAAATCACTGAGTCCAGATGGTATACACCCAACGTTTATGAAAGAACTCAAATGTGAAATTGTTGATCTCCTATTAAAAATATGCAGCTTGTCACTAAGATCGGCTTCAGTACCACAGGATTGGAAGGTAGCCAATGTAACACCAATCTATAAAAAGAGACTGGGGAGAGGACAGAGGAGGAAATAATGGTGAAACTGTAGACCCATTTCCCTCCTGTCTAGCCTGAGCACAGTTATAGGGATGTACAAGCATTTCATTTCTGTTCACAAAACATTCAAGCAAGCCCCATTCACAATGTCAAATACAGATGAGGAAAAGTGCAGGCTTTGGGTACATACTTCGAAAAATGTGTGTATTTCCTAATCAAAAAATGTGCATTTTCCTGACTGAAAAACAATGTTTTTGGAATGTGAACAAGCTGAACTGAACTTCGAGGAGGAACCTGGAGAACCTGGGCAAGCTCAAACTTTTCATGTTTGTGCATGGAAAATGGAATTAACAGCACAATTGCACGTATGTTTACTCAGGTGTACATTCCACTGTATCCACTGGAGCTTGCTCCTTAGTAAGTGTGCAAAGGATTGCAGCTAAAGCCAGAATTCTTGAAGCTGAAAGCCTAAATATACAGTACTAGAGCATGTCTAATTGAATTCATTGAGATTTACTTCCAGGGCATCCTGCCTTCCCAAAAGTGTCTATCTATCTGCTGACAGCAACAGCACAGCAGACCAGATGAACCTGCGATTTTCTTGTAAATTTAAAGAAACTTAGATATCACTGGTTACATTTCACAGGGGGCAATTTCCAAGGTTGTCAACAGGTTTTGGCTGAGTTGAACTAGGAAGCAAATTTGGTTGGCATTCTTCAGATGAAATGGCTAAGGAATTTCAAAGGAAGATAAAGGTGTTTCCATGGGACAATGTAAACATTTCTGTTAAGCTGCACACATCCCAAATTGCCATACATTTCTGTCAACCGTCAGTCACTCAATTCTCCTCTTCCTTCTCCAGCATGCACATGCATGCTATGAAAGCTCTGACATTCTGTGAATGTAGTTGTACAATGAAGTATTAACCATTGTTTTCATAATTTAATTTATTTATTTAATTGAATATTATAGATCAAATTAAAGTAAGCAGAAACCTAGGATTATGCCATTGTGGAATCACTGCCATGCTAATTCCATTTGTTTCTATAAATCAGATTAATTAGATATTCAAACAAAACCAAGCCTAATACCAAACAGAGAGATTAATATCATCATATAATCAGTTTCTTGCACATGCTGATAAAATGGATTCCTCAGACATTTAAAATGTTATGGGTTGTATCCAGGCTAGATTAATTGAATTTAGACTCCATTGTAATCAATGGTGAAAGACTGTCATGATGTACGTCCCAATGATTTCAGCTGGAACCTAATTCAACAAACTTAGTCAGGATCCAACCCTATATACCCAGTCCCCCTTTCAGACTCTTGACAGAGCAATCCTATGCAAGTCTACTCAGAAGAAATGCACTATTTAGTTTTTTTTATTATTATTTTTATTATTATTACATTTATATACCGCCCCATAACTGAAGCTGTCTGGGCGGTTTAGTTCCATGGGACTTACTCCCAGGCAAGTGTGAATAGGATTAGAGCCAGAGATGTTCAGAGGATGAATGTCCATTTGAGGATCTCCTATCTTCTCACAGCATCCTGTGTCAACATCATCCCCACCCCCTCTCCTCTGTTTGAGTGTACAGTTTGTCATATTGAAATGGCCTTGTCCATAGGTGAGCCCAGGGCACATCGCCAGCCTCCTAAAAAAAAGGGATCCTATTATGCACTCAATGGGTTTTATTTTATTTTATTGCTTCTTTGGAATAGAAATAGAATGTTTACTGTTTTTCTGAGTTTGGTTTTTCTCCTAAAATAGTTGTGTCTTTAAAACATACATACACAGAAGTCATGCTTTTCTTTTTCATTCAACACATCCAAACTAGAAAGTTATGTTGGTTCTATATATTACATTTCCTCTTATGGCTTCCTCCAGAGTTAAAATGCCATTTGTAAAGTGAAGACAATTCTTTGCTAGAGGTCCCTAGCTGTGCTGGCTCTAGGTTTCAGAGACGCTCTTTTTCTCATGGATGTTGCTACTGCCCTTTCACAGGCTCTCTTCCTTTGGGCCCTGTCATCCCAAAGGGCAAGATGAATGAAGGTGGGTATGCCTGCTCCTCCATAGAGGGGACAGGTAAAGAAGGAGTAACAGCAAGAAGGAGGATCAGTGGTGGACCCCATACTAGGGTATGGCATCAGCAGCAAATGCCCAACAATCCCAATTCCTGATGGTGGCCTTGGCCCCTAGCCACCTTCTCAAAGAACTATAATTCTTTGTAGTCATCTGGCTAGGGAGGATGACTACCAAGCTAATATAAATATTTATTATTATTATTATTATTATTATTATTATTATTATTATTATTATTTGTAATTTAAATGTGTAAATCTATAGGCTAATACAATGGGTAATGTCCAAGGAATACAGGTTTATGCAATGGCTCATTAATCAGCTAAGTGCTGGTGATGCAATGCAATGCAGCAAATACTTCTTTTAAACGTATAATTTGGCAATGTCCAAGAGTTGCTTCTTTTTGGGAAAAGGTTATTATGCGGATAAATCTTGTACTGGAACAGTCTTTAATATTACCTGATGTACTTTTAAATTGTTTGCCTGCTGCATGAAAATCAACTCATGGTTAGTATTAATACATTCTCCCTGCCCTTTTGACAGTTAAGGGAGTGACATTACAACATTGGAAAGATAAACACTCACCTTCTATAATGTCATGGATTGGAGACCTTATAACACCTTCAATGTTTGAACAGGTGGCATATAGCTGCCACCTACAAATCTGCTTTTTTCTTTCTTTTTTTGAAGCCTGTGTTTAATTACCAAACTGTTGTATTTTTGTATTTATGCATTCATATGTATTAATTGCTATGGAGACACTCTCTCTCTCTCTCTCTCTCTCTCTCTCTCTCTCTCTCTCTCTCACACACACACACACACACACACACACACACACACACACACACACACAAATGTTGATTAGATTTTGTGTGGCCAGCAGTCAGGGGTGAGCAGACTACAAGGTTGTGGGATCTATTTTGTTTTTTGGTTTTTTACTAGAACGCTGAAGTAGGGATGTATGAGAAATTTGTTTCAGTTCATTTTTAACCTACAGTAACCCAATTTGCACCTCTTGGAGCTGTACACAAACCCAAATGCAATCTGTGACTGAACTCCATACATTTCCAAGCTGACAATGTGATTTGTAGACCAAAATAATAATTAAAAAAGTGTTTGACTACATACATACGTTGGAAAACTGTACATGAAAAATGTGCACTTAAAATATGCATAAACAGTGGGTATACTTCAAAAATGTGTACAATTGGTGCTTACATTTGAAAAAATGTGTACTAAAATGTGCACAAATGTTCGCATGAACATTAAAAGAAAGCTCACAATCTGATATGGAATGAATCAGAATGAACTTCAAGATAGAATTCGGAGACAAGCTTGAAGTTTGCTGAGTCACACATTCACACATCCTTATCCTGAGGTCTACCAGCTAGAACTAAATACAAAATGGTGACTCGGGTGATGGAGTAAATTATCCACTATCAATTGTCAATTATGAACCATTCACTGGGATATATAAACATGTGCATGTGAATAATCAGAGATAAGAGATTCTAACACAATACAATACTCTAAAAGTGGCCAGCAGGGCTGAATGAAGGACCTGGTCAAAAGTGGCCATCTAGTACTCCTATTTTACAGACAAACAACACTGTGGTTGAGGGACAAACAATTAGCACCATGGGAGATTTCTTTTCTAGCAATTCAGTAAACTAGAGTGACCATATGAAAAGGAGGACAGGGATCCTGTATCTTTAACAGTTGTATTGAAACGGAAATTTCAGCAGGTGTCATTTGTATATTTGGGGAACCTGGTGAAATTTCCTCTTCATCACAACAGTTAAATTTGCAGGTGCCCTAACCTCTTTTAAATCTGGTCACTCTAGTATAGCTCCTGCACTTTAACTGTTGTGATTAAGAGGGAATTTCATGAGGTTCCCCATATATACAAATGACACCTGCTGAAATTCCCTTTTCAATTCAGCTGTTAAAGATACAGGAGCCCTGTCCTCCTTTTCATAGGGTCGCCCTAAGTAAACCCTAATCCACCTTCTGTCCCCCACCCTTACACGACCACAATTATTACATTATTAAGTTCTGCTGCACTATCCCATTCAATCTAATGGAAGCTGCACAATTGCTCTTTTCAATGGGGACTGAATAAGGCAACTTCCCAATGAATTATATTCAAGGTCTTTTAGTTCTATTCTATGATATATTGAATAACGAATGCTAGGAAAGCAAATTCTCCTGATTTTCTAAGATATCCATTGTCTCTCCCATGTTACTTTTACACTTAGCCATGTATGGAGAGATGAAAAACCTCTGGATTTTTTTTGTATTCATACATTTTTAATGATTATACAACACGGAAACCGAGGCTCAGTTGTTTGAAGTACAATGCAGTGTATTTAATATTGCATATGAATCTAGTTGTTGTCTGTGATGCTAGAGCAGTCACACACACACACACACACACACACACACACACACACACACACACACACTGCCTTATCATGGAATATTCACATATGAGAAAACTGGTAATGCATCAATAAAATACTAAGAATAATCTGAAAGTGAATCTAGAAGAAGCTTTCTGCCCTTATAAATGTTCTTTTTCTTTATATAGTCACACATTGGAAATTAAGCCAATCATAGTTGGTGCTGTTACACCAAATAAAGCATTTATTTATTTTACTATAATTACATCCCACCTTTCTCTGATGAAGAACACATAGGATTCCCAAGTGGTATTTCAATGAGATTCGTTTGCTTGCAGAGATGCTGCTTCGGGTTCCCTCTTACCCAAAATCTGCTGAAGGGCGAGGGGGCTGGGGAGGGGGTGGTGGTAGCTTGGAAGCTCCAGTGGCAGCAGAGGCTTCATTGTTACAGCGGGGATGCTCATATGGAGCACTGACCACTGGTAGGAAGCCCTGGAGATGGAGTTCCCGATAGCTTCCAGTTCTATCCATTGAGCAAGAAGGCATCAATCACTTCGTTCCCCAGGCTCCCAGGGAGTAATGGCCACTCCGGAGGAATGCCCAGGCTTTAAAGAGGAGACCTCTGCCATTGCTGAAGCCCTGCATACAGGCCTTCCCCATTGCCACCCCCTGCCCTTCCAAGGGTTAGTGGCCTAACCATGGCTTAGTGTATTGTCTGAACAGGCCCAGTGACATTTTTTCTTCTTCAGTAAAAGTACTCTATTTGTTGATGTGGGCCTTTCCATGTTTAAGACCCATGCTAATTTCACACACACACGAGCCTCCTGCACCCATAATAAACTAGTTAACATTTGAAAATATTCAACCTAAATAGAAGGAATCACAGTTTGCAGATAAGAGTATCGAATCCGGCCTGACTTGTGTAAACATTAATCAAATAATTCTGAATGTCATGAAGAGTTTTTGCAAATGACTTAGATGGTATATATATACACAGTATCCAGATGATAAACATTGTTTTTCAAATTACTATTTTAGAATTATGGGGGGGGGGGGGGGCTTTAAGAAGCCCCATGACATCTTAAAGACCAGTAACAAATGTGTTATTGCATAAGCTTTTTTGGACTAGATTGTCATGGCAAGGCTGGAGTTATAGGCAGTGATACCTATATCTAAATGTGGAAGATGTGGTATCCAGTTGCTACAGTCAGACAATATAGCTCTCTTGGACAAACAAGGGCAGAAGGCCATGTTCCTAGTATTTATACCAAGCCTGGACTATCAAGACGCTTCATGCTGTGTGCCAGTCATAAGGACTGATGTTGGATGCTCCTTATTGCTTTCTGAATTTGAAAAGGGCTTGGAAACATAAGATATCTCATGGGGCTAGGGCTTAGGCTTAAACTATGAGATACAGAGTCCCTGAATTAAACTTCTTCCCAGTTACAGTGAATGTCTGCTCTTTGTATTTGTTTTTCTCAGTGAGCCTATATTTGTGGCTCAGCAAAGACTCTTTGGGTGGATTCTTTCCATGTGGAAAGGTGATCAACTCACACCTGCGTTAGTAACAGTCAATCAGTGGACAATTCCTGGCAATTCACTTACATAAAGTGACCACATTACGCCAGTCCTTTTCCAGCTTTATTGGCTGCCAGTCCAGGTCCGGGCCCGATTCAAAGTGCTGGTATTAACATTTAAAGCCCTAAACGACTCGGGGTCAGGTTATCTGAAGGAACGCCTCGTCCCATATGTACCTGCCCGGACCCTAAGGTCATCCTCAGGGGTCCTTCTCCGTGAGCCCCTGCCAAAGGAAGTGAGGCAGGTGGCTACCAGGAGGAGGGCCTTCTCTGCTGTGGCACCCCGGTTGTGGAATGAGCTCCCTAAGGAGGTTCGCTTGGCACCTACATTATTTGCTTTTAGATGCCAGGTGAAGACCTTTTTATTCTCCCAACATTTTAACAATCTATAAATTTTAAATAACATGGTTTTAAATTTGTAATTTTGCATTGCTGCTGTTTTTATCTGGTTGATATTGTATTTTATATTATGGTTTTATACTGTTGTTTTATACTTTGAATGGTTTTAATTTTTGTGAACCACCCAGAGAGCTCCGGCTATTGGGTGGTATAGAAATGTAATAAATAAATAAATAAATAAATAAATAAGTAATAAATAAATAAAAGAGAAGGATTAAGTTCCTCCTAAAGCATCCAAGGAAGATACACCTGAACCACAATTATGCAAACTGGACAAACGCAAGTCAGATTATCTTCTCCATGGTGCTGTTTTCTTAGGAACACAAAAAGAGAGAATAGTCTCGGGATGCTATAAACAAATTTATTAAAGAAAAGCCCCACGCGTTTCAGCCTCTTGCTTTTTTATTAGGCCTTATTCTGTCTAGTCACCAGTGTTTATAGCACAAGGCAATCTGTTGTAAATAATTTCCGCAGACACTCTTATGACCCCTTGAAGAAGGACTAATAAAAAGAAAGAGACCGAAATGTGTCAGACTTTTCTTCAATAAATTTGTTTATAGCATCCTGAGTTTGGTTATCATGAATGTTCAACTGGGTCTGTCAGGGCAGCAGCCCCCCACCCCGCATCCAGCCCTCACGAACCCAGTTGAATGTGCTTGGTGTGAGCACAGACCTATGCCTGCTGACTTGGGACCCCATCTGGCTTCCATCATCACAAGCTTCCCCCTGCCCCACATTAATGGTAGCCACCATTAATGCATGGGGGGGGGGGGAGAAACACAATTCCCAGATGCTCCACAAATTGCACATTTTCCCCTTTCACATTAATGGCAGCCACCTTTAGCGTGGAAGGGAGAAACACGTGATTTCCCAAGCTTTGAGAAATTGTGTGTTCCCCTCCCCCATGCCAATGGGAACCTTAAAGGCTCTATTAACACAAGGGTAATGGTTTATCCTTGTATTCGTAGGGCCTTTATGGCACCCATTCATGCAGGGGGTGGTGGAAACGTGATTTCCAGAAACTCTGGAAATTGCACATTTCCCCCCTTCCATGCTAATGGTGGCTTCCAGTGAGGGGTGAGGGCCAGAAGCCAGGGTGGGAAGTTTCTGATTGCTCATAAGCTTCGTGAGTGCTTGTTGGAGGCTCACATGGCCCAGCTCACAGGGGAGGGTGGCAGATATAATGGAGCATTTCATTGATTTCAACCACTGCTAATTCTGAGATAATTTTCTTTTTGTGTTTTTGTTGGATACTCAACCGCCTTGCACCCCTGTATCAATGTGAGTTGTGACCTCATCTATCAAGCAATGGGCCAATGAGCCATATAGTTAATACAAAGAGTTTCCCCTTCCCTACTTACACAAGAATGGTCCTTTCACTGAAAATAGCTACTGATTCATCAGTCATATATGAACCATAAACCAATTATCTTTCATTTGCCACACTTAACTGGATTTTGCAATGAAGTTCACCAGTCAAAAAACGCATAAAAAATGGGTAATTTAGCAGAAAGTTCTTTAAAAAAGAAGAAGAAAAAGGTATATATTATGGGAAAACATGTGTGAATTTTTCTGCAGACTTTAAAATAAAATTTACAATCTGATGTGGAAATGGAACAGAACAGATTACTGCTTGAAAAAATATGAAAAATCTAGAAAGTGAAAGAGACAGATTCACCCATTCTTGTGCAAACATGATGCCAAGCATTTTGCCCTGTTAAGGAACTTCTGGGGGCAAAATCCATGCCAAAACAAATATTTTAAATGTGTGTATAGCAGCTACACATTCCTCCCCCCTTTTTTACTTTAGAATATGTGCAAGTTTCCTCATCTGGATGGCAGATAAGGGGCTTTTTAAGATCTGGGTTAAGACTCTTACATTTACTCTAGAGTAAAAATAAAAAGAAGACACAGCTGCTAGACACACATTTAAAGTAATGTATGTTTTGACCCTCTGTCTTTCCACATGGAAAGCTTATAAATAGCTGCTATCTAATTATCTTGCTGATGGCAAACACAGGCCATTCCATCAGCTTTGATATATCCACAAATCTTCTCTCTCTGTATGTGTGTGTGTGTCTCTGTCTCTCCATAGCACACAGGGTGAAAATGATAAGGTAGTAAATTGGCAAATAAAATGGATATATTAAGTGGCAGGACGAAAATTAGTAAGCCTGCATAATGTGTGATTGCACCTACTTTGGAGACTCCTTATTAGTAGTAAAAATAAATATAACCAGTTCATTTGTCTGCAATTGAGAATGTTAAAAAAAAAAAGCTTTACTATCTGTTACTTTTCCCAGTTGTAATTTTATATTTCTCAGCTTTAGCTAATTGAGAGGAAAGGATATATTAATCCACGTTCATCAAATGTGACATCACCATTTCTTTTTACCTTGTACAATGTGAGTTATGACCAAGGGGGTATCTTCACAGTGCTGAGTTGGCCCTGGATTCCCCCTAAACACCACACTTTTGCTCCTGTGTGGTTGCGCCCTCTTATCCCCATGCAACGGAGTGAGTACGGGGTTTATATGGATCTGGGAAGGGGAGCTGCCACTGTCACTGCTGTCATCTGTCCCAGGCTTTCCCCCCTTACCTTGTGGGGATTGAAGCCAGGGGAAGGGAGAACCTTCCCCCCACCCCCAGCGTAAAGAAGACTCTTCTCCCCATAGAGGCAGCACAGGGGCATTCCGGTGGCCAACACCAACCAATCCGGGCTCACCATCCACCCAGCCACTCCTCCAATCTGACCCCAGAGCAGTGCCGACAGACGGCAATGTGCCCTCCTCGCTGCACTCCAGACAAAAAAGTCAGGGTAAATTCCCAACTTTGTTGCTTCAGAGCTTCGGGGGAAAGCCCCAGAATACATGTGCGGTGACTTCTGCATCATATAACCAATCTTGCACCCCCTGTACCCACCCTGGGGCTTTCATCACATATAGGCAGCCCCAAAGACTATAGATGTGTATGGGAGGGAACACAGTTGCCATGATTTTTTTAATCTTAATTTGGGGGCATCCTCAGATGATCTTTGAGACAACCCAAATTAAGCTTGATACAAAATTTCTTAATGTGGTTCTAGACTTCTTTAGGTTGTTACTATGTTTTGTCTCAAGAGAAATTAGAAGCAATTTGGGAGATTCCTGTTCAAGAGAGGTGCCCGAAGAATTCTGAAGGTTGATAAAAGCATTTCGATAAGATTGCAGGCTGCTTTTGCACAACCCTACAATTTCAAATTTCAGATCCATTTCCTAACAAGTGGAGAAGATACAGATTGGCAATAGTGATTTCCTCATTAAAAAAGAAAGTCAATTTTAATGGAGAAGAAATGACAGTGTTGTGTACTTTTGACATGTCAGTAGTATATTTGTGTAATATGCAACTGTCACCCTGTAGGTTGCCATGAATAAACAGAAGCATTTCATTGTACACACATTTGTCTTGAGAACCAATTTGTTGTCTGTATATATGAGCTCATGAACAAATGTTATGATTTTAAGAGATTTTTGTTTTATAACTGAGCGATCACATAAGAGAAGCAATCTCTATGCATTAGAGAAAACACACACACACATACATATATATCTATATATATATATATCTATATATATATCTCATTCCCACTTGCCAAAGGTGTCAAAAACAGGTTCCTTAACATCTATGCTGTAATATGATTGACTACATCCATAAGTATTGTTGTGGATTTCAGAAAGTGATTTTCTAAGCATTATCGAGTTTGAAGGGTATGTAACCATATGGTTTGTTAAGGTTTTATGATTTTGTTTCCTTTTTTTTGGTTCTGTAAACTAAATTCAGTTTTGTCTTTAAAATATATGTAACTTGATTCAGGCTCTATTGACCTTAGTTGCCCATGAAAAGATATACTACACCCAATTACTAAAAGACAATAAATACTAAGTAATATGGGGAAGTTTTCTTGAATTATATTCAAGGTAATGTAATTTTGTTTTTATACTGTTTTCATACTGTTGTTTTCATACTGTTTTTTATGTTTTTGATGGTTTCTAAATTTTGTATACTTTTAATGTTTACCATTTTTAATTGTTGTAAACTGCCCAGAGAGCTTCGGCTGTGGGGTGGTATATAAATGTAATAAAATAAATAAATAAATAATCCACTTTAAAACCAGTGCAGGCCAGCAAAGACTTGAGTGCTCTTAAAGTGTTGGTCAACGAAAGGACAGGTGTAGAATGTTGGGAAAGGGCCAGAAGAAAAATCACTTGGAGGGACTCTACACTAGTATATGAAACATTGTTTTTACAGTCATTGAACATTTTGTTTTTGAACGATTTAAAACGTAGTAGTTTAAAAAAATGTTTACTTACTTTTCTCTTTCCGTGGGAATGCATTCCTATTGGCCACACGAAGAAAAGAAATCTGTTTGTTCTTTTTCCCCATCTGCCAATTTCCCCTCCCACTTCCTCTTCTCTCCGAGAATCCTCCACTGACATACGATCCAGCATGCAGCCTCCCAAAAGTGAAACTAAAAATGTCTGCAAAAAAGAGTCTTGAAAGAAAAAAATGCCTGCAACTTTGGGCACGGAAATTATATAAACATAACCACCACCCCCCAGAATGCGATTGGCTAATTAAGAACTACAGGAAACCCATTTAATACAATGCAATCAGCCACATCATACCAAATAGAACGACTTATTTCAGAGAAGTTCAAAATAAAAACCAGAGAACAGACAACAATAAAACGTCACAAACTGAACGTCATGTGGCGAAATACTACCAAATGCACACTTTAAAATGGTATGATATGTTCTAACTTGTCTAGTGTAGATCCCCTCTTGGTTAGTTAGAGCAGAAGGCAGAGAAGCTGAGGAGAAATTGCTGAAAGGACACCAGAGGGAGGTGAGAGAAAGAAATCTTACATCACATTTTTTCGACCTCAAACTTCAAGAAATGGCAAACATTCTTTATTTATATAAAGAACAAGAGAAACAAGCAAACATATTTTTATCCAATCATTCTCTGACTACATGGGATTTGCTGCCATTTGCACTAGTATTGATAGACGCTCCAAGTTGTTTAGGGCTTTTAACATCATCATTAACACATTAAACTCAAGCTTGAAGCATATAGGCATTACAATCATGCCCGGCTTGTGTGAGCATGTTGATGAAGCTCTCTGGGTGGTTTACAAAAGTTAAAAACAGTAAACATTTAAAATGTTAACAAAATTTAAAAAATCATCAGAAACATAAAAACAACAGTATAACAACAACAGTAGCCACCAGTAGCCACCAGTATAAAAACAACAGTAGCCATCTAAAAACAACAGTTCTGGGTCTGTTAAAAAAGAAAAAACTTAGCATTGTTAAATGCTGTTAAATGCCTGGGAGAAAAGTCTTGACCTGGCACCTGAAAGATAACAGTGTTGCCACCAGGCGAGCCTCATCGGGGTGGATTCTTGCATTGAGCAGGGGGTTGGACTCGATGGCCTTGTAGGCCCCTTCCAACTCTGCTATTCTATGATTCTTTGAGACCATTCCACAGTTGGGGGGCCACCACCGAAAAGGCCCTCTCCCTTGTTGCCATGCTCCGAGCTTCCCTCGGAGTAGGCACTCGGAGGACCTTAGACGTTGAGCGCAGTGTACGGGTAGGTTCATGTCGGGAGAGGTGTTCCATGTTTTGCTCCCAATCACTTAGATTGTGTTTACCCCTGGCTACATCACACTGTAAGACAGCAGGTGAGTATTAAGTAGGCTAATTGGTATAATTCGGTAACATTTTATTTTGGGGGCAGGTGTATGGGAATCGGGAACAAGGATAGGGTTGGCAAACATTCTTAGGCACCGTTGTGGTGATTGGTAACACCTGAGGCCTTCAGCTGGGAGTCTTGCAGCACCAGCTGGCGGGATAAGGTTTACCTCAGAGGCCAACCTTCCTCACCCACTCAGAGTTTCGCAACCTGAGGGGTGTGACATAAAAAGGCCTCCAAAAGGGGAATCAGGATGGGTGGTGACATAGAAGCGCCACATATACAGATATGAATGGCTCGCCCAATCCCAAAAATGGCATAGTCAGTAGCCTAGTTAGGATGTCCACTTAGGCTTCCATCTCCCTTCACTGAACTTAATAAATGTGGCCCTATTTAAACCCAACTTTCTTGTCTCATCTCATTATTTCGCCATCCATTCCCACAATGACAACCATTAGCGTTTCTTTAAAACCATTGTTGTATAGTTCCTATATGATGTTCTTGACTTCAAACTGTGATGTTCTTGCAATCTGTGAAGGCTGAAAAATCCATGTTCTGGATTACATGGAAAGCCTCCAGAGATACAGGAGGCTTTCCTCTTCAGACTGTTGCCCTTCTGGAGTTGAGGATGACAAACATGAAGAGGGAGAGGGCTAGGGCTGGGGCTGGAGCATTCCCTTCTCCTCATGTATTGAAGACTTTTCTGAACACCTGAATAGGTCTAACTTTGCCCTAGTTTCAAAGTTCTAAAAGGTGCTTTGTGAAACTTTACCTTGTGTTTAAAGCTGAAACAGGGTGAATTTCAAGTTTTGGTGTCAACTTTTGATTCCAAGATCAAATGTTGAATTTTGGAAGGGAAAGATTTCACTATCAAAACGTGGATTCTATAAAAGAAAAAAAAATCAAAAATCAAAATTTGTTTCTTATCTTTTTGCTTTCATTGACATCCTCCTTAGTGGCTGTAATGTTTTGGCCATGAATCACTAGAGTATTTCTTCTTCTTCCCAGATACCTGAGCTATCATGAAAAGATTTGATAACATCAAGTGGTAAGAATTTTTTCTACAAGGAAAGATTGAGCTTCCATGTGGCTATATATTTTAAGTGAACAAAATTGTACTCACATGAGAGTTCCAATAAAAAAAACCCTCAAATGAACGCAGAGATGATTGAATCAAATGGCACTTCAGATCTGAATGAATGTTCATGCATATATCCTTCTGTATTCTCCCAGCTGTAGTTACAGTTGCAATCAAATCAATGTAAATATCTTTCCATACTCCAAGAGTTGGCATTTTGCAATGAATTTCATTGATCTGAAACAGTTTGAGTGGCCAGGTAACGGTTATATAAATTCAACAGTCCTAAAAAATAAATAACTGTAGGGACATCAAGGTAATGGAAAACTGGAGTTGAAGATAGAGCTCAGAAATTATTCTAAAGCTATTGTTAGTGAAAATTAATCCAACTCATATCCTTATTTTTATACATATCAAAGTAACAGTAATGGCATCATAAAAGGAAATCACTTGAGACTAAAACAATATGCAGATTTTCCCCTGGGATACTGTCCTGTTGTATGGATATAAAACTGCATGTCATGATACTTATTTCACTGTTATAATGAAATAATTCATTGCCAGTTGTTTTTCTTCCTTAGCCCAGTGTAAGGTATGTGTGTAAGTTTGTATGTGTGTGAGTTTTAAGTAAATATTATTCTCTTGAATATAATAGGTTGGCAATGCAAACCTAGACTGTTTCTACACCTGCCTTTCCCCCTGGGATCATCCCTGTGCATCCAAATGACATACAGGGGATCCCAGGAGCAGTCAGGGATGATCCCTCCATTTTCCTGGGATAATCCTTAGGTGTAGAAAGGGCCCTACTGTCACATTGCCGGGAGGGAAACAGGAATTCTATAAAGTGAAAACTGGGTGACCACATGTCATAAATACAAATGGAGAAATATTACTGGTTTCTTATGTCTTGTATTTTTGAGAAAACACTTGCTCCAGGATCCAGCATTTAATGCAGCATAATCAGAACTAATGGGATAACTTAATATCTGATTAAAGCATTCAAAAAGATCACACAATACAGTATTTTGGGACTATAACCTTTCCAAAACAATAATCCAGGTTTTACTGGAACATTCCCCCTCCCCCTGGAACTCCTCAAATGTTTGGCTTACTTTAGTTGAAATTTCTGTGGTAACTCTAGTGTAAATCCATACCCCAAAGAAGAAATAATATAGCAAACATCACTTTCCTTGCTGCTGTGCCAGAGCGCATTGACATGAGGGTTTGATAAATAGCAATGACTGCATTCCTTGTCATTTCCTCTCATTTTATTAGTCTCCATATGTCACAAAAATTTCAGGCACAATAATTTATCATAAAAAGGAGGTCTAACAAAACAATAATAAACATGACTATAGCCTCAGCTGTCACACCATGACATTATTTGTGCCTTCCTGTCTGCCATCAGCATCATTTTTCACAACGTAGTTAGTCACACTCAAGTAATAGCTTCATGCATACATTTACTGGTGTTCATTCTTCAAAGCTTTGTTGAGGAATGATATTGCCCACAGGTGCATACCTGTAGACCTGGCCCCAGGTTATTCTGAAGTATTCACCCAACTATTTAATATTAAAGCCAGAAAGGACCTTGAAGGCTTTGAATCCAACACCATCTTAACTTCTGTCAAGGGATGCCTGAACTTGATGAAAACTAAGAGCTGGTGCAGATATCTGCAAAACAGGAGACAATTTCAGGGACAAGCTTCTACTTTCTTTGCTCTCTTCCGCTGTCCAGGACACAAAATATGCTGAACACAATCCAGCAAATTAGACTTTGAGTAAGTACCCCTGAAATCTGCTAGTAATGATGGGTATATATTACCCATAGGGATGTGCAAATCAGCAAAACCTGAGCTTGCCCGAAGTTCTCTGAATTCCATTTCGAAGTTCATTCTGACTTGAGTCTATCATGGGCATTTTTTCCTCATGAAAATCCATGTATGTATCAACTGTGTGCATCTTTGAAATGTGCACATTCTTCTCCCATTGATCAAAGAGTGTAGTTGTGCACATTTTTCAAATGTATACATGCTGTCAAAGTCAAATGCGTTTGGGGGATCTGTGAATTACATTGCAAACTCAGGAATTTATGGGATTTCGTCTGAGTTCATGTTCAGCCTGGAAGGTGCACACAAAAGAAATACTCATAAAAATGAACTGAAATTAATTTTTCATACACCCCTAATTACCTCCAG
This sequence comes from Elgaria multicarinata webbii, assembly GCF_023053635.1. Lineage (NCBI taxonomy): Eukaryota > Metazoa > Chordata > Lepidosauria > Squamata > Anguidae > Elgaria > Elgaria multicarinata. The sequence goes on along the minus strand of NC_086175.1, from coordinate 14,752,132 downwards.
TATCAATGCTATTTCCTGGGAAATATGAGCAGGAAAGTACTGTTCTGCTTGTGTCCTGCTTGACCACTGCGGAAACAGAATGCTGGATTAGACTGGCTTTCATCTGATCCAGCAGAGCACTTTTTATGTTCTAGAGTGATGTAGCCCAACCAAATACTTCCACAAGAAGTATTTCCTTTTGTTCAAGGGTGTTAACTCCTGAGTACATATGGACCTTTCACCAGACATCTAAAAATATGACACTGATTTGCGTTTGTTTAATGTGATTATTTCCCCCCTCTGATACGGCTGCATGTCTTGGAATGTTGTGGTTTAGGGAGCTAGGCTTACGCCTACAACTCCCAGCATGCCTTGGGTGGGAGGAAAGATTTACTGGGCTTTGGTGGCCATCATCTGGAAGTGGCTTGCCAGCCTGGGCCTGAAGGGAGAGTGCCTGGGGTCGGCTGCCTCGGTCACTAGGCACCATCATGTGTGAGAGGGTGCAGCTCTGGCCCAGTTGCCGACAGTAATGACTGAGCTAAACATCAGTCAGTCAGCTGGCTGGCTCCCTCATGGCCTACCTACGAGCATTGATAGCGCAGTGCAGCATGGACTGGCTCATACAGACTTGCCGGCCCCACACTTCAGTACAGTCTCCTGCTGGAGCACTTGATGAGTGAGAAGCGCAGTCCAAGGAAGGCACAGGCCTTCAACCTGGCCACCCTCAGAGGGTTCCCTGCACCTGCCAAGAGCCCTGAGCAGAAGATGGTCAAGTGGGCCATGGAGAACTGCGGCTTTAAGGCAGTCCTGGCCTGCATCGGGGGAAACAGAGAGAGAAAAAGGAAATAATTTTATTTGTTTTAAAGTTACCTCACAGGGCTAGCACCAGCCTACCTTGCGGGGTTGTCATGAAGGTGAGAGAGGGAGGGAAAAGAAACAAATTTAATTCATTTAGATGTTCACTCTCAGGCCTAGCACTGGCCTACTACTATAATATGATTACCTCGCAGACATATATCTTAGGGTCCCTGAGCAATGCTGGGTATATCAGATATTGGAACTATAAAAATAAAGGGGGGCCTCAAAGGTTTAGATGGCCACAATACATGAGTGGTAAGTAACATTTGGCTTCAGAAGTTTGCCTTCCGCAGAATACTCCTTCACTGGTGAGCACTGCATTACAATTGTCTTTCAAGGATTTTATTTTAAAAGCACCGACCACAATTTCCATTTCTCAGACTGATTCTTTTCTCGTTTCATTCTGGCAAAAGGGGACTTAAATACATGGCTTTCTTTGCTTCCCCATTACATACAGCAATATTGCTCACTTTATTAATTCTGAATGGCTATATCTAATGAAAGCCAATGCCTGTCTGAATGCTCCAGGGCCTCAACGGCTAATCCTCGGCAACATCAGTTGACAAATAGCTTTGGAATCTGTGGGGGAGCAGGGGAGAGAAAAATCTGTATCTGAGGCAAATAGTTTAGAAACTTTTGCCAGGTCTCCCTGCCAAGTAATATCCCTTAGAATGCACTGCTGAGACTTTGGTGATTTAGCCAAGCATTGATTACTCTTTGGATAATCCTCTTTGCAGCCAGCAAGATGGGCATCATAATCTCTGTGAAATATTTGCTAGGTTAGATGCCACACTAAGACAGCCAAAGCATGCCCTCTTATTAACCGAGGAGAGGTGGGGAGGGAGGGGAGGGGAACCTAAGTGTGGCTGTGAATAGCCTGATTCCATTCCCTGAAAAGAAGTGTGTAGCAAGACAGATTATGCCAAAGGACATTTGCATTTTCTCAATGGTATTGTGAGGATTTCAGAGCTTTACTAATATCACTGAGATAGTATGAGGTCACTTGTGGCTCATTCACACAATCACAAGGGAAAGGAGGATAAAGTATCTGCAAAGCAGGGAGATGTAGGAAAAATATCACATGTGTGCCTGTCACATGACCATTACCCTCACGGAGTGCTGTGGTTTACTTACCCCTTCCTGCTCTACAGATACCTTCGCAGCCTCTCACTGCTGCGCCCACATACCTCAACTGGTGCCGCAGAGCAAATCAGGGCACAGCAGTTTTCCCAGCCATCCACTGACATAGAAAATGTCGGTGCCGGGAAGAGTATCACTGGAAGTGGTGGTTGCTCTTGCTGGCAGGCTCTATGGTCACCACCATTTTTTCCCATTCTACTGTGGCCAAAAGCACATGGAGTTCCTGTCACACAACATGGGAACCACCATGGATACCTGCTAACCCTGCTACATAAAGTAGGAAATGGGGGGACGACGACAACCACCACCACCGTACAACCCACTAACCCACCATGGATTGTGTTTTTGAGCAATCCACCATGGGTTAGCATATCATCAGAACAAGCCTTGGAACATGATCCTGTCCCACAGATCCAGGAATAAAAAGTTGAGAGTCAGTTATTTGGGATGCAAAGAACAACAACTTTTATTAGCTTTTACAAAGGGTAATCTGCATATTGCAAACATTCAACCTACTTACTAATTAAATGCCTTCTTCCAGTGTGGGCCTCGATCCAGCTGAAGTACAGGAGTAATACACATCTTCATTCTTGGTTAGGGTGACCATATGAAAAGGAGGACAGGGCTCTTGTATCTTTAACAGTTGCATAGAAAAGGGAATTTCAGCAGGTGTCATTTGTATATATGGAGAACCTGGTGGAATTCCCTCTTCATCACAACAGTTAAAGCTGCAGGAGCTATACTAGACTGACCAGATTTAAAAGAGGGCAGGGCACCTGCAGCTTTAACTGGTGTGATGAAGAGGAAATTTCCCCAGATTCCCCATCTATACAAATGACACCTGTTGAAATTCCCTTTTCAATGCAACTGTTAAAGATACAGGAGCCCTGTCCTCCTTTTCATATAGTCGCCCTATTCTTGGTGCTTTTCAGATTGCATTCCTGGGAGGTGAAGTCCAAAACATCAGGAGATCTACCTTCTGCCCACCCTTCTCTACATCCTGCTCAAACCTCTTTTTCTTGAGGAGCACAGAGTGCAAGCAGCAAAATGAACATTGAATCCAAGGGAACAAACACCAATAGAACAGGGAATATAGTCTGCTGGATGCTATTATTATTCCTAAGTAAGCCTATAAATTAACAACCCATTGAAAGGTGAAATACAAGGAGAACCACCCAGATGAATACTTTCTTAGTGGGAAGCAGAAAGAGTCTGCAAAGGCTGGACCTCATGATAACAAGGAAGGTCACACAGCAGGCTGCAAAGGATGGCTGCTACAATTTGCAAGATCACTGCAGCTCAAAAAAAAAAATCCCTCACAGGGAGTGGCCATTAATAGTTCAATTGGTGCATGCTTCCTTCTGAATTGTCAGCCTGCCTTTGGTCCTGTGTGATCCCAGAGGTGATAATGTGCAAACTACCAGCTCTGTCGGCTACCAGCTCTGTCAATTGTAAAGACATTCTGAAAAATGTATGATTAACAGGCCGACATGATATGACTGTGTACTCGGTGGATATTTGCAAACCTGGGCTGTAATACAACCAGATGGTGCAGAGTTACCTAGCTAAGAAGTATGAAAGTTAAGAGGTTCAAACCAGCTGTCATCTCACAGCCTGCAAGGTACACCATGTACTCATATTCTTAATCACTGATTGTTTACATCAGAGTCCAATTAAAGACCTAGTTAAGTCTGAACATGTGTTGTTTCTGTATGCATATTGTGCTCAGCTTGGATCTATATTACAAAACAAATGCTTATATGAAATATAAATAACCATGCTTAGAGCAAACTATCAGGGAAATTTTTCTGTACTTTGTTACATTTAATGATAAGTCAAATTAGATAAAAGCAAAACCCTTACTAATTATAGATTGTTATGCTATGAATAGCAATGTTGGGTTTTTTATGAATCCCATTTTTTTTCCACATTCAGTGCCTGACCATCTTCATATTCAAACACATTATCTTGTGCCTATTTCTGTGGCTGCTTTGGCCTAATGAATGCCTAATTAACACCCCTTGAAAAAGTGTCAACGTGTTTACTATTTGTAGCAGTTTGCAATATTCATTTACTTATGATGAGAAATCATTTTTAGATTACTATTTAAAATATTTTCTCTAAATGACAATTTCTGACCTGAGAACTTTCAAAGTTATTTTGGGAGATGAACAATTAGTAAAACTCTGTGCATTTTTAGATTTACAGAACAAGAAGAACAACAGCTCGTCCTCCTCCTTTCTCCTTTCAGTAGGGGTTCCGCAAGGCTCGGTGCTTGGCCCGCTGCTGTTTTCTCTATACATGCTGCCCTTGGGTAAACTTATTCAATCTCATGGCCTCCAATATCACCTGTATGCCGATGACACACAACTATACCTCTCATCTCCGGAACTTTCTCCTGATGTCCACGATCGTATCTCAGCATGTCTTTCAGATATCTCAGCCTGGCTGCTTCATCGCCGTTTGAAACTCAATATGGCAAAAACTGAACTGCTTGTTTTTCCTCCTAAACCTTCTCCTCATCTCTCATTCTCTCTTACTGTCAACGATGTCACGCTTACTCCGGTCAAGGAAACTCGTAGCCTTGGCTTTATATTTGATTCCTCGCTCTCCTTTATTCCTCATATCGAGGCAGTAGCTAAATCTTGTCGTTTCTTCCTGTATAATATTGCCAGGATTCGACCATTTTTGTCTGTCTCTTCTGCCAAGACTCTCGTTCACGCACTGGTTATCTCTCGGTTGGACTACTGCAACCTCCTCCTCTCTGGCCTCCCCTCATCTCACATCAGTCTGCTGGTCTCTGTCCACCACTCTGCTGCTAAGATCATCTTCCTGGCCCGCCGCTCTGACCATGTCACTCCGCTTCTGAAATCTCTTCATTGGCTCCCAATTCATTCCAGAATCCAATATAAACTTCTCCTGTTGACCTTCAAAGCTTTTCACGGTCTAGCTCCTGCCTATCTCTCCTCTCTCATCTCACACTATTGCCCCGCTCGTGCTCTTCGCTCCTCTGATGCCATGCTTCTTGCCTGCCCAAGGGTCTCTACTTCCCTTGCTCGGCTTCGTCCATTTTCCTCTGCTGCCCCTCATGCCTGGAATGCTCTTCCAGAACACCTGAGAACTACCAACTCAATCACAGCTTTTAAAACACAGCTAAAAACTTTTCTTTTCCCTATAGCTTTTAAACTTTGAGTTTGTTCTGACTCTATACTGTTAGCTTCACCCTTCCCGGTGCCTGTTTACACTTCCCTGTGCCTGTTTGCATTCTCCTTCCCTTCTTATTGTTTACTACAACTTTATTAGATTGTAAGCCTATGCGGCAGGGTCTTGCTATTTACTGTGTTATCTGTACAGCACCATGTACATCGATGGTGCTATATAAATAAATAATAATAATAACAACAAAACTATTTCGTAATGTAGACGGGTCTCCAGAAATGTATATCTTTCAATCTAGGACTGGACTTGCTTGCCCAAATTTTAAGAAAGTACAGTTTGATAGTCATTTTGCAGGAATATATTTTAAAAGAAATTAATACTTTTTTTAAAGTATGTATGTTTTCCTGTATATATATTTTTCTATATATATTTTTTCCTGTATATATTGCAGATGGGAGGATCTCCTGCTTTTTGTATTCTGACCCACATAAAATACCCCCTAGTGCCAGAACATAATCATATAGTGGATAGTGTGAAGCTGAAGCCCTCATCCCTGGGAAGCAGTCAAACATGAAATTCTTCCAGCCACACTCTAAAGTGGAAAACGGAGTCCTCTATGTATTGTGAACAATGGAACTAAGTGGAGAGATTTGGGATCTACCGTATTTCTTCAATTCTAAGACGTAATATAAATATCTCTAAAAACAGGGTGCATCTCAGAATCACAGGTGTGTCTTAGGGTTGTTATTTTTTTCTGTTGATGGTACTGAAATTAGTGTGCATCTTACAATCAATGGCATCTTACAATCGAAGAAATACGGTAGAACAGCAACAGGAGGACAGGAGATGTTGGCACAGGAACTCCAGGGGAGGGGGATCCTACTCACTGCAGCTTGCCAAGAGTGGACTCGTGGGAGCTCACCCAGATCTAATTTTTTTTTTTAAAAAAAAGTGCTTTATGTTAATGAAATACTCTACATGTTCTTTCTGTGCATTTTGATTGCATTAAGGATATGTGACACTGAAAAGCCTGATCTCATTGATGTTCTCATTTTTTCATTCCCAAATTCATTCCATCCCAGTTCCATGCAAGTTTCTTCTTCTTTTTCCTCACAGAATGAAATGTATATTCATTAAACAAAAAACTGACAGTTTACAAAATAACGTTAAGGCTCTACAGTTTTCAACCAAGCACAAAAAGCAGGGAAATTGGGAGTTAAGGCTCACAAGCCTTAATGCCACATCCTTCCTAAGGAGGCAGAAAGTGCCAGTGAAATTCTCAATCTCCCAAAGCAGATAAACCATGAGGACAGGATGGAGAATAGGATACGCAGAGGTGACTGTGGGGTTGTGGAAAACTGATGACGAACAACTTAGAGCCACCGATTTCTCTCTCTCTCTCTGTTATTGTTTAGAACACACCTTCCCCAACATAGCGACCTCCAAAGGTGTTGGACTACAACTCCCATCATTGCAAGTCAGTATGTCCCATGGTCAGGAATGCTGGGTCTTGTAATCTCAAACATCTGGAGTACAGCAGGATGGGAAATGCTGTTCTAGATCCTTACCAAATATAGGGTCTGCCCAATACTTTCCCCTCATACACATCTCACATATAGCAGCATGATTGATAACAAAAGTGGCACTATCCATTACAGTTCTAGAACCAGAGCATGTGGTTCAAAACTTTCAACTTTTGGTCAATATCCTGTCCTTCAAAGCACCAATGCTTTTTCTTAAAATGTGTTTATACAAAATATACTGTTCACACCCCACAATCCTTCCACAGTACATCATCTCATCAAAGTGACAGAGGAGCAGAAAAGGTTTAGTTTTGCTGTCTTGAACTCCTTTCAAATGAGACAAGTTTGCAATCCTGTACCACTTAGAAAGAAGCCCTAGTGAACTCAGTGGCACTGACATCTGAGAAGACATGTAGAGGATTCAAGTGTAAACCAACCTTCAGCCTGGAGCTCTCCAGATGTGCCGCACAGCAACTCCCATGTTATGAGTTATGGGGAAGACAAAAATCATTTTCAGCATTAATTTTAAAAATATGCTTCCCGCCCAACCTAAGTTTGGGCGGGAAAGCAACCGTTGTGAGTTGGGAGGGGCTGGAAAGAAGAGGACTCACGTGGCTCTGAGTCTGAGCCTCGTGAGTCGTGGGCGGGGCCGCGGCTATAAAAGCCGCACCGCCCGAGGCTCAGCCTCTTTCAGTTTTTGGCTCCCTCCCTCCTGCCTGTTCCTAGTGTGGGATTAGCCACTTGCTCCTTTTGGAAGGAGGGCTAAGTAGGAATTTTCCCACAACGTGGTTTTGCCTACTTCATTCTAGGGATGTTAGGGCGGTCTGGGTTATAATTAGGTTAATTCGTGGCAGGAAGGTGCGGGAATGTAAACATAGGACAGGGACGGTGAGCACACTGGCACCCTTGGCGGTGAGCTGCATATCCAGAGGTCCTGCTCCTCAGGGTTGTGCGACTCATGAGTCAGGCTATAGTGTGCAGTTGGAGACCATGCTGGCTGCATCTACCCGCTGTCCCTTATGGCAGCGGGCGGGGGTGCAGTGGCAGGGTCTCCCCACACTCTCAGAGTGTCGCATAAGCAGGGAGCCGGTAAAACGGCTTCTTGCTTTGGAGAGTGGCTCGCCCTTTGACAGGCAGTAGGCCTGAGTAGCAGAGTGATTCCCGCACTGTCACACTCAGATCCAGGGAGGGTTGGATTAACATGGTCATTTAATAAAGAGGCCCTAGTTATACCCAAAGCTCTGGTGTCTGTGTCTTCTTTCATGCGTCCTCCCTCTCTCACAATAATCCTTATGCATGAAAGTATTAGGTGCTAGCTCTGCCTTTCATCTCACACTGCTAGAAGAATAATCCTCTATGTTAGTCCCCCAACACTATATAGCTGAAATTCAGTAAGCAGTCCACCTATGCCATGTGTTGAAAATTAATTCTGATGTCTGAAGAACTATCTGGATTAGGTATTCAAGATTCATTCATTGTCGCTTCTTTCAGTTTAAGATAGTCTGTTTAAACTGATGCAGCTCTTTTAGAGTTCCTTGATGGATCACATATCATAATGCTGGAAAACATCATACTTTAGAACAGATGTGGGCAGAAAATAGACCTATCCTGATATTTTGGTCATCAACTCGCAGCATTCCTGATCACTGCCCATGCTGATAGAGGCTTTTATGAGTTGAACTCCAAAACATCTGGAGATTCTGCCTGCCCTTGCTCTAGAACAGCATTCTCCGACCTGCTGCCCATCAGATGTGTTGGGTTGCAACTCTCAACATGAGGAGATGCTCTAAAAAAAGTGAAGTAGGTGGCCCTAAATTGTTCATGATCAGTTTTACACAACCCCACAGTCACCTCTGCACATCATATTGCATATCATAACCTCGTTTGTATTTGGTCAAGAGGGCAGGGCTCCTGCAGCTTTAACTGTTGTGATGAAGAGGGAATTTCACCAGGTGCTGCATACATACAAATGACACCTGCTGAAATTCCCTTTTCAGTACAACTATTAAAGATACAGGAGCCCTGTCCTCCTTTTCATATTTTCATCCTAGTTCTCCCCCTCTCAAGGTTCCAAGCAGTTTAAAAAAGGCTACAATCCTCTACACACTTACATGGGAGTAAGACCATTACACTCAATGGAACTTACTTCTGAGAAGAGACTGATTATACCATTAAGAAAATGTCTTTGCTAGAGGAGGCAGCCATTTCCCCTCAATGTTCCAGTCTAGCTGAGGGAGGGGGACAGAGGGAGAGGGAAGGGGAGGGAGAAATGCTACTGAGCATGTGTCATACTATGCCTGAAAATGGCCACTGTATTCACTATAATATAATTTAAAAATATTAATTAAAAACCAACTAAAGGGATTTTTTTCTTTTTTAAAAAAAGAAAAGCTATTCCACCAACTACCATGAAGGAGAAAGAAGACTGGATTAATGAATAAGGCTATAACTACTTCACAAATCAAGAGCACAAGTCCTTGCCAGCCCTTTCTCAGCAATCACAGTGAGTGTGAGAGATTTCCCCCCCCCTTTTCTACTTTAAACTGCCCTCCTTCCCTCAATCTTTCACCAACCTTCTTGAAATTTCTGACACATGTAAATTTCAGGAATATTGGTTATTTTTTAATTTTATTTTATGGATGTTAGAATGAAACACCCTATTACACATTTTAGAATGGAAGAACATGTTTTTCTCTATTGGGCCTTAATTAGGGACTCACAACTGTGAGTCCTTAAATGTATTTTTCTGCACCTCTTTCAAAGTGTTTCCTATTTTATATGTTCTTATTTTTGTATGCATTAACCCACTGATGAAAGTGTGTTATTGCACATTTTAGAAATGCATGCATTTTTTCAAACACATTTGTTGTGCTCTTGTTTTACAGAATATATCCCAAGCTCAGAAATGCATGGATTTCTGCCCACAAATTGTGCTCAGGCCTGCAGATGATGCTGGGAAGTACAAATTTAATCTTATATTAAAATGTGAATCCAACAAAGTTCTCACCCATCCCTAATTGATATTTTTTAACTTTTGTAAACCGGCCAGAGAGCTTCAGCTATGGGGCGGTATATAAATGTAACAAATAAAATAAAAATAATAATATTTGAACTGGCTCTTAACTTGACTCAGTTCTTTTGTTTTTACTGGACTGCTCATCAAATGTGTGCAGCCCAGTAATTGTTTTCATTAAGGAAACTCCTTGCACCAATATTTGTGGGAAATAAGGGAGAAAGCTCAAAAAAACCAATTTGATGGCAAGGTTTTCACTGGCTACAACATAAAATAAAATGCAGACTCTTAGTCAAGGCATTCTAATGGCTCCATCCTGTGATGTACAACAGATTCTAGACTTTACATTTTAAAATTTAGTGCATATTCGAGCAAAGGCTGCAAATCCACCCCCTTTGAATACAGCACTACAGCTCAATCATAATTGTGAGAAGTACTGAATTCATTCAAGTATCATTGGTTTCAAAACTACACCCAATCAAGACCCAATTGCAAAATTATGTCCCCTTGAGGTTAATGGGGATTTTCTTTCTGGTTTCAGTTATATGAGGTCTTGCACTGTTGAATATACACCAAACATTGTTGATCAATTTTTGGAAAGCAGACTTCTCAGTTGTATGGGAACTAAGGCCTTGTTTAATACTTCTCAGACAAATCTAGTACTTTCCTCTCTCCCCCACACACCATAGCCCTAATGATTTTCATTATCTCTGTAGTTGATAGAATCCATTTCAAAAACCAATAATCTCTTGAAATCCACTGAGCCACAAATTACTCATTAGAAAATATTTTCAAAGATCATTACCTTGCCCATAGATTTTAGCTGTTCATTTCCTGGATTCTCACTTGTAACCCTGCTCATAAGGAGAGGAGAGATTATTCACTCACAAGAAAATGATTCTAATATAATTCAAACCATTTACTTGTTTATTATTAGAACCACTGCTTTTTTAAAGGTCAACACTGTATCAATTTGAACATTGATTTTATGACCTCTGGTTATTAGGATATAATGAAATGATGAATGCCATATTCACTGCACTGGATTCAGCAATAACACTCAAAACTATTACTTTATATATGCACTAGTTTCATTTCTTTTTAAAAACCCAATCACACACCAAGAAGCAGAAAGGAGGGCAGTCATTCATCATTTAGGTAAGGGCATTGTTGCCATGCTGGTCCTACTAGGGATACAATTTGTAGGGTGAATGATCATTATGAAGACCATATACCTGGTGTTGGCTTTAGGAGAATTTCAGCTTTTTTTTTTTTTTTTTTAAAGGAACATGTTTCTAGTCCTTATGGGGTAAATATATGTGTGGGAGTGTGGCTAAAATGCTTAAAGTCTCAGAAGCCAGAGAAATGGATGAATAAAAGACTTCCAATGCTTCAGTGCCTTGTGTAGTTCCTTGTCTATTCCTATGACATTAGAACCATATTTTTTTGGCCAAGTAATAAAAAGGGGGGAAATGCAAAATAAAGGATACAAAATAGAAAAATGAAAGGATACAAACTTGAGGATGCTGAAGACTGGAAACAGGCGGCGGCGGCAGACCCGCTTCCCCTCTTACCTGCGTCCACTGGCAGCGCCAGCTTGCATCTGGCTGCTTCCACTTGAGGATGCTTCAGCGTCCTTGAGTAGATGCCACCGGACACAAGCCGGTGGCGGACATAGGTAAGGGGGGAGGGGGGCTTACCTGGTGCCTCTGCCATCTGCGACGGTGGACGGCAGAGGCACCAGGTAAGTGGGGAGAGTTTTCTGGGTGCTGGCTGTGCAGCCGGCACCCAGGAAACTCTGAGTTGCCTTGGAGGGTCCGAATTCCAGCTTTGGTGCTGAGGTGGATCAGGAACACCCAAGGCTGCCCTGAGGTGGATTGAAGCTGCTTTAGGGACTCTGGATTGGCCTCTGAGGCAGATTGGGGGGTCCCTGCACAGCCCTAATAATTTACACAGGTCACAGAATTCAGGATTAAGATAAGCCCACTTGTCTGGGCAAAGATTTATTTACTTACTTACTTGCTTACTTATACACAGACTACATCCACACCTTGGGTTAAAAACAGAGCCTTTGTGGCAGAATTTTCACAAATGCTTTCCATTCAACATGCAATCAAGTCCTCAGGGCCTCTATATATTCCTAGCACTATGGTACAGGGACAAAGGGGTGAGGTGGGTTTTTTTTAAGCAATGGAGATAATTATAAGTGAAGAGAATCCGATTTTGAAGTGATGGGCTCCTCTAGGACTAGAAGGACGGGTCTCTGCTTATACTTCACATCTTTAAAAGGGTGATACCTTAGCGGTATCAAACAGCAGCTGATCTAGTTTGGGGTTGATTCATTCCCTTAGAATGATATTATTCAAATGCTCAATGTCCTCAGAACAAAGATTAGATAAAACTGAAAGTATACCCATGGTGATCAATGACAAGAAATAACAGCAGTTAACAGCAATTAAAGGGGGAAAAAAGCATACTCATATAAAAATGTCAACTAACAGTGTCAGATATTGTTGTTAAGGAAATTAGGCACCCATACTAGGGGCATAGAATATATATAACAGGCATACTAGAAAGTTGGTGAGAAAACAACAATTACTCTTATTTTTTCTGCATGCAAAATGTACATAAATAGAATGAGTTGGAGCTGGTATATCACTACACTCTTTAAACCCCCAAACCCATCTCATTTGACAGCTCAAAGATCACTTCATGGGCCCTCAATGGGATGGAAATATTAACTAGATACAGAAAATAATATTGGGACCTAATATAAATTTCCAAACTAATGTGGTCATGGAAATGTTTTCTACTGTCAAATTGTCAAGCTCATTGACAAAGGTATGTCATGAAAGAGCCATAAAATAACTAGATTGAATTACTATGGTGGTGGTGCTTAAGATTTATTTAAATCATTTTATGCCACTCTTCAGCCTTTTTAGGATTGCACGGTACACAGTAGTAAAATAACAATTGAAATAATACCATAGTATCCATCTACAAAATATTAATATGCCTAGTGCCAAAAAAATTAGGCCTCTTTTGGGAGGGTGTTCCATCGCTGGGGTGCCACCACTAAATAGGTCCTCTCTCTTGTCATTGATTACCATAGTTCTCATAAGGGAAGGACCTGGAAGAGAGCGTTGGCAAAATTTTCAGCACAGTATTACTAAATACTATTGCGTGCCAGCTATTGAATTTGATCAAAACTGAAAACAGCTATAATCGGATGTTAAATATCACTTTTGAATGCTGAGTGACTATTTGGTGAATATGTGGATATTTGAAGAATATCTAGTGAATATTTGAAATCAATATTTGCAGAGGATAATGTTGAATTGAATTTTTGAGAGCAAATTCACCTCTGCGCTACTTTCTAACTTTTTTAAGTTAGCTATTATGAGAGCCCACCTGTTCTTTTCCCTTTGATCAATGGCTAATCACTTCTGCTGATATGTGCTCAAAATATTGAAGTCCCATTAAAAAAATACACAAGCGATGGTCTTCCTGTACAGCCCTTTATAAGAACAGTCTGTCACTCATTCCCCAAACCACACTGATATATTGCAGATCATTAAGATAATCACTTTTCCTTCCAGTAGGGTTGCCGTGCCAACAAACCTGGAAAGAGATGGCTTGTCTGGGTTTTCTGTTTTGTACCTGTTAACAAACAAGGCTTCTCCCTATAACCCTGCTTTTTAATAGGCAGTACAGTGGGGTAACTCTGGGGAGTCTTCAATCTACCCATAGACTCCTTTCTTAATGTCTTCTGAGTTCCCTGCCATTTCTAATTTTTATTTTATTTCTGAAGATGTTGTTGCTGTTGTAATATTCAACTGGTATATTCATGGCTACCCTCCAGCGCCATTTTTATTTGGTGTCAAAAGAACCTTCCATTAGAGTTCTGGCTGGTTCTTACTGAAACCCAGACTGGATTCACAGCCCCACCGACATCAGAGCCACCAGCCTCCAGTGCCTAGGGATGAATAAGAATTTCATTTTTGTTCACAAATAATTGGAAAGCGTCCCGTTTGCAATCCCATTTCTCCATTCGAATGAACTGAAAAACAGGTTGGAAAAAAATGGGAGTGAGGAAACATGAGCTACAAGGTGATCTTTGGAGAATTTAGGGGAGGTCAAAAATTGCTGGTTCTCCCATCAGTAAATAAGCCTCCCATTGATATGTGGGGCACTCCCATGAACAGTACCTTGCAGCACCTGTAATTAATTAAAGGAATTAATTACAGATGCTGCAATAAAGCATGCCTGCTACACATTAGGTAGGGAGGTACATTAGGTAGGTAGTGGACTGTCCTACAATAGAGGCATTCAAGATGCAGCTGTCAGGTATGCTTTCATGTGGATTCCTGGTTGGACCCAATGGCCTTATAGGCCCCTTCCAACTCAACTATTCTATGATTCAGCAGGTGCATAATGACAACATTGGAGAACTCCATCAACAAGTCCTGCTGAAGGATGAGAAATTTTGATCCAGGTATTGGCAACCCTATTTCCTATATATGGCAGTAAGCCTATATATACCAGATGTTGGGGAACATGGGTGGGAGGGTGCTGCTGCTGCTGCCACATGTCCTGCTTGTAGATCCCTGGTTGACAGCTGGTTGGCCACCATGTGAACAGAATGCTGGACTAGATGGGCCCTTGGTCTGATCTGGCATGGCTCTTCTTATGTTCCTTTACCGGAAAGAGTATTCCCCATACAAAGCTGTGTAACATTCCGGTCTATTCCCTAAGTCTGGTGTATTTATATCCCTGCATAACCATTGAAAGTCAATAAACAGAATCAAGTTACAGGGATTTCTCATCTCACCTAGTGTCTCTTTCACTGAGCTTATGAATGTGTCTGTCTCTTATCTTTGGAAATTTGCATGAATCACATTTGCATGATAAGCTGTGTTCCACTGATAAGTCAAAAGCCCTCCAGATTTCCCAAATCTTATCAAACAAAGCAGCTTCGGAAATTGAATCTCATAACTGCTACCCAAAGAAGAAAAACTCAAGGCAGCTGCCCATTGTGTTTCTGATGATATATATCATCCTAAACAATTTCTAACTCTAAGGTTTTATTGTTAAAGCACCTCCATTTTCTATTTTCTTGCTTCAGTTATGTTATCCCAGTCCATCAGTCATAGGGAAATTTTCTATTACTTGCCGACCATTCATTAATGACCTGGAGTATGATAAATTACACTTTTATTTTGCAATGCCAGTCAAGTTTTGTTTCCAGTAAAAAAACAAAACAAAAGCACACACAGACACATACACACTTATACATGAGCACGACTTCAAAGCTCCTTTTTACCATAGTTTCACAATGCTATTTGGACTGACCAAAAACTTTACAGCTGCTGTTGTATTTCAGGAGGAATGGAGTATATCCTCTCAGGTTTTCCCTTCTTCATCTAGGGGTACAGATATAGGAGGTCCCATGTTGCCAACAAACCAATAAACCAGAAATAGAAAGCCAATACAGTTGACTATAGGATTTTACCATATTTGACCACTTCATGTGTGGGGAGGCACTTCCATAAAAACCCTATTAAAAACCTGAACTGTTATCAACCACAATGATGTGTGACATGTACAGATGTAAAAGGTGGTCTTTCCAAATTCTTCAGCCTACTAGCGGGCAAAGAAACTGGGGGACTCATTTTACCGAATTTAACTGAGGATATTTCCCAGAATTTCCTTTTTCTTACTCCTCTGGAAAAAGAAGGCTATATTGCAGATTTTCTTTGAATGCTTTCTACTATGGTTTTGTGGTCAACATTTCTCTCACCTCCCCACAATAAAATATTTCAGTGGCCAACTTTACCCCCACCCCAGGGTCCCCCCTCAATTGTAAAGAGGTGATTTTGCTATACTACCACTGTCCTAGAAAGTGAGGCAATTCTTTCTTGTCCAGCATAGAGTGATGAGATGGATTTTTTTTACCTCAACTCCAGCCCCTCCAAGGCAGAACATGTAGGTATAGACATGTGATAAGATTTTCTTCTTCACTTGATAGAATAGAAGTATCTTCCATACATTAATGGCCAAAATATGGCATAGAGACATATTCAAGAAAGCTCCATGCCCCTTATAGAACTCAAAGAGGGCAACTGTATTTATTGTTCTGCCAAACTGTGAAAAAGCAATCTTTTGATATTTCTGCACCTGATCAGTAGTCCAGGTATGTAAGGTAGTCATGGGCAACTTTTTCCATTGCGTTCATGGCTATCAAAACTGGAGTTAATAAAAATATGATCTAACACTGGTGCAAACAGAATAAAATAGTTGTTTCTAGACTCCCTAAGAAATGGCGGCATGAACAACTGAGAGGGGGTGGGGGGATGGATGAAGACCTGTGAGCAAATAATGAATCTATATTTAATCTCCATAAAGCATGCAGCCATGTTCAGTTTTCAGCCTAGCTTTAACCAACAAATTGAAAAATCCCACCTATCACAGGATAGGGAGATTATTAACAATGAGCACTCTTCATGATGGTTTGCTGTTATTTTAAAAACCATCTGTTTTCAAGGTAGCTAACAAACACTACTTACCCACTTTTGAGGAAGGTCTTCACAGAGTTTAGATTTCAACAGATGCCATCTGCTTACTTCAATGGTATTTATTTCACATTCCCATAAACCTCAGAGTCTGCATTTGTGGAAATGGTTTTATGGAGTTTCTAGTGCACTATTTTTTTGTACTGTCCACTCTATGGCTGTCCCACACAGTATTCTCTGTCATATCTTGTGTTGCAATATAGCAGGTAACCAGTTTAGAATATAATTAATACAACAACAAAACCTATGGTTTACAAAACAACGTTAAGGCTCTACAGTTTTCAACCAATCACCAAAAAGCAGGGAAATTGGGAGTTAAGTCTCTTAAAGAGGCAGAAAGTTCAAGTGAAATTCTCCTTCTCCCAAAGCAGATACACCATGAGGACAAGATGCAGAATATGGAAGGCAGAGGTGACTGTGGGTTGTGGAAAACTGATGATGAACAACATAGGACCACCTACTTCTCTCTTTTTTAGGCTTATATGTTTTGTTTTTACACAATATTTCATGAGACATGTTTTATTTATCTGAAAGACTAATGCCCTACCCTGCATTCAGTTTGCCTGACCACGGGGGCGGGGGGCATTGCAGGTGTGGGGGTAATAAGGAGATGCACCAGGAAACCCCGACATTGGTGAGGCTTGGCAACATCACCTGTGAGAGGAGGACTTATGGGGTGATATTAGCCCATTGGGCACTCCTCCCAGATGGTTTTGTCACAGAACTGAGATCTGAGCACCACATGAAGGACAGTTCCTTCCCTGCTTTTCAGCTACATAACCTCCAGATAGCACTGTGGTATAGTGAAACAGCACAATTAAAAAAGTTTTCTTCCACTTTCACAAATAATACTGCATGTGCCCTGCTCTTAAAAAAATGTGCTGAAAGTGCTGGTTAAAAACAGAAGTCAAACTGGACGGCCACAACTTTCTCTAAGAATCTGTAAACAACCATTTGACAAGTGCACAATAAATGCTTCATGTGGTAAAGCTCTTTGAAACCTTGTTTTCTCTCTCTGTTTTCCTAAGGAAATACTCTGCCTACATTAGGCACATGATCAGAGGCTTTTGTAGGGGAAGAAGAGATCTTATTAAGGTCAACAGATTTACAGAAAGATTAAAAAACCTTGTATATATTCAGTTTTAAACTACACACACACACAAAGCACTGCATTTTCAGTACATTTCTCACATTTTATAAACCATAACTATTAGAGAAATTGTTCCTCCTGAGGAATAATCTAGAATTATCAGAATCTAAGCATGAGGATATTGGTCACCCTATACTACTCAAATAATGCCTCAGTTCATAAATTACATAGTAATTAACATGTTTTTCCTCCCTGGAATTCATGTGCATTGTCGAGCAGCTCCTGTGTACACGTACCACTACCACACATATGCATTGTATGTATTTGGGAATGAATTTTACACCACACTCCTATCTATATTTACTCAGAAGTAAGTTCTACTGAGTTCAATTTGCCTTATTCCTAGGTAAGCATCCACAGGACTTCAGCCTTAAATATGTAATGTGTTCAGTGGTTCTCAGGCAAAAAGAACAAAGAAGTATACTATTAGAGAGTGTTGCTTTGCAGGATTGCAAAGAAATCCTTAACATTTTTTTCTTTTCTTTTTTGTCATTAATTTTTTTTTCTTTTGATAAACCTTTTGAAATATATATATATATACTTTTTGGGAATGTAATTACATGTTACAGCAAAAGCATTTTGCTTCTTCACTAAGGCTTTGTTGAAATTTTGAAACGAATATCTTCTGTCACAGTTTCAGCAGGTCTTCAATCTTTTTTTTATGACAAACTTTTTAAAAAGTTTGTACTGCCAAAAATATTTTCTTTGTTATTTGCTCTCATTCAGCGAATGGCAGGTTCTAACAACAATAATTAAAAAATCAGTGACATTTTCTTTTGATTATTGCACTATGCAAAAAGGTGTGTGCTTTTTAAAAAAAATAATAATAATCCAAAACTAGAGTTTCTATTATCCTGCAAATTTCAGTGCAAATGACCGCATATCACTGAAGTTTTTAATGTTTAAAGCATTTTTGAAGCTCAGAATTAAATTAATTTAGAAATGTATTGTAGTGGACTGATGTTTCACATTTACATCTTATTTGGAAGAGCTTTATTTAAATTTTGAAATGAATATAATTATTTCAATTATAATTTGAATCACGTGGGTCAGCATGCAGTTAACTTTTAAAATAAGCTCATGTCGGCAGCCACCTGCCCTCAATGCCAAAATTGTGCACTGCCCCCCCATTGTGTCAATGGTACACAATGTGCACATTATGTGCACAATGAAGGCTGTGGAACTTGTGTGGTTCCCCTCACTGTGTCAATTGCATCTGTAAAGATCCCATTTATGCAAAGGTAAAGGTGTAAATGGGACCTTTACGACCACCACCATTGACTCAGTGGGTGAAGAGCATAATCTCAGCAGTGAGGGCAGGCAGCTGTCAAATGCCAAAGTGAGCCTCAAAAGAAGATTGTGCGGCCTGACACTTGCAACAAATGTGTGTGACTGGATCTGGGGAAAGTAGACATGGGGGAGTCCATTGGATTGGGCATGTTTAGCCTGGAGAAGAGAAGGCTGAGGGGAGAGATGATAGCGCTGTGTGAACTTGAAAGGTTGTCACACAGAGGAGGGCCACAATCTCTTCTCGATCTTCCCAGAGTGCAGGACATGGAATAATGGGCTCAAGTTATAGGAAGCCAGATTTGGGCTGGATAGCAGGAAAAACATCCTGACTGTTAGAGCAGTACGACAATGGAACCAATGACCTAGGAAGGTAGTGGGCTCTCCCAAACTAGAGGCATTCAAGAGGCAGCTAGACAGCCATCTTTCAGGGATGCTTTATGGTAGATTCCTGCATTGAGCAGGTTTTTGGACTCAATGGCCTCATAGGCCCCTTTGAACTCTACTATTCTATGATTCTATGTGTCCTAGGCTCTGCTGGGCACTTGCAAAATCTCTAGTGCTAAAAATATAGGGACTAAACTCTGTCCCTCACAATCTAGATCCAGGAACTGGTGTTTCCTAGAAATTACTGAACCAATTTGAAAATACAAGGAGTCATTTCCCTGTCGGGCAGGAGGGCTGCGGGAGTTGCCTTTCCCTCCCCAGTTTGAACTGCTCAGAGAACAGAAATGTATAGAAATGTAATAAATAAAATAAAAAGGGACATACAAGGGTGAATGACCTTCAAGATTAAACACGGACACTGGCTTCTGAAGCAGGCCCATAACAGTTCTCCTTAAATTTAAAAATTCCCAATCAAGTAGTAGATCTGGTTTCACTTATTATATATCAGCTGTAACTTATACCTATTCATCAATATTTACTAACTTAATCGGCAATAGGGGTGGGTGGAGAAGAGAACTAAATGTGGAATAAGCCAAGAACAATGATTTGCAAGTGTGAGGTTCCATCAAGTAAGTACTGTCACTGGTAAATAGCTCTACTTGGAAGGTTTCCATTTGGTTGACCTTAAACAACATTCCTTTGTCTATATTTGATCAAACACAGTGAAAAAAAGGGGGGAACAAAGCTGAAATTTGAATGTTGTACATTTATCAAGTGTTGAGGGGAGTTAACTACATATAACAGTGCGCAAATGCCATATATCTATATCTATATCTAGATTTAGATATAGATATCACATGCATACAGTGGTGGCCAAAATTGTGGATACATTTTGAAATTTTATATTTCTTTACTTTCGATAAGTCTGTTTAGAGTATATTTGTGTTCATTCTTAAACTCTATACTATTTAATTTTTGTAGATAATCTTCAATTTAATGCTGAATTCAATACAAAAATTGAATGCAAATACCTGCAGTACAAAAAAAAAGTTATGTTTACTTTAGTCTAAAAACAAACACAGGTGTGATTGAGTGAATAAGTGGATTGGAATTGCAAACCTTACTGGCCAATCACAGTCCTTGTTCTGGGGATCAATCACATGGCAGTAGCAGCAATACATCATGTTTCAAGTTGGGGAAGGTCAGTTTTGCTGTTTGTTCTGTAACTGAAGCGCAATTGGAGATTGTGTGAATCATAGAATCATAGAATAGCAGAGTTGGAAGGGGCCTCCAAGGCCATCGAGTCCAACCCCCTGCTCAATGCAGGAATCCACCCTAAAGCATCCCTGACAGATGGTTGTCCAGCTGCCTCTTGAATGCCTCCAGTGTGGGAGAGCCCACAACCTCCCCAGGCAACTGATTCCATTGTCGCACTATAGAATATTTGAATATTTGAAGTGTTTCTCAAATTAAAAGTGTACGTACATACATCATAAATAGAGCAATGGCATCAAAGAAAAGAGTTGATTGGACACCCAGGAAAAGAAGCAGGATTGTTGTATTATGTAAATCAGGTCTTTCAATTGATATATAAACATTTGAATTTCATGGAACAGAACGTTTTCTATAGGCATGCAAAGTTGCAAAACATGAAAATTTCAAAAAAGCATCCACATTTTTGGCCACCACTGTATGCACTTTGGAAAGAAGAAATATAGAGCAGGGAAGTGGATATGAAAGGTTGCTTAACTCTTTCCCTGAACAGTTTTTCTTCACTAAATCACCATCCCTAACTGGCTTTGACCACTATGGGGTTAAAACACATATGTGTGTATACTTTGTTTAACCCCACTGGGGAGGGAAACAATTCAGAGTGGAGGAACAGTGTCACGTCCATGGTTAATCACCCATTCCCCTGGATGTGCTCTACTTTAAATTTCTCCAACTCTTTTGAAGCAGTTTCACATTTTAAAAAATGGGGCCGAGTTACATCTGCCAGTGTATAATGTGTAGTTTTCCGCTAAAAAGTTCCGTCAGCCCTATCAATCAAATTCCACATTGGTAAAATGAAAGAGGGCTGAGCTATAGTTATGATTCCCTTTAATATCAGAGTTGGCAGATAGAGAACTCAATATTTACATTTCGCGTTCTCAGACATCAGTTAAATTGAATCAGACAAATTGGATCAGTCTTTCCTTGGGAAATGGGACTAGATTAAAAATGATGAAAGCTTTGGATGACCATGTTGATGTTGTTTGATCTTTTCCAGTTATATTTTATTAGTAACATTCTGAGGATATTTTTTTTTTCTTTCCAAGCTCAAATTAAATTCTCACTGTCTCCTCAAATGGACCAGTATTACTATATATGAGAGATTATCTTTCTGGGGCCAAATGTAGGTCAAATAAGTACCAGTAGATCTTGTAACATTTAACTCCTAGTATAATACAATTAGTCTTGAGGACATTCATTTAAGTCCCAGCACATTAATAAACTGGAATTAGTTGTAGTATCCATAGTAACAAAGTAGTGATTAATGATAGATAACTTACCGTAGAAAAGAATTCAGTTTACATCATTTTATTTCTTCTAAAGTCAAGAACAGAGCTTAAAAATATATCTATCAGTAAATGGCTGAGTATAAATATCAGAAAGACAAAGGCTTCTGTCCCCGTAATATCAAATGATATGTTAATATATAGGATAGTTGAGCTTCTGAATTGAACTATTTTGTTAGCAATAAATGCAGCAAAGATATAATGTTGTATTATGGGGATAAAAAAACAATAATCTTCTCCACATTTCAGTCACTATTATAGGTCCTGTGAGAAATATGTAAGCTGCCTTCAACATCCCTAGAGGAAGAAAAGGGTTTTAAGTATGGTGATTACTATTTTTTTTTTTTAAAAAAAAATGTTTTACTATCAGGCATTGCCATCAATTACCGGCTCTTAAAGTGGATAATTAACCATTTTGTTTTGTAGCAGTAGCTGAAAGTTTAGAAAGCAGACGCCTTCATGCACCTGTTTTGGTGAGGGCTGTTGTAGCTCATGTCATATTTGCCACAGAGACTACAGCCCAAAAGGTAGTGTGTGTTTTTTACTCCCCCAGGCTCAGTTTAGAACAGATGGGGCTTAAATAAACTATGAGTGCAATCCTATTGACTACACCCTCACCACACAGAAGCCCCTGAACTTGGAAGCTTCTGAGTTTCCTATGCCATGCTGGGCTGAAGCTGAAAGGTGGGATGAGTGGCACAGGTGAGCTTCACCTCCCAACCTTTCATGTTTTCTGGTTTTTGCTAGATGGGCTTTTAGCCCATCTAGTGGGGGCATTTCAAAGGAGAGAGAAGGAGGCTGGAGGAGGCTCAGGATAACCCAGTTTATTTATTTATTTATTTATTACATTTTTATACCGCCCAATAGCCGAAGCTCTCTGGGCGGTTCACAAAACTCTGTGATACCTCCCCTCCCCACAACCAGAACACCCCCTTTCCTCCTCCTCCAAAGTCACTTTCCCAACCTTGGAGGGTAGCCAATGCAGTTGTTTCTGAACTAGCTGCAAGGGGTTGGGGTTAGGGTGAGGTGGTCAGTCCTCTGACTCCCCCTTCTGTGGTTGGAGCACTGTCAAAGTCTCCTCAGGAGGAGGGCATTTGAATGACTTTGATGAGTTGCAGCAGGGGCTGAGGGGAGTCAGAAGCCTCCAAGTTTAAAAAACCTTCCAGTAACTCTGTATCTTTGCTAGTGACAAAACACATATCTGGCTGTTGCCTGATTCCCTGACTCTTTTCTCCTGACTGAACTCCTGATTTCCGACCCTGACTGCTCACAACCCTGTTTATTGCCTGATCCCTGTCGATTTTCTGATGCTGTTATTTCCCTGACACCTGATTTTGGCACACTTTCGGCTACACACTTTTGGCAACACCCCTGGCTTGACATTTCAGATTCCACAGCAAGGATCCAGCTCCCCACTACAATGCTTATATTCTCTTCTGGCTTGGGCTAGCTGAACACCCACCACTGCTCTGCCACTGAGTAACATTCCAGAGCAGGACAGGTTCATATTTCCAAGGGATCCCAACTCTTTACTAGGGATCTAGAAATCCCAGGAATGACTTGAGTCTTGGTAGAGCATGAGTACAACAGCATCCTATCACTCATGCTTCCCAGAAACTGGTACTGAGAAGCATACTACCTCTGACAATGGATGGAATGCATTACCATCATGACTAGTAGCCATGGATAGCCTGATTCTCCATGAATTTGTCTAATGCCATTTTAAAGCCATCCATGTTGGTAGCAATCACTAATTCTTATGGTAGTGAATTCCATACTTTATGTGCTGTGTAAAAATGTACTTCCTTTTATGTGTCTTAAACCTCCCAATATTCAGCATCATTGGATGATGCAGCATTCTAGTTTTAGTAGAATGAGCTAAAAGCCTTTCTTTATCCAGTTTCACCACACCATGCAGAATTGTATATTCCTGCATCATGTTTGAGGAGTCCTAAGCCCTAGGCAAGGGCTCACCTGCAACCACAGTAGGGCTAGAGTGGAGATGGGATATATGTGCACATTCTGCGCTGAAGCACCTCTGGCTACGTCACTGATCTTTGCACATTCACCATGAAGATTTGAAAAGAGGCTTGTAAGCACATTCACCTGAACATCCTTCCAAAGCAGTGATTGAGAACCTGCCTTATCATCTTTCTAAGCCCTCTTTGAGAACTTTGCTCAAAGATCTTTGTTGTAGCTGGGTATATGCTTGAACCTATCTTATTCCCACTTTAGCTGTGCTCATGTTGCAGGTAAATGCCTGCATAGGGCTCTAATCAGTCCTCAGTGTGGGAGGGGGTGAAAGGAAGTGGGTGGTTTTGTTTTTAAATGAGACGAGATTCAATTGCATGTTTTGAAACGAAGTGGGATAGTTTTAGATCCAGAGCTCCATCCGACAATCGTTTTATTGCACACTCATTACTATGCACTCACGGAGTTTGCTCAGGTCCCTCACATGACGTCGTCTGCCACCCGCGTGCCCTCCACCCCTTCTGGCCTTCCTTGTGAGACAAAAAAATCCCTGGTTAAGTCCGATGTATTTTTATTTTATTTATTTATTTATTTATTACATTTATATACCACCCCACAGCCGAAGCTCACAGAATTGCTGCTCTCTCCTGCTGTGTGCAGGAAAAGCAGCGCCATTAGAATAATGGACCTCATGCTCATTGAGTACTTCCTCTTTTGAAAGAGGAAGTAACTGAGGAACAAAAACATGGGAAGAGAAGCAATGGTAGGGAGCGTGTTTCCCCCCGGTGTGATGGAGCTACCAGTCAAAAATAAGACAGATAGCCTTTCACCCTATTCCACCCCACTTTAGTGACTGGATAATAGCAGTTTAATGAAGAACTATGAGCAGCACTAGATAGACCAGATGGATTCATGTTAGTTAGTTGGTTTGTGATCAAAATGAGGAACTATGATGAAGACTAGCTAGAAATTTGAATTAATATTTGCACAATCAACCCCTTTCATTTGATAATCATGTGCAATTTAGCCAGGTCCCTGTGAATGGAGACTTAATCAGAGGCTGTCTCTGGCTTTCTGGCATATGTGCCTGTGCAAGTATCTAGCAAATATTTCATTCACATTCTGTATCATCACTGGAAATAGTAGGCATGCTGTTGAATCGTGGTGTTTGGTTTTCAGATATTAAAATACCAGCGTGGTGACAGAATGCATTTTAATTTTCAGACTGAGGAAATTGACATCAGAGCCATTAAATAGGGGGCTAAGCAAGACTGTCAAAATACTAATCTTTGTCCAGGGTCACTTTCCTGACCATAACTGCAGTACCTCTTCATCCTACTTTATACAAAATTAATTAAAATCTCCCACCGGCATCATTCACCCTTTATCACAAGTCTTTTTATTTCACATACCATTTGCTCAGTTCCATGTTCCTTTTGATGGGGTGCTTTATATAAAAAAAATGTTCCCAGCATAAATTCAGAGTTATTAAATATCCAATTTCCCACCAGATTGATTCCAACTTACCCACCATCTTGTATGCTATTCCCGTTTTGTACATTCTGAGAGTTCTCTACAAGGCATCTCATCTGGCTCAATGGTTTCTTTTCCTTGAAGAGCCTATGGTCCCATAAGCATTCCAAGTGATGTGGTGGATTGCTGTAGAACTATTTCATCTTCTTCCCAGCAATTGATAGAGATTCTCCATTAGTTTTTAAGCAGGAGAGACAAAAGAATGTAGTTTTCATAATAGAGGGCTATATCTAATGTTCTGCCAGTGGACTTCTGTATGTGCAATGGACTTCTATCATCTTCTCTCCATCCTACAATTCCCTTTAAGAGACTGTGGGTGGGGGGCACAGCTCCCCAAATCTGGAGTCGGGAGGGAGAAACTGCCCTGCTGGTGGATGCCATTCTGTCAGTCAGTGGACATAAATGGATTCCATCCAGTGTTTACTATTCTTTGAGCTTTATTACACCAGGGTTATACTGTGCAATCACTGTGAATTGAGTGCAAAGGACTCAGACGTTTTCCACCTTATAATCTGCTTTGAATGTGAAGTACTCCCATGCATCCTGCATCCTGTTTTAATTGTGCTATAAAGCCAAAAGAAGTGCAATATTTTGGTACTACTTTTCGAGCGTATCACTTGTTGTTTTCCGAGCAGCCACTGGGGTGCAGGAGCAGGATTTGAGAAAAATTAAACAAAAGCTTACCTCTGCAGAAGCTTTAAAGATAAAGACATCAAAATTGGCACAGTAATAGATATTAAGGAGAGCTTTAAGCATAACAAATTTGAATCAGATTGGGTCATCCGTTGATTTTTTATGATTTTTTTTTTTACATTTCCCCCCTTCAAACCCTTTGCAAAGTGCTGCCACCGGGGGTGTGATTAACTAACAACAACAATGCCGACAGCTTAGCGCTGTAGGGATAATTCGAGGGAAACAGGTATGTGGGATAAATCTTTTAAACTTTAGCATAAACCATCACCTTTTGGCTATTTCTTATAACCTTTTAAAAATGTGCAAGAAACAAAGGTGCACCATAATACTTGAGAGATCAAATACACTCATCATGATCTACAATTTATTTATTTAAAATATTTTTATCCCATTCCTCCACCAAAAAGTGTTCCTGGAGCAGCTTACAATCAGTCAGGAAAAAAGGCAGTCCTTGTCCACAGGCTTGCAATCTAAAAAGCCATGTCATACAAAGAAACAGGGAAAGGGAAGTTAGAGGAAAACCAATCTACAGCATCCTCCATGTAGTGGGTGAGATCCCTGTGGTAGCCCTGACAGTTTGGTGCATTTCAGGGGTGCAGAGCCTCAGACCTGGGGGCCAAATCCAGCCCTCTGGGAATCCAGAGAGAGGCCATAGCCCCTTTGACTGACCCCAATGCTTTTCTCCAGACTACTAATTGGGTCATGGGTTTTGAGCTTTCCCACATTTTAAAAGGCTGAAATGCCTCTCCTAAGACCTGGGCCAGATCTACACAACTGCTTTATAGCAGTAGTGGAGTGCACTGAGAACTCTTGGAACACATTACACATTCCATATACCAAGGGTGAACCTATGAAAAGGAGGACAGGGCTCCTGTATCTTTAACAGTTGTATTGAAAGGGGAATTTCAGCAGGTGTCATTTGTATACATGCAGCACCTGGCAAAATTCCCTTTTCATCACAACAATTAAAGCTGCAGGAGCCTTGACCTCTTTTGTATCTGGTCACTCTAGTATAGGTCCTGCAACAGAAGTATTTCCATCTTGAATTAACGGTAATTATTTGGTACATTCATTGTACAAATAGAATTGTTGCTGGAGCATATCTATCTATTGGTATTGTATATTTGAATGTATCTGTGCAGTAAAGAAATCCTTCTCTTTCATAAACAATTTAATCCACAGTTAATTGTGGGGGTTTCAGTTCATATTGGTTCTGATCTCTAGCCGTGGTACTAAGCTATAAATACACTCTGTAGATAGATAAATAGATTATATTGTATAATTTTATCTGTACGCCGCCCTGAGATCCCAGTGATATAGGATGGCATACAAATGTTTTAATAGATAGATAGATAGATAGATAGATAGATAGATAGATAGATAGATAGATATTCACAGGATAATACTAGTGCTGCCACCATCTCTTCCCAGACACCTTCTCCTTTCTATGTGGAATGCTCTCAATTCCAGTCTGGCTAGAGGATGCAAGGAGAATGAGCACCTTCTACAAAGCAACTACCAATGCAACCATGTACCACCAGCAAACACCCTCCTCCTCCAGTCACAACACCTGACCCACGCCTTTGGGTGCCTTCGTTCTACTCATCAAAAGTATGCATTTAAACCAATTAAGTTCAATGGCAGGGAGTTCAAGTAAGGGTCCATGAAAATGAAATCAATGGGACATAACGGATTGTGTCCTTATAAAATATTAAAAGGCTAAACCATATTTTCTCTTCTTTAAAATACAGCCAAATAAATGATAGTTTTCTTACGCTCTCCATTAGATAGGCTTTGCTCTTGTCATGAACCTTGATTTCAGAATGGTAATCATGTTTTACCTGTAATTCAGCTCCTTGAAGCACTGATGAGACCTAAGTCCATCATTCTCGTAACAAGGAGAAACAGGTACATTTCAGCATTGCCCCTCCTTCTGTAAAGTATTTTAATCATATGCTTCAGCAGTCATAATTACTTTTGTGACCTTCTTAATTTAACAGATTTGACTTCCTCTAGTTGTAATTTTGCACGAATAATTGGATAACTAGGCATTGCATGTACCTAAACAAATTAGTTTTTTTTAAAAAAAGCATGAGTATTCACAGTTCATTAGACAAAAGCTGCATTTCATTATGCATTGCAACCACTCCTGTAGAATGCCATTCAAAATTAGTATTATGATCAGTTTTGTTAAGATGATCTGAATGGTTGAGTGCTGTACACGTGTTAAAAAAATAATAATCTAAAGCATATGCAATGTTTTCGTCCAAACCTAATTAAGTCTAGAGATATCAATATCCTGATTCTTGTTTCATCATAATCAATGAGTGAATACAGATGACCGTTCATGAAGTGGTTACATTCCTGAGTGTGCATGTAAGCACTTGGTAAAGGTAGGGGGTGTCTCCACGGTGCTAGGTTGGCACCGCCTCCTTCTCAAACCCCGCCCAGCCATGCCTCTGCTGTGACTCTGGAGCATTGTGAGGCGCGGCCTTGCGTGTCCTCACTTCGCAGCTTTGGCAGAAAGCCCAGGGGTGGATGTGCTATTGCAGTGGCTTTCTGAGCATTTAGACTGCACCCTAGAAAACTGTCCTGTCCTGACAAATGGTGAGGAACCTCTTGCTACTC
This sequence comes from Elgaria multicarinata webbii, assembly GCF_023053635.1. Classification (NCBI taxonomy): domain Eukaryota; kingdom Metazoa; phylum Chordata; class Lepidosauria; order Squamata; family Anguidae; genus Elgaria; species Elgaria multicarinata. Next base: position 14,723,681 of record NC_086175.1, on the reverse strand, counting down.
CCGTTTCCCTTGATTTTTTATCGGTTATAGAAACATGCTAAGTTTTTCCTCGGTAGTTGGCAGAACCATGAAGATGACCAGCTTACCAAGGGCTTAACATGAACACTATGGTAAGTTACCGGGGGAGGGGGGAATGGTTGTCAGGTTCACCCAAAGTTGTAACGCATTAATGTGCTTTGTAGTAATGATGATAACACCAGAAGGCACACCAAGGAGGGAGTAACAGAGAAGATGTCAGATCTTTTCTAGAAAAAAGGACAGGATTTTATTGGAAAGTACAATAAAAGGCAAAATGCAAGATAAGTTACTGAAGGCTTATCCCATAATGAAAGAAGGGAGCAGGGGAGGGGAGGGAGGGAGGGAGAGAGAGAGAGAAATATTACTTGAGGCAGCTTCACCATTTTACGGTGATCTACCTGTCATATTTGTGGCATCCTCCATGCACATAGGCAGAGGGGAAGGGGAATCTTCCTGTTTTCCCTGTTTACTACTCTTCCTGGATTATTGGAAGGTGCCAATGGAACATCTCCCACATGCATGTGCCTTTCCTAATCATGCCATAGGTGTCAAAACACATTCCCTTTGGTGGGGTGGGTGGGTAGAGGTTGCCCAGGCGCACATGATCACAACTGATGTGAATCTCTAAGTCTTCCAGCATCCCCCTTCCCTCTTTTCATGAGATCCAAACTGGGAACTATTCCGTATGGAAAAAAGACGAAGTCTTCTGAACACCTTCCTAGTTATGGCATCTAAGCTGGGGATGCCACTTAGATATTCTTCAGTCAAGGCTATTTAGAAAATAAACAGTTTTCTATCTACCCCCTTCTTCATTTATTATTTTTTCTTTGTTCTTAATAAAGCTTTTTAATTTAGATCCACTGGGAATTATGGGATGCTTTTACAAGCCACAGAACATACTTCCCCCTGAGCCAGAGCACTAGCTTATGGTATTTATTTATTAGAAATATTTATTCCCTGTCCTTCCACTTCATTAGCTGCACCTGTGGTGGCTTAGAACAGTTTAAAAAACAGTAAAGTCCAAGTGAAATTAATTAAATAAAACAGCAATAACAAAAGTTAACAGTAAAAACAATGACAGGTGCAGCAGTTAAAAAAAACAAAAACCTAAAGAACAAACTATCGGGTTAACCATGAAAGAATCCTCAACCTGGCAAATCAAATGCTTGCCAGGATAATCATTTAATAATTGGGACATGAAGAAGAACATTTTCAGAAGATGTTAGATTGGTATGGGAGGAGATGGTTCTTTAGATATCCTGGAACTCAGTCATTTAGGTGTTTGGGTTTTTTTTTTTTTTTAAGTAAAGAGTGGCCAGCATTTTGAAATTTTTTATTTTATTATTTTATTTATTACATTTATAACCAATGCTGTCTGGATGGTTTACAAAGGTTAAAACATTAAAAATAAATATTCAAAATTTAAAACCATAAAAAGCATAAGAACAAGACCATACCCGTTTAAAACAACCATTTGGGGGTCAGTTAAAATACTCAACATATGCTGTTAAATGCTTGGGAGAAAAGTTTTGACATGGCACCACAAAGGTAACAATGTTGGTGCCAGGTGAGCCTCATCAGGGAGATTGTTCCATAATTGGGGGGCCACCACTGAAAAGGCCCTCTTCGTTGTTGTCATTGTTCAAGCTTCCCTTGGAATTAGGCACTCAGAGGAGACCCTTAGATGTTGAGCATACAGTACAGGTAGGTTCATGTCGGGAGAGGCATTCCATCATGTATGTGATTCCAAGCCATTTAAGGCTTTATAGGTTAAAACCGGCTGTGGAATGAGCTCCTCAGAGAGGTCCGCCTGGCGCCTACACTGTACTCCTTTCGTCGCCAGCTGAAGACCTTTTTATTCACTCAGTATTTTAACACTTAATTTTAACTTAAATTTAAATTATACTGTTTTAACTCTGTATTTTAACCTTATATCAATTTTGCTGTGTGGTTTTATCCTGGTTGTGCTTTTTATATTGTATTTTGTATTTGTGTTTTTAACTTGTTGGTTGTTCTATGATGGTTTTAATTTTTGTGAACCGCCCAGAGAGCTTCAGCTATTGGGCGGTATAAAAATGTAATAAATAAATAAATAAATAAATAAATAAATAAATAAAAAACCAGCACCTTGAATCGGACTCAGAAACTCACAGGCAGCCAATGCAAGTGAGCCAGAGTTGGTATTATATGTTTGAACCTTCTGGTTCCAGTTATCAATCTGGCCGCTGCATTTTGCACCAGCTGCAGCTTCCAAAACATCTTCAAAGACAGCCCCACGTAGAGGGCATTGCAGTAATCTAACTTGTACCCAGAAATGAATTGGCAGGCAGTGCAGCTGTTGTAAATTGGGTGCAATACATTCTCATGAGTAAATCCCCACTAGCGTCCTTGCTGCTGCATTCTGGACCAACTTATGTTCTGGGCATTCATCAAAGGTAGTTCCGTTTACAGCACATTGTACTAATCAAATACTGAAGCATGTATCAACTGTAAATAGGCTGAATGCTGCCTCATGAGGACATGTGGATGTCTGTCACTTCTGTACTAGTATGAAAACGGTACTGGATTTGGCATGAGTTGGTTGTGCTTCCAGGGAGGAACCAGGAAGTGGTTGCGGTCAACACCCACTGCTTCTGGCCTGAGACAGAGAGAGGTTGCTGCCTGAGAGAGCTCAGTGCAAAGGCTTTGCTTAAATAAAACTTAGGGGTGTTTGAAAGGCAGCATCTTTGGGAGTCTGTGGGGTGAAGTACACCAACTTTGAACCAACTCTTGCCCTTGGTGGAAAACTCCAAAGAGTTGCAACTCCAAAGAGTTACAGATCAACTTTTGCTCAAGGCAAAAGGAAGAGGGTGCGTTTAGCCTGTCTTTCCCCAAAGGGAGGAGATAGGATTTCAACTGATTTGTCATTTCGGAGATGGAGAATCAGATACTGTATATAAATAAGAGAAGGACATCGCCTTTATGCTATTGTGAACTTTCAGAGATATCTGACTAACTTATCACAGACAAAATGTGGACTAGATCAATCCTGGGTTGGATTCAGCAGAGCAATGTTCTTATTTGAAAATGTTATTAATAGACTAAATGTCAAAAACAAGGCCTTTGTTTTTCCAAGGAATGTACCATGTCCTTTCTCCTATTCTGAGTAACTTACTACAGAATGACTAAAGAAAATACAACCAACAAGAGTTCTGCATGAAGACTATCTAATCATAGTCTACAAAGGTGAGAAAACTCTAAGACAAATTTTTGACAAGGTCAGTTCTCTATGCATATTCATCATTGTGAAGGTTAAAGATCATATGCATGGATGACAATATGTATCTGGTTTGCTGTAAACAACACATTTGAACAGCTGAAATGTAAGTGTGCGAAGCTTTTCTCTGACATAGAATTTTGATTTGACTGTGTGATTCCATTTGGTCACCAAGATGGCTTTTTGACAAATTATTACTAATATGTCAAGCAGATGCTTACATGAAGTGGCAATAATTACAATGCATGACTAATAAATTTGACCTGAAGCAGCAGCAGGCACTATCTCCTCCCCAGGCAGTGGGCCTCCCTCTCCTCCTCCAAGTCATTAATAAAAATGTTGAAGAGCACTGGGCCCAGGACTGAGCCTTGTGGTACCCTGCTCGTTACCTCCTCCTAGTTTGAGAAGGTACCATTGATAAGCACTCTTTCAGTCCGATTCTGTTTCTGTAGCCAACTGTGAATCCACCTAATAGATGTTCCATCTAGTCCACTTTTAGCTAGTTTGTTAATCAGAATATCATGGGGCACTTTGTCAAAAGCTTTGCTGAAGTCAAGATATATTACGTCCACAGCATTCCCCACAGTCCACAAGGGAGGTTACCCGATCAAAAAATTAGTTTGTTGGATTTATTCTTGACAAATCCATGCTGGCTTCTAGTAATCACTGCATTGTTTTCAAGGTGCTTACAGACTGACTTCTTTATAAACTGCTCCCAAAATTTTCCAGGGATTGATGTCAGACTAACTGGTCTGACGTTCCCAGGTTCCTCCTTTTTGAAGATAGGGACAACATTAGCCCTCCTCCAGTCATCTGGCGCTTCACCCGTCTCCCATGATTTTGCAAAGATAATGGACAGTGGTTCTGAGAGTTCTTCTGCAAGCTCCTTTATTACTCTAGAATGCAGTTAATCAGGCCCTGAAGATTTGAACTCGTCTAAAGAAATTAGGTGTTTGATAATGCCTCTCAGAACAAAGTGTGTCATGTCACAAGTGGCAGCCAATGAAATAAGTGTGGGCAAACTCATGGTGTGATATCAAGTAAAATACTTCATTTTATTAGATATCATGGTCAATGGTGAAGTGGAGCCAGGCCTTGCAGGGATGCAGTGCTGGCACTTTTTTTTATTAGCAGGGATGGTCACATCTTCTGCCACCCCCTCAGAATTCCTTGTTCCTTCTTAGGTCAGCTGCAATTCTCACAGTGGCTGGAGAGAAATGAACTTTCCCAACAGCAATGTATTCTTCTCTGTTATAATGCAAAGTCTTTCGGGATGGCTGGGTCTTGAATGGACAATTGAGTCTCATAAGCTTTACAAAACACCTGCTCCTGGTGAAGATAAACTTCTAGAACTGGTTTCTTCAGACGGATTAACACAGCTACCTGAATATTGGACACTCCTTGGACACTTGGCTATGGAGACTGTCCTTATCAGCACTGTCATTAAAAACCACTGATTATGGGGGGAAAGAAGAGAAGGAGACTTGGGCTTGATGCTTTCAGAAACTCCTGGAACATCTATTTCTAGTATAAGACTAAACTGGTACAGTAGAGCCCTTTCACTTTCAAACAATGGTATTGGTTAAGTGGCAGCTTGATTGAAGTGATGAGTTAAGAAGCTTTTCAAATAACATTAGAGCTCATCTTTCAGACAGGAGAGTCTGAACAATGTTGTAAATGTTTTATAAACTTTGCCACTCAAATAGTGCAAGGGCCATTGGCAACTCCAGGGACAGACTTTTAAAAGGAAGTTGAAAGCATCCATCACTTTCTGTTTATTTCACATAAGAGCAAAAGAAAATAAGCCAACCAACCATCCGACCCAAACCCAACCACAACTCCATACTTAAGCATTACCGTAATTCCTCCTGGAGTAAGTGTAATAGCTTTAATGGAAACGTTAGGCTTCAGTAAACTCCTAAATAAAGAACAAATATACAACCTTTCCAGTCTAAATTCCTTCTTTTCACAACTGGAAGCCAGCACTAAAAGCATAAGTGTACCTCACTTGTAAGTCAATTTGGATTTCTCGCAAGTAAAAAGAGCCCCGTGCTGGTGTTTTCCTATGACACTTGTGGGCTAAACTAGGGATGCTGAAAAAATCTGCTAAGGAACCAAATGGGTTTGGATATTTATGAAACTGACCCACAGATTCTGCAATAGACCCCCTGCAGGGGGAATTCCGTGGACTTGTGGACTGTTTTTCTAACCTTCAGGAATGTTGTACATATTTCATCATAGAAAATATGCACATACACCACCACCACTGTCTGGACTAGAGTGAGAGGCAGGTGAACAAGAAGGTTGCTGTTGTAAAGTGGAGGATCAACTCCAGGTTGCTCTTGCCAGTAAGTCCCTGCTGGGCTGTTGGGCTTTAGCAGGTGCCCAACCATGCCTACCCTTGATGCTGCTCCTAATGCATGGCCCTGCTACCTGCACATGTGTGGACGTAAGTGGGTTTAAGAATGCCCGAATAGGGCTACTGTGAATCCAGGATATTGGAAAAGTATGTGGATTAAACTGAAGGATACAGTTAAGTTGCTGAAGTATTCTGCCTTGAAGCATCAGTGTCCACCTAAACAAATCAGTGCCAAAACATTTTTAAAAAAAAACCAGCCAAAAAAAAAAAAGCAAAAAATAAATTTAAAACAGCTATGTTGCTGACATTACTGGATTCTATTCCCAGCATTCCAAGGTAATTCTGCTATAATTGTGCTCGTGACGGGCATTCTCACTCTAAATGTGCTGAACCATTCAACATTGAGCTAGTGCAGAAGTAGCTAATTACCAAAGGACAGCATGAAGTATCACAGAAAGGTTCGTCACCCTGAAAGTCTGTAGATAGCTGAAAGATAGGAGCTAATGTTCATGGGAAAACTTCAAAGACAAGTCAGTTGAAGCAAATATTAAAGGAATTAGGAGTTGAACCATGTTATACCCTGATATTAACTGATGGGGCCGAGTGCAACTGCTTACTAGGCATTGATTCATAGGTGACATGCATTGTTCATGAACACTCTAGAAACCAAATGACACATGAGAATTTGCACCCGGTGGAACAAGTATTTCAGGTAAGAGGAGTTGGTAGCCACATATCTCTTTATTAGACTTGAACTATCAACAGCCCCAGTGAGCATGGCCAAAGGTCAGGAGTGCGGAGAGTTGTAGTACAAAACATCTGGAGGGCAGCACGTTAAGAAAGGCTCTACTAGAGAGCCCCACTATTTTGGATTTAAGAGGTGGAAGCAGCTAACAATCCACTGAGTAAGAGTTACTTTATTATGGATTTGCAATCAGTGACAAAGGTGGGGTTGCTTAGATGTCCATCTAAGATTGGGTACAGGATGCCAGAGTACAAAGAGGGTCAGGACACTTTGAGGGGCTCCAGGATCCGTCACAAGGACACATTGTTGTCTCAACTGGATTTATGAAACAGGATTGTATAACACAGGGTATTCACAGATAGCCTTTGCACTAATATGCCCAGATAAAGATCCTCTAGCATCAGTACCAATTATTGTAGATAGAAATGTTCTCAGAATAGCCTAAAGTAGACTGTGATGAGAGAGCAGTCCAAAAGGCACAGAAACTGATTAAAAGGAAAGCCATGCAGATGGTGTGAAATGCAGAAATTAAGACAGTCACATTATCTTCTGGTGAAGAGAAAGAATTCACCGGAATAGAAAGCATACCACAAAAACAGAGGCAACTTGAAGTTATCTTAGAAGCTGCATGAAACAAGAGCTTTCCTGGGAGACTTGTGGTCAAAACAGTTTGCCAGAGCATCTCGTAACACAATTTCTGTGTGCATACAGAATGCAAGCATCTATAATGACAAGAAATGTATACTTGCCATAGAACAGATTATATTCCTCTTTGGATTTTGAAAATTCCTATGTAAGTTCTGAATACATCAAGAGTGCAAGTAGAGGGTGGTCTGTTTGACCAGATGCCCTTCAACAGCCCCAGTGAGCATGGCCAAAGCATGGACAAGGTCCCCCCACCTGCTGACTTCAAGGATTTAAAGCAGCACCTTCATGAGTTATTAGCAAGTGGCATTGCTGAGGACTCAAATCATTCCTATGCTTTTCGCACAAGTATTTGCAATTTATTTGTTAACGAAACTGTCGGGAGGTTTGTGAGGTCCCTCCCCTTGAGACTCCTTTATTTCTCTTATAAATTAAAGGATCCCAACGCTGGGGTGGGTTCTCAGAATGCTGCACTCTGACTCTGTGACTCGCCGCTCTTGTCTGGCCTCACAGCAGCTCAGCTCAGCATCCTCTCACCTTCCCTTCTGCTGCCACCATTAACCTGTACCCCACTTTAGGTACCTCACAAACCACACCAGCGTGAAACAAAAGAAGATTTATTAACAAGTAGTAAGGTATTGCAGTTGTAAAAGCGTAACGGTTCCCTCGGGCACAAAGTGTAATGGGTTCAGTACAGTTTCTTTAAATGGTTTCAAAAATGTTTCAACTCTGCCTACTCTACCCTCTACCCTCTAGGCCACACTATCACTCCTCCCTCTATCTACTCCCCCAAAACAACAACCTACATAGATCCTACAATATCCTAGACCCTTCCTATCTCTGACAGTCCCCAAACCTAACTCTCTCACACACAGCACTTCACACACAGACCCACTCATCTAACTCATCTCAGACTGTCACTCACTCACTCACTCACTCCCCCTCCCTCTAGCATTTAACACTTACCATCTTGGTTCCAGTATAAACACAGTAAGTCCATCTTTAAACAATAAACATTCTTAAAAACATTACACATCATTACATCTAGAACAGTCATATAACAGCAAAACAGCACAAGGTTGTCTCGAGTTTTGGGGTGCGGTGCCACCAGTATTCTGAGGTCACCCAACTCTACTACTCCTTTTCACCCAATTCCAAGGAAGCAGTTTGTTGGCAGTAATGGAATGGATGAGGGCAAACAAATTGAAGCTTAATCCAGACATTTTTTAAAAAAATGTTTTTAATTTTACTGTAGGTTTAATTCTATTTTAACTTTTGTAAATATATATATATATATATATATATATATATATATATATATATATATTGTACATGTTTTAATCTTGGAAACCGCCTTGAGTTCCAGTAATGGGGAAAAGGTGGGAAATAATAATAATAATAATAATAATAATACCAATAATAATAATAATAAGTATGACTCTTATGATTATTGTTCACAAAGGATTTTTTCTCTAGAACAGGGGGTGCAGAAACTCAAGGCGGGGGGATTTTTCTCTCCTGTGACCCCAATCCAGCTGGCTGAGGTCCCCCAAATTGCAACTCCCCCTTCCCCCGATTGTTTTGTGGTTACCTGGCTTTTGTGCCCTTCTTCCCCATTCTAAACAGTTGAAATTCCTCTCCTTAAGCTAAGTTACTGCACGTGACAGCTTTAAGCTAAAGTATACTGGTATTTTGGTTCTGCGCCTATTGGTTTTTTCTCCACCGCTTTTACCTTTGTTGCCAGCCACAGCTGGAAAGTGGTCCTGAGAGCTTTTGCAAAATGGAATTCATCCCTCAGGTTGAAAGTGGTTAAACAGCCCTGATGTTGTGGGTGAGGGAGGACGCATGAAAGAAGACACAGACACCAGAGCATTGGGTATAACTAGGGCCTCTTTATTGAATAATTCTGTTAATCCAACCCTCCCCGGATCTGAGTGTGACAGTGCGGGAATCTCACATCTGCTCAGGCCTACTGCCTGCCAAAGGGCGAGCCACTCTCCAGGCAAGAAGCCGTTTCACCGGCTCCCTGCCTGTACGACACTCTGAGAGTGTGGAGAGACCATCCCACTGCACCCCCCGCCCACTGCCATAAGGGACAGTGGGTAGATGCAGTCAGTATGGTCTCCAACTGCACGCCATAGCCTGACTCGCAAGCCGCACAACCCCGAGGAGCAGGTCCTCTGGCTATGCAGCTCACCGCCCAGGGTGCCAGTGGGCTCACCGTCCCTGTCTTAGGTTTAGATTCCCGCACCTTCCTGCTCACAAATTAACCTACTTATATCCCAAATCGCCCTAACGCTCCTAGTATGAAGTAGGCAAAAACCACATTGTGGGAAAAATTCCTACTTAACCCTCCTTCCAAAAGGAGCAGCTGGCTAATCCCAAACTAGGAACGGGCGGGAGGGAGGGAGCCGAAAAACCAAAAGAGGCCGAGCCTCGGGCGGTGCAGCTTTTATAGCCGCGGCGCCGCCCTAAGCACACGAGGCTCGCACCCGGAGCCACGTGAGTTCTTGCTCCTTTCCAGCCCCTCCCAACCCACAACCGTTGCTTTCCCGCCCAAACTTTCAGGTTGGGTGGGAAGCATATTTGTGGGTGAGGGAGGACGCATGAAAGAAGACACAGACACCAGAGCATTGGGTATAACTAGGGCCTCTTTATTGAATAATTCTGTTAATCCAACCCTCCCCGGATCTGAGTGTGACAGTGCGGGAATCTCACATCTGCTCAGGCCTACTGCCTGCCAAAGGGCGAGCCACTCTCCAGGCAAGAAGCCGTTTCACCGGCTCCCTGCCTGTACGACACTCTGAGAGTGTGGAGAGACCATCCCACTGCACCCCCCGCCCACTGCCATAAGGGACAGTGGGTAGATGCAGTCAGTATGGTCTCCAACTGCACGCCATAGCCTGACTCGCAAGCCGCACAACCCCGAGGAGCAGGTCCTCTGGCTATGCAGCTCACCGCCAAGGGTGCCAGTGGGCTCACCGTCCCTGTCTTAGGTTTAGATTCCCGCACCTTCCTGCCACAAAAGGGGACCAAGCCTCAGCTTAGGTCCTCTTTCCCCCACCAACCAGGGAAAAAATCCCGCAGTCCCACACTCAGATCCTGCAGGAAATTATCATTTCCTGCATCGGAAAGGTGGACTCCATCTGCCCTATAAAGCTCTGTTCTGTCCGGTGCAATATCGGGGTTCGGGATGACCCATCCCCACTTTCCCCACAAAACGCTCTAATTTCTCTGTTCACCTTGTGAACCGCCCTATTTAAACCTTTAATATTAAGTCCCTCACGCCAATGGCGCCGAGGCAACATGCAAGACCAGACGATCCACGACAGTGGCCATCGTCTCCAAATATATTCAAAATCCTCTTCAGCCTGTGTAATCAGGGCCTTTCCTTTTAGAAGGCCTAAATCATTGCCTCCCAGGTGAATCACAAACACCTGTAGAGAGCCAAACTTAACCTCAAACTGTGATAGAGTATGAAATAGACCTCCCCATCTCAAACCTCGCCGTCCAACCCAGTGAACGACGGCTGCCAGTCCAAGCCTCAGCAAAGACCCATGTCTGGCTGAGATGCTCTGCGACTGGCCCAGAACACCACACTGTGTTCACATTAGAATCAGGGGAGGTTCCAATCTTGTATGAAATAGACCTCCCCATCTCAACCTCGCCGTCCAACCCAGTGAACGACGGCTGCCAGTCCAAGCCTCAGCAAAGACCCATGTCTGGCTGAGATGCTCTGCGACTGGCCCAGAACACCACACTGTGTTCACATTAGAATCAGGGGAGGTTCCAATCTTGTATGAAATAGACCTCCCCATCTCAACCTCGCCGTCCAACCCAGTGAACGACGGCTGCCAGTCCAAGCCTCAGCAAAGACCCATGTCTGTCTGAGACGCTCTGCGACTGGCCCAGAACACCACACTGTGTTCACATTAGAATCAGGGGAGGTTCAAATCTTGACTCAAAATCTGGTGGAAATGAAAAACTATTAATTCCACATCCAATTAGTAACGCACATAGGTCTTGAAGGCTCTGGAACGCCATCTACCTATGGCCCCAATCTTTGTTTCAGGCATCCCGGCCACTGCCGCTGTAGTTGCCGCTCCAATTTGGAAGGAGTGTGTTCCAAATTGGCCATTATCCAGTCCCGTAGCCTGTAACGCCTTCTTGTCTACAGACCAAAACTGGAACTTGGTCACTGGGGACTTGTCTACCTGTCGGAATGGTAGCCCTGCCAAGTCTTCTAGTAAACAAGGCTCTCATTGCTGCTACTGGGCAAATTTCAAAACATCTAGCAGATGCTATTATACTAGAGCCTCTAGCTTTCTGATCCATCTTAGATTGCCTAAGGGCAATCCTAATCTTGTCCCCGAGAATTGAATGTCCTTAATTTGAAAAGCTTTGTTAGACACGTCCTTCATAGAGAATGCCAGTACCTCGCTAACTCGGAACACACTAAAAAACATTATCAAGGCACTGGCATGAAATAAATCCTGCTCATAAGGTGATGAACATATTGCTATCTACTGTTGACGTAGTCCCAACAGTATATCGAGGTTATTTGGCTTGCGTTTGCCGGAAGGGGCTGGAGCAATTCCAGCCCCAGCCCTCAAGCGTACGCTTGAGTCTAGTGTCCGAGTTGTGTGCCCTTGAACCGCATAGTCTTAGCCTCAAATGACAAAAAATGCCAATTTCCATTTCAAAGTCCCGATGGCTACGCCTCTACTGTGCGAAGCCACGCGGAACTGCATTATGTGGTCCATGGGAATAGGCCATTGAGTTGCTAAATCTGAGAAGATCAAAAAAGCGTGGAATTCTCTACCTGCGCGCTCATGTAGCGCTCTGGGACCTGGGGCTACAGACCTGTTCATGGCTTCCAACGCTTCGTCCCTCCAAGATCCCCCAAGTGTCTGGGCATGGGATCTGGAAACTATCCATCTGCTGGGGCCAATTCCGGGAACCCGGAAATCCGGTTGCGCGACAAGGCATCAGCGATTCTATTATCCAGCCCGGGAACATGCCTTGCATAAAATGTGATATTAAACTGGAGGTAAAGGAGCATAAAAGCTCTGACTAGTCTCCTTACTCGCTTGTTTGGAAAATAGAATTGACAACCTGCACTGTGGCTTGGTTATCACACCGAAGTGTATGGATGAATTGGAAAGGAGGTCAGCCCACTGCCAGACTGCTATAACAATAGGAAAAATTCCAGCAAGGTCTTCTTCTCTCTAACTCATTGGCCATTGTTGAGCGCACCAGCGTTCCTTAAGGATCACCCCGAAGCCATATGACCCCGACGCATCTGAGTGCACTTGTAACTGAACTTCTAGAAGAAAGTCAGCATTCGAAAAGGAATGCCATTGAATTGGTTCCAAAAAAGATGCCTATACCACCAGGTCAGCTCTCATTTCAACCAATACCTGTATGCGATGAAGGGGTCGCTTGACCCCTTTCATCGCATCGTACAATAGCCTGGACGATGCCTTTCAAGGTGCTATCACTCTGTAGGCAAAATTCAGGTAGCCTATCAGCTCCTGAAGTTGCCTCATAGTGATCTTATGGGCCTTGGATATGGTTTCTACGAGGTCTTTGAGATATTCTAGCTTATCTCTGGACAGACTGCAAGACTGCTTACTGAAATCCAGCAATTAATCGATATTCTCTCGGGGGATTTCTTGGGCACAATGCCCAGGTGAGAAAGCCTCGAACGAGGCAAGGGAGGTTGAGCAAAAGGGTCTAAAACCCTACCAGCAATCACTTCCTTTAGAATTCCTTCCCCTCGAACCAGATCCTCCATTGAATTAATGGAAGCCTGATTCTTAGAAACTGGGATCGGAGGACCCTGAAAAGGAATTCTAAAGCCAAACCTAAACTTCTCGAAAAGAAAAGACGCGACATCCTGAGGTATATAATCGCGTAAAGCTAAGGATAGTTCGGGGTCTTAATTGGGCTGGGGCCCTTTTGTAACAGGGCTGGATACATTGGGCTTGTTACTAGGGCATAATTCCCTTCCACCCTTGGAGTCTTTGATCTTGGGACATCCAGAGTATGGGTGATCCCCACCACAAATAGAGCATTCATACTTGAACTTGCACTGTGTCCGCGCACACGTGCCCTTGGAGTTAAACTCCCCGCACAATAATCGGGGTTAAACCGATTGCTCATCATGCCCTTTATGCTGAAAGGGCCCATCCGGGCGTGACAGAATATGCCCGCTATCCGTTCTTTCGCCAGAGATAGGTTTAGCTGGGGTCATAAATTGTAGCCATAAATCTGGCTCTTACATGTCCCATTTAACTTCTGGGTTAAACTGGGCTTTCAATCTGAAAAGCCTCATCCTACCCCAGCCATGCTGGGCATACATATTCAGTATAACATCTAAATTATATCCAAACATTTAATTAACACTGTTGCCTTTTCGTGGTGCTTCAATAAAGCCACTCTTATGAATATTATATATCCGGCCAACTAATTGGCCTAGGTTCTCTCAACTTTTCTCTTCTTACTGCGCTCCTGATTTCTCTCATTGTTATTAACTTTGTCTTTCTGTTCTTCCTCTCTAATTAAGAGAGAGACAGATCAAAAAAAAAAAAATCACCCTTCCAAATCTTTCTTTGGTGGCATGTAATAGATGACATCCGATAGGTGTAGAAATGGCTCTATAAGGGATATTATACCCTTTGCAGAGGAATAAGGATCAAACTTTGGCTCCTCTTTATAGATTTCCAAATCAGTTTGTATAGTTTACAAAGCTCTAATTGGCACAGGAGCAGCGCATTCAATAATAGGGGTTGCAGATGTCTGGGTCTCAGAAACTGCTTGCCTGGTAGAAGTGGGTGTGGGTTGCCAAACAGACACACATGCTTCTGGGGTTGCCTGCAGAGGGGTTTCAAATTCCTGTGTATCTCCTAACTCAATGTGTCTAGAAAAGGCCAGAATGGGCTCATGGCCCACAGAGGCGTTCCCCCAAGTGCAACTGGTGGACGTGTATGACCTGCTGTGGTGCACTGATACTCACTACGTGAGGACTTGCAGATGATGCCAAGGTGGACATGGCCACCGCTGCAGGTTCTGTAACTTGGGAAGCCTCAAAAGCTTGCACTGAAGTTGACTCGTCTTGTGTGACGTCTACTGCTTGCACCACAGAAGATTGTTCTGAAAAAGTAACTACAGATAAATCACTAGCTCTTTTACTCTTCTGCTTATTACTCCTGTATTTCGTATACCTTGCTTTCAGTTGTTGTTTGAGGGCTGCATTGTCTTGCTTCCAAAACAGCAATGCGTTGTAAAACCAAGGACCAAGAATGTAAGCCTATGCGGCAGGGTCTTGCTATTTACTGTTTTACTCTGTACAGCACCCTGTACATTGATGGTGCTATAAATGAATAATAATAATAATAATAATAATAATAATAATAATAATAATAAAAAGATTCTTCATCGTCAGATGACGATGACAATGGTACTAGGATAGGGCGCTTTGCAGGCAAACTAGGTGCCTTGCCCTTTCCACTACTCCCCCCGCAACCTTACTTGGGAGGCATGGTAACAGCAAAATAATAATAATAATAATAATAATAATAAATTAAATTTAATCCTAATTTAAACCAAGTAAAATTTAATGAGATAGCCAATAATAACCAGTTTAAAATATCAATCCACAGACTTAAAATTGCCAACCAAGAAGTGCAACTAAAAGAATACAATTATAATTCATAATTTTAGCTGCATGTAATTAATTCCAGGCAGTAAAAGTTAAGCTAAAATTTACTAGCCTAAAATCAGGCTAAAATGGAAACCCAAGCAGAAATACGCTAGTAAAACAAGCAAAGAATACAAAAGGAACCAAAAGTGAAACTAAACTTTCTAATTATCTACTACTAAACAACGATAAACCCTGCCATACTTAGCTTCAGCAAAATTGATGATTCTAAACATTCAAACAAATGCCCAATACTGCAGGGCAGATGCGCTTCGCTGCTCTTTTACTCTTCTGTGAATTTATGGGCCACGTGGGCCACGCACGAGGTAAAAGGCCAGAAGTAGGGAGTTAAATGAACCCTGGACATAAGGGAAAGGAGTGGTAAACAATAGGGGGGGTGTTGGAAGAAAAACGGGGCTGGGACCGGAAAGAAAGGGACGAGTGACTTTGGCAAGTTCGCCCCCAAAGGATGGGAAAAACATTGGTGTTACAGGGTAGCCCAGGCTAGTAAGGGCCGGGCGAAGAGCTCGCCCAATCCCCTGCGCCCTTCAAGCCTCCCCCCTTTGCTCCAAACCGCTTTGTTTCTGAGTAAACGCTGCTGCCGCCCACTTAAGCCGTGCTGGGATGAGAGGAGCCTCCGTGCTGCAGCCAAGCCTCCGATTTCGCTCCAAACTGCTTTGTTTTTGGCTGCAAAGAAGAGCCTCCTCGTCTGTGCTGCCTGATAGGCAGCCGAAAAACCAAAAGAGGCCGAGCCTCGGGCGGTGCAGCTTTTATAGCCGCGGCGCCGCCCTAAGCACACGAGGCTCGCACCCGGAGCCACGTGAGTTCTTGCTCCTTTCCAGCCCCTCCCAACCCACAACCGTTGCTTTCCCGCCCAAACTTTCAGGTTGGGTGGGAAGCATATATTGCTGCTGTTGTTTTTCCTACAGCCTATTCTGATGTTACCTTCCTGGTTTGGGAGCTTTTCCAGCATGCCTGGTTCTAACTTATTTAGGCAATATCAGAAGACCCAGATCACAAAAGAGGAGATTGTAACAGGAGATGTCAGAGAAATCAGTATCAGAATCAAATGAATTTGGATTTTTATGAATCGGTCCCATGGATTCTGCAGCAGACCTGCTTTTCCCAAGTTGCACAGATTCTGTAGACTTGCAGGCAGTTTTTTAAAATATATATATATTGGAATTTTACACAAAGTTAGTTGTAGAAAAATATGTAAAATAAACAAAACACCACATTTTCCTATAGGCTAAAGCAAGAAAATGTATATCTGTTTTTCGTTTGTTTGTTTGTAATTTTGTGGAGGGTTTGCAAATTTGTGCAAATTTGGAGAACTGGAAACAATTCGGTTCCGCCAATGAGCCAACAATGGAACAAAAGTTGTGTGACAATCCACAAAATGAAGATGGAAAGAATTTTACAAAATCCATACATTCCTAATAGTAATACGTATCCTTCCTACACCAGCATAACCCTTCTCCAAAATGAGACTTGTGTAGGAAAGGGCCTTCTCAACTTTTTTCACATGGCTCTAGATTTTCTGACATTACTCAAATGTGAGGACTCAATATTCTGGAACAGTGTCTGTGCCATGAAGTCAAGATGCAAATAGGGTTGCAGGGGGGGGGGGGGTCCATCAACTTTTTATCAATGCACAATTTCCAGAGTCACATTTTGGAATGTTATCACTTTTAACTCCTGAAAAGTATTCAAATGGTTAACTATATTGTTTTCAGCTATATCTGAAAATAAAACATGCAATTCTCTCTCTCTCTCTCTCTCTCTCTCTCTCTCTCTCTCTCTCTCTCTCTCTCAGGGCTTTGTGGTCTTATTTCCTTGTTTACTTCAATACAATTGCATATGAATATTAATATGTGCAGAGTTTTTATTGGTGACCTCTTCAAGTTAATAAAAGCTGACAGTTTAATAGGATAAACAAATGTTTTATTTGTACATTGTGGAATATTTTACCAATGATTGGATGTGTGTTTCTTAACTGCTTGTGCAGGACATACTCTAAGTAGAACGTATGTTTGTTAGGTGACCTATTAGTCTGTTGATTCATTGGCTGTGTATTATAATTGAAAGGTCAGGCCTATCCATTAAACTTATCAACATGGCACAAGATATTTTAAATCAAAAGCATTTCTGCTGGAGCTTCATTAATTCTATGGCATTCGTGTTAGAACAACAGCACACAAAAAAAGTTAATTCTTCCAAGTTGAGAAATTAAAGGCAGAGAATTTTCAATACACACAAGACAGCCTACAAATAATAGATGTTCAAGGCTGTGGGTTTACCCCTCCCTCTCCATTTTCTTCCTTGGTAACAGTGGTTCTTGCTACTACAACAGCGGTTCTTACTGCAACAACTATTGTTCTTCCTTCTCCTAGAATCTATTTAGAATGAAAGTTTTCCATATATAAACTGTATGCTAATATTAAAGGTTCTGTAAAAGAACCTCACTCGTGTGTGTGTGTGTGTGAATTTATACCACTCATGGAATGAATCTTTCCTCTCCCTCTGCATGCCACCCAATCTTCTCTGGAGAGCTTGAGGACCCTCTGAAGCAGATTTAGAGGGGCATGGAAGTCCCATTGTATAAGTGGAAGGCTGTGTGCATTATATTGGAGATGCCAGGGATCCCAAAGCAGAGGTTTTGACAGCAGGACTCAGCTTTTGTACACTCTAGCATGATGGAGGAGGTAGCTGCTTGCCTGATCTTGGCTGGGCTACAGCATTATCACTGCAGATGGTCAGAAGTAGGTGGGGGCCAGAGACATAAACGGCTAATAGTGTTCTTCCTTGTCCTATCAAGCTTCTGACTGTAGGATTGCTTTTCAATCAGGTTAATTAATTATTTACAAAAAGACTGAATTGCTCTAAGATTCCCTTCCCCTCAAAACACAATCTAAGGCCTTAGCTAGACCTAAGGTTTATCCTGGGATCATCCCAGGGTCATCCCTGTTCATGTAAATGACACACAGGATATCCCAGGAGCAGGCAGGAATGACCCTGGGACAATCAATGGATAAACCTTAGGTTTAGCTAAGGCCTAAATCACACCTCCCCTGTGAAGTGTGTCAAATATCACATATAGTTTGACCCTTTAGCTAACAAAGATTTAGACTTACTTCTTTGTGAGGGCCAATGTATAAGCAGGTATCCCTCTTTTTATCTAAACAGAAACACAAGTCGTTACTGATAAGAGTGACAACACTGAAAGTTTGGGAGGCCTCTTACTCTTGTGATGGATTCTTCTCCTAGCCTCAGACCTTTAAGTCTCCTCTCAGCACCACTTTATCTTTTCTTCAACTTATTATTACATTTACTTCTAAGTTATATGATCCATCTTGCCAGTCAAGTGGTCACTTTTTGCTAATTAAGAACATCTCACCTTGGAATCAAATGGTGCCACCATCTCTTTTATGTGTATGTGTGTGTGTTTTCCAAGTTGCATATCAAAGAAACTAGAGTACTAGGGAACTGGCACAGAACAGCCAAGGAAGGAGGATGAGACTTTCCTTGATAAACTGGACATCTGGATATTGACATGTGGGGACTGAGATGCATCAATAGCCTTGGCTCCGTGATTGTGAAAAATACCCAAGGGCAATTATTTGGAGCACCAAAGACCTGGGCATCCAGATGGTAGTGAAGGCATTTTTCTGTCCATTTCAAAAGAATCATATAACACAGTGACAGCAACAAAGTTCGGTCTCAGGTTTTGCTTTTCTTTTTAAGCACCAAACATACTTTGGGTGTATTTTAGTTTTGTTTAAACTGATTTGGTCATACTTCTTCACTGAATTGTAGTTCTAAATTGGCTATTCTTTAATACCAAATGAATAGAACCCATGAACTAATAAAACAAGCCAGTGTTCCGTAATAGTTTTAGATCTTTGCATGTACAAAGAATAAGCAGTGAAATTCATCCCAAACATTTGCATTTCATTATTAGCTTATCCTTTATCTGAATTTCATATTTTCCCCAATTAATTATATGACTACTCAGTTTATTTCCAAACGTGAAATATTAGATAATTTAAATATCATTATTCAAAGAAGTTAGTGTCTTGTTTCAGTGGAGTTTAGTCTTTAGGTATTCTTTCACTTCTGAGATTTTGGTCATCCTTTGCCCTTATTGTGTGTGTGTTTTTTTACAGTTTTACACTTCCCTGTGCCTGTTTGCATTCTCCTTCCCTCTTTATTGTTTACTACAACTTATTAGATTGTAAGCCTATGCGGCAGGGCTATTTACTGTGTTATCTGTACAGCACCATGTACATTGATGGTGCTATATAAATAAATATTAATAATAATAATAATAATAATAATAATAATAATAATAATAATAGTGTGCTATTGTTTTGTTTTGATTATTCTATTTTATTTTATGTTTTTATTTGTAAACTGCTTGAAAATAATGCTAAAAAAATAAGTAATGAGATAAGCCCAGCTCAGATAGCAAAAATGAGCTAGGCTGGGGATAAAAAGTGTGTAAACCTGAGTAAAATTGGTCACAATTCAGACAAGTATTAAAATTGCAATCCTATACATATACTTCCCTGTGAACTGAATCAGACCTACTTCTGAGTAGACATGCAAAGGGACTGTAAAGGTAGAAGAGCCCTTGTCAAATAGCAGCTTTGACTACCATTTCAAACTTTGTTATTAAATATATGTTTTCCTGAGGGGTGGTGATGGTTAACAATGGGACCTCAGGTCACAGGGATGTGAGGTTTAATAAGGCTGACCATATGAAAAGGAGAACAGGGCTCCTGTATCTTTAACAGTTGCATAGAAAAGGGAATTAAGCCTACCTACTCTACATATGCCCATCTCTCTAGTAACCACGATGAGCTGGGCAAATGCACAACCACCCATCCTATAAAATGCACTCCCGCCAAGTACATAAAATGGAAAATGCCAAATATGTAATACTACTGCTACTGGAGAACACATACTGGACCTTTCCACTGACCTAACATAACAAAGAGTTCACACCAAATGCAGTAAAAACAGAAAAATTGGACAATAAACGTAACCCCAGCAAAGTCTATTGAAAAATAAGATTACCTATCAAACTGCTAGAGGTCATTATCAAACTTTAAAGTTCTACAACTGGGTGATTTCTTACCCCTTTTGCCTCAATATTAGCACATCCCATCTTCAAACCGACCTTTCCTACATTACCAAGTTTCAGATCAATCATCTCAACTATTTTTGGAGTATAAACCACAGAACTTAATGCTCTTTAGGTTTCTGGTGATGATGGTGCAATGCAACTTGTCCAACTCACCCTTAACATGATGACATCAATCCATTAAAATACAAAGAGTAGGGGCATATTCCTGCCCAAATTAAGCACATTTCCATCCCATTGATTTCAATGGAAAATTACAGATATGTGTAACCTTCTCCCATTGAAACCATTGAAGAAAGGACTGTAGCTCAGGGATGGAGCATATATATGCTTTGTACGCTAAGAGTCCTGGGTTCAATCCCTGGCATTTCCAAATTGTCTGAATGAAACCCAATCTGCCGAATGAATCTCCAGAAAGAAACCCGGGCAAACTACTGCTCATCAAACCCAATTTTGGTTCCAACCTGATGGAAACAAGATTACTAAAGTTTAGTACTGTAGGGAACAAATGATGATGCGATCACACCAAAGTTAAGTACTTTTAAAGCTGATTGTTCTCAACAGGAAAGATTTCAGTCTATTCTTAGCAGTCCCACTGAAATAAATGGGTCTCATACAAGTGCTTATATCTGGTTGTATTGTGGCCCTTCTTTAAATCTTTGCTGTTGTACTGAAAAGGAAAGGGTCCTTATAACCCTTCTGTGCAATACTTAGTGATTTTTCACTACATGGGCTAGAGTGTGACTATCCTGAAAGTGTTGGTTGGCATCCGGTTTGCTGGCAAATGACAGAAGCAGGTTGATCCTTGCAAACACTTTGCCAAAGCCTATCCTGAGTAACCTTTAGGAAATGTCTCCAGCCTTCAACATACGCATGTGATTTATGCTAATTCCCTTAATGCTTCAGTGCAAATGAGTTTATCCTTGACATCACCTTCAGCTTCCAGACCTTGCTTCCCCTAGTACTCGTTTTTACATTGCTTTAATCTGTTATAAATAGTGCAATTCTCTCCCATAAAAATAGGCTTAAATAGAAAAATTATGCCCCCTTCCAGAAACAAGATTTTTAGGAGACATCCTAAAGGTAAATGACTATGCAAATGAACCAATTAATGACTATATACTTTGATAAGAAGGTCCCTGTGGAACCTCAGAGAAAGCAGTGGTTCGAATGAAAAGAAATTCAGACAAACACTATATATGTCAATGTTATTTCAATACTGCTGTCCAATATCAGTAATAGCCAGTGGTTGTGATGTTGTATAGTACATACATAGCTATAAAGGAGTGGAGTGTCATGTTATTCCTGAGAAGAGATCAGGCTAAAATGGCTGCTGGGGAAAAAAAGTATTGTTCAGAACAAAGTAAAATAACAACATACTGACATCACTGTCTGTCTAGCTCAAGACACAGTGCCACCTATTGCCACGGAAGCATTTTTATTCAGTTAAAACTTCCCATACAGAGAATGTGCTCACCACATTACAGAGTGCAAATACTGCAAATACTTAAGGACTTGCATTAAACACATGGTGCGTTTTTATATAAGTATATAAAAATAGAGCCCTTGAGTTGGATCTAGACTATTTAGAGCTGACCTAATGAAATTAATTGGGCTCATGGCTAATGTAGGTACCATTGATTTCAATGGCTCTACTCTAAGTATGACTCAGTTTGAATCCAACCCCTTTTGTCAACAATACCATGAAAGTTTGTTAGCACTACTACAACAAGTGTTTGGAATTAGAAAAGAAGTCATGAAGGAACACCATTTCAGTTTGAAGAAGGAAGGAAAGTTATGAATGGATGCCATTCGCTCCTATGGGAAGAAATATAAAGTGCTGTACTTGTGGGCACTTGAATGAACATTCTCTCCTCCTTCCCTGAGTTTGGTTGTTCCAACTCTTACTGCTTGGATAGTGTATTGTCTCTCTGGGCACACAACTTTTGCCATATACAAGCCCTCTCTTCATATACACAAACCATTGTATATATATTTTTCTGGTGACTTATAAAGAAAACTCATAAGAAGATGAAGATACTATTGCATTACCATCAAGGAGTGCAATATTTTCATTGCTGTATTTTCAATTCCAGGGGCAGGGGGGGTGTTATCATGCTGTTCCTATCCACATGCAAAACACCTAACTCTCATTAGTATTAATTGGAGCTTTGCATGTTTGTGCCAGTAGAGATTACTATGAAAATATTATGGGATTGGAGATTTGCATGTAAAAACAGAGTAAACATACCCTACCACTAGTCATTATTAACGGAAGCTTAAATAAGAATACACTTTATGCATAATGAATATCCATTTCCACCGCCTTCCACTACTTACCCACAATGAAAGGTAATTTTTAATGCTACAAGTTATGAAATCTCCATGTTCCCATTGCCTGTTCACTTCCTACTAGAGCACATTTTACCAAACCTCTTCAGGCTAACTACTATATTCAGGAAAATCTAACCTCAAAGTAAAATTTTACTTGCCTGCAAGGAACTGAAGTTGCTCTCAACTGAAGTCCCCCACAATGCTTACAGTTCACAAAATGGTGGGAATATGCTCCAGCCAAAAGAAAAGCATTGTGTTATCCTGATACCTGTTTCTAGAGACAGACCTAGGGAGGGTCCGTGCCCAGTGTGCAAGAACACTAATTTCCACACACAGGATGAGAATCTAAAACAGCAAGGCTTTTTTTTTTCTGCACAGAAAAGAGAGAACTTGGGCTTTACAGCAAAAACAAGAACTCTGCCTAGTTTAGTTTCCTGGCAGCTTTTATAGGCAGGTCATACATATAGTTATTGTGGTGGCTCCAAAACCCACCAATCATCACTCAAATACAACAAAAACACCAATCATTACTCAGATCCAAAAAGCCACCAATCATAAGTCTTAGGTTAATGTCCAATCACAGCACTCATACAAACTCAAAATCAGATGTAAGCTGATGCAATGGGTTGTTTGTGTCCACTTGTGGGGTATAAACACCTTATACAACTTCTTGTCTATAGAATACATATGGTTCTGGCAGGGTGGGGTACAAGGCAGAAGCTAGTAAAACAGATTTTATTTTGCAAAGTCATGGTGTTTTAACAGTTTAAAGTACAAATAGTATTGCTCTGTCTTGGCCTTAAAAGTCAAGGTACTTCTACAATTATTATTATTATTATTATTATTATTAGTAGTAGTAGTAGTAGTAGTAGTAGTAGTATACCACCCAATAGCTGTAGCTCCCTGGGCGGTTCACAAAAACTAAAACAATTCAAAGTGTAAAACAAACAGTATAAAAACAAGATATAAAATACACATTAAAAAGAATTAAATATACCATACATGATTAAAACATCCTGAAAACATTCTAAAATTTCACTGGGTATGCCTGCTGGAATAGATCAGTCTTTATTGCTTTTTTAAATTCTAAAAGACTGTCAAGTTGACAAATCTTCTCTGGCAGGCCATTCCACAGTCTGGGAGCAGCGGAAGAGAAGGTCCTCTGGGTAACAGTTGTTAATCTAGTTTTTGCTAGCTGAAGTGGATTTTTCCCAGATAACCTGAGTGTGCGGGGCAGATTGTATGGGAGAAGGCGATCCCGCAGGTAGCCTGGACTCAAACCATGTAGGGCTTTAAAGGTAATAACCAACACTTTGTACTTTGCCCGGAAACTAATCAGCAGCCAGAGAAGAGATTTTAATACTGGTGTAATGTGTACCAGTGTACTAGGTGTACCAGTGACCAGCCTGGCTGCGATATTTTGGACTAATTGAAGTTTCCGAACTAGGCACAGAGGTAGCCCCATGTAGAGCGCATTACAGAAGTCGAGCCTCGAGGTTACCAGTGCGTGCACTACCGTCTTTAGGTCTTCTGACTCTAAGAAGGGGTGCAGCTGACGTATCAGCCGAAGCTGATAGTAGGCACTCCTGGCAGTCACATCTATCTGGGCTGTCATTTGGAGCAACGGATCCAGAAGCACCCCCAAGCTGCGAACACAGTCTTTCAGGGGGAGTGTAACCCCATCCAGAACCGGTTGACACACCTACAAACCCAGGTTGTGGCCTTTGACAGCGAGCACCTCCATCTTGTCTGGATTCAGCTTGAGTTTGTTTTTCCTCATCCAGCCCATTACCACCTCCAAGCATTCATTCAGAGGAGACACACTATCCTTAGCTGATGCTGTTGTTGAAGGAATAGAGAAATATATTTGGGTGTCATCAGCATACAGATAGCACCCCATCCCATGCCTCCGGATAATCTCTCCCAGCAGTTTCATGTAAATATTAAAAAGCATTGAGGAAAGGATGGCACCTTGCGGTACACCACACAACAGCTCCTTTTTTGAGGAGCAGCTATTCCCAAGCATCACCATCTGGAACCTGCTCAAGAGGTAAGACCAGAACCACCGAAGAACAGTGCCCCCGATTCCCCATCCCCTCAGGCGATCCAGAAAGATACCATGATCAATGGTATCGAAAGCCGCTGAGAGGTCCAAGAGTACCAGCAGGGACACACTCCCCCTGTCAATACTCAGGCGTAGATCAATTGTCCCACTGCTGTTCACAACCAGGAATTTTAACTGTATCAATCCTATACATGTTTTCTCAGAAGTAAGTCCCTCTGTGTTCAATGTGTGTCTAGGATTCTCATTGATTTCAGACGAAGATTTCAGCATGTGCAGTGCACCTTAAAAATGTTTAACCTTCATTAGGCCATGGCCTTGATTTGCAGATTGGTCATCTTCTGAGGTCCTAATGTGTTTCTTATTACAATACACCTGCATTTGGATAGGGCTATTACAGCAGATTCAAATGTAAATTTGCCTGAATTACTTACATGAAGCCCGAACAACTCTTGCTTGCCTATCAAGAAAACATAGCAATGCTGTTATATCTATAGGCACCTGGGTGGATCATCACCAGGTGCTTTAGGGACCTACAGAATTGCATCTCTATGAAATTGTCTAAGGACATCTGCAGCTCAATCCATGATGCTGTGAGGCCCAAGTAGTTTAAATCTAAATATAACTCAAAATACTTTGAATTAATTTTGGGGCAGGGCGGCATAATGTGTTTTTGGTAAGAACTTTTTTTTTTTTTTAAGCCTTTCTTCCAAGAAAATTTGAAAAAATGCAGAGAACTATAGACTATGGCCACATCAATTCACATATTATTTCTGACATGTTCCAATTCTCAGGATATACTTGGGTGAGCTGAATTGTGTTTGGTTTTCAAGGCCAATCTTGGAGGCAGTCACTTGAATTCTGAGAAACAAACAGGGATGCAGAAGTAAATTGCAGCAATATTTTTTCTAACCTTGTGAAGTCTTTTCATGGTGTTTATATGTGCACATCCAAATATGCAGCGAGCAAACAAATAATTATGAATCTGTTTTGCCCAGGCCTGCACAGGAGGGAAGGAGACACGAAGTCAAAAAGTCAATTTATGTTGCCTATTGGGAAAAATATATCCAAATTCTGTAACGTGCTGGAAATCTGGGATACCGTTAATATTTCCCAGTCACCATAGTCACCCTATCCTGCACACACCAGTTCAGCTCCCTGCACCTTTTATCAGCATAGGCTGATATACCAACTCCGCCCTTATCTAGACAGAGATAGCCTAGCTACAGGGATCCATGCTCTGATAACCACTTCTGGTTGTTGTGCACAAGTCCCCCCCTTCATGGTGGCACCACAGCAGTGAGAAGGGAAGCTTTTACGCACAACGCCAGGCAGCGGGCAATACCAGCATCCAGACGTGGTGCAGAAAAGTCTTCCTTCTTCCCTGTCAGTGCCTCAGCAGGGAGCAGAAGGGAGACTTTTATACACAATGACCGGCACTGAAAATGCTTCTGCTGGTCATTGTGTGTAAGTCCCCCTTGTTCCTGCTGGAGCCCCGCAGGGAGAAAAGAGACGTGAGCACTGGCAAACAGGTCCGGGGAGTGGTGGTGGCTTAGCGTGTGGACTCCTGCGACATCCCTATCTGTTCCTGAGAGAACAAAGAATCTGTGCAGTGGGTCAGCCTGACTGAAATGGAAAGCAGGACAAGGAGAAGCGAGCAAAGTGGCAAGGAGAAAAGAGACTTGCAGAGCCTGAAAAAATTCCCAGCGCCAACATTTTTATACAAAATGGTGGCTCGCTAAGGGGATGGGTGCTGCCAGGCCATCCAGCCACTTCACCTGTGTTTCCCCCCCCCCTCTGATGAAGACTTTCTTTACCTTCCCTCTCAGTCAGCCATGACTTGCATCTTTTTTTGCTCCTTCTTTCCTCCCTTCACATCAACTTACCACATTCTTTTTTCTATTACTTGACAATTTCCTCACTTCCTCCGCCCCTGCTGTAGCAATCTGATACTTTCCGGTTCTTCTACAGGAATTGGGGCTAAGCCACTTAAAGGTCCAATCCTATTCATGTTTGTTCTTATGTGACCCACCCAGAGAGCTTCGGCTATGGGGTGGTAAACAAATGCAAGAAATAATAATAATGTTTAGATAGAGACAATTAGATAGAAGAGCCTCGTGTGGCGCAGAGCGGTAAACCAGCAGTTTCTGCTGCTGAAACTCTCCCCGCGGCCTGAGTTCGATCCCAGCGGAAGCTGGTTTCAGGCAGCCGGCTCGGGTCGACTCAGCCTTCCATCCTCCCGAGGTCGGTAAAATGAGTACCCAGTTAGCTGGGGGAAGGGTAATCACGGCCGGGGAAGGCAACGGCAAACCACCCCGCTATAAGGCCTGCCAAGAAAACATCAGCGAAAGCTGGCGCCCCTCCAAGAGTCAGTAATGACTCAGTGCTTGCACGAGAGGTTCCTTTCCTTTCCTTAGATAGAAAACAGCATCCTGAGTAAATGTTTGTTTCTCCTCCTCTGAAATTCCTGGGTAACATCTTCATCTTCTGCTATTAATATTATAATTCAGACATTCTGTACTTGTGAGACAATTTTCATTTTCAAGGTGCTTGTAACTCTAAGGAATCCCTGTTGCTTGATTTGTTCTTGTCTGAAGATAATGTGAATTTCACCCTTAGCAATTCAGTCATTTGCAATCAGATCTTAATTTGCCCTAGCCCACCCGACCGTTGCTTTCTTCAGTTTTATAATTTATTTATTTATTTTAAAAAAAGGTTATGCAATGTCCTCAAAGCTGTTGCAATTATTTATGGTCAGTCTTAGCCTCCCCACTTCCCCCACCACACTATGACAATTTCCCATTTTAGTCATTGCTATAACATGAGATGATAAATCACTTCTCCAAACAATAAAAAAATAAACCAAGTTTACTACAATTCTGTGTTTTAATTAATGTGCTTGAGAAAATCCTTGTCTTCTAAACAATAAATAATTCATAGCAACAGCAAATAAGTTGTTTGCTTTTGTTTTTGAAGTTTAGCTTGCCATTTATTAAATTTCAACACACAGTGTTTGTTTTAAAGTGCTTCCCCCATCCCCACCCCCTAGCTCTTATTACCTGACTGGTTTCCAAAGACAAAGATCTTACTATATAAATTCTGATTATTATCAACATCTTTCCACAATCTGCAATTGCCTCTAGAGCAAACAAGCAGAAATATGACTTGCAGCTCAATTTTAACATGTTTACTTGAAAGTAAGTTCTAATGAGTTCAACTGGGCTTATGTCTGAGCAAATACATTTAGGATTGCAATGGAGGTCTCCATTAAGGATCTTTAAAGGAGACAAAGAAGAAGAAAAGTTGAAAACTTTTGATTCCAGTTTTTATGCGGCAGACAAAGGGCAGAACATTCCCATTGATTTTCAAAGTCTGCCGTTTGCAAAGTAATGTTTGGAGGGCAAAGTTTCAAGCTGAGATGCAACTGGTGGGAAGAGGTGACTCCCCATTTTAGTCATTGCTACAACAGGAGTTGATGAATCATTCCCACTGGATGAACTCCACAACAACTTCCACCCAAAAGGTTTCAGTACAGTGTTTGTGATGGAACCAATGGGTGGGGAATCCCTGCTGGGGAAATGTAGATTAAAACCAATAGGTATGTCAAGATGAGTGCTGGTCTCCCTAGTGTAGATTCTGAATCAGACTTGGAGGTTGAAGAAGGAGAAAACCAGCTGAGATGGGAAGTGAGGGAGGAAATTCTCCAAGTCTCTCCAGGAGTCAAGGAGGAATCTTCCAAAGACCTTATTGAATAGGAGGCCTAGGCTCAGGGTTTGTCTTCCCCCTCTCCCACAGGAACTCAGTCTTTGTTGGAGGGGGGGCATCAAAATTCAGATATCCCAGAGGCTGAAGGTCAAGTGGGTAGAGTTGAGGGGAGGTGGTAGGTGGTCCACTAGGCTAGCCACAAGGCAGAGGTTGCAGCTTGAAGAACTTCTCTGAAGCCTGTCAGACCCGGCAGGAAACCATTCATTTAGTTGAAAGGCAACTGCCTTGTTTTGTTAGGCTAATTCAGCTTAGAAGATAGCGCCTAGCATTCATACTTCCTTCAGGTGTGAAGAGGTGTCTGTTTACTGAATAATGGTTTTGTGGATTGCACAGCAGGCCTCTTTATTGCCTCACATCTCGGTGGGATGGCTTGGAAGCATGGCAAGGTGGATAGCATATAATGTTTCTTGCCTAAGGATGAAATCTAACACCACACTAGTGAATGTCCCATAGCATGATGGGAGTTTCTCCATCTCTCCTCCTCCCTCCCCTGCAAAGTTCCAGTGAGGAGAGAGGCCACCTGAAAAGCTGCTGCAGGGGGCTTCCTAGTCCGACCAGAGCATATTTTGAAAGTGTACAGGGGGAGGCAGGGGGGAGGGGAAGTGACCTCCTCCTCGTTCCATTGACAGAACTGCTTCCTGAGTGCTATGAGAACACACAACAGACTTATCTTGAACAATATATGTTATGACTTCTGGGACTTTGTCTCCATGCATTTCATTGTGGTCCACCAAATACTTACAGTAAATCACTTATAAAACACAGGCAAAGAAGAATCCATTTAAAAAAAAAACCCAACAACAACTAAAAAATGAACTAACTCAAGACTAGTTAAACCCTCTCCTCCCCATGGCTCACCTTGTAATCCTAGGCTTAACCCAAGTCTTGTATCCACCAATACTAAATTCCATCAATCAGAGGCTTGATAAATCACCTCAATGCTGCCCATCTAGAACTGCAGAATCAAGGTCATATCAAACAAGCCACAATTCATGGTTCAGATATTAAAGAGACCTGGGGTAACATGATGATCCCATCCAATAAATAAATAGTGTGGGATTATTGTCCAGTAGAATCAAGCTCAAAATTAAAATGTTAAGGAGAGAATCCCTAGTCCTGCCTTTCAAAATAAAATAAAATAAAATAAAACATGTACTGGAGAAATCCTTAAGTTATGCTGAACTGGTAAAGGCTATTTATATCCCTGTCAATTTCTTCAGCTGATGTAGCTAACTGATTTATCACAGTTGAATCAGGGAAGACTTGCAAGGCTGGGTGGATCTTTATGACAAAAGTCAGTGTTTGTATACTATATAGCATTTGTAATGAATGTGTTCGGATTCTCATTCAAAGCACCACTCTACAGCTGCAAAAAATCAGAATATATTTCATATGAATCAGGTGCAAACAGAAGTGTTGTTTGTATATAAACTAGCAAATTACCAAAGTCTCGCAGCCTGGGATTCCTTCTCCCTTACAAACATTGTATGAGATTCTCTGTGTGTTTTACTAAAGTACTTTTTTTGCAGCAAAATTGGGGGCATAACTCATTTTAATCTAGCTGAATAGTGGCATAATTTGTTCAACATCACTGCAAGGCTGTTGCCTTATTGAGTATATTGGAAAGAATCAATGAGTGAGGGGTTTTTTTTGCCTCTAATGTTTATTTTTAAAATGGTGTTTTTATTGTATTTTTTTCAAAGAAATAATATTGCTAAACCAAACAAAATGAAAATATAAATCCAAAGAAGAGGAGACAATGTAATACACAGATAACCAAAACTGAACATTGTCGTTAAGACAGGTCTTCATAGAATTAACAATCATACAACATTCACAGAGTAATCAAGTCCACTCAAAAAGATCTGTATTGACTTGAGAAATACTGTACTGAAGAATTATTGTTTACATATATAAGAAACATAAACTATCAATACATAGTGATGGTGATCATCCATCAGACAACCAAACGTGTTCAGTTAATGCGTCCATCAAGGATAAATCTCATACCCTTGTGTATCCCTGGGCAAGCAGAAGCAGATTATTACTTTTCCATTTATGAGCCATTTCCACACAAGCTGCCAAAAACAAAAGAATGATTACGTCCTTGTGAAGCGAGTGACAAAGACACCCATCAAAAAACCAAAGTATGGTTTATGTTAGGTTTTGGAATTAATAACATTTATTTTTACTTATTTCAGAATAAACCTGCGTCAAAACTTCACATTTCCAACACTTATGATAATATTGCCCAGTACGTTTATGGCTTCTCCTATAATGATTTTTTGGGGTGGTGGTGGTGGTGGAATGGGGCTCTTGGGGCCACATTTCAGTAGTGAGCAGGTCAAAGACAAAACATTGCCTTTTCTTTTCTTTTTTAAGTTTTTTATTAACACAAATTAAATTACATCAACTTCACATTAAAACAATCAATCAAAAAGAAAGAAAGAAAAATTACATAAAATTTGCTCAACTGTTAACATTTGTAATTTATCAATATTCATAATCAAACAATACAATACAATACAATTGCCTTTTCAATACAACTGTTAAAGATACCGGAGCCCTGTCCTCCTTTTCATATGGACACCCTACCTTACATCCTCAGTCAAAATAGCATTGGGGCAAAAAAACACCTGGGACCACGAGGACAGTGGACACCCCCACAACCAGCCCTCACGGGCCCAGGCAGATGTACCCAGCACCTGCCTGTGAGTTTTCAAGAACAGTCAGTAACAGTTTCACCCTGATCTGTGATCCCTTTGTTCTTTTCCCCTGCTGTGTTAACACAGCGGGGTGAAATATGCAATTTGAGGAAATTGGCCGGGGGGGGGGGAATGGTGGTCTTCCTAGAGTGTGTTGGTGGTGTCTGTGCCTTTAATTAATCACTCTAAGGTGTCTGACGGTACTGCCTATATATTTTTTTCTGTTACACCTCTTACCATTGCTCTACAGTCTCCCAGGCTGCCTGCAATTCCTGAGTTGAAAAGGCCCTATGAGAGGAATAAAATTCATGAAGTCTTCCCCTAGGCAGGACGTGCAGGAAGCCAAAGAGGGTATGGGCCATCAGTGAGATGATTGTACAATGAAAGACAGGACACTCCCACATACTCCTCAGCCATCTCATAAGTAAGTCAAGGGCAAGAACCCGGAACCAAACCCATGAGAATTTCTCCAAAATTTCTTTTCCTTTGAATTTCTTTTCGAAAGCAATTTCTTTTCTATCAAACTGAATGAGAATGGTCAAAATCTGCGTAGGAGACATTTTCAGCACAGCACTAGTTTACTTCTTCCATAACTGCCCTCAACAGGCAGTTTTAAGGGTCCCTTGGGCAAGATGTGTAGGTGAATGTCATTGCCAGTTGCTCACCACTGCTCAGTTGCTCACCTTGTCCCTCTGCACCTAACGTGTGCTACTGCCCAGAAGGAAAGTGCATTGGTAAGTGGCTCTTTTTGGCTCTGGTCTCTGCTAGGGTGATCTTATGCCCTATTGTACAGATGACTGTTTTCTATTTGAAGAGTTGGCAGAGGACTGCCCTCTTTTTAAGGCATGCTCTATTTGAAGGATTGTGCAGCCTAAATCTACTTTAAATATAAAGAACCGTAAGAAAGGAGAGTTGGACCTTGGACCTGCCCACCTACAGCATTTCAATAGCAGACGGAGCAAAGCACACACACCACCTGGTCACCATCTTCCCCAGTATGGTGAGATGTATTATATATCCATTTCAATGAAACTAATTATTTATTTCTATATTTTCCAATATTTGCATAAATCAGCACACACAAAGTCCATGCAAACCTGTACCCTCTTCTCCCCTCTTTTGTGGTGATGTGTTTCCTCTATTTTGTCAATGTACAAGTGAGGCTGCCCAGTCTCTGCTTGCATACTCGGAGAATAGGGTTGCCATACATCCCAGAAAACTGGGAATGTCCCGATTTCCAGGAGATTCTGAAATGTCTCGACCGGCTGGCAAGAATCCCAGATTCCTGGTCTAGCTGGCTGGAGAAATTCTGACCTCCAAAATGGTGCCTTGAGCCTGTTTAGCAAAGTGGCGGCAGCAGAGAAAAAGACACATCAATACAGCACTTTTTCCAGAGCATCGCCACTCCTCCACAGGCTCATCTGAATCACTTACCGTGACTCACCTTATTGCGCCTGCAGCTGCGTAGAAGAAGAACAACAGCTAGGAAAGGCGCACGTGCTCTCCTCAGGCTACCTGAGTCCCATGCCATGCAAAGGAGTTTGGTGAGTTTGGCTGGTTGTGGCCAGACCTTTAGGGTAAGCGTGGGGCAGAGCTGCTGGGTTATTTGAGGGGGAAGAAAGAGAGTTTTGTGGGGGACAGGAGGGAGGGAGCAAGTGGGGGACGAGGGGGTGAAGGACAGGAAAGGAGAGAGGGGAGAAAGGAAAGAAAAGTCACTCCCCCAAAAATCGCCCTTCAAAAATTCACCTCCTTGGATTTGGGTTGCAAGCT
Source organism: Elgaria multicarinata webbii (assembly GCF_023053635.1). Taxonomy (NCBI): domain Eukaryota; kingdom Metazoa; phylum Chordata; class Lepidosauria; order Squamata; family Anguidae; genus Elgaria; species Elgaria multicarinata. The sequence continues at coordinate 14,691,174 of NC_086175.1, read as the reverse complement.
GCAAATCTGTTACTTGGAAGTAAGTTGCAGTGAATTTAAGATGTCTGGTTTTACGGTAGTTGATGTTTTAAATGAAAAATTGGGCTTTGCAAAAATTGGGCTTTCCCTAGACCTTTACATTAGGGGTGTGCACGGACCCCCCGATCCGCTTCTCTTCCAGATCCACAATTTGCGGATTGGGCTGCTTCGCTCCGCCCTGTTCCGCCTATAGTCCGTTCCGCTCCGCTGCGGAGCTCCGGATCCGGATTGGAGCTCTGCTTTTCCCCCCATAGGCTTGCATTGAAATCCAAAAAAGTCTATAACTTTTTTTTCTGTTAAAGTTAGAAACCTCAAGTTTGGCACCATGACACCTCATGGATGTATACACACGTATGCCAAGACTCAAGCCAATCCCATCATCCCCTGATTTTTGGGGAATTTATGAAAATCGGACACCCCATTTGCAGACATGGACTGTTCTCCGATATTTTGACAGATAAAAAAAATTGAAGTGGGCACCCTCACAGATGCCATCTAGATCCACATTCATGGCAAGACTCAAGCAAATCCCATCGTCCCCTGATTGTTGGCGGGGCTCTAACCTCTAATGCACCACCCATAACCCCAATTCACACCCCTTTCGATATCTCCATCAATTTTCACGTTAGAAACCTCAAACACGGCACCATGACAGCTTATCCAGGGATACACATGCATGCCAAGACTCAAGCCAATCCCATCATCCCCTGATTTTTGGGGAATTTATGAAAATTGGACACCCCATTTTCAGACATGGACTGTTCTCTGACATTTTAACAGATAAATTTTTTTGAAGTGGACACCCCCACAGAAGCCATCTAGATCCACATTCTTGCCAAGTTTCAAGCAAATCCCATCATCCCCTGATTTTTGGTGGGGCTTAAATCTTTTAACTCACCCCAAATCAAGTCCCATGCTACAACTACGTCAATTTGCATGTCAGAAACCTCACGTTCGGTCCCATGACAGCTTATCCATGTGTCCATATGGACGCCAAGTTTCAAGCCAATTCCATCATCCCCTGATTTTTGGGGAATTTATGAAAATCGGACACGCCATTTTCAGACTGGACTGTTCTCCGACATTTTGACAGATAAAAAAACTTGAAAGCAGGCACATCCGCATTCAAGCTTTGTGATCCTTGCTTCAGAGTTGATTGACTGCACTGTGATCATAGCCATTACTAAACAACAAAATAATAATGTTAATAGTAGCAGTACTAATTAATATTAATAGCAATAATAATAACAACAACAACAACAATAAGGAGTTGAACCACAATGAAAGCCTGCCTGACTTCACTAAAGTGGAAAAGCCAGGAGAGCTTGGGCTATGGGGTGTAAAATGGAATAAATAAATAAATAAATAAATAAATAAATAAATAAAGGAGGGGTGGAATTAAAAGCAGCAGTGCTGCTGAATAAACAACAAGAAGATTTTTTTTTTTAAAAAAAGGCTATGTCTGTCTTTTACCAGTAAGAGGGAAGTGGACATGCCCAGGGGGAGGGAGATTAAGAAGTAACCTTTCACTTCAACTCATAAAAGGCATTAGCTCAGCTGCTTCTATGCCAAGAAGCTACTTGTTACTTCAACTCATGACAGGCATTAGCTTCAGCACAGGGCACGTCCACATGCCCCAGGGGACCTCATCCCCTTGCACCACATCTATTCAGTTGTTCCCCAAGGTTATGGTGGGTAGCAGTGCTGTGTTTCCTATCTGTTATTTATTTGCTTAGTATATGATTTCAGGTTGTGTTTGTGCATTTGGTGGGGCTACTGTTTTAAAAAAACACTGGGAAAAGTCCGTTCAGACTAAGAAAGAGAAGTTTCCCAGGATCCCAAGTTACCCATTTTGCCTATCCCCTCCTCCAACTTTGGGATCATGTAATCATGACTGGGAGTTGACTCTGCCCCTCAGCACTTCGAAAAGGTACCTTTCCCCGGTTTTTTTTACATATTTTTTCAAAAAAAAAAATATAGCAAGCGAACCGCACCACGCAGAGAGCTGAGAGTAGGCTCAAAATGACCCCCAGCCACAACTCTCTAAGTACAAGAAGTTTCAGAAAGATAGCTTAAAAAACAACACAGTTATTCCCTTTTCTTTTCCGCAATGCAATCCTATGGGCGAAATTTTTCAAAATGGCGATCGGATTGCGCTGCGAAAATAGAATCGCTCCGCCTATGGGCGCTTCTCTTCGCCGTGCTTCTACGGGTCCCCGGTCCGCTTCTACTCTGCCTCTGGGCAAGGCAGAGCAGGCCAATTCGCTTCTGATTCTCCGATCTAATCAGAGCGGAGCACACCTCTACTTTACATATTGCTCAGTTTTTAAAAAAATCCTAACCGACCCCCCCCCCCAAAAAAAATGGTCCTGGTTTTGTGGATTCAGAATAGAACCTATGCAAAAGCACATCACATCATACCTACTAGCAGCAGAAACAAAACAGAAGGGTCCATCCTTTTGCCTTACCTGGGGACCAGTTCTTCACTGGATGGGTATCACAGTTTTAAGTTATATCAGGTGTGCATCTCTGTTCAAAGAACTGTGGTTCCACCATGCCTTTGTATCAAAAGTTAAACCAAGAAGTAGATTTTCTATGGAGTTATCAAGTGTGGTTCCAGTGCTTTCGCTTACAACCTCAAAAATATCAAAGAACATTCAAGATAGCCCTTGGCAATAGAAATCCTTGTTCTCATGTACCTGTAGAACTAAATAATCAGCCAAGTGATATTGGCATGTAAAGATGCCACTGTGATGTGCCTTTGAAATGTTCTAATTTAGCCTGAGCATATTTTCCAGAAATTCCTCAATTCTTCTTTTGTCATTGGACCTCATAGTTCATAAATCTTGTTGTTTCTTGTTCAGTGAGAAGTCAGTCTAGCTGCCAGGAGGAGGATGACCTCATCATTACAGGTGAACACTCTGATAAAGTTGCACAGTCTATCTCACACTTTACAATCCAATTTCCCATTTCCCTCACCACCAGGATCTAATCAATCTTTCAGCAGGATCTAAGGCTTGTGACATGATAGGTATACATTTGCTTGGGAGAGATTTTTTTCCCCTTTCCAAGAATGTCTCTTATCTCACCCAAGCTTATTTGTTGATGTCACCTTTGTTACAAGACTCTGGGCTCCTATTTTATATCAAGGTGACTTAAGGCAATTAAAATCTGTATTTTGACCAGATCTCCAGGCATATCCTGTTAGGTTAGCACAACAATTTCTGTTCTTTAGCTGTGACCACAGGTCCTGAAACCAGCACCGAGAAAGATTTAGCTGTTCCTTGGTCTCCTATCTTTGGGACCACATTTCTAAAGCAAAATTCATATTCCAGTTATCTCATTTTTTTAACATGGGTGTCTGTAGGGTGTTTGTGACCCTTCTCCCTTTATTAACACACAGCAAAAGAGAGACGTCAGCTGGATGGATCAACCACAGCTACATCAGGTAATGGAAGAAACAGATAAGCAGCACCATTGTTGGGAGGAATTCTTCCCTGCAAGTAAAAATTGGGTGAGCTACACCCTTCTGGGACCCACCTGCAGTATCTTGGGCAGGGAGGTGATGAAGTGAGATATTCACAGAGGCACTGGAGTCAGAAAGTATATAAAGGACTGTGACAATAATAATAATAATAATAATAATAATAATAATAATAATAATAATAATAATTCTTACCCGCCTCTCCATTTTGATCGAGGCGAGGAACAGCAGTTAGTATAAAATACTGATTGAAAACATAGTATACATGGTTAAAACATCATAAAAAACATCCTAAAAGCATCCTAAAATTCCACTGGATAGGGCTGCCAGAAGAGATCACTCTTTACGGCTTTCTTAAATGCTAAGAGACTGTTAGGTTGACGAATCTCCTCCAGCAGGCCATTCCACAGTCAGGGAGGAGCAAAAAAGAAGGTCCTCTGGGTCATGAAGAAGCAAAAGAGATTCTCCTTCAGCCAAGAAGCAAATCATTATCATTTCCTCAATTTCCAATGGTCAGTCTGTGAGTGCCGCTGCTGATAAACCCAAAATGATACTACCCTTACAGAAGAGGGAGGTTGCAGCTGGCTTGGGGCAACCCCAAGTTTTGCGAATGTACAACAAATCTTTAGAAAAGAAACCCTATGGATGGAAAGCCCAATGAAGACTGAGCATGGGTTGCTGACTGACTGTTGGGAGCAGGAAGAATGGAATAGATAGCAGATAGGGACAGGAGGAATCCTATTCACCCATTTATGCATGTCACTAATTGGATGACAAGGCAACACTGGCTTCATCCCTTCTCACTGCCAACATGTGGCCCTTGACGATTACCCACAAGGGAATGCAGCCCTTGACCCCGTGGCATTACTCCACAATTGAGTATCCTGTATGCATCTAGATTAGTATGTCTGGTGAGTGTGAAGGGTAGGGGTGCAAATCTGTGCCTTTAACTTGCTGTTGCTATGGGGTTGTAAGATCTGCCCTTAGGTAAGATCAATGGTCTATTGTTCAAACTGGCTGTGTCAGGCTTTGGTGGCTGCCAGCCAAGGTCATTCCTGTCTTGAGCCAGTCTAACTCCCACCAGCAACTGGAGACTATCAAGGCGGTGGACAAACTAACTGGATTCAGCTGTGGGATAAAGAGGTGGCTTGGCCCCTATGGGACAGGGGTGAGCTATAGCCCGGGAAGGGCACTGGTTGGTTTACTCAGGTCATGGGACCGGGGGTCCCAAAAAGAGATAAAAAGCTCTATGATGAAGATCCTCCATCTTCCTTGGTGGTGAGTGCGTATGTCAAGTGGGAAGGTCAGGTCCGTGGCAACCACGGAGGTTGCCCGGTGTTAGAAAGGGGGTTATTTTTATGTTTTAATGTGTGGGGGTATTCTGGAGAAGGCCAGTCAGATTTCGGCTGGGTGTGGGATCGGATGAATGTTCTTGGGGTAATGGCTAAGTATTAGATCTTTTCCTCACTTTCTTTCCTCACTCTTCCTTGTCCACATCCCCTCTTCCTCCCCTTTTCCCTATTCTCCCCCTTCCTATTTTAAAAGGGGCTGTTTTACGACCAAGGCATTATGTGTTAGTTTTAGTGATTGCAATAAAGTTGCTTTGGTCCCTAAATGTGTGTCTGTGGTTTTTCCCCGTGAACATCTGGCTCATCCCAGTTGTGGACAGGGCAGGGAGGTGGGTTACTTGGGAGTTCAGGATGTTTGGTCCAGGAGCTTACCTTGCAGGGTTTTCAGGTGAACCCTGACTTCCTTTACAGTGAGTATAGAATGTTAGAACTGAGTGAGTGTAGTTTGTGATGTAATAGGTAGGGTGGGGGAAGGAGTATATAAAGAGTAACTGAGGGGAGCAATGGGTTGGTATGTTAGGTTGGTTAGGTTTTTGTTTGGAGTGGAGATTGAAATTGTTTGTGGAGTGAGAGATTAATTGCTAGAGATTTAGGATTGGTGTGAGAAGAGAGAGAGAGAGAGAGGTGGTTGTTGGTGAGTGGAGGTTTAGATTAGGCAGGATTAGAAGCATCATATTTTCATTTGAAGCTTTTAACATTACAACAAACGTATTATTATTTTGTTAGCTACCAATTACCACGTGTCAGTTTAGCATTATTTACCTGCCTCACAGTTATCAAACACCCTCACCAGAATATACCCACAGTACATTTAAAAACAGATCCTATAAATAACCTGTTTCCCTCTTAGGTAGAGCAAAGGTTTTGTTTAACCCTCCCTCAGGTTTTCAAGTGGTGGCGCTTGGCCTGAGAAGAATTTATGCAGTGGGCCTAGTATTAGTGTAATGTCACAAACCCTCTCCCCCCAAAAAAAGTTTCTCTGCCCCTGCTTTAATGTCCTAACTCACTTAGGACCTGGCTATCAAAAGTACTGTCTATCTCATTATGAACTTGTGCAGGTATTAGCATCTGCAGAAGAGGCCCTTTTGAGGGCACCATTACTTACAGAGGCCCATTTGTCAGAAATGCAAGAAAGGCCTTTCTCCTGTGTCACTTCCAAACTGTGGAGTGCAATCGCTCAAGCACTACGAATTACCCCCGTTCTCTTGGCCTTTAGAATGGATGTGTAAACACATTGTTTTAAACTTGTGCCTTTTCACTTGTGGACGTGTTTTAAAGTTCTAATGTTTTGCTGTTTTTAATGCTCTTATTTTGTTGTTTTAAGATGATATTGTTTTAAATTGCTGTGCATTGCTTCCTGACAGTTAGAGCAGTATGGCAATGGAACCGGTTAACCTAGGGAGGTCATAGGCTCTCCCCCACTAGAGACCTTCAAGAGGCAGCTGGACAACCTTCTATCAGGGATGCTTTAAGGTGGATTCCTGCATTGAGCAGGGGGTTGGACTCGATGGCCTTGTAGACCCTTTCCAACTCTGCTATTCTATGATTCTATGATCTATGAACATAACACCAGAATGTAAGAGGAGCCATGCTGGCTCAGGCCAAGGCTCCATCTAGTCCTGCATTCTGTTCACACAGTGGCCAAACATCTATTGACCAAGAACCCACAAGCAGGACACATAGACATCAGAACTGGTAGCCATTGATAGCCTTCTCCTTCAGAAATTTATTTAACCCCATTTTAAAGCCATCCAAATTCGTGGTCATCACTAGGGGTGTGATCCGCTCCGATTAGGAGCGTAGAAGCAGTAGCGGATTGGCCTGCTCCGCCTTACCCAGAGGCGGAGTAGGAGCGGACCGCGGACCCCCTAGAAGCAAGGCGAAGAGAAGCAGCCATTTTTCGGAGCTCCTAGTTCAGGCGGAGCGCTCCGGTCGCCATCTTGAAAACATTTCGCCATAGGATTGCATTGCGGCAAATAATCGCGCATAACTACGTTGTTTTTGAAGCTATCGTTCTAGAAATTCTTGTGCTCAGGGATTCGTGGATGGGGGTCATTTTGAGACCACTCTCACCTCTCTGCGTTGTCTGGGTCGCGTGCTATATTTTTGTGAAAATCGGGTCAACCGCGCGGCTCAAACGGCGTTTTCGGCTTTTCGCCCATAGGATTGCATTGAGGGAAAGAATCGGGGATAACTGGGGGGGGTTTAAGCTATCATTCTGAAAATTCTTGTGCACAGAGAGTCGTGGATGGGGGTCATTTTGAGACTACTCTCAACTTTCTGCATCGTACGGGTCGCGCGCTAGAAGTTTTTAAAAAATCGGCGGGAAAAATACCTTTTTCAAAGGGCTGAGGGGCAGAGTCAGCTCCCGGTCATGATGATCCCAAAGTTGGAGGAGGGCATAGGCAAAATGGGTAACTTGGGATTCTGGGAAACTTCTCTTTCTTCATCTGAACGGGCTTTTCCCCGTGTTTTTTAACACAGTAGCCCCACCAAATGCACAAACACAACCTGAAATCATATACTAAGCCAAGAATAAGAGATAGAAACACAGCACTGCTCCCCACCCTAACCTTGGGGAACAACTGAATCGATGTGGTGCAAGGGGATGAGCTCCCCTAGGGCATCTCATCGTGGACGTGCCCCCACTCTCTCCTGCACTGGAAGGCCATTAGAGCCTTCCAAAGAGAGTAAAACGGTGGAGCAATGCCTATCATGAGTTGAAGTGAATGCTCACTTTTCAGTGGTGGAGCAATGCCTGTTATGAGTTGAAGTGAGCGTTCTACTTCTTCTCAGAGCTGTTGGTGGCTGTCTTGAACTGGCAGCTACTTCCCCCTCCCCCGGGCACGTCCCCCTATTGCTGGTAAAAGACAGATATAGCCTTTTTTAAAAAATTCTTCTTGCTGTTTATTGAGCAACACTGCTGCTTTTAATTCCACCCCTCCTTTGTTTATTTATTGATTTATTCCATTTTATATGCATTACTGGCTTATCCTTGGCTCACTTCCTTATGCCCCCAGAAATGCCAGCTGCATGCCTGCCTGCCTTCCCTCCCTCCTCCCCTGCCCACCTCGCAGGGATGTTGTGTGTGGGGTGCCCGATTTTCAAAAATTCGCCAAAAATCAGGGGATGATGGGATTGCTTTGAAACTTGGCGTGCGTGTGTATATCCCCATGAGGTGTCATGGTGCCAAACATGAGGTTTCTAGCTTGAACAGAAAAAAAGTTGTATAATTTTTTAGCTTTCAATGCAAGCCTATGGGGGGGGGAACGGAGCTCCGGATCCGGAGCTCCGAGCGGAGCGGAGCGGAAGTGGGCGGAGCGGGGGCGGGGCGGAGCGGCCCGATCCGGAAAATGGCAGATCTGCAAGTGAAGCGGAGCGGGGGGTCCGTGCACACCCCTAGTCATCACTACATCTTGTGGTAGAGAATTGCACAGTAACTATGCACTGTGTGAAGAAGCATTTTTTAGCAAATAATGCAGAATATAAATAATATAAATAGATAGATAGATATGCCTACTCAGAGGTAAGTCCCACTGAGCTCAAGGGACATACTCCTAGGTAAGTGGGTATAGGATTGCAGACTCAACATGATATTTCAATAATCACGAAATCAGGAACAGTAGGAAGAAACATTTTCCTGTGCAATGCTCAGCGCTTAAGGGAATTTGTAGGCATCCTTTAATATTTGGCACATTAAAAAATTATTTATCAAACATAGAATAACTAATCAGATAAGGGTCGAGGCACCTGATTATTTATTTGAAGCTTTCATCCTAAATATGTACTGCTAATGGAAGTTTATTTATATATTTCAGCTTTGCACAGCCCCAGGGACCCTTAGACACATTATTATTATGTTAACAAGTGCTGTTCCCCACTTCCAGTCTTTGTAAAGATGATATTTCAAAAGATTCAAATCCAAAAAAACCTCTTTAAAGTTTGAGCACTGTTCCTACTCAGAAATCATAGACTCAGTGGGAGGATTCATACAAAACAGCAACCCATTTTTTAAAAAACTCTTGAGTTCCCCGTTTATCCTGGGGCTTGGCTTGCAGTGATGTGTGAACTGTGCCATTATAGTATGACTTTACTTGATAACAAGGGCTGGATCTACACTACTGTTTTAAAGCGCTTTAAAGTGCTTTATAACAGTTTTGACAACTGTTGGGGCCCAGGACAAACTCCATATACAGTTGTCAAAACTGTTATAAAGCGCTTTAAAGCAGTAGTGTAGTTTGGAGTCAAAGGAAAGTTTCAGTTTGCAATGAATGTTTATTTATTTTTATTAACATGTATATAGTACCTTATCTGCTAAAAATACTAAAACAGGGGACACCTTCAAACAGTGAACTGGCCTTTAACAGTGCTTCAAATAGAAAACTGCCCTCTGTAAAGTAGGACACGTAGGTAACCATGTTAGCTGTTGTTTCAGTCTGTATCTTCCCTCTGTGCTACTGAGTTGCTGTCCCTGTGTGTTGCTCCAACTTTCCTTCCTAGTTCCTCAAATGCTGATATATCTTTTCTTTTACACCTTTAACAAAGAGAACTATATTTTTCCCTTTTGCTTTTAATAAAACAAAATAGGTGTGTGTGTGGGGGGGGTCTGTTCAGATGCTATGCTAAGCCACAGTGGATAAGCATTTTAAGCTAAACATTATAGCTTAGTATATCATGTGAACCATCACTTAGTATGTCATGTGAACAATTCCTAACCATGGTTGCTACGTAACCACTGTTTAAACATGCTTACTAACCATTTACTGCAAAAGGTTTAGTGGACTAACCATGGCTTAGAGTATTGTTTGAACAGGCCCTGTGTTTAAACATTGTGTTGGATCTAGGGCTGTGCTCCGCTTCGTTCTGGATCCCCAGTTCCAGAGCGGATTGAGCCGATCCAGACCCCCTAAATTTGGATCTGAGTCAGGTTGGGGGAGGTTTGGATCAGTTCAGATCAATCCAGATCGATCCAAACTGATCTGGAGATCTGGACGCCATTTTGGGTCAAACTTTAAAAATTCCCAAAAAATCAGGGGATGATCCCATTTTGTTCCAAGTGGGCTTGCCTAAGGTCCTGTGTGGAAGCTATCATGGTGCCCAGTTACATGTGTGTATCTTGAAAAATGATGGAGATAAATGCATTTCTGTAAATGGGGGGAAATTTAAATTTTCCCCCAAAATCAGGAAATGATCCCATTTCCTTCAAAGTAGCCATGACTAAGGATATATTTAGAAGCCATCATGGTGCCCATTTTCATGTTTCTATCTTGAAAACTAAAAAACTTATAGGCATTTTTCTTTTCCAATGTAAGTCTATGGGGGGAAATCCGGACCTCCAGATCTCGCTCCGGATCGGGATCGGGATCAGTTCGGGGGGTCCCTGCACAGCCCTAGTTGGATCCAGAGTTTCCCAATGCTGGTGAGAGCAGTCCCTGAGTGAAAGTCCAGCCATGATGTTCCAGCCAGTAGGAAGGGTGGGAAAGCAATTTTTGACAATTCCCCTCTCCCTTTGCAGCCCTCAGCACCTCTATGCTATTCCAGAATGTCTTCCAACCCTCTGAAGCAGATGTTCAGGGTGCATAGGTGTCTGCGGGAGGAGTGGGGGATCAGCCAAGGTCACTTCCTTGTTGTTCCAACAGTAGAAATTCCCATTTGACCAGAAGCCTTCCATTTAAGGAAGGGGCCCTTCTGTCCACAGAAGGCAGACTCTAGATCCAAGCCATAGGCTTTTAGGTAGTGGGATGTCTGCACCAGTTAACCCGCCTAGCTTCAGATACATTGATACAACATGCAACATGTTGGATGTTCACCAGACGTTTGAGGGATTGTCAGAATTTCCTTCTGTTTGTTTCCATATTGGGGTACTTCTTGAAGCATATCCAGAATATTGGAAGGAAGCCAATATCATTTTACATAAAGTAAGGGGAGTTCAGTTTTTCTACTCTATCCATACTAAATTCTCATGCTGAATGTGGCTTGGATGACAGATTGAAAGGTACCTCCACTACACCCTGCCTACCATAGAATTTAATTATGAGGAAGGCATGTGTTCTGTCTTGATGATCAACAGCCTTGGAGCTTTCCTTGCAAGTGGTTCTACTTCAGGAAGAATACTGTATTTTTATGTGTGTGAAATAAGGCTTGAATATATAAATGAGGTGTTGTGTTGGTAGGTATGAATGAAAACAAAAGCAATCCAAATGTATCCATCCACCTCGAATATGGGTAGTTGACCAGTGTATAGTCATATCTGTATACAAAATCCGCACAGTTGTTGACCAAGAAAGCCAAATGCTTTTACTGTGGCTTCTGAGGGACCTAACACACCCCTTCACCTCAGGTTATGCACTATTAGGCTACCAGTGAAAAGATATACATAGTCGGCGGTCTGATTCAGGATAGGTTGTGGAGGCCTGGTGTACACACACATTTGCACATGTGTGTTTATTCATTAAGCCATGAGTGATACTTGATAACTTGAGAATAAATATGAATGAATGAATGAATGAATGAATGAATGAATGAATATGGATAAATATGAAGGAAAATATGCCTCTGGAGGACAGCTTCAGAGAGGTAGGCTGGCATGGAATGATTTGGAATAAAAGATCTAAGAAGTAAGGTTAGAGGAACTGGGCATCGTTAGCCTGTACAGATGTCTGCAAATATAAGATATTTCTGAGATGAAAAGGGCCAGAAGAACCAAAAAGGTTGCCTATGGTCACTAGGAGCAAGGTGAAAAGTAAGGAAGAAACTTTTCCCATCTGTGCTAGTATTAGTTATTCTCTCTCTCTCTCTCTCTCTCTTTAAACTGGAAGACATGTGCTCCTTGATGAAAACATAGAGGAGGGTAGAGGTCTAGAAAGTGGAGTGAGGTTTATCCTCTAAATTATCTTCTGCTTCAACTTTTGGAGATTTTGCAGAGGGAAAGATGAACCTGGGGTCATCCAATGAAGCTAAATGGTGGGAGATTCAGGACAGATAAAAGGAAGTACTTCTTCACACAGTGCATAGTTAAGCTATAGCATTTGCTACCACAAGATGTAGAGATAGTCTTAAATACTGGATGACTTTAAAAGGGATCAAAGACGTTCCTGGAGCATAAGGTTATCAATGGCAAACAGTCCTGATGGCTGTTTAGCACATCCAATGTCCGAGACAGTATGCTGCTGAATACTGGTTTCTTGGGAACATGAGAAAGAGGTTGCTTTTGTACCCATATCCTGCTTGTGGGCTTCCCATAGGCATCTGGTTGGCCACTGTGGGAATGGAATGCTGGACTAGACAGGCCTTTAGTCTAATCCAGCACAGCTCTTTTTATGTTATGTTCTTTACAAATCTTGCATGCTTTCCCATCTCTTGGTCATATCCAACATGGCAAAAAGATGAAATCTAGTTTTACATGGTGCCCAAGTGAACCCCACCCACCTCTCTCTCTCTCTCTCTCTCTCTCTCTCACACACACACACACACACACACACACACACATACTAAGGAAGTACATCAGTTTCAGATGGAGCCCCAGCAGAATCGGTCCATTTTGATCCAGTTCTTTTGATTTCCTAGTTGAGGTAGGCTTCCCCCATGAAGGCAACAGGACCAAACCCACTCCAGAATGAGGTTTCATTAACTGACTTGTGTTTCACAGGCATGAGAGCTGTGGAGACTTTCTTTGTCTCAATAATAATAATAATAATAATAATAATAATAAGCAAAGGGGAATAAGCATAACCTCTTTTGGGGACTCTCAAAATGTCAATGCTGCTATTGCACAGAACCATCTGCAGTTATCATTCTGAAATTTGGTCAACTTGATCCCCTCAGAAGGGGCAACTATCCCTGCAATATTCATCCAATTACACCCAACAATAAAATGGTTATAGGCAGTTTCATTAAAAAAAAATCAAAATACTTGTCAGACATCTTTTTTTCTATTTAATTATTCATTTATTTGATTTATACCATGCCTTTCTAACCAAAAATGGCACTCAAGGCAGCTACCAGGCCTGCAAATAATATCTAATTCTGAACAAGATAATAGATGGATGGATAGATAGATAGATAGATTGATAGATAGATAGATAGATAGATAGATAGATAGATAGATAGATAGATAGATTCTATCATCAATGGGAAACACAAAGCCTTGGATTTTGTGAACCACCCAGAGAGCTTCGCCTATTGGGTGATATAGAAATGCAGTAAATAAATAAATTGGATTCCAAACTTCAACACAACCAAGTCAAAGTGGATGGACTCTGAATTGGTCCAAGAAGCATCGGTCTATTTTCCAAAGCACTGCATTGGGGTTCAGATTGAACCTGGGGACCAGTGCACATCCCTGTTTCACGCACACATGCACACACAGTCCTATTTATCTTTTATTCATCTAAACTACCTCTCTGACCCTTCCTGTCAGTATATCCTTATACTGTAGCAGAACACATGGCTACCTATTAACATGAAACTCCTGTTGCATTAATGTTCTTTGAAAACTAATGCAAGGATATTGTTTCTCAAACACATGCTAGGAACTGGGAAGGAAAGTGCTAAAAGCCCTGAAGCGGTCTTGAGGCAATAGAGAGTGTGAGGTGGAGGCAGCGGGGGAATCTCTTCTCTCTCTGCAGTGCATCTTCTTGGCGCTAAATAATAAATTCATGCATCAGCATTAAGTATTATAATACCTATTGACATGATATATAGCTAGTCTTGATATTATTGAATTTGCCTTATAAATATTTGAATAAATACTGTCTCCCGTTTTAGTCATCTACCTGCAATTCACTTTGGTTTGACACAGAATTGACAATCCACCTCTCCATTATTCACAGTATGTAAATGATGCAATAATCACCTCTGCAGGAAATCTCACCACACACACACACACACACACACACACACACTTGACTTTTACTGTGGAAAGAGAACCAGTCAAATCTTAAATTGAATGCAAAAGTAAACTATTCAATCAGTGTGGTATATTGAAATAAACAGGAAACCTAATCCAGAAGCTAATTTCTTTTTTATTTGTGGAGTGATAACATGAGGAACATGGGTCTGCTGTTCCCTGAGCATGATGCTTCGCGTAGATGGAATGTGGTTCTATGGTGCAATGTGATCACCAGGGAAATCATTACTAACGGGCGATTCCAGCTGGCCCAAGGACATAGGCTAATGTTCAATCTGCTGAGGAGTTTAGCGCTTAACAGCTTTTGTCAGACTGCAGGGTTTCATCAGTGTAACTCAACCTGACTTGAGTATTGGCCTGATGTTGCAATCTGATGAGCGTTTTAAATGAAAGGATTAAGAATTCCAGAATGGTCTCTTTCTAGAGGTGCTGCAATATCTGTGATTTTGCATTCCCGACAGAGGTGGGGACTATACTTATTTGTTAAAGCTGTGAAGTGTCCCACGCCAGTGGCAGGTTTGAAAATACTTGCAACAAACTGTGGTGCCTGGGCTGTTGCTCAGTTAGGACAACGCTAGATGTGATGTGCAACAATGCTGCCGATTTGTATTGAAAGAGGGGTCTGCGCTGTTGAATGGGGAACAGAATGCACAGCTCTGCAGATTGCAAATATTAAAGGCACCGATGGTGTACCACAAAGGTACAAATCCCCATTGCAAAATGCTATATACTGTACACTGTTTCAGTTAAGTGTCTCCAAAATGCAGTGCCAATAGCCACAGAAATAGAGGGACAAATTTCATACTTCCCTGCCTCTTTGGAAGAAAAGCAAGCTATAGATAGGATGGGGAGGGGGTGGAGAGAGAGGAGTGTCTGAGGAGCTCCATACTGTGTCCTTGAAAGAGCAACCAAACCTTTCATTAACTTCAAATATTATTAACCCAATTCCTTACAAACTCCATGTATCATTTGCCATTATACTTTAACTCGAAAGTAGGCATGTTGTAGAAATCCATTTGACATAGATCCCTGTGGCGTTACACCCCACAAGTCAGTTCCCTAATGTATATCTAGGATTTGTACGTCCATTGTGTTTAGAATGTTGACCTGAGAGGGTGGAGATTGAATATCTTAGGAGGGGGGAGGAGGATATATAAGGGAATGACTGAGGTGATGGAGGAGTGTTTTTTTAAAAAAGTACTTTGGTTCGAGGGAGCATTAGAGGATCAGGGTAAAGAGGGTTGTCTTTTGAGTGTAGTGTGCAGATAGTCAGTCAGTGTATATTAAACAATCCTGATAATAAAGAAAGTTCAAGAGTGAAGCTGTGAGAGAAAGGAAAGTGTGTATGAGAAGAGAGAAAGGATTGGATGAGAGGTTTTAACAAGAGTCTGAAAAGTTTTATTATGAAACAAAGTTTGTGAACATTGAAATAAATTTTTATTCAGTTTGTTTTACTACCACAAAAATCCCACGTGTCTCCTTGGCATTTATCATCTGCAGTTATATACATATAACACCCGTTCTGACATTAATTCACCATCAGCACATATAATTCACAGCACATTATTTTATTCCTGAAATCATTCCTGTTTAACCCCTTTCTCCACATAGTTTGTAGAAAGGTGGTGTTTGTCCCTCACCTCAGGCTCATAAAGTGGTGGCGCTTGGCTTGAGCAGGGAGTGTCCATGGACAGGCCTGTTGTAAAGTGCCTGAGTAACTATGCAGGGAAAAATAGCACCATGTAACGAAAGCTCTGAAAAGAGGCAAGCTCTGGTGCTTCAGAAATCATATAAAAGTTGTTTTATTGGTTAATATCCAAACGTGTTCTGCTCAACGTTTCGGACTGATTGTCCTTGGTCAGGAGCTATAACAATTTTTAAAATATACAAGTTAAAATAGAAACAGGAACAACACTCGAAAATTAAATTACATTCCCTATCACAGAAATTCCACAGGATTAATTTCCATTGTTCATAGTTAATACACTGTTCAATGGTGAGCTTATGTCCCATTAATTTCAATGGATCTACTCAAAATATGACTAAGTTTGGATCCAACCCATTGAGTATTGCAAATCTGTTTTATTTTCTACCACTGCTTTGAACTTCCTGTTTTAAAAATTATATGAAATTGAATTGCTCAAAATCTACCCCTCACTTTGGTAAATGTCAAAACTGAATCTCAGCCTAACCTACCTCAAAGGGTTGCTGTGAGGAAAAAATGGAGAGGAGGAGGAGGAGACTCATGTAAGCTGCCTTGGAGGGGGAAAAGTGGGGTATAAATGTAAACGTTACTTGGAGGGAAGAAGTGGGATATAAATTTAATAATAACAAAGATAAAAACAAAAATCATATTTGCTTTTTTTTAAAATGTACATTACAAAGAGTATGCCATTTTTAAACATGGGTGTAAATTTTGACACGTGCAAACATTTCTCAAACGAATATGCTCCCTTTCATGTTCAGGATTGCAAACAGGGCAAGTTCGGATGATTTGTAAACTGAACAGAAATTCTTGTACATCCCTATTATATACTACTACAGCTAATAGTTTTCTTATCTATCACATTTCTCTCACACTGTGGTGCTGCACAGTGAGACATTTCCCACTAGCCCTTGTTGACGTGTTTATAGAACAGCAATACATTTTCTCCTTTTGCGTATGGTTTCTGGATCGAAGCCATGAATTCAAGTATATATATTTGTTGATCCATTCTCTCCCCATCTCTTCTTTCAAGGATCTCAGAGTGACCCTGTTCAAACAATATAGTAAGCCATAGTTAGGCCACTAACCCTTTTGCAGCAGATGGCTAGTGAGCATGTTAAAAATGTGGTTATGTAGCCACCAGAGTTAGAAATGATTCAGGGCTCATCTACACCAAGCAGGATATTCCACTATGAAAGTGGTATGTAAAAGGCAGGAGCCACACTACTGCTTTATAGTGATACTGAATTGCACTGACAACTGTTGGGGGCCTTTGAGGCATACTATATGCTGCTTCCATACTACTATATGCTGCTTGGTGTGGCTCCTGCCTTTTATGTACCACTTTCATAGTGGAATATCCTGCTTGGCTCCAATGTGGAAAAACATCCTCTAAGTGGACAGCTAATAAACCAATCAGAAACCTAAGTTATAACTTTTATAGCTGGTCATAGAATCATAGAATAGTAGAGTTGGAAGGGGCCTATAAGGCCATTGAGTAGAGTTGGAAGGAGCCTATAAGGCCATTGAGTAGAGTTGGAAGGAGCCTATAAGGTAGATTCAATGCATGAATCTACCTTAAAGCATGATGTGCTATGTGTCCATTTTCAGGGAATTCTTCAAAGACTGACAAGATATTCTACCTGCATTTTAAAATGGTCCAGTCCCTGGAGGCTAATTGTGTATGTGTGTGTGTGTGTGTGTGTGTGTGTGTGTTTGTCTGAATATTTGAATGGAACAATCAGGCTCCTTATATTCTTTTTCATTCCTGTATGTCACGCTGGTATTTATGCATCTTTCCAGTATTAAATAATATATTATAAAAGTTAGACTTAAAGAAGATACCACTATTCTAAAATTATCCTGGTAGGAACACTAGATAGGATTGCTAATTATGAAATTTAATTATAGCATCCATCTTTCATTTTATTCCTTGAGTTTTAAGTGACAATTTCAAATAAGCTCATCCATCATATCAAGCTAGGTCATCCTTCTTCCTAGTTACTGCATGAGGTGGGATTAAAAAAAAAGAAAGTATGAACAGATACAATTTAGACATGGCTGGGCACTCTGTTGGAAGAATAACTTTAGAGCTAAAACCCAACAGAGAAATGTTTAGATCTTAGGAAATGGTGCAGAACATGGAATGCAATACTGTACCCATTTATGAATGCAATACTGTACCCATTTAGGTGGCAGTAAACCACATTGACAGCAATGGGACTTACTTCTGAGTAGACATACATAGGGCTATATTGTTAAATAATGCAGGAACTTTGGGCCAAACTAAACTTTCGTTAAATGTGTAATTTATTTTAGTGTAAGCCTATGAGGCTCCAATTTAGATCAGAACTAAATTGATAGTCAGGATTTCAGTTCCCCTTTATTTACAATAAAGTAAATAATCCAATCACTCACAGCACTATGATGCATGTTTAGAAGAACATATAGTTTGACTCTTTTTGATTATTTTAGTTTACTGTGTTGTGTGGTCTAGCTAAAGAGAAACCCTTTTGATGTTAACAGGAGAGTTGGACATGTGCTCAAGTTCTATGCATTGAAATCAGAGAAACTTACAACTGCTTCATTTTGGTTCAGTTATGGCCTTAGTGAGAGCAGCTGTCCTACCAGCAACCAGGGTTCCAAACCAGTTGGTATTTTCAGTGACAGGCAAACACTGCAACATGCCCATCAGAGCTGCTTGGTAGGGATGGGAGAACCAGCCATTACTGAGCTTACCAAAATTCTCTCAAATTCACTAAGAAGTTCATTTCGACCTTGTTCCCATTTTCGCTTTCAACCTGCTTTTCGGCCCTCTTGAGTGGGAAACCCATGCATATTGAACAGTAAAAGTGTGAATTCCTGTATGTATTTTACAGAAGTGCTCCCTCCCCTCCATTGAATGAATGAGAAAATGCTTTTTAAAAATAAATTTTAAAATGCACATTTCAATGCATTTTCAGAAAAAACAACAACACCCGCCTTTCTTTGAATATGACCACAAATTCAGGAATTTGCTAACGTTGAACATTTTGCTGCTTCACACAGCACGTAGTCAAACTATGGAATTTTCCACCAATGATGGCGACCAATTTGGATGGCTTTAAAAGGGGGTTAGAAAAAATCCTGGGGGAGAAGTCTATCAATGGCTGCTAGACCTGATGGCTATGTGCTACCTGCAGTATCACAGACAGTGAGCCTATGTACACCAGAGGAACATGGGCAGGAGGGTGCTGTTGCACTTGTGTCCTGCGTGTGGGTTCCAGCCGATAGCTTGTCAGCCATTGTGTGAACAGAATGCTGGATTTCATAGATGCCTGGTCTGAACCAGCATGTCTCCTCTTATGTTCTTATGCTGTGATTCCTCACTCTGAATATCCCCAAATGAGTGCTACTCTCCTGAAGCTGTTTTCCTGACCTTTCCATTTCTCTCCTCCTCTTCTGACTTATGGAGTTAGATGTAAGCACCGCTGAGCTCGATGGAGGTTACTCCTAGGGTTGCAGTTGTGCAGTTGATCCTAATAAACTGGGTATACTTCTGCTGTTGTTTTACTATTGCACCTCTTCTGTGACCGCCACAGCTGCTGCTTTCTACAAAAATGAAAGAAAGCAACCCTTCAAGAAAAGCATTGCACAGATCTACAGTTTCACCTGTAGTTTGGCCCTGAGATCTGAATTATTTTGTAGTAACTGGGAAAAAATTATATAACAGCCATCGAGTCACCCATGGAAATATCAGTTAGCTACTAGATGGTTCGGTTTTTTGTCCCTCCACACTTACTATTTATTTTAATGATAATTTATATTATGGCTTGATATAAAATATGACTCCACTTTTATGGCACCTTGTACTTTCACCTACAATTATAATATGTGATTTTTCTGTACTCTGCAACTACCCTCTTCAATTTCCCCCGCATTTCCGACATGCATAAACTTTAAATGATTGTATGCCATATTCATTTCTATTTGTCTCATTTTTTATTCATGCTGAAAACAATATCCTCTGGATTTGTTGCATAGTTTCAAATCTCCAGTATAACTTAATTTAGTGCCACCTCCAGTTATGGTTGAGTTAACATAAGCGAGGCATAAGGAAAATAAAAAATATTAATGTTGTCACATGGCAGAAAATAAGAATAATGTGAAATAAAAAGAAAGTGCTGTTTAAATGCATTGTTTAAAAACAGGGGTGGGAAGTGATAGATGGCCTCTCAACTCTAGAAGGCAGGCAAACATTTGGAATTTCCCCTAGCTATTCTGCAATTAATTAGCATATAAATATTAGCATTTGCCTATTTAGCAGGTAGAAGAGTCTTATATGGAAAACATCACACGTAACAGTGTGTGCATTTCATGACTTATGATAGATGACTGAAAAATAAATGTTCGTTCCATTTGGTGATAGACTAATGCACCGAAGTGGTAAAGTATACAATATTTCACTTTCTGATTAAATGCAGCAAGTACAGGGCTGATTGTAAAATGTCACATATTTAACACCGATACAGCACTCCATTTTATTACACTATGCCACTTCCCACTAGTTTGGGGAGGAACGACAACTGGGGATTTCATGCAGCACAGGAACACCTTCTATGCCAGCTGCTGTCACTCAGACTCTCTTTCACATCCACACTTTTCTTGTCTGACAGACATTGCAGTTGCTGCTAAAATCTCACTTCGAGAGAAAGGCAAAACAAATTTGGTGTTTCCACCCTTAGGAGAAGTGTTTAAAAGATGTCTATGAAAGCTAAGAGGGTTTTGATAAGGGTAACATTTTTTTGGGGGGGGGGGGAATAGAGGCTCTGCAGAAGCCTAGGTTGCCTCTGCTATGTTGCTGTACTAGCCACACCTTTTGCAACCCACATAGTGTGACATTGATTCTCATGTTGTCTCCACTTTGAAACAAGTTTTAGCACCACCACTCCTCTCCCTCCTCTTCCTCCTCCTCCTCTCTGAACAGCCAGCACTTCTTCCCACTTTGGCTCCACTTTTAGGAAAACTATGTTACAAGGTAGCTTCTGGGAGCAGTACTGACTCCATTTTGAAGCAACCCAAACCCCCACCTACAGACTGAGAGCATTCACAAAAGGCCTGGGTCAAGTAACCATTTCCTGATAGACTTCTTCAAATGCATTCCCCAGAGACAAAGGTAGGGGTAAAACTAAGCAGAATATGAATGCTGGATGGCAAGAGTCATACCTGGTCATACACATGCTAAAGCAGCCCTGTTGCTGAACTCCAGGCTGCATCAAGTACAGCCATCATCCCAAATCACCCTCTTTTGTTCCCATAGCAAGTAGATCTTTAGATAAGATCAGACAAAAAACTCTCAGGTTTGGGGGAAGATGGGGGCTAGCTCTCTCTCTCTCTCTCTTGAACCAGAAACACAGAGCATACTACAGATTCCAGCTTGTGCAAGCAAGCTGCCATGAGTGAGTGCTTTGCCTCCCTGTATTCTTTTCCTCTTCACCTAAGACCAGGAGTTGCAACGCTCCCCAGTTCCGGTCTACAGGAAAGGGCTGCAGCCCAGGGAAAGGTATATTGCCTTTAAAGACTCCCTCTACTCTTTCCCCTGCTGTGTCTGTGTGTATGCTCTTAAGTCTCAAAAAGGCTATTTTTCAGTCTTGAAACTGCTTCTAAGCCTCCACTTGCTCAGCTAATTTCCCCCAAACTAGCTTGTGCCTTTGTATTTGTTTCAACCTCAATAAATGTGCCATTGTGGCGTTATCCCCTTCAGTGCTGTAAGTTTCTTGAGTAAGAATCGCCTTACTTAGCCACAGACACTCTATTGCCAATGTCAAACGATTCCTTATAAGCGGGTGCAAGTCCCATTAGAACATGTGCAAGTTTGTACACAGGTCTAATGAGAGCACATCACGTAACAACTATACCATCATCTCCTCCTCCTCTCAGAAGCACCGACCTGGCATCACCACACTGCTTGCCTCTGCCACAGCGCAAGTGGGAAAAGCCAGAAGGCTCCAGCTCCTCTTCCTCCTCTAGCTCCCATGATGGCTCACAACCCAGCAAGAGACGCCACTTGCACAGTGAAAGAGGAGGAGGCAAGGCAAGAACGAGGAGTTCATGGGGACATTGGAACCTTCAGCGATGGCAGAAGGAAGGGAGGGAGGAGGATCTCAGATAGGAGGAGGGGCGTAAAAGGCCTGGTGGGTGCAGGCGTACCCATGGGTGCCACATTGCTGACTCCTGATGTAGACAGTCGACAGGCACCTTGACTTGAACCATGAGCACATGAGTTCAAAATCCTGCTCATTCACAGGGCCCAAGTACATCTGGGTAGCCTTGACTATGAGATATAAAAGGGGCAGCAGCAACAAATGTACAGCTTTGCACAATCAGGTTAAATAAGTGCAACAGCAAGCTATTGTACCTTCGAATGACACTGTGATGTTCAGCTACTTATTGTGCATTAAATATAAATATTTGTCAAGTTATGGTTTATATTATGCATAAAGTTAGAGGAACTAAGTAGGCCTCAATGTACTTACAATTTGTAGTGTTGTTTTTTTTGTGTTTTTTTTTTTTTTGAATGCCTGAGTGCTGATTGGATAGTGGCAGGGAAGTGCTTGGATTGGCTGTGTGAGAGGGGGAGGAGCTGGAGAAACATACCTCACTCTATATATAGTCTGTGCAGAGAGTTAAGTGTGTGGGTATAGGTTATGATTCTGTGAAGTGAAGGGTAGAATTGGGGTGGAGAGAGTGAAGGAGTGATTAAGGAATGTGTATATGATTCTGTGAAGAGAACAGAGGTATATGGGAGAAATATAGGATTATATGAGAGAAGTGGATGATTTTATGAGAGTAAAGATAGTTGAGTATATAGACAGTAGTATTCTATAGTGGAACCTTGTAAGAAAGAACTGACAAAAACCAATATGCTTAGCACCTTGTCACCATACCCATTTCAGCATAGGAAAGCAATAAGCTTCTGTGCACGCACTTACTTATGTTAATAAATTCTAATTACTTTCAAACAACTGGTGTGGTCTGTGCAGGAGTGACTGGGGAGAGAACAGTTAATGGTGGCAGCGGAATGGGAAACTGAGGGCTAGGTTGCTGGGCTGTGGAGCCTAAAGAATAAAAGCGAGACAGGAGAAGCAGCAGTAGGCTTAAACCCTCACACACGTCATCAGCACAGGGGGGATTAAGTGGTCCTGAGTGCTAGTGGTGTGGATAGTCCTGTCAGGTAGCTTGTGGGCATCTCAGGTGAAGCCAAGACGTCGCAGCTGGGCAGGATATCACCGACACCTCTGTCAAAAGCTGATAGGGCACCCCGGTTTCAACACAGCCACCTCTTGGAAAGGAAGCCATGGAAGAATAAAGAAATGTAATCTAGCCATTTTAAAACTCAGAGTGGTATGTTTCCTCACTTTCAATAACAAATTGTTACATATGGGATAATTAGAGCCTTCCTTGACTATTGCAATAAAATCCACATGGGAGTGCCTGGGAAGGCTATTAGCTTTTATCCTAGGGGGGTAGTGTTGGTTACAACATTAACTAATTGACTAACAATATCCCACTTTGTCAGAAATGAGCAAACATAAATTAAGCATGATGTTTCAAAATATAAATTGTTAATGAATATTAATTGTATATTTTTAAGACCTTATTTGAAAACACTTCCTTCCATGCTTCGTTAGTTCCAACTCTTACTTCATTAACTTTGGTAGTTTCCTTTCCACTGAATAAAATTAACTTTATTCATGTAATCTGTTCCATTAAGCCTTTTGTAAACCTCAACTCTGTGCTCCCTGATCTAACTTTAATCTATGGAAATGAGATATTTTTAAGTATGCAGAGCAGTTCATCAATTACAGTCTGATGTCATCCGTTTAATCTTCTCTTTCTGTATTTTTACCTTACGCATTGTCCTTCACAAATTAAGAAAGACGCTACATTGAATAAAGTTAAGAACAAGGAGCTCCAGCAGAGAAGTTAATCCAGCAAAAGTCTAAGAGAAGACTGGGGGAGGGGATTATATGCTTGCTGTCCCCAATTCAGTAGTTGTTGCTTGGTCTCTTTCTTAATGGGCTACATTTGGGTCCCATGTAGACCCTTCCTCCTAAATAAGTCCTGGATGAAAGTGTCTCCTGGCAGCCAGGCAAGCACTTTGGTGATGACGTCGTTATTGTAGTGGTTCCCAAATTCTCCATCATCAATGTTGCTCTGAAGAGCTGTGAGAGGGATGAGAGTGGAGAGTTGGGAAGCATGGCAAAGTTCAGGATGTTGTTGAAGGAGTAATTTGGGATCCCAGGTGAGGAACCTCTACAATGGGACTCCTCAGGTTGCTCCTCATGCGTAGTGGCTAAAGTGTTTGACTGGGAGTCGGGAGATCTGGGTTCTACTCAGTGGAGGAAACCCATTGGGTGACTTTGGGCCAGTCACAGACTCTCAGCCCAACCTACCTCACAGGATAAAATGGAGAGGAGGATTATGTATGATGCCTTGGGTTTCTTGGAGGGAAAAAGGTGGGATAAAAATGCAATAATAAATAAATAATATCTTCTGAGGGAATGGAGTCTGCTGGGGAATCATCTCCCTCTCCTGAAGAGGTCTCTTATGAACTTGGGTCAACCAGGAACATAGTGAAGGGTGGGGAGAATTTGTCTGGATTGTGGCTTGGGAGGGTTCTGCAGCCCCAATAATTATCCCTTATATGTGCAATTAATGAAAGAAAAACTGTACACCAGTTGAACCTCTTTCAGCCCAAGGGCTGAACTCCATTTCAGAGAAGCTGTTGAGGGCTTCATTCCAGTGACGGGCAAGGCCAAAGCCAAAAGGTGTGGGGCCAAAATATTATGTATTTTGGCTTAAAGCTCTTCCTCCAAGTAACTAAGTCTTAGAAGAGACATTTAAAAAACTGCACAAAATCCAGGAAACCACCAACCCATTGTTGGTTGTGCAAATGAGGTAGGTCTGGAGAAGGAAGCCTTATGAGAGCCCCAGATGGCTGGATTGGGGACCCCAGGAGGGCCAGATTTTACTTCCAGGCCTGACATCGTGCACCCTTCTGGAGACATAGCCACATGTGACACATGAAGAACAACATGCCATTTGGCACTTAAAAGTCATCTGACTCTCCATTCATGTGGGACTCTCTGTCTGAGCCTTATTGCTGTGTACTACAACTCTTCTAAACTCTCCAGGGAGGCTTGCTCGCCATTACAGTTGCTTTCACTGAGGAAATCCCTAGCTAGCTTCCAGGAAAGCATTGGGTTCTCCAGGGCACAGTTCGAGAGTCACCAGTTTGGACTATTTATTTCTTTGGGGTTCTAAACATGAAAGTCCAAAAGAGCATTAGCCATTGAGTGTGTGCATTCAATATTAAAATGTATTGTTGTAAATTACATTTCATGCAGCTCTTCAACAACTTTACTTAATTAATATAGCTGTGGCAGTGGCATATGTTATTAGTCTCCCAATCTTTTGGAGCTATTCTCAAGATTAGACAAGTGATTTAAGGTTATGGATGTCTATATTTTCACTTATTGGATCAGTTTATGATGACGATATCTCCAGATTAAAAATTGGAATCCATTCTTCGTGAGGAGTCTTTGGGGCTATTTTTGTTTGATGCCCCCAACATATTTTATCCTTTATATTCTAAGCTCAGGTAAGACTATATGACAGTCTCACAGTGGGGTAAAAGTGTTTGGATTTAAGCTACAGTTGCCACCAAAGTTTCACATACAGTGAAATCTGAAGTGAAGTGTTTTTGAGAGAGGGGGGGGGGGAAGGGTAGAGTCTTAGAAATCCGGGGGGGGGATCACAAAGAGTTTTCATAAAACTAGTGAAATTTCTCAAGGAGAGCCCCTTTCCGTTACTTCAAATTGGTCACCATATTTTACCCTAGACTAAAATCTGAAGCTCAAATGTTCTTCAGGTGAAACATTTGATGAATTCTGATGGAGGAATAACAACGGAGCTCCACTTAGGGGTGGACAGATCTGATTTTGACCTGTCATGTTTCAAACAGCCAAGATCCAAGGAGCCATGGAGAAGGATCCATATATTCATCAGCACTTTTATCCATAGCATCCATAGTGGGGGTTTCCTTCTAAAGGATTCCCACCCTCTGCCTACTGCTCCTCTCAAAAGTTCCTCCAGGGAGTCGGGATATTTTATGGTTTAAAAACCAAACAAAGCAACAGCAGTGCATGTAAAGGAGTGCTCAAGCATGGCATTCTAAGGACCCCATCCATAACTTGCAATGTTTGAGAGATTTAAAGCATAGTTAATTTTTGTGAGGATATGTTTTTTGTTTTTCTTCGCCATTACAACTTGTGCTTGGAAGACATATAAGCAAGTTGACAGTTAGGAAAAAAAATTGGAATAGATGGATGCAATTATTAATAGTGTAGTATTAATTTTATAGGTCAATGTATAGCAATTATCCCTCCACCATCTGTAAATTAAAATGTATTTTGTTATCTCTTTCAAATTTGCATTTAAAATTGAATAATGTACTGTGCATAGATGAACATCATTAACCTCTACAATCTCAGTGTCTTCCACAGCTGCCTAATAAAAGCACATCCCAGGCACATAATTAAAATGAAGTTATATAAGAATTAAAGAGCTGTATTTATTATATATTGATGACAACACAAATCAATGTAGCCTATCAACAACAGAAAATGATGTCCTATCTGTAACTAAAAAAGAAAATGGATATCTATTGTTCCCAAGAATAACTGTTAGTAGAGATTATTACTTGAATATATAATTAACTAATCACATTAGTAATATTATTTACATTCTGCAAATGCAAGCTATTTCCTACTCTTCCTTCATATATATTCTGTACATGAGCTTGAACATTTAGCACTAATTTGAATGTATTGGAATGGTTTTATAAGTTCCCCAGTTATTCTTTTTTTGCTTCTTTAAACATTTGTATCTCAGTAAACTTATAAATTTAATCATGAGCAGTGTGCGCTTTAAATAATTTAGATCCATCCTATGGGGGGGTACAATTAACCAGGTTGGGATGAATATTGAAAGACCCCAAACAAAAGTTATATATTCACAAAAGGACATAGATGTCCATGTATCCCCCTAGACTCTGATTGGCTCCATGCGCTAGCTCTTCTAGAGGTTGTGCTTTGAACATAGATGGTCTGACTTTCAGTTATTGCCACCTGTTTAAAAGGATCTGAAATACCGTATTTCTTCGATTCTAAGACACACTTCCTCCCCATATAAACATCTCTAAAAATGGGGTGCGTCTTAGAATCGTGGGTGTGTTTATCATTTCTTAGAATCAAAGCTTTTTTTTCTGTTGGTGGTACTGAAATTTGTGTGCGTCTTTCAATCAATGGCGTCTTACAATCGAAGAAATGCAGTAGCAGGTCTGTGACAGACCTCCACATTCAACTTTAAAGAAGGAGTGAGCAACACATGTCCTGTGTGGCCACATGCACCCCCGGGCTATACTGTGGCCCTGGCCTCCCCTGCTGAAATTTGGCAGTATAAGAGTGGCAAAATGAATAAATAAATAAATAAATAATGGAGGTTTTGGGCCAAATTTTGGCAGCAAACTGCAATGGAGGCTGAAAAGGGATATATTTAGCATGAAGACAAGCTGAATTTGTCCTTTTTCAAGCCTCCATTGTGGTTTTCCACTGAAGTTAGGCAGCAAACCACTGATTACTAGTCACAGCCATGCCATAGATCTTTAATGTTGGGATGGCATTGGGTAGGGTGACCATATGAAAAGGAGGACAGGGCTCCTGTATCTTTAACAGTTGCATAGGAAAGGGAATTTCAGCAGGTGTCATTTGTATATATGGAGAACCAGGTGAAATTCCCTCTTCATCACCACAGTTAAAGATGCAGGAGCTATACTAGAGAGACCAGATTTAAAAGAGGGCAGGGCACCTGCAGCTTTAACTGTTGTGATGAAGAGGGAATTTCACCAGGTTCTCCATATATACAAATGTCACCTGCTGAAATTCCCTTTTCAATACAACTGTTAAAGATACAGGAGCCCTGTCCTCCTTTTCATATGGTCACCCTAGCATTGGGAAGGCAGTCCCAGAAGTTGGGTTGAATGGACCTCAGACCCAATGGCATTACCCACCCCTGCCTTCAAGAGCTGCTGGTATAGGGGAGTAGACAACACCGACTGAAATGTAACTCTGCATTTCAAAGAGTGATATAGCTACAAAGATTTCCAACTGGCCCAGTGTTGTCTATCCCAACAAGCAACAGCTCACCAAGGCTGCAAATTTTGTATACAATTTTGACCTATATGTACATTTTTTGCAAGCATGTTTCCTAATATAATGCATTGGTGAAACTTATTTTAACTAATATATGGCTTCTTGTATTCTCCCCCCCCCCCAAAGGGGTACTCCACTGCAAAATTCAGAATTTCGGTTTGTGTGTTGATTCAATGAATGAAACTGTGTAAGCTTGCATTCAAATGTGAACCAAATTTCTCCCCCATCCCTATTCTATAACTTACTTTAATATCTCTTATCTCACTAGCACCTCTCCCTGTGTTCTGACCAACTGAACCTGCCAGCTCCTTCTTCTAACTCAACTAAGTCCCTTTGAGCTGTATCCAATGGAGGCCACATGGCGTCAACTGGTTCTAGTGTTCTCACAGCCGAGTGGACCCCACTGCTTGTGAAATGGGACATTGGCACTTCTAAAAAATAACCCTGGAAATGATGTGTGCAACTGCTTGTTTCCAAATTAGGACAGGTCTGCAGAGCTCCCTTTTGGGAACTCTGTTGACCTGCCCCTTTCTGAGCATTTCTGCTCATTTAGGTTTATGCTTAGAAGTCTCAAACCCCACTGCACAAGAAACAGCTGAGCCAGAGCAGTCCTGTGGGAAACTGCCCAAAGAGGCTTAGGCCATGTCTACAACAGCTATTTATCCCAGGGTCAGCTTGAGGTTGTCCCTGTGCATCCAAATGATGCACAGCTGATCCTGGGATCAACCATGGACAATCTCTCAGTTGTCCTGGAATAAATGGCACTGCAATTATCCTGATTTTCCCTGCTGTCCCAGGACAAGCCTGAGATCCATGCGCGGTGTGCCGCTTGCTGCTGGATCCTCCCTCCTCCTCGCGAATAGTGGGACAGAGCAACCGGGCAAGGAGCTGTGCAGGGGCACTCTGTGCCCATTGGGGGTGAGGAGGGAGCATTTTCACCATCCTAGGGATGGCTGTCAGCGTTTTCCAATGCCGAGTTTATCAAAAAAAAATTAAAAAATCTCACTATCCTGGATTGCCCCCACACACACTATCCTGGATTGCCCCCACACACACAATTTCACAATGTCTCCTTTTTAAAAACAAAAACAAAAACACTGCACCAGAATGTCCCTCTTCACTTCCAGGATGATGTGTTGGCGTTTGGACCCTGGGAGACGATCCTGGAAGCTGGGAAGCCCAAGATCCTCCTCCCACCCAAGCCCCAGAGGGCTGGCAGGCGTAGATTTGGCCTTAGTTTGCAATCCTATAAATGTTTAGACAGAGGAACTCACAACTCCCAGCAGTCCCCAGACAGCCATGCTGACTGGCGAATGCTAGGAGTTGAAGTACTTTTTTTCTATCTAAACTTGCATTGGATTGTACCCTTAGTTGAATTAGAAGTGGGTCCTGAAACACACAGGCACTACAGAATACTATCCATAGTCCACTCATAAGAACTAACTGACACTACCATTCCATTCCGGCCTCGTTCCTCTCTCATTCTTTTTTTTTTACAGGACTAAAATGTTGACTCTATGTATAACTTTAAGTCGGTAGTCACTTCCATTTTTGAAAGATGGAACACATTCAATGACAAAGCTCCGTTTAAACAGCAGGAAGGAGGAAAAAGCTGTAGGGATTCTATGATAAATTGGAGGGTTCGGCATGAAAGGTTCTGAGGATTTTCATTTCTTATTTTAATAGTCATATTGCTAAAACTAGATATGCAGTGTGACAATTGGACTTAATTCCACCATTGAGCATATTGGTATATATCACATTGTATCTCTGCTATTATAATTGTAATGTGAATTTGGTTTAAGTGAGAACAGATCTGGCCTCTTATAACCAGTATGTGAAATTGTCTGCAGTGTGATTTCTTGAACAAGATTCCAACATCAAAATGGTTCATGCAGGAAACAGGATGTATGAAACATCAGGTGATGCCTCACAAATGTGAAGGAGGATTTAGATCCTATGGTTTTGGATAAATACTGACCAGTGTCAAATTTGCCATTCTTGGTCATGGTGCTGGAGCATTTGGTTGCCTCACAACTCCAAGCAGTGTTGGATAGTATTGGTTTTTTACGTCCATTCCAATCAGCATTCAGACCTGGAAACAGCTTTAGTCACTATGGTTGATGACTTACACTGTGGAATGGGTGAGGGGAATGCAACCCTGTTGGTTCTTCTGAACCTCTCAGTGATATTAATTACCAATGGCCTTTGTATCCTCCTGGATTGGCTTTGAAGGTACAATACTATACTGGTTCCAGTCCTTTGTGGAGGAGCTATCTCAGGTGGTGCTGGGGGACTTCTGTTCCACCTTGTAGCCATTAGCCTGTGGGGTGCTACAAGGTTTCATCCTGTCTGGCATGCTTTTAAACATCTACATAAAATCACTGGGGTGTGGGGGGGAGTTGGGGCTGAAGAGTTAGATGCAGGCAGATGATCTCAGCTCAACCTCTCATTTCCATCTGCACATTCTAGGATGCCTGTGGAATCCTTGAACCAATGTTGTGGGACAGCATCTGGAGGTTGGGGGTGGATGAGGATGAACAAACTAAGACTTAATCCAGACAGGATGGAGATACTGTGAGTTGGCAAACCAACTACTCTGGATGGAGGTTTATTTATTTTTATTTATTTATTTATTACATTTTTATACCGCCCAATAGCCGAAGCTCTCTGGGCGGTTCACAAAAATTAAAACCGTAATAAAACAAGTTAAAAGCACAAATACAAAATACAGTATAAAAAACACAACCAGTATAAAACCACTCAGCAAAATTGATATAAGATTAAAATACAGAGTTAGAACAGTATAAATTAAATTTAAGTTAAAATTAAGTGTTAAAATACTGAGAAAATGAAAAGGTATTCAGTTGGTGACGAAAAGAGTACAGTGTAGACACCAGGTGGACCTCATTCCACAACCGGGGTGCCACAGCAGAGAAAGCCCTCCTCCTAGTAGCCACCTGCCTCACTTCTTTTGGCAGGGGCTTTTAGGTTGCACTCTCCCTAAAAGATCAAGTGTGTAGTTTTGGAGTCCTCTTGGACTTTGTGCTTACTGGGGAAATTCAAGTGGCTACATTGTCCAGGAGTGGTATGATAGCTGTGGCTAGCATTGTATCAAAAAACTGCCTGAGCCCGTGAGGGCAGTGGATACCCCTGCATCCAGCCATCATAGGCCCTGGCAGATCCACCAGGGGCTAGGATGGACCTGTGCCCAACGGCTCTTGAGACCCCCTGCTAAAGGTACTATTAACAGGGACTTTAAGGCCCCAATTGAGAGGGGGACATGTGAATGCATTAATGGCTGCTGCCATTAGAGTGGAGGGGGGAAACACATGATTTCCCCAGCCTTGTTTCCCCAGTCATGTTTTTCTCCCTCCCCCTACATGTGCCAATCGGCTTTTAGTAATATTTTATTGCTCGTGTTTTATGAATCTTTGATGCCTTATTACTGCATTGTTTTTACATTATATGCATTTTAATATTATAAGCCATCTTGAGAGGAATTGTTCCCTGATTTTTTAAAAAAATAAATTCAATAAATACATAAGGGATGGCAATTGGAAATGGTGGCCCTGCGTTGTGTTCTCCCTTCCCGTAACACTCATCTTCACTTACCTGTGTTATGACATCATCACATTGTGTGGTGCCCCTCCCTCACTCCACATCATTGGCTGTTGTTGGTGTGGGAGGGAAATGCATAATGTGATGAAGTCACAACATGTTGCTCTTTTAATCAGTTTTACATGTGCGATTTATATCATATTGTTGTATTTAATGTTGTTCCCTGCCTTGATCCAGAGGGAGAGGTGGGTAAGAAATAGATTATCAATATTATTATTGCATTTCCCCACATCTTTGCAGACGATAATTGTCTCCCAAAGTCACCCATATCAATAAAGGAGAGAGGGGCTCTGCCATCAGACTTATCAAGTAAAATCCCAACATACCCAAGGGAAGAGAAGTGGAAGAGGAAGGATGACGGGTAAGACCTGTTTTTTAAGGTCGGAACAAGATGATGAGCTATAAGTGGGCATTTATATCCAGTTCAGGCCAGGCTAACCTTCCCTTGCTGATGTTCTTCCTTGAACAGCCATTGGTTGCTCTTGTTCCTTTGGCCAATGGCCAAGACTGGAGTGCTCTTTTCTCTTAGTCCTCTAGTCCCAAAGCAAAAGTCAGGTGGAGCAAAGTGTTCTTTCTAGCAGGAAGGGGATACTTGAACTTTCTGAAATTCTCCAAACTTTACTTCAAAGCTCGAGTTGGCTCACTCCCCTTCCCGTTTGCGACATGTTGTTGTTGTTTTCATTCGAATGGGAAAAGTGCACAGTTTTCAGTGATAGCTCCACAGCTTCCAGTTCTCTTCTGAATAGAAATACTGTATGTACTGCAGAAAGGTCTGTTTAAATTTTTTCTTTAAATTCCACTTTTTTCAAGTGCATCTTTTTTTAAAAAAAGGAATCTTAATCTTATCTGTAGAATGCACAAAAGCTATCAAGTTTTCACCAAGCTTGGCAAAAAAACCCAAAAACCAAACAAAAACAAAACCCCCACCACACCTGACGGTTAACTCAAGGGACATGTGGAAGTTACTATGTCCTAGGGACAAAATCCAATCAACTCCAATCAATCCTTTCAATTGTGTAATAAAGTCTTGAGAAGATAAAGCTTTGCCATGCGAAAGTGACATTGTTTTCCATTAAATAATGAAGCTCTTATTGCCGTAGTAAAGCAATGTCAAATTACTGTGAAGTTAAGGACACAATGCTTCCACTTGTCATTATTTTAAGTTACTGCTCCTTGTCATTTTGACACTCTCGATAGATTGGGCAAGATCTGATGTGTGCCAATGGATTGGTTTTGCCAAGAAACAAAACATTATTTACTTTGCTTCATGCTCATTTACATTCTTGGTTCAGACTGGTGTGTCCCCTCCCCGTAAACAGCAATGAAACTATACCCCCAAATCCAATGATTTCTGCTTTGTTAAAATTTTTATGTTGCTTAAAGGTCACATAGAAGGTGCAGAGTGGATGTTTTCCTCCCAATTATGGCACACAGGGAACAAATAAAATGAAGAAATGTTCCTTACAGCAAGGCCAAGGGGGGAACATCACAATAATCAGTTGTTGTTAAGAAACCTACTTTATGCAAAAATTGCAGGACACTGAGCCAGAAAAATAACAAAAGAAACAGTTAATGCCTTTACCAGCATCTGCAAAACCAAACAAAGGAAACAAGTTGGAGAAAATAATGTTGTCAGCCTAGGTTGAAGCCCTAGAGCTTCTCTTTATGAATGATTTATTGCACTCCACACACTGAATTCACCACACACTGAAGTTTGCAGGTCCTTTACATGATGCCATCAACCTCCAGGAAGTCTCCTGCTGTTTCCCCAGTAAGCTCATTTAAAAACAAACAATCATAAAAAAAACCACACCCACAGAGATAATGCAGTGTTTATCCAGTATGTAAAACTGGCATAGTGCTATAATTCTGCCATTAGAATTGAATTTAATAGCATTACCAAGAGGGGAAGTTTTCAATTTAAAATCACACGTTCATAAGAACATAAGAACAGCAATGCTGTATCAGACCGAGGGTCTATCTAGTCCAGCACTCTGTTCACACAGTGGCCATCCAGCTGTTGACCAAGGACCAACAAGCAGGACATGGTGCAACAGCACCCTCCCACCCATGTTCCCCAGCAACTGGTGCACACAGGCTTACTGCCTCAGATACTGGAGGTAGCACATGACCATTATGACTTGTAGCCATTGATAGCCTTCTCCTCCAGTAATTTATCTAACCCTCTTTTGAAGCCATTCAAACTGCTGGCCATCTTGTGGTAGTGAATTCCATAATTTAACTATGCTGTGAGAAGAAGTGCTTCCTTTTATTTGTCCTGAATCTCCCACCAATCAGCTTCATGGGATGACCCCGGGTTCTAGTATTTTGAGAGTGGGAGAAAAATGTCTCCCTATCCACATTCTCCACACCATGCATAATGTAGTACACCTCTATCATATGTCCCCTTAGCCTCATTTTTTCCAAGCTAAACAATCCCACCTGTTGTCACCTTTCTCATAGGGGAGATGCTCCAGCCCCTTAATCCTTTTAGTTGCTCTTTTCTGCACTTTTTCCAGCTTTATAATATCATTTTTTTAGATCTGGTTACCAGAACTGTTCACAGTACTCTAAGTGTGGTCACACCATAGATTTGTATAAAGGCAGTATGATACTAGCAGTTTTATTCTCAATTCCTTTTCTTACAATGCCTAACATGGAGTTTGCCTTCTTTACAGTGGCCGCACACTAGGTGGACATTTTCATTGATCTGTCCACCACAAGCCCAAGATCTCTTTCTTGTTCAATCTCAGATCAGCTCCCAGCTCAAATCCCATCAGGTTATACTTAAAGCACATAGTTAATGAGGAAAGATTCCAGAAGAAGAAATCCCAGTAAGAATGCAGGGATTTTCCTTAATGTAGAGACATCCCTAGTCTGCAGATGGCAAAAGACTTAAAATGGAGGAGGGAAGACTCAGGGCCTTGCTAGATGAGGCCTTAGCACGCTTTGAGGCCTGGTTCCCTGCTGTGCGTCCACATGACGCACAGGGGAATCCGGGGTCAAGGCGCACTGAAGCCTCCCTTAGCGCGCCATAAGCGAAGTCGCTTATTGCGTGCCTTTTCTGCAGCCCCGGCCTGAGGCTGGGGCTGCAGAACGTCTAGCAAGGTCCGTGGCTTTTTGCGGCTACTCGCTTATTCATGAGCGCTGTGCCCATCGGGCCAGGGGGGGGATCCCTGGGGGGGGACATAGGGGTGGAAGGCTGGACCGGCAGGAGAGGGGGATGGCGGAGGGCGACACGGGAGACGGAGGGGGATGGCGGAGGGCGACACGGGAGACGGAGGAGGACGGTGGAGGGTGACACGGGGAGGGAGAGGGGGAGGGAGGGCGGGGAAAGAGGGGGCAGGGGGCAGGGGGCTTAATTAAAAAAGGGTAGGGGGCTTAAGTAAAAAAAACCTTACCTTCTCCGGAGTCTTCGGTCCACACGTGGCCCCTTTAACAACAACAACAAAAAATGGCCGACACTGCAGGGCTTCCGTAGTCCCTGCGCGTCGGCCGTCTAGGAGGCGGGGCGGGGCGCACTAAAGTTAGCGCGCCATCACCCCGCCTCCATGCCGGCTTATCCGGCATGGTCTAGCAAGGCCATTAGAATACAATCCTACACATAGCTTTTCAGGAGTAAGTCCGATTAAGTTTAACAGGGCTTGCTTTCAGGTAACTCACCATAGGATTGCAGCAGAAATTAGGTTAGGCTGTGATCTTTGTAAAAAGGTCTCAGGTTACACCAAAGGCTACAGCAGGGTGAAGGCACCTTGTGGCCCTCCAGATATTTTGACCCATAACTCTCTTCAGCCGGAGCCAACATAACCAAAGGTGAGGGATCATGGGAGTTGCGTAGCAAAATATCTGAAGAGCCAGATGTTACCCACCCTTGGGCTGCAGGAACAGAGATGCATGGTCCCTTTGACAATATTAACACCAGCAGTTACTCAGTTCTAGGGAGGAGTGAGGTTTTTGTTCATTTGTTGATAAAGAAAGTACTTTTTTTTCCAAATTTGTTCATAAATAGAATGGGGGTAGGATCCTGAAATTTAAATAAAAATTGACTGTGGGAGAAATCGAAACTGACAGATATGTCCTTCCTGGCCCAGGGCTTTGAGTGCCTATTCTGAATCCCTGTTTATTCAATCATTTTTGTGATACTGAATTAAGTTGCCACCTCTTCCTTCTGACAGCCTCCTTATTTTTAATAGCTGCATGGCAGAAATCAGCAAAAGTCAGCAAATTTCCCCCTTTTTAGCCTCTATGAGGTATGCATAACATTTTGAGGGTAAATGAGAGGGAAAGTTTAACTCTCTCCTCCTAGAGTGCAATGATCCACCCTTACACAGGAGTAAAATGCCTCAACTACATGCTACACGATTAGCATAAGATGTAGTACATTATGTCCCTGTGG
Organism: Elgaria multicarinata webbii; assembly: GCF_023053635.1. Classification (NCBI taxonomy): domain Eukaryota; kingdom Metazoa; phylum Chordata; class Lepidosauria; order Squamata; family Anguidae; genus Elgaria; species Elgaria multicarinata. The sequence goes on along the minus strand of NC_086175.1, from coordinate 14,655,439 downwards.
TACCTCTGGGAATAACACTAGTAGAATGACTTCAGGTGGAATTCAGTGACTCTACTTCAATGTTTAGTGCCTCCACAATCATTCTGGGGCAGGATCTACACTACTGCTTTATAAAGGTATTGAAGTGCACTTACAGGTATGAAGGCCCAGGGGGGAAATAGATTTTTTAAAATTATTATTATTATTATTATTATTATTATTATTATTATTATTATTTAAAACCCGTTTCCCCCCGTTTTTTTCCAAAGTGTTTTTGTTTTTCCCAAAAAAATGGGGAAAAAAAGGATTATGGAATGTTTTATTTTAGCATGATGAATAAAATGTTTAAGACAAGGTGTTCATATATTTACTTCTGCAAATGATTTCTAAAAACTACGTACAGTATAGATTATTACAATTTCTGTGCACCGAGGACAAGCAAGTCTTAGGATGCAAACTGAGATTACAACTCTCAAACGCAAGAGCAAGATGCAAGATGGCCATGCCTCTTCTAGGACTAGTCCTCCACAGTGTCAAGCAGATGTAAAGCCCCCATTCCAATAAAAAGAACTGAGAAAAACAGGGGACCAAGATTCAATGAATATGCATGAAATTTAATCAGACTCATTTTCTGACCTATAGCTACCACTATCAGTTTCAGTCACTGCTTCAATGGGAAATCTTGGCCACTTGGGGCTCATTGGATTTCTCCAGAATCCTGGCACGTCCTCCAAATTTTGCAGGGCAGTTTTCCAGCTTTTAAAAAAAGGCATGATGTGCTAATTGCAGCTGCCATTTGCATCACTTCGGAAAATTATGGCTGTAATTTGCATATTTTACACCGTTTGCAGCAGTAAAGTACGTCTACGTTGGTTGCAGCCATAAAATGATGACTTCTATGCAAATTGCAGCTACGTGGAAGTACATGCTTTACGGCCACAAAATTCTCCCAAGAGACACTAATGACAACCACCATTAGCATATTGTGCCGTTTTTAAAGCTGGAAAGCTGCCGCACGCCAAATCCGGAGGACATGCAGGTAGGGGGGGTGGGGCTGGTTCTCTGCAGACTTGTTAGAGTCTATAGCAGAATCCTCCAGGAACGTGCAACAAAAAGCAAGAATATGCACAGTGACAAAGCTAGTGATGGATAAAGAAAATTAAGCAACAACAGAATCAAAGAGAGATCTTCCATTGCTGATCAGAGGGAGTTCTGCACTGCCACATAGAAAGCCCTCTGGTGTGTTGACACCAAGCATGCCTCTGAAGGCAATGGCACATGTAAAAGGAACACAACAGCTGAACTTAAAGGATGGGCAGGGTCACACAGGAGGAAACAGTCCTTCAGGTAGCTTGGTCCCAAACCATTTAAGGCTTTAAAGTTAATAAGTAGCACCTTGAAATGACCTGGCAGCCATAACAGCTGATACAATAAAGAGATCCCCTCACGTTGCCACACTCAAAGATTTTAGCAGCAGCATCCTGCAGGGAATTACACTTCTGAGTAGTTTCCAGATACCATGTTAGAGTAGTCCACTCAAGATGTAACCAAAACATATAGGAACATGGCTATGTCTCACTATACCAGTAACAGGTGTAACTGGTGCATGACCGATAGCTGCACCAAAGAACTTCTGGCCACAAAGACACCTGAGCATCTAATAACAGGGCAATGTCTAAGGTTCCTCACAACCTACAAACCTGATCTTTTAAGGGAAGTTTGACTCTCTCCAGCAAAAGAAGACATCCTATGCTTGAACCAGTAGACCTAATGAATAGCACCCATATGGTGATCGGATTTCTTAATTTCAGATTTCTTAATTTCAGATTCAAATATGATATGTGTTCAAAGTCTCTACATTTCTGAGCTTGCAATGTGATTTGTGGACCAAAGAAAAATGCATTTGACAGCATGTGTACATTTGAAAAATGTGTCCAAATGCACTTTAATCAATGGGAGAAAACTGTACACATTCTAAGTGATAAAGACATTTGGAAACTCTCTCTCTTTCTCTCTCTCTCCCTCTCTCTCTCTCTCTCTCTCACACACACACACACACACACACACACACCATCTAACAAAGTCTATAAGGATCTTTATGAGAGTAACATTTCTCAGAGGCATTCACAGTTTCACAAAAACATGTTCCCACCCAATTTTGCGCAAGGTGAAATTCAAGGTAAAGTGCTACTGGAGCAAAGCACCTGAGGAATTTTGAGAGAAGCAAAATATGTATCAATAAACTTAGGGGAAAAAATCTCTGCATCTCTATCTTACATAATGTGACTGCAAGCTTCTTATGGTGAGGAAAAACAGTATTTGTATATCACTTTCTTCCAGGTATTCTGAAAAGCTGTTTAGCTGTCACAAAAATACAATAGTATACAATAATATCATATTTTCTTAGCACATAAAATATTTTCTTATTGCGCAGAATGAAGGGATCTGTTTTTAGATTGTGTTTTTGCATTAATGAGTCTAAGGAAACATCTACAATTTTAGAACAAAAATGTAGATAGCGTATCTATGCGCTGCTGACAAACTCTTGTTAATCCATAGACCTCAAAGCTGATAATTAAAGGATTTTAGATGCGTTGCTAGTGAATTCAATTTGACACATTAGAGTTTATAATTCAAATGACCTCAATTATTGAGTATGAGTGATGGCAAATACTGCTAATCCAAACGCCGGGTGTCTTAATTTCTCTATAAAATCCAATACTTAGTTAACTAGCTGTGAATGAAGGTTATCTGAATTACAAAACTTTCTTATCTTTCAAAAAAAGGAAGAAGAAGAAGAAAAAGGCAATTGTCTTTTGGCCAAAGGTCATTGTTTTTAACCATTTTCAGAGACCATACAAGTACTGGCACATGGATGTTTTTGCTTTGAAAACTGGTGAAAGATAACGGTTACGATATTGAAACTAAATACAAGGGAGGGGAACATCTACATTAAAAATCTAATCCCTCCCTTTCTCCATTCACTAGTTGAATTATCTTGGAAAATGCCTCCTCAAAGTACTCCATACTAGCAGGGCACACATAGGAATGGATGAATCTGTCAGTTTCAGTTTTGGTCATTTTCTCATTTTTCCAATCTTGAATTAGGTTCATTTTGAATGTTATGAATTTCTCTAGTCTTAAGTTTGTTCATCCTGTACCTTGAGGATATATGTACATTTGGGAATTTGCAACCTTCAGATTCGGATTTCTGGAGCTTCAGTGGTCATTTAATGCATAGCCCTAGGCCGAAGCAAGGAAAGAGGCTACAACTCCCAGCATGCATTGCTGGTGAGGGAAGGACTTACTAGGGTCCAGAACGGCAGGCACTTGTGACCTCTCCACCACTGCCCACATGATCCAGGCCGCACAAGTCCCTAGATGGATCACCACACATCCTACGTGTGCCCTGCAGCCACCTGCTTCCCCTAACAGCCACCCGCTTCTCCTCACTCACTGCTGGTAAAGGCTGGGCTCCCAAAAGCAGGTCGCTCTCAGGGGAAGCAGGCATCTTTGGGGTGCTTGTGCACTTGCATGGCCTTGATTGCACAGGTGACTGTGCAGGTGGTGGTGAGGCTATGAGTGCCCACCATTCCTGGATCCCGGAAAGTCCACCTCTCCCTAGCAAGGCATGCTAGGAGTTATAGGCTCTTTCCCCACTTCAGCTTGGGGCTGTGCACTAAATGGTGGATTCTTCATAAAATGCCCCCCGAAACTTCAGATTCCAAAGCTTGCACAACCCTATGGTATGTGTTTTTAATGTTTGCCTGAAATTTCAGTCATTTTTAAATGTAATTTCCCATATTCCATGAATTTTTATTGGAGAATTCCATTGCAAAATTAAGACACGCTAATGGCATGCCGGGAGAATTGTGCACTTTTCAGAGGCCCTGGAAAGTGTTCATCACCAAGCCCTCAGCAGCACCAAAAACATAACAAAGTTGTCGCCAGGTGGGCCTCATCAGCTTGATCATTCCATAACTAGGGTGCCACCAATGAGAAGGCCCTCTCTCTTGTGGCGACCCTCCAAGCTTCCCTGAGGAGCACCCAGAAGAGGGCCTTAGATGCTGACTTCATGCTCAGAGAGGCACTCCATCATGTATTGTAGCCCCAAATCGAGTAAGGCTTTATTGGTCAAAAGCAGCACTTCTAATTCAGCTCAGAAACATTTTGACAGCCAGTGCAAGCGGGCCAGGATCGGTGTTATATGTTCACACCTCCTTGTTCCAGTTATCAATCTGGCTGCTGCATTTTGCACAAGCTGCACCTTCTGAACCATCTTCAAAGGCAGCCCCACATAGAGGGCAGTAATCTAACTTGGAGGTTACCAGAGCATAGAAAACCGAAGCCAGGTTATCCCTGCCCAGATAGGGGCATAGTTGGTAGAAAGCACCCCACGCCACTGCAGCTACTTGAGCCTCAAGTGACAAAGCGGCTCTAGGAAGACCCCCAACCTAGGAACCACTCCTTCATCCAGAACAGGTCCATCCAGTCAGGAGAATCACCTACTAACAGCATCTCAGGCTTTTCTGGATTGAGTTTCAGTTTATTAGCTCTCATTTAGTCGATTATTGCAGCCAGGCACTGATTTAACACATCTACAGCCTCACCTGAAGAAGATTGAAAGGAGAAATACAGCTGTGCATCATCAGCATTCTGATGACAACACACTTCTGAACTCCGGATGGCTGCACTCAATGATTTCATGTAGACGTTGAATAACATTGGGGACTAAACCAACCCCTCCAGAAGCCCATACTGGAGAATCCATGGGACCAAGCAATATCCCCCAAGCAATATGACCACCCAAGTAGGAGCAAAACCACTACAATGCAGTGCCTCCCACTTCCAAAAGACAATCATCCCAGAAGGATACCATTGTCAAGTGTATCAAAAGCTGCAGAGAGATCAAGGATAACCAACAAGGTGACACTGCCCCTGTCTCTTTCTCTGCATGTCATCATACTGGGTGACCGAAGTCGTTTCCATGCCAAAACCCAACCTGAACTGTGACTGAAATGGATCTAGATAATCAGTCTTATCCAAGAGTGTCTGGAGCTGGTTGGACACTACCCACTAAAGAACCCTGGGCAGGAAAGGAACATTTGCCATTCGCCTAAAATGGTTAAGATTTTCCAGGTCCAGGGAGGGTTTCTTTACAAGAAGCCTAACCAACACCTCTTTGAAGTGTCCCAGAACTACTCCTTCTTGCAACCACCTCCCTGGCCCAGCCAGCTGTTCCTTCCCTTACAGTTTTTATAGGCCAAGAGGGGCAAGGATCTAATACAGAAGTGGCCATATGAACCCGTCCGAGTATCTTGTCAGCATCTTCAAGCTGTACCAGTGGAAACTCATCGAAGAAATTGGACAAGGCTATGCTCTGGATACCTCACCAGACTGTAATACTGGAGTCTAGATCCTGGTGGATGTAAGAGATTTTATCATGGAAGTGTCTAGCAAAGGAATTACAGCAGGCCTCAGATGGGTCTACAATATCCTTAGCACCAGCATGTAATAACTCCTGGACAACCCTGAAAAGTTCAACTTGGTAGCACATAGATTTGAAAGAGGCAGCAATATGTTGTTGTGTTTGCTATCCTCACTGCCCCCAATCTATTTTACCCTAGGCACATGCCAGTGTTTGATTGCATCCACTAGGAGTTCTTTTCCATCTGCACTCAAACCATCTCCTGTTTTGCTTCATCGTTTCACGCGAGTCAAAGCAAAACAATGTTCTCTTGCCTCATCAAGACCTTAGTTTCCCCCCACAATTTCTATGTATATACTCCAAAGCAAGTCTTGATGAAGCTTCAAAGTAAAGGAGTGTAGGATTACAGCCAAAAGGTGGCTTCAAATGTCCCCACCTCATATAGCCTGTCAAAAGCATGGTCATCTCTGCATTTAGCTATTTATGAAGGCCTGCCACCAATTTACAATGTCAGAAAGGAAACATGCACAGAGACATTGTGCCAGGGGACATATTATCATAGCCTTGAGGTCTTTTGGAGGAAAGGCAGGATAAAAAAAATGTTTTACATATTAGTATTTTAAAACAACAACAAACCACCCAGAGTTAAAGCCTTAGAGAAACTATTACTGCTTTGAATTGAGAAGATAACGTTCTTAACAAAATTAAACAAATAGGCATGTTTGTGAAATGCACGGAATTAATTGGAAATAGTGCTTTTAACTGCTCATTTGGCAGAAGTGTAAACTGCAGCTTCAAAAGTACTAAGTGGTAGATTTGTATGCCTTTTGTTTGAGCAGCTGCACCCTGCAAATAATAATGGCGTATTGATTTTTCTAAACAAAAGGACCTATAACATCTGTTTTGAAAATAATATTGAAAAACATAAATATACAGTTTATAAATATTTGCATTCATTAATTGCTTTTGTAGTAGCTGGAAGGGGATGAATTGCCAATATTATTTTCTCTTGCTTTCTTTTTCCCCCTTCAGCAAAGAAAAGCAAGGTTTTAACTGTCCAATTTTCTTTCTGTTAATGATGCAGCAAGCACTCTGGTCACAAGATCTCTGCTTCAAAAATAAGAGATCCATGTATGAATTATATGTATATAATATTATATTATATGTAGTTAAGGACGGTCAGTAAAAAGAGCATTCCGCCATGTTAAATGGAGTTACTGGGGGGTGGGTCAACCTAGCAGCCTAAAATGAAAAATATTTCAGCAATCTTTCTGAAACACAGTACTGCCAGAAAGAAATGCTGGCTTTACATACCCTGCGCGTTTCAGGGAGATTGCTAGAATATTGAGGGCTGGATGAGAGTTCAAAGGACAAAAGGGGGGGAAGCATGTCTGTTTTAAAGTGATCAGACTTACTTCCGGGTTGGCGACCATTTTTTGAGCACTTAAGCGCCAAATTGGAAGCCTCCCCATGCAATCCATTAGTAGGATTGCATTGCCCTATACTCCCCATTGATGGAATGGCCTTTCCTTTTTCAAAAGAACATTCCATCAATTTTTAATCCTTTTTTAAAAATCCCCATGTTTCCCTATGGGGAATCTGATAAGCTAACACATAGATTCCCCGGATGGAAGGGGAGAGAAGGGAGAGCGCGGTCTGCACTCATCCCTGAAGGGATGAGGTAAGTTGGGGGGGCTTGCCTGGTCCAGGTGTGTGGGGGGGGACTGGGGGGGGCGTGACTTACCTAGTCCATCGGCGGCAGGCCCGGGTTTCAATTGAGCCCCTGGCTCCACCCAGAACCAAGGCCGCAATTGCGGCCTTGCTTTCATGTTGAGCCAGGGTGCTCAATTGAAACCCGGGCCTGCCTCCGACGGACGAGGTAAGTGAAGTCTGTGGGTGGTTGGGCTTGCCTAGGGCTGCCGCTGCCACCGCAGTTCGTGCGATGGCAGCAGTGGGCCCAGGCCGGGGACGGGGGGTGCAGCGACTTACCTCCTCGTCCTCCCGCCGGTCCGGGTTGAAATGGAGTCCCCGGCTTCACCAGAACCCGTCCGAGTATCTTGTCAGCATCTTCGAGCTGTACCAGTGGAAACTCATCCAAGAAATTGGACAAGGCTATGCTCTGGATACCTCACCAGACTGTAATACTGGAGTCTAGATCCTGGTGGATGTAAGAGATTTTATCATGGAAGAGGACGAGGAGATAAGTGACGTTGGAGTGGGTGGGCTTGGGTGGGGGGGGGGAGTGGGGCGGTTGTCTGGGGCCTAGCAAAGGAATTACAGCAGGCCTCAGATCGGTCTACAATATCTTTAGCACCAGCATGTAATAACTCCCGGACAACAGCACCAGGTTGGGGAAGGGCTGCTCTAAACAAAAAAAGAAGTAGGTGGCTCTAAATTGTTCGTCATCAGTTTTCCACAACCCCACAGTCACCTCTGCATATCCTATTCTCCATCCTGTCCTCATGGTTTATCTGCTTTGGCAGAATGAGAATTTCACTGGTACTTTCTGCCTCCTTAGGGAGGATGTGGCGTTAAGGCTGGCGAGCCTTAACTCCCAATTTCCCCGCTTTTTGGTGCTTGGTGGAAAAGTGTACATCCTTAACGTTGTTTTATAAACCGTAGGTTTTTTGTTTATTGAATAATATTCATGTGTGAACAGAATATTACAAATACAAAGAAAGTAACCTGGTAAAAGATAAAAGGTTATGATGGTGGATTCCTGCATTGACCTGTGGGTTGGACTCGATGGCCTTATAGGCCCCTTCCAACTCTACTATTCTATGATTCTATGGCACTATATCTGATTGATTGATAGATAGATAGATAGATAGATAGATAGATAGATAGATGTAGGAAAAGACTCATCGATTGGGGTGTGGAAGTAGAAAAGCAACTAAGTTAGGCAAAGCAAAGGGCTTGGTCAGACTCACTTCTCAAGACCTGACCCATGGTTTGTTCCCAAAAATGCCTCTGGAAAAGATAGTATGTCATGCCATTCTGTTATAGCAGGGGTACAAAAAGTACATCCTATGCATTGCAGGCATCCACTCAAATACCAGCTGGCGGCTTCTTTAACTCCCACATCTACTGCTGCAAAAGGTGGCAGCAGTCAAATAAAAGAGGGGGAAGTCTAGGAATGGACTCTGTGGTTACTGCCATAGAAGTCACATTCCTAGAGTTTCCAGAGCTCCTTAGGAAACTGTGCTGCCTGCTATCCGGCTCACTCTAGGAACAGGAATTCTATGGCAGGAACGATAGTACCCATTCATAGTGTGTGTGTGTGTTTTTCCCTGCCTAAAATCCCAGGAAATGATTGGTAGAGCAGAGCAGATTGGGAGAGTGCTCAGCTTAAGGTGGTAGGGGTGGGGAGCCAGGCTGCAGTCTCTTTCCTCCTGCGGTAACCTCCACACAGCGATCCCTGTGTGAGAGGTGTGGGTGAGAGAGAGAGTTCCCCATGAATTTGCATAATTCTATTTGCAGCCCCTGCCATCCAGAAGTAAGAATGCTGTGGGTGACCAACTGACTCCGGGAGTCCAATAAACTCCTCTGCATCTGCCCCCAGACCCAGACGGGTGCTCCTGACACAATTGTGGACCCCCACTCTGAGTACCTGCGAGGTCTGACAAGCTGCTCAGCAATCATCTGCCCTTGGCCAGAGCCTCCATTGTGTGCCATAATAGAGGCTCCGGAAATTGCCCATTCACCCTGTTGTGTAAATGGGGACTTTATGGCTACCATTTACACAATGTGGGGAAATACGTAATTTCCGGAGTGAGGACCGACAGCTGCCAAGCGCTCGTTGGGCCTTGCTGAGCCTCAAAAAAAGCTCGCAAGTGGTGATGGCAGTGGGGTAAATGTCTGATGAATGAGATGCAGGTGAGTTTGCCCATCCTTAGGACACCTGAGTCAGACATTGGGGCGGAAAAATCTTGTTCACCCTTGTATTACGGGAAGTCTGCTGGGCTGCTATGGTCAGCCAAGCCTTTACTTCAAGCTACGGAAAGCTTTTGCTGTTTAGTGAAAAGGGGTGGGGGCAGGAAGAATAACCAATACTCTCAGCCACCTAATATTGTCAAAGAAGACACACACACGCTGGTGAAATTTTTTGGAAGTTGAAGATTGAATCAATATTTTTAGCATTTGGCAGTGGCAGGGGGAAAACATCCCCTGAAGATTGAATCAATATTTGGAGGTGTTTTTCCCCTTCCATTGCCAAATGCTGAAAAAACAAACAAACAGCAGCAACAAAACAACATCTGTTCTGCCCAGAACTGATTCATAAGGTGGGAAGTAGAGGCACTGAATACCATTGGGAAGGGGGTTAAACCTGTTTCTTAGCAATCCCTGCATATCAAGCATTTTCATCCTTGCATAGGCCCATGCTATGGAAGACAATGGAAAGCTGAGGGAACACCTTCTATGCAGATGCACCAGACAGCAGAGGTCACAATCAATAATACAGCAATACTAGTAAAACAGAAGAACCACTTGGGAATGATTGTATTATTGTATAATGTCCAGTTGCACTGAACATTTATGAAAAGCTTTAGAGTTTCAAAATACACTGTCATTGAGTTAGAGAGAGAAAACCCATAAAAAAGATTAGTATAACCTGATTCGCTATTGATTTATGATGGCATTAATTTGTCATTTAGCTCCTGGAATTGACTATTAATAATACTTGACACTCAAAAGATAAATTCCCTTCTTCTTTTTTAAATTAAAACAGATCTGGCCACTTCCTCAAATATGTTTTATTTTCCTCTCTGTGTCTATGTATTTAAAGCAAAAAAAGAGGAGCGGGAAGGATTTTCCTGACTTCGTAGAAGAGGTTGGTGATTTTCCTCCTTGCCTTTTATTCTTTTTCATAACAATCCATAGATTATGAACCACAACAACAAAGGAAATCAAATCAATTAACAAAACAAGGATAAGTAACAGTGAAATGAAAAAAAAATGATGTCACAATACTAAAATTAATATCAAGAGGCAAGTGAATTGATTCTCCCTTGTATTATCTTGTTCCCTCTGCTTTTTAACATCTACATGAAATAGCTGAGTGAGTCATCTGAGTCATCACCCATCAATATGCAGATGAAACCCAGATCTTATTTGTCTTTTTCATCTAAAAGATGAGGCATTGAAAGAGTTTAACCAGTGCTTTGGCACTGTAATGGACTGAGTTAAAGCCAATAAAGTGAGGTTCAATCCAGACAAGATGGAGGTGCTGTTGGTGGGATATTCATATGCCTGGGTGAGTGACGTTCATATTAGGGATGTGCTCCGCTCCGATTAGAAGCGGCGAATCAGAAGCAAATTGGCCTGCTCCACCTTGCCCAGAGGCGGAGTAGAAGCGGACCGGGGACCCGTAGAAGCAAGGCGAAGAGAAGCGGCCATTGGCGGAGCGCTTCTCTTTACGCGGAGCAATCCGATCGCCATTTTGAAAAATTTCGCCCATAGGATTGCATTGCGGAATAACTGTGTTGTTTTTTAAGCTATCTTTCTGAAACTTATTGTGCTTAGAGAGTCATGGATGGGGGTCATTTTGAGCCTACTCTCAGCTCTCTGCGTGCTGTGGTTCGCTTGCTAGAATTTTTGGAAAAGTCGAGTAAACAAACAGGGACAGCGGGTAAACCGGCGGGTGTTTTTTTTTTTTTTTTTGAAGCGATGACAGGCACATTCAACTCCCAATCTTGATGAAAATTGATCATCTCATGAAGCAACCTCCAATCTCAGCATTGGAGGGGGGACTAAGGCAGAGGCACCGTCAGAACTTTGAGCTCTCAGCGTCTTGTGGGTTTTGCGTTTGTGGGGAGAGGAGTTAGTTAGGTGCTGCTGCTGTGTTTGGAGATAGATTAGATTTAGCTTGGTGTGTGTGTGTGTTTGTTTGCTTCTTTCTGACTTTTTGCTTGGTTTCCTCTGTGTTTTTCCCTTACTTTGATTTAACATAAACTTTATTTTTAAATTTTGGAGTGTTTGTTTGGTTGGTTGGTTCCACCCCTCCTTCCCTCTCTTAAAGCCTGACTGTGTTTCATCTTTCTTCTTTCTTCTAAATACAAAAAAATACCAAAAAAAAAAAAGTATTCTCTATTTCTTCTCTTTGTTACTTGGACTGTGTGTGTGACTGTGTAATTGTGTGAGTGTGCTGTGTGCACTATTTGTGAAGTGCAACAGCCACAGATTGAGCATTTCAAATCCTGTTTGGGCAAAGCATACACACTTCTTGTCCCATTTCCCTACATATAGTATTAGTAATATTCTTATACATATTATTATTAGTATTAGTATTATATTCTTAGACATAATATTATAATTAGTATTAGGGTGGCATCTGGGAGGGTGCCCGCTTAAATTTTTTTTATCTGTCAAACTGTCGGAGAACAGCCCATGTCTGCAAATGGGGTGTCCGATTTTCATAAATTCCCCAAAAATCAGGGGATGATGGGACTGCCTTGAGTCTTGGCATGCATGTGTATCCCTGATAAGCTGCCATGGTGGCGAGCTTGAGATTTCTAACATGCAAATTGACGGAGCTATCGAAAGGGGTGTGAATGGGGTGCCCGATTTTCATAAATTCCCCAAAAATCAGGGGATAATGGGACTGCCTTGAGTCTTAGCGTGCTTGTGTATCCCTGGATAAGCTATCATGGTGGCGAGTTTGAGGTTTTTAACGTGCAAATTGGCGGAGCTATCAAAAGGAGTGTGAATGGGGTGCCCGATTTTCATAAATTCCCCAAAAATCAGAGGATGATGGGACTGCCTTGAGTCTTGGCGTGCATGTGTATCCCTGGATAAGCTGTCATGGTGGCAAGTTTGAGGTTTCTAACATGCAAATTGATGGAGCTATCGAAAGGGGTGTGAATGGAGTGCCCGATTTTCATAAATTCCCCAAAAATCAGGGGATGATGGGATTGCCTTGAGTCTTGGCGTGCATGTTTATACATCCATGAGGTGTCATGGTGCCAAACTTGAGGTTTCTAACTTTAACAGAAAAAAGTTGGATACTTTTTTAGCTTAATGCAAGCCTATGGGGGGGGGGAACGGAGCTCCAATCCGGATCCGGAGCTCCGCAGCGGAGCGGAGTGGACATAGGAGCAGCGGGGACGGAGCGAAGCGGCCCGATCTGCAAATTGCGTATCTGGAAGAGAAGCGGAGCGGGGGGTCCGTGCACACCCCTAGTTCATACGATTACCAACTTCAGGTTCAAGAGCTGGTCTTGACCTTTAAATCGGGACAGGTGAATATGTCAGTGTCATTTTCTCCACTCTTTTTAAAACTCAAGTTCTATTTCATCTATATATATATAAAAGGAAGTGTTTGTTGTATGTCCTCGATGGACTCAAAAACTGTACATCTGATTGTTATGAAACTTTTAGAAGTTGCTGTACCTCTGTCTGGTTTTGGGTTTTATGCATTGTGAACATTTCAGCCTCCATCTTGAAACAAAATGGCAGTCAATCAAAACTTGCTTCAATGGAAGTGTTTGTTTGTGTGTTCTCAATAGACTCGAAAACCATACACCCAGTAGTTATAAAACTTTGGTGATTGGTTGTATCACTATCTGGGATGGTTTTAGACATAGTGAAAAGTTTGTTTGCCACCTTAAAACAAAGCCATTCTGCCGCGCCCAGCATAGCCTGGGCGCGGGGAGGATGGTGTGGGTGTGGGTGGATGAGGCGATGGGATCACGTGGGCCACGTGATCTTATGCAGGGAAGGGAGGGGATGCTAAAGGGTAAGGCCCTTATCCTGCAGGCGTTGAAAGATTTCCAGACAATACATTCTCATTGGCCTGGAATTGTTATAGTTTGGTCCTGTTTAGTTCCTAGGTTAAATTGGAGATGGGCATCTGATCAATCCACGATCGAGAGAGCCCGCGAAAGGTTAATGGGGAAATTTATAATTCGTTAATACAGCATGGGGATGTCAGTATTCAGCATCCCTTAATAAAGAAAACCCGGAGGGAGCTGTAAAGGAGCGGACCTCATCTGTCGGACCTCGGAAATGATTTGTTTTTGGTGGACTTGCAGAGGGGTCTGAAAGAAGTGATTCTTGCCAGATGGGAGGGAGGGGACAAAGCTTGAGGCTTGTCTCTCCCTATGGCAGGTAGGCGGGCATCTGAGGGATGGATAGGGTCGGTGAGCACTCCAAGGCACCAAGTGGTGAGGGGTAACACATGAGACTCAGCAGCTCCCAGCCTAGGCGGCACAGCTGCTGAGATAAGGGTTACCCTTGAGGCCAACCTTTCTCACCCACTCAGAGCCGGACGGCATGAGGAGGGGTGACACCGGAAGGCCTACCACCCCAAAAGGGGGAGCCAGGGGGTGGTGACTATTAGCCACCACCACCAGGGCTCGGAATGTCTCGCCCTGCTATACAACGGCTGATGCCGTACTAGGAAGATTCCTGACTAGGTTTCCCCTCTGCAAAGTCCATCAAATAAATGTTGGCCCTGTTTAAATCCAATATACTTGTGTCGCCTCTTTATTCCGCACTACACTTCCCACAAAGTGACAGCCAGTCAAATTTTTTAAAGTTTTATTGCTTCAATGGAAATGCTTGTTTGTATGTCTTCCAAGACAGTAAAACCCAGGCACGTGAAGCCCCAGGACTGTGAAACATATACAACTGAAACTTGGAATGCAGACCAAGGGGACCATATGGCTGTATACCTCAAAGTTTTATAAATGTGCCTATGTGAATGAAACCTGCAGAATTATACAGCTGCCCTTTCCCTCTTCTTCTGGGCAGCACCTGCCCTCCCAGGAAAATGAAGTGAACAAACCCCTCAAGAGGCTATAGGGTCACCATGGCAGGCCCATGGGGATAATTATATTGGATGTCCATGCAAATCTCGTGTAAGGATTAGTGAGATTGTGAATGTAGAATTAGGGTGACCATATGAAAAGGAGGACAGGGCTCCTGTATCTTTAACACTTGTATTGAAAAGGACATTTCATCAGGTGTCATTTGTATATATGGGGAACCTGGAGAAATTTCCTCTTCATCACTACAGTTAAAGCTGCAGGTGCCCTGCCCTCATTTAAATCTGGTCACTCTAGTATAGCTCCTGCACTTTAACTGTTGTTATGAAGAGGGAATTTCACCAGGTTCTCTATAGATACAAATGACACCTGCTGAAATTCCCTTTGCTGTGCAACTGTTAAAGATACAGGAGCCCTGTACTCCTTTTCATAGGGTCACCCTATGTAGAATTATATGTAAGTAGAGTGATGTGCTTGAGTCCTTCCAAATGTTGTTGGTCTACAACTCCCATAAACCATACTGGCAAGGGCTGATGGGATTATAATCTAGCAACATTGTAAAGGACCCTGGTTGGGAAAGTCTGAATTACAGACTGAATAACAAATCTAAAGAATTCTTACTATTTATCTCATACAAGATTGCCCCCCACATACACACAACAAATAACTTAAAAGCAGATATCTCAGGGAAAGAATTCATCACCTCTGGAAAACAGTACCCCTCAGCACAAAAAGAAAGGAAGGGGGGAATATTACACCACCCAATTAAAAACAGAGTTGAATATAAGTGAGGTAGATTACTACTGTCAATTAGATATAATTAAATTCAACTCTGTAATTAAAATCACATAAAGTAGAAATCACCTTCATTAGCAGCTAGTTTTATATAAACACTATTTTCAGACGTTACCAGCTTACAAACACATGGCTCCAGGAACAGACTAAATTGCACATCTACAGGTGAGAGCTGATAGCTGTTTGCTAAACCACAACACGCATGTGCCTACTTGGTAAGTGAGCTTGTCCTGTATTGTCCTGCCAATCGGTGAAGAGAATCTTATCACAATTACGCATCAAATTAGAATCCAGGGAAGCAACGGGCTGGAAAAAAAAATCTAATTAGGTGACAGGCAATACAGATGACCAATTCACCAAGCGATTATACGCAGATCATTGTAAGTTTACATCTCAGAAAATAGTCGTCTATATTCATCCTGTTTCATTTCTGCATTATCTTCCGTTCTTCCTGCCATGGACACCCATGTGAACCAACCTTCTTCCTAACCAAACAGGCATTTACAAAAATGTGGCAATCATGCAGAGCTGTTGCAATGCAATCTGTCCATGTTTACACAAAAGTAAGTCTTGAAAATCTTAAGTGAGGTTTACTTCCATGCAAGTGTGCATAGGATTGCAGCCTAGGACCCGTCTACACCGGGCAATATCCCGGGAATTGTCCCTGTGCATCCACATGATGCACAGGGGATCCCGAGAGCAGGGAGGGATGATTCCTCCATTTCCCCGGGATATTGCCATACCCTTTTTTCTTGGTTTTTCCTGCAGTCCCAGAGCAATCCCGAGGACCACGGGTGGTGTGGCCAGCTGTCCTGGCTTCTTCCCTCTTCTGTGTGAGTAGCGGGGGTCATCTGAGGGAAGGAGCTGGGATGGGAAGAGTCCAGGGCCATTGGGGGTGGGGTGGGGTGGGGTGGGGGGTGGGGTCAGGGCTTTTTTTTTACTTTTCGCTGGAGCGCAGGTGCACTCCAGCTCCTATATTCTTAAAAAAAATGGGCATGATGTCCTCCTTCCTCCCTGGACGTTGTGTGCCGCATGTGAATCCAGGGGGAGGATCTCATGATCAGCATATTGCAAGATCCTCCTTCCTCCCTCCTGGATCGCTTGGAGGTGTAGACATGCCCCCAGTGATACAATAGATCAGTGAATAACCACAAAGCATTAAATCACATGTTTCAATACAACTAGATGAAATTGAAAGAATGCTGGCTGTAACAATGAGTACCTTTCAAAATCCATAGCCTAACTTATAAAGCCAGTGATGTTGTGGACTTACTTATAAGTACATAACACTGGGCGAGTTTACAGGCCACACTAAGCCATCCTGAGAATGAGCCACTGTGGACTGATTGTTCACTGGAGATTAGGAACGTGACTGCTGGGATGACTCCATTCTTACCCGAGAACATGGACATAACTTAAGATTCCACTCCTCATGTAAAGTCTCATAGGGTGCGGCCCTTGCCCCAATTTGGTGTTGCCCCACTTGGTGTAGTCTTTGCCAGGGTTGCCCCACCACCCATGGCAGACCCTCCTGAAATCCTCTCAGCCATGAAGGTACATCCTCAGATAATCTGAACAAAACTAGGGCAGTTGGAAGTCTCATGGGCAACTTACAGCAGTCACAGCTGACACACTCACTGAGAGAACTCCATTCTGCTGCCCTCTAAACTGAAATATGCTCAGCACAGTTGCCAATGCTTGGAGTGCTGAGAATTATGTACCGTCCAAAGTTCTCTGCAGAAATGAAAATTCTCTTTCCTGAAGCCAACATTACTGAAACATATGGAGATAATCCAATTAAAGAAATTAATCAAACCACTTTAATAAATTAAATCTGTAAAAAAAATGTTTATGACTAAACAATAATTTTGAAGTAAAACAACAACATCCTTCTATTTTCAGCTGTTGCAGGTAAGATGCTATCTTAGAAAAGACATTTGTTTCAGCGTGAGAGAGAAAGTCAGGTTGCTTACCTGTAACTGGAGTTCTTCGAGTGGTCATCTATGCAGTCACACATATGGGCTTTGCGCCTGCGCAGAGCTCGTATCGGGTACTTCCAAAGCTAAAGGAAACGGATTAGGCGGGAACTCCCCTCAGCGCCACTGCGCATGTGCAACTGTTCCCGCCTAAGGATCCCAGTTTAAGTAAAGAGACCGGCATTGCGGCCACTAATTTTCTGGGTATGATGTTATTGATAATTATAAACACAATAAACAAGAAGAGAAATCTTAGACGTCACCCAGCGGGGATGGTGGGTGGGTTGTGTGACTGCATAGATGACCACTCGAAGAACTCCAGTTACAGGTAAGCAACCTGACTTTCTTCTTCGTGGTCTCTATGCATCACACATATGGGCGAGTATCAAGCTAACATACCTGGTGGTGGGTTGGTGCGTCAACGTAAGACCTCTGAGAGGACTGCCCTTCCAAACGAGCAGTCTGTTCTTGCCCTTACATCCAGTCTGTAATGTTGGACGAAGGTGGAAGGAGTGGACCAGGTAGCAGCCTTACAGATGTCGTGTAAGGCCACTCCTCTGCCAAAAGCTATCGATGTCGCTGTGCCCCTTGTGGAATGGGCTTTTATCGCCTGTGACAGTTTCAGCCCTGCCAGCGAGTAAGCGAGCTGGATTGTCTGAGTTATCCACCGTGCCAGTCCCTGGGAGGACAGCTGCTGGCCTTTCTTAGGGTTTCCATAACATACAAAGAGACTTTGTGTCTTTCTGAAGTGTTCAGTTCGGGATTTGTAGAAGGCTAATGCTCTTCTCACATCCAGGGTATGCAACGAGGCCTCAATTGGTGATTTTGGTTCCTGGAAAAAAGCTGGGAGCACGATGTCTTGAGAGAGATGGAAGTCTGATAGAACTTTAGGACGAAACGTAATGTCTGGTCGTAATACCACCTTATTCTTGTGAAAAACAAGATATGGTGAGTCCACTCTTAAAGCTGCAAGCTCACTAGAGCGCCTGGCCGACGTAATTGCTACTAGAAATGCCACCTTTAGTGACAGTAGGCGCAGGTCTGCCTTCGCTAGTGGCTCGAAGGGATGTTTTGTTAGAGCTTGGAGCACAACAGAGAGACTCCATGAGGGTATCAGTACTCTAGTAGGTGGTGCCATGTTCTTTAAACCACGCATGAACCGCTTCATGAGCGGTTGGGAAAAAAGAGATTGTCTGCTGTTGTTAGTCCAATAAGCAGATAAAGCAGCAAGATGAACTTTTATAGAAGAAACTTTTAAACCTTTGTTGAAAAGATATAGAAGGTATTGTAAAACATCCTTAACTGAACTATGTACAGGGTCAAAATGATTGTCTTTAGCAAACTTAATAAAACGGTCCCACTTGTATTTATAAGAGCATCTAGTGGATGGTTTCCTGGCCTCGTTTAAAACAGATATCAGAGCGGCAGGTAAGTCCTTCATTAACTCCTCAGGCGGTAAGTTTTCAGGTAAGTTAGACTCTAACTGTGCAGCCGGAGGGTTTGTGGGTACGCTCACAGGTGAATCCTCCACGCCGTGAGGTGTAGTGTCTCTATCTCTGGGTGGAGTATTCTGCCTTGTTCCCTGGTGAGGAGCGCTGGTATCAACGGTAAGTGTCGATATCTGCCTTTTGACAGCATTAGTAGATGGGAGAACCATGCTTGGCGTGGCCACCAGGGGGCGATCAGGATACAATCGGCCGAGTCCTCCTGTATTTTCGCGATTGTCTTGGTGATGAGTGGAATGGGGGGAAACATGTAACAAAGGCCCTTGTTCCACTTTTTTGTGAATGCATCCCCGAGAGACAATTCCCCTTTGCCTGCTCTGCTGCAATAGTTCTGACACACTGCATTGTGCTGTGAGGCAAAGAGGTCTATATCCGGGTAACCCCACTCGAGGAATATGTCCTCCCTGGTACGGGGATCCAGTTCCCATTCGTGGGATGTGCGTCCTGTTCTGCTTAGCGCATCTGCCAGCGTATTGTCTTTGCCTGCTACATGGACGGCTGTAAGGAAGATATTGTTCCTGATGCACCATTTCCATACTCGGAGAGTTAGGTGGATAAGCTGCAGTGATCGTGTCCCTCCCTGTTTGTTTATATAATGCACCACAGTGGTATTGTCGGATGCCAGCTGTATATGGTGCCCCCGTAATACCGTGACGAAAGCCTTTAACGCGTATAGGGCGGCTCGAAGTTCCAGGATATTGATGTGGTCGTTGGAGTGTTTCTTCTGCCAGTGGCCCTGTGCTAGCAGGGAATTGCAGTGGGCTCCCCATCCTGTTAAGGAGGCATCGGTCGTGAGCAGCATCGATGGTGTGGACTGCAGAAAAGGCATCCCTGTTATGAGGTTGCTTGTTGTTGACCACCACGTTAGGGATCGACGGACATGCGAAGGCAATTTCAGCTTCATTGTAGGCTGATGTCTGCGTAGGTCGAATGAGCGCAGGAACCAATTCTGTAGCGTTCTCATTTGCAGCCTTGCGAATTGGATTACCGATGTGGTAGCAGCCATGAGGCCGAGTAACCTCTGTATCGACCGAGCCGGTATCGAGCTCCGACGTTTGATGTAGTTGGCTGCTCTGGAGATGGTGTGTGCCCTGTTTTTGGGCAGGAAGGCTTTCCCTTGAGGTGAGTCCAGAGTGACTCCTATGAATTCCATCACTTGGGACGGTTGTAGTCTTGATTTGTCGGCGTTGATACACAGTCCCAGGTTGGTCAATAGTTTGAGTGTTGTATGCACTTCCTTGCATAGTCTTTTGTAGGAGCGGGAGGCTAGGAGCCAGTCGTCCAAATATGGGAAGATGCGGGTCCCCGACTTCCGAAGATGAGCGCACACCACTGCCATACATTTTGTAAAAACTCTGGGAGCTGGGGCAAGGCCGAATGGTAAGACGTTGAATTGGAACGGCTGGTCTCCTATCATAAACCGTAGGAACTTGCGGCTGGATGGCGCTATTGCGATATGGAAATATGCGTCCCGTAGATCTATGACAGCAAACCAGTCGTCCTTGTGCAATAGTTGGAGGATCGATGTTATGGTGATCATTCTGAATTTCCTGGTGGTGATGAATTCGTTCACCCCTCTCAAATCCAAAATCGGACGTAGCCCTCCATCTTTCTTTGGGATGGTGAAGTATCGTGAATAAAACCCGCTGTTCATTTCCATGACAGGCACTCTCTGAATGGCCCCTTTCTCTAAGAGGTTGTTTATTTCCACCATCAGCGTGGGGGATGGGGCAGTCACCTTGATCCCAGAGAAAGGTGGAGGGGTATCGAATTCGATTCGGTAGCCTCCCTGTATAATGCTGAGCACCCACGAGTCCGAGGTGATGGCTGTCCAAGTGTTGGTAAACGGGCAGAGACGGTCTGTAAAATTGGGTGCTTGTGCTTTGCTGGGGAAGTCAAAGACGCTGTCTCTTCCCATAGTCGCTCTGACGACGGGACTGTTGGTATTTCGGCGTGAATGGGTATTGCCTCTTTCTTTGTTGTTGCTGCTGTTGCTGTTGACGTGGTTGTCTGTCAGGTTGGAACCTCGGTTGTTGCGAGTATGTGTTCCTATTCCATCTACGGGGTTTATAGGCCACTTGCTGGTGTGTAGTGAAACCCATTCTCTTAGCCGTGGTTCTTGCCTTATGTACTGTGTCGAGAGCCTCATCTGTCTTAGTATTAAAGAGGCCCTCGCCGTCAAAGGGGAGGTCCTCAATTCTGGTCCTAGTTTCTTGTGGGAGCCCCGCCGACCGGAGCCAAGCATGTCTTCTTAGAGCCACTGAGCCCATCATGGCCTTTGAGAGGCAATCTGCTTGGTGTTTAGCAGTGTTGAGCTCCTGTCTAGCCATTGACATCGCTTCCGTTTGAAAAACCCTTGCGAGTTCCCTTTTTTCGTCGGGGAGGTAGTCGCACAACGACCCTACCTTCTCCCATAGAAACAGCTGATAACGTGCCATTGTGGCCTGGTAATTTGCAATTCTTAATCCCAGAGAGGTAGAAGAGTAGATCTTCTTACCTATCAAGTCTAATCTCCTCCCTTCCTTATCAATCGGTGTCGAATGTGGTCTATGTGATTTGCCCAAAGAGGACTCAACCACTATAGAGTTAGGTTTGGGGTGCTGAAATAGGAATTGTGCACCCGTATCCTGCGTGCGATACATGGACTCTAGCCGCTTTGAAGTCGGTGCAGTAGATGATGGAATTTTCCATGACAATTGAGCAGTTTGCAGGATTGTAGGAAGGAAAGGGATGGCTACTGGAGCGTTTGTCTCTGTGTGTAATACGTCATACACCGGATCTTTGGGTTTCTCTATTGGCTGCTGTGTCTCCAAGCCTAATGTCTGAGCCATGCGAAGCACATGTTCAGAAAAATGACCCATGTCGTCCGAAGGCGACGGAGGTTCTGTAGGCCCTAGGATTGCATCTGGGGACGGCGTTGATGGCGCTACTGAGGCTTCCGATGGGGAATCAGATTGGAAATCATCCTCTGGAGAGATCGACCTTGCCGTCTGTCTCGTGTGAGATGCATGCCTACGGTCGGCCTGTAAGTGTGGTTCCCTAGTGGGAACAATCGGCTGAATGTCCTGGTGTCGATCAGCAGTGATCGACTGTCCCGGGGAAGCTGGTACCGCTTGTCGAGGTATTGGAGCCGGGAACTCCCTGGATACCGGCGGTGGTATGGCTTGAGGCGGTCCGTAATATCCATACGGATAAGCGCTCTGTGAATATTGATCGTAATGTCTATAGTAGTCCCAGTCCCCTCTGTCATAGGGACGTGGGGCAGTTTGCCACTCTGGTACTCTGTGCCAGTACTGGCGTGGAGAGTACACATGATCTCGCCTGTCCACTGGTCTGACAGTTACCGAACCCGCAGGCGATGGAGGCGGGGGCATCAGACCTTGTGTCTGGTAATCGTCCATTTCCTGCCTCCCCGTTGTAGGCTGGAATCTCCCTGCCTGGGACGGTCTTTCCGCTCTAGAGGAAGTAGAGTCCTGTATCTCGCCGTCTGAAAAAGGTTCAGGTTGGGTCGGCGCCTGTAAGGTAGGAGATCGCCTCGGTATCGAGGATCTCCTCGGTGTTGGTAATTCTCTCGGTATGGAGGATCTCCTAGGCGGCGATTGCCTTGGCGCCGACGTCTGCCTCGGTGTCGAGGGCTGCGGTGGTGCCTGTAAGTCTGGTGGTGACGATACCGGGCGTGTAATGGAGGATCGAGAATGTTTAGTCTTCTTCCTCTTTTTTGTGGGTTCCCTGGCGTCGCGCGCCTTTTTGGAAATCTTTTTTGCAGTGGATACGGTCAAGGAACGACCTGGGGTTGGTGGATTAACTCTTTCCGTACGGGGCGATAGAATTCGAGATGGTGGAGACTCCCCTACACACACCTCTTGAATATATACATCTGCGTCATCGTGAGCGAGCTCCTGTAGAGAGGGCTCCTCTCTGCGGGAGATTGAGGCCGTAGGTGACGCCATTGTTTTGCGCCTACTTTCCTCCGCGTGTTTGGGCGTTTCAGTTGCCCGAAGTGCTTTTTCCCACAAAATTGCGCGGAGTCTATCCGCTCTATGTTTTCTTGTTTGTCTAGTAAAAGACATGCAGTGGTGGCACGTCTCCGTCTTGTGGCCCTCGCCGAGGCAAAGAAGGCACAGGGAGTGCCCGTCGGTGGGAGGAAGTTTTCCCCCGCACCTAACACATTTCCTGAAAGGCGCCTTCGTGGCCATTCACTCTTAGGATGATATCTTGAAAATACTGGAAATTCGAAATATTCGCTATGGAAGTCCCTTCATACGATGTTGCCGCAATGGCGGTCGATGAAGAACTGGGATCCTTAGGCGGGAACAGTTGCACATGCGCAGTGGCGCTGAGGGGAGTTCCCGCCTAATCCGTTTCCTTTAGCTTTGGAAGTACCCGATACGAGCTCTGCGCAGGCGCAAAGCCCATATGTGTGATGCATAGA
The DNA here is from genome assembly GCF_023053635.1 of Elgaria multicarinata webbii. Taxonomy (NCBI): domain Eukaryota; kingdom Metazoa; phylum Chordata; class Lepidosauria; order Squamata; family Anguidae; genus Elgaria; species Elgaria multicarinata. The sequence continues at coordinate 14,632,560 of NC_086175.1, read as the reverse complement.
GACCACGAAGAAGAAGTGGGAATGTATTTTCTAGTGCTGTGTTGAAAATTCCAACCATTTCATTTTCAGCATTTCTTGGGGTGGGGGGGGGGAATGAAAACTCAGGTGAAAGAGCCTGGGAAAGTTGAGATTTTTTTCCTGGAGGGGAACAGGTTTTCCTGGAGGGGGAACAGGTTTTCCACATACCTTTTTTTAATGTATCCAGTTGTTGAGAGGTCTTTCTTTCTTTCTTTCTTTCTTTCTTTCTTTCTTTCACTTTCTTTCTTTCAAAAAAAACATCCCCAGCATTTTCAAGAGCCCAGGGGTGATTACTGGATGCTTATTAGAGAGGGCGAGGTCACATGGTCTCCAATGGGCATTCACTAAGAACTGCTGGGCTCATCCAAATACTGGAGGAAAGGGGGGTGTTTTGTTTTTGAAAAGCTAAAAAAAACAGGAAGAAAGCCCCTCAGCAATCGGGCTGCACTTAAAAAAGGTATGTGGAAACCCTATCCCCCTCCCCAAGGAGAAAATTCTCATCCCAGATAGAGATACATCAAATCACCAAAGGTGGAAAAACAACAACGCCTCTTTTGCAGGTAGAGAGAAAGTTCCCGAAAATAGGGGGTAGGTTCCGGCCCAATAGTGGTATTTTCTGCCGATTTATAAGTATTTAAATTTTAAATGTATGTGTTAATGTGAGATGTCTTTTTAGCTGATTTAGGCTGCATTCTAGAAGGGTGTCCCAAGGTGCACAGGATGGAGAGGATCTCTCTCCCCACTCCTTGAGAAGGAGGTCTACAGGCTGATGAAGAAGGAAGCACTTTGCAAACCTTCCTGTTGTGGGATCAGAAAGCTCCACTATCCTTGCTGCTTCACTTTAGTACTCTGGTAGAAAAGGCAAAAAAGGAGGCATGCTGGTATGGATAAGGGAGGTTATGGCTCCACCAGATCCAAGCCCTCTGATCCCCGGATATGTCATACTTATTATCCCACTGATTGGGACTAGGGTGGGTGACAAATTTGTTGGGTTTTCCACATAAGAACTTACTTTAAAAAAATGCACACTTCTTCATCAACAAGATGGAAAGAACTGAGATGTTTTCTAAAATAATAATAATAAAATGAACATGGGAGAAAGAACAACAGACAGATTCATCCACCCAGGCCCAGAGGTTTGAATGCTTAGCTCTTAAGTCTGGCTTTGAATCCCTTTGTATTCATCCATGTTTGTCTTAATAAATTAGGGTTGCCATCTCGTTTTCTTTTCTGACAGGTTCCTCCTCTTTAACAGCTACGTGGCAAGCAGATACAAGATGGGCTTCTTCATATTGGGAATAGCTGTACTTATTGGATTTTGCTAGTGCATATGGGTGAGAATTTTGGTTTGTTTTGTTTTTATAAGAATTTACTAAAATTTACAAAGTTGTTCATGTTTGGAATGGAAAAAAAAGAAGAGAATTGAGTTGTGTGTGTTTTTAATGAATGTAGGGGAAAGTAAATTTGAAAAAAAATGTCCATCCCTATTTTGGACCAAGGGGAGGGAAAATCTGGTGAGTGGGAGGTGGCAGTTAGAAAAGGAAGGGAAAATGTCCTTGGAAAATGCTGGGCCTCCCTATCAGAGATGTATAAGAAACTCATTTGAGATACTTTCTGATCAGGATGCATACGCACCTCCTGGACCATATGTGCACTTGAACACAATCTGTGGTTGAATTCTGAGCTTGCTTTGAGATTTGTGGACCCCTGGAAAAATATTTTGACAGCATGCACACATTTGAAAAATATGTGTGAGAAAATGTGTACTTTTGAAAATTGCAGACAAACACAATTTCATCAATGGGAGAAGAATGTGTACATTTCAAAGATGTGCACAACTGCTATGTACATTTGAAAAAGTATGTGTGAAAATGCACACAAACTTTCATTTGAAAATAAAATAAAAGTTCATATGACATAATGATCTTGGAAGTGGAATTTTGAGAACTTTGACCAGATCATATTCTGTTTGTCTGCATATTGCTACTGGCAGAAACCCAGTAGAGCTATCGATTTGGCAGATTCTCTGCTTCAGATTTTCCCACCCTTATAAGGTTTATGCTGCCCCAAAATGTTGAATGAATTAATCTAACCAATTAATTTTGGTTTGAATTTGCAGCTTTTTTAAGCAGCCATATGTGTAACCTGAAATCCCTGTATTATAAGGTTCAAAAGTGATCCTCAAGCAATAACTCTCCTAATGAATGCTAATATGCTGCCACTTTTCACATATCTTTATTAGTGCTGTGCCAAAAAAAAAATGGATTATTTGTTTTTTTTATATTTCATGAAGGGTGGAGGAGGGAATGAAAACTCTGGTGAATGAGGCTGTGAGAGGTGAGAATTTCAGAGAATTTTCTCCTTGGAAAGCGGGGAGGATTTCTACATACCTTTTTACATGTAAGCAGTTTTAAGAGCTCACCCCCGGTACTTTCAGGAGTCCAAGAGTTCTTCCTGAATGCCTATTGGAGATAGTGAGGTCACACATTCTCTAGGGGCCTTGCTAGACCTACTGGGGAATCCATGTGGGAGGAGGGGCCAGCCCGCGCTAAAAGTAGTGCGGGCCGTCACCCTTATCTACACATAAGATGCGACGGGCTGCTAAAAGGACCCATCGCGTCCACCATTTATTTATTTATTTAGTTTAAAGGGGCTGCGTGTGCAGGAGCGCACCACCGGAAAAGGTAGGTGTTTTTTTTTAAAAAAATGGGTCCCCTGCTCCCTCCTTCCCCCGATTTCCCCTCCCCATGATCTCCCCTGGCCTCCAATCCCCCCAGATCTCCCGATGTCCTCTGTTTCCCGCCCCCCCATGTCCCCAGCCTCTGTTTCCCACCCCCATGTACCCAGTCTCCATTTCCCGCCACCCCCCCATGTCCCCTGCATCCCCGGCCTGTGATGCCCAGCGCTGCCATGTCGCTGGCCTGTGATGCCCGGTGCTGCCATGTCACCGGCCTGTGATGCCTGGCCAGGGGACATGGCAGCGCCAGGCATCACAGGCCAGGGATGCAGTGGCGGTGGGATCGCAGGCCAGGGGACTTGGGGGGGGCGGGAAACGGAGGCCAGGGGACTCGGCGGTGGAGGCCAACACAGGCCAGGCGATGCAGTGGTGGCGGGAGCACTGCGGCCTGTTTGCCGCTTTTCCCAGCTACTCATGCGTAAATGCGGTAGCCGGGAAAAGCGGCAGAATGGTCCACATGCCCATGGTCCCAGCCTCAGCCCGACCTGAGGCCGGGACTGTGGGAAAAAATGGGCTAAAAGGGGTTTCATTTACCCCGCGCCCAGGGAGGTTTCACCCCTGTTGACCCCGGGATCCCCTGTGCGTCATAACTAAGAACTGCCAAGCTTCTCCAAGTATCAGAGGTGTTTTTGTAAAAAATTAAAAAATGGAAAGAAGGCCCCTCAGCAACTGGCTACACTTTTAAAAGGTATGTGGAAACACTGTCCCCCTCCGCAAGGAGAAAATTTCTCCCCTTCCCTGTGAAAGAGGCAGAAAAGAACGGCTCTTTCCCAGGGAGAGAAAAGGTTCCCGAAAATAGGGGGCAGTATTCAGCACAGCACTAATCTTTATTCATGACAGTCTAGAAATAAACAGCAGCATAGTAATCCTTCGTAATCGCTGGCTTCTTTACAACCTCAAAATTGCCAAGTTAAAACCTGCTGCAAATGCATTTCTTCCCTTCAAAGGCGCTAGCTGTTATTCAAATCCAAAACAGCTACTATAAAACTATTGGTTCTTCCCAAAGCAAACCTTATAAAACATACTTTAACAAAACTTGTCTTGGAATTGGAATATGAAGCCATGTGCTGCTGGGTTGTTGTTGTTGTTTTTTAAATGAAATAAAAATGCACTTGCATTAATCTTTTACATTACTGAAATGCATAGCAAGTATGATACTAACTTAATGTTGTATTACAGGAAATTATAACTAGCACAACGAACACATTGGTATCAAAGTTTGTGACCTTTGGGCAGCATCCAACGGTGTCATTTTACTAGCACAAATGAAGGTGTGCCAGAGGAAATCCAACTAAAGTTATGTTTGTGCAAGCACATTTGCATGACTGGTTGTGCACTATGCTTGCATAACCGCCATTTTATACAGCCAGCTGCACGTCATGCTTCTGCAACCAGCTGTGCAACGGAAAGATTCAGTAGAGTTCCGTTAACACTATTTGGATTTGTGGAATGATGACATTGGATATAGTGTTGTTGTTGTTGTTCTTATGATGTGATATTTGTAGATGTAGTTGGACATGATGAAAGGCATCCACTTGAAGGGAAACACTGTTGTTCCCCGCCTCGATCCAAGTGGAGAGGCGGGTAAGAAATAAATTATTATTATTATTATTATTATTATTATTATTATTATTATTATTATTATTATCATCATTATTATTATTATTATTATTATTATTATTATTATTATTCATAGGAACATAGGAAACTGCCTTATACTCAGTCAGACCGTGGGTCCAACTATCCCAGTATTGTCAACACTGACTGGCAGTGTTTCCCCCAGGGTTTCGGACAAAAGTTTTTCCTGCCCTGCTTTGAGATCCTGGAGATTGAACCTGGGACCTTCTTCATGCAAAACAGAAGCTCTACCACTGAGCAATGCCAAACTGTTCACTGCAACTGTTATGGGCTTTTGGATGGGGTAAGTACATGTCAGGGAATTGCTTGAGTGGTGGCGGCCTGAACTCCACTCGAAGGCCTCACATTGTCAAATGATGAGCAGGAAGGATCTGGGCAGCGGGCGGATGGAAAATCACTTCCCCTCAGAATATTGGGCAACTGCTGAAAATCAGAAGTTCTGTAAGACAGAGGCAAGAAGGTATCTGGGGATACCCCTCCTCCCCCAGATACAAAATGATGGAGCCTACCTTCCTGGCCCAAGATTTCCAAAGGGGAGAATCATATGAATGGTGTGGTGGAAGGTCAATTCTTTTTGGGTGACAATAGTTAACATCTGGGGAGATCATTCCACTTCATAAAAGACAAGCCGTACAGGTTGTTAAAGGCTGAGATTTTTGCTAACCATTCCAAGCAAGGATTCATACCAGGCAGCTTTAAAACATAAACTCCCATTCATTTATTTTCCAACCTTCTCCTTTCCTTCCATTTCATGGCCTCTTTCTCCCCACAAGCAGCCCAGGGACAGCAGTTGAAGCAGACTACAGAAACTCTTAAGGGATAAAACTCTGAGCACAGGCATGGGAATAACCTGAACTTAATGAGACACAACAGTACAGTCTATGTAATGCCGGCAGAATATATTTTTTCTTTTATTTTCCTTTTTTTGCCTTTTCTTTTTCTGCAAAGAGACTTAAGGAAGCAAATATGAGAAGTTTACATGTGTTGATTAAATTAGAAGGCAAACAATACACAACATTATTTTTCCTGCCTAGCTAAACTGCAGATAACCCGTCGTTATGTGATTAAGCATTGCATTATATAGTTATTGCTGCTGATTTTGCAGTGGTGGCCAGTAGGTACGGGAATTGCTTATTAGTGGTACAAGGAAACTTCCCCATTCTGTTTGCCTTAATAAAATTAGTCCCAAAGAAATAAATGTGACTGTCTACTACATTTGAGGAGTCTGTTAGCATTTCGCACACACAAGCAAACGAAATATTCTGGGTGGAAAAAAGGGTTAGTTGGTGCGATACCGTTTATAGAAGTAGCACATACTACATAATATGTTTAATTAAATTAGGTGTTTCTGTTACTCCTGCCTTCATTTCAGTAATGGTGTGGGAAGAAAATTCAAAACATTCATACAGATCAGAGGCTCTGAAACATTGACACGTTAGCAGTGCAACCCTCTACAAGTCAACTCAGGAGCAAACTAAATGTTCTTCCAATCATGCATAGCAGAGGTCTGCATGATTGTCTTATTTACTTCTGTGTCTCCAGTGGGCATTTTTAAATAAATCCCACCATGGGGTGGTGGAGTCTCAGGATGAACATGGGTGGAGGAAGCTTTAGGCAAGATCCAACAGGGTGTACTGTGCATGGCCAGTGCCCATGCACCTCAGCGCATGTGTAGCCCTTACCACTGGTGGCCATAGCAAGCCCCAAAACTAATAAAAATGCTCTTTTATGGAAGGGACATGTTCCAGTGGTAGGGCTGTGAGCACATGGAAGATACCCTTTGGATCTTCCCCATAAATTTCCCCTCCTGAAGGGCCACAGTCCCAATCTGAATTGGGGCTGCATGTGCTTACACTGAAGTAAAAAATCCAAGATGTTTAGTTTGGCCCTCAGATGTAAGTTCTATTGAGATTAATGGGACTTGCTTCCAAGCAAGTGGGAGTATACAGAATTGCAACCCTAACTTTGCAAAACTACAGTCTACTCAGAAGTAAGCCCCATTGGGTTCAAAGCGGTTTACTTCCAGTCTGAAATCCTTGGCAACAAGGGAGAGGGCCTTTTCAGTGGTGCCCTCCCCCCCCCCCCCCAGTTATGGAATGATCTCCCCGACGAGGCTCGCCTGGCACCAACATTGTTATCTTTTCGGCACCAGGTCAAGACCTTTCTCTTCTCCCAGGCATTTAACAACATATGCTGAGTTTGTTTGTATTTAACAGACCCTGGAACAGCTCTTTTTATAAGGATACTGTGTTTTATGCTTTTTATGTTTTTAAACTTTGTATATTTGTTTTAATATTTACTGTTTTAAACTTTTGTAAACCGCCCAGAGAGCTTCAGCTGTGGGGCAATAAATACATAAATAAAGTTATTAAGGAGTAGATTCCATTGAACTCAGTGGGGTTTACCTCTGAGTAGGGGTGGCTGAAGCTGTTCACTTCCAGTTCACATCATTTCCCCTCTGCACTAACCCCACAATTTTTAAAAAACAAAAATCCTCTCAAAATATATATTTAAATACAGATTTTAATACTAGCTAGGTACATAATTTATCTGAAGATACATATTGAAAAGTGTATTTTTCTCTGACTATGTATTTAAAGGCATATATTGATAGCTTAAACTGCTAAGAAAATTTAGGGAATTTGAAAATGCAGGACTTAGCTATATTCTGATTGCACGTCCCAGCTATCTTAATACAGATAGCTCTTTCCCCACAGAGAGCAATAGCAGGAAAGGAGAAATTTGTGTAAGGATCACTGGGGCAGTGAGTGGTAAGGGCAGGCACTGGGGAATGAAGTCAGGGGGGTCTGGGTACCCATGGGGGCTGCCATCAAGGCCCTGGGTGGCCCATGCAGACCTTGGACTGCATGTTGTGGAACCCTGCTTTAGAACAAATTATGGGATTACTAGGCTGATGGTGAAGCAATCAAAGAACGTACTGAAGATTCAGTTGGGCAAAAACAGGAAGAGGTGACTTACAGAAAGTTTGGGCTGTGTTGTTGGTACCATCTTGCTCCATTTCCTTATAGCACAGAAAATTCACTTAATTGCTCATTATCTTGGTGGAAGTATTTAGACATAAGGATATCATGTAAGGCAATTAATAGTAATTTCTCCCTCTACTGTGATATATGATGGAACGCTATCCTAGAATACATAATTGGCTATATTGTTCTGAGCCCGCCCACTCAAGGGAGGGGTGGAGAATGAACAAAAGTTTTATTTCAATATGTCCTCATTACAAGTGTTAGGACTATTAGTTTACAGGAGGTAATTATACGTATTGGAGAATTGTTGAAATCTGCGAACAAAAGTACAAAAGAAGAAGAGAAAATGAATTGATAGTATATTATTATTATATATTATTATTATTATTATTATTATTATTATTATTATTATTATTATTATTATCTGGCAGCTGGTTATAACCTAAGGGTGATAGAGACCAAAGAACAATCATGTTTGGCATGTCAAAACCTTCTCATAGAGAAAGAATAAGATTTGTAAAGTAGTAAAGCCATATATGTTACACTATAATCAGAGAGATTTTTGAAGAGGAAATCTGAATTACGTGATCTGCTATGTTATCTTTTTTTCTTGTAAGAAAGCGAGCTTATTGGGAGGAACTTCTTGATCTTGGCAAATTTAATTAAAATATCATAGAGATAAATTCTTTTTGTGAGTTCTGGTTCAATCTAAGGGCTTTGCCTAGAAAACTGAAATGTTGAATGAAATATTCTGCAGTGCATTAGGTAACCCACAAATTAGTTCCAGCACTGGAGAAGTGCAGTTTTCATACACATCTGAAAGAAGGAGGTGTCCCAGTCATTACATGAAGGAGGACTACAGCTTTATTTAATTATTTACAGTAAGATCTCTAATGAGACCTACCAACTCTGTGGGAATGGACTGAGGCAGGGGTCCCTATGGAAGGATGAACATTCAATTTTAGGGTTCATTGTGGTTGTCCAAATACTTCCTTGAAGTTCATTTCACTTTGTTTGAGTTATCAAGCATGATGTCTTTTTGTGGGGAGGGGGGAATCAGGAAAAATGGACATTTTTAAAAATGCATTTTCCCCATGTTGTTTTTTAAAATGCATTTTAAATGCACATTTTTTCCAATCAAATTGTGCATCTCCTCCCATAGGCTAAAGCATGAAAATGTGGATTTGGGCAGAAGATATGCATTTGTACATGTGCGCAAATGTGCAAATGATTTTTTTAAATGCACACTTGTGTAAGTATACAGTTTTGAACATGAACACAAATTCGGGAAATTGCAAAAAAAAATTTCCTGAGAATTGTGTTCTGCTCATGTTCACATTTGGAGTTGTGAATGGAATATGTTCACATGCTTTGCAGTCAGGAACAACATTCTCATACATGCCAAGGTATCCCTTTAGCACCTCCTCTTCCAGCAACATTTTGAGTGCTCACCACCCCTGCTCCAGACGAAAACCATAGCCTTACAGTTTAAATCCAGCTGGCCACTTGTTATTGAGGGATGTCCTTTCCGGTTCATGATCCCCCTAACCCTAATGTGTGACCTGGGCAAAAGTTGTTCCTTTCCCCATCCCTGGGTTACACAGGTCAATGGTCAAATCTAGGTAGTCAAGTTTCACCAGGGTGTTTTCCAAAGAATGCCTTCTGATCTCTCTCTTGCACTATCCTGCTATTGCAAGCAACCTATTTAATCATAGCACCACCAATATCTTTCTCCTGTATTCCCCATTCGAGTCAGAGTGTAGAGTGTTCCAAGGCCAATAAGGGGGCAGGAAAAATAATAATATCCTACTGGGCCCATGAGCAACCAAGCAGATGACAAAAAAAGCTTTTATACCCTATGGCACCATCCCACATGCTGGGTGCATTGTCACACTACATGTGTCATGGCACTACATGGGCCTCCACTTGCCTCCCTATGGGCATGAGCAAAACAGCCCTTCTGTTGGCTCTGATATGGTGTGTGTGTGTATGTGTGTGTGTGTGTGTGTGTGTGTGTGTGTGTGTGTGTAAAAGACCCAATCACTACAGTTTATTATCATCCCTCCTGCATTCATGATACACACGGATATAAATAAAGCTATATAAAAGGGTGATCTCAATGTTTTCTTGCGAAGAAAATGAAACCATTACTGCCGTGAACAGAGCAAGATCCCAGGCAAGGAAAGCTGTTCCAGCTGCTTATTTACATGGGCATATACCACCAACCCCTCCCAGTCCAAAACTGCTTAAAGCCCAATAAAAAGCTTTTGGGGGAGTCAGGTACTAGGTCAGATAAATGGCTGATTTACCTCCTTCCTTTCACATTTTTATTCTTAACATACTGGATGAGGATATGTTCTGAATCAGCCTTCCCAATCTGGGGCTCTCCAGACAACATGGCCAATGGTCAAGGATGGCAAAGAGCGTAATCCAAAAACATCCGGAGGGTACCAACTTGGGAAAGGCTGTTATAAATTATTTTGTCTGCGTTATCAAGGACACATTAGAAAGCACACAGGCAATTTGCACAACTTAAGGTGCAATCCTATGCGTGTTTAGGAAGAAAAGAAGTCCTACAACTCTCAGCTTTATTTCAGACAACCATAATTGCCAGGGAATGCTGGAACTGTAAGACTTGTTTTCTGTCTTAACATGCATAGGATAGTTCCTTTAGCCATTCATCTGCTGCAGAGTTTCCTGACTAGTTTAGCTTCTAGCCACTCTGGATTTCCCATTTATAAATTTAGGAATCTTGTTTGCTACCCTCACACCTAATGTATTTTGGTTGGCTTACAGATTAGACAGTAAGGATGCAGAAAAAAAGTCCAACGACTCCTAGCATTCCCCAGGAAGAATGGCTGGCTTTGGCTATTGGGCGGTATAAAAATTAGGGATGTGCACGGACCCCCCGCTCTGCTTCTCTTCCAGATCTGTGATTTGCGGATCGGCCCACTCCGCCCTGCCCCCGCTCCGCCTATGTCCGCTCCACTCCACTCGGAGCTCCGGATCCGGATCGGAGCTCTGTTCCCCCCCCCATAGGGTTGCATTAAGCTAAAAAAAGTATACAGCTTTTTTTTCTGTGAAAGTTAGAAACCTCAAGTTTGGCACCATGAAACTTCATGGGGGTATACACGTGCACGCCAAGTTTCAAGGCAATCCCATCATCCCCTGATTTTTGGGGAATTTATGAAAATCGGGCACCCCATTCACACCCCTTTCCATAGCTCCGTCAATTTGGACGTTAGAAACCTCAAACTCACCACCATGAAAGCTTATCCAGGGATACACATGCACACCGAGACTCAAGGCAGTCCCATCATCCCCTGATTTTTGGGGAATTTATGAAAATCCAACACCCCATTCAAACCCCTTTCCATAGCTCTGTCAATTTGCACATTAGAAACCTCAAACTCACCACCATGAAAGCTTATCCAGGGATACATATGCACGCCCAGACTCAAGGCAGTCCCATCATCCCCTGATTTTTGGGGAATTTAGGAAAATCCAACACCCCATTCACACCCCTTTCCATAGCTCCGTCAATTTGCACGTTAGAAACCTCAAACTCACCACCATGAAAGCTTATCCAGGGATACATATGCATGCCGAGACTCAAGGCAGTCCCATCATCCCCTGATTTTTGGGGAATTTATGAAAATCCAACACCCCATTCACACCCCTTTCCATAGCTCCATCAATTTGCATGTTAGAAACCTCAAACTCACCACCATGAAAGCTTATCCAGGGATACACGCACGCCAAGACTCAAGGCAGTCCCATCACCCCCTGATTTTTGTCGGGGCTTAAACCTGCAGACAGCTCAATGGGGCCATTTCAAAGGAAATCCCAAGATGCCATGAATTGGGGAGTAGAGATCATCAACCTAATATGAATCTTCTTCCACACTTGAAAAATGGATTTGGAACTTCCAAAAGTCTAACTTGAGCGCAGGAAGGACTTCTCCCCTGAGTCAAAACCAGACACACACAACATCCCTGCGAGGTGGGCAGGGGAGGAGGGAGGGAAGGCAGGCAGGTAGCAGACATTTCTGGGGGCATAAGGAAGTGAGCCAAGGATAAGCCAGTAATGCATATAAAATGGAATAATAAATAAACAAAGGAGGGGTGGAATTAAAAGCAGCAGTGTTGCTGAATAAACAACAAGAAGAACTTTTTTAAAAAGGCTATATCTGTCTTTTACCAGTAATAGGGGGACGTGCCCAGGGGAGGGGGAAGCAGCTGCCAGTTCAGCTCATGAAAGCCATTGCTTCACCAACAGCTCTGAGGAGTAAATGGTCACTTCAACTCATGATAGGCATTGCTCCACCACTAAGAAAAGTAGAACGCTCACTTCAACTCACGATAGGCATTGCTCCACCGGGTTACTCTCTTTGGAAGGCTCTGATGGCCTTCCAAGTACAGGAGAGAGTGGGGGCACGTCCACAATGAGATGCCCTAGGGGAGCTCATCCCCTTGCACCACATCTTTTCAGTTGTTCCCCAAAGTTAGGGTGGGTAGCAGTGCTCTCTTATTATTGGCTTAGTATATGATTTCAGGTTGTGTTTGTGCATTTGGTGGGGCTACTGTTTTAAAAAACACTGGGAAAAGTCCGTTCAGATTAAGAAAGAGAAGTTTCCCAGAATCCCAATTTACCCATTTTGCCTATCCCCTCCTCCAACTTTGGGATCATGTGATCATGACCGGGAGTTGACTCTGCCCCTCAGCCCTTCGAAAAAGGTATTTTTCCTGCAGATTTTTAAAAAAATTCTAGCGCGCGACCCGCACAACGCAGAGAGCTGAGAGTAGTCTCAAAATGACCCCCATCCATGACTCTCTGAGTCCAAGAATTTTCAGAACGATAGCTTCAAAAATAACCCAGTTATCCCCGATTCTTTTCAACAATGCAATCCTATGGGCGAAAACCGCCGTTTGACCCGCGCTGTCCCTGTTTGTAATGTTTGTTTACCCGATTTTAAAAAAAATATAGCACGCGACCCGCACGACGCAGAGAGCTGAGAGTAGTCTCAAAATGACCCCCATCTACGAGTCTCTGAGCACAAGAATTTTCAGAACGATAGCTTCAAAAACAGCCCAGTTATCCCCAATTCTTTTCCACAATGCAATCCTATGGGCGAAATGTTTCAAGATGGCGATTGGAGCGGTCCGCCTGAAAGAGGAGCTCTGAAAAATGGGCACTTCTCTTCGCCTTGCTTCTAGGGGTCCGCGGTCCGCTTCTACTCCGCCTCTGGGCAAGGCGGAGCAGGCCAATTTGCTCCTGCTTCTGTGCTTCTAATCGGAGCGAAGCACATGCCTAATAAAAATGTAATAAATAAATAAATAAATAAATAATAAATAAATAAGTTATAGCACTTTCTTCTGCCTTAAGACACAAAATTTGGCACACTAATTATCATCAGGGATAATTAGGGATAAATGCCAAGTTCTACATTTAGGAAATACAAACCAAATGCACAGTTACAAGATGGGGGATATTTGGCTTAGCAATACTACAAATGAGAACGATCTTGGAGTTGTTGTAGATCACAAGCTGAATATGAGCCAACAGTGTGATATGGCTGCAAGAAAGGCAAACGCTATTTTGGGCTGCATTAATAGAAGTAGAGCTTCCAAATCACATGAGCTACTGGTTCCTCTCTATTCGGCCCTGGTTCGGCCTCATCTAGAATATTGGATCCAGTTCTGGGATCCACAATTCAAGAATGACGCAGACAAGCTGGAGCATGTTCAGAGGAGGGCAACCAGGATGATCAGGGGTCTGGAAACAAAGCTCTATGAAGAGAGACTGAAAGAACTGGGCAGGTTTAGCCTGGAGAAGAGAAGATTGAGGAGAGACATGATAGCACTCTTCAAATACTTAAAAGGTTGTCACACAGAGGAGGGCCAGGATCTCTTCTCGATCCTACCAGAATGCAGGACACGGAATAACGGGCTCAAGTTAAAGGAAGCCAGATTCCAGCTGGACATCAGGAAGTACGAGCAGTACGACAATGGAATCAGTTACCTAGGGAGGTTGTGGGCTCTCCCACACTAGAGTCATTCAAGAGGCAGCTGGACAACTATCTGTCAGGAATACCTTAGGGTGGATTCGTGCATTGAGCATGGTGTTGGACTCGATGGCCTTGTAGGCCCCTTCCAACTCTGCTATTCTATGATTCTATGATCATGGCACATACTTTAATAATACCTGCAAAGATCCATAGGTATTATTTACCTTGAATTTTCATTTTCATCACTGAAGAATGCTTATTATGCAAGGCAGAAAGGGGAGAAAAAACAACCAACAACCAATATTCCCACAAGCAGCCATTTCCATCAAATTCTATTTAAATCAAATCAGTAGAAAAGCAAGATAATTGAAAAGGCTCAAATTAATATCGGTATGTGGCTCCTGGTTTGGAATCTCTAAGAAGGGGGAAGAAACGCAGTAACAGAATACTTGTGCCCGTGACTGGTGCCATTTCAAATGCAAGGCGAGGTCCCACTTTCAACTGTATCTCTTTCACGCATAGCTGAATCTGAAACATTCTTTCAGGCACAAACAAAAGCGTGGCTCTATTAATGGCATTCTCTAATTAAGATATATTTCAATACAACTTAATTATTGTCTTGCAAATGGGAAATGTTCCGTTAGCCTTTTCGTCAGACGCATATAGTATTTCACCACCATAGAGTAAATGTGCACACAGACCAAGGCAGGATCTACACTACTGCTTTAAAATGGTTTATGACAGTATTGACAACTGTTGGGGCCCAGGACACACTCCATATACAGTTTTCAAACTGTTTTCAAAGTGGTATATCCTGGTTGGTGTAGATCTGGCCCAAATGTCTCACTGGTTATTTTTGAGACAATGGCAAATGTCTCTCTTTCCGTCACCTAAATTCTAAGTGCCCAAACCATTCCATTTAGCCACCTACTCTTCAGGGAAGGAAGGGATAATCTTAGGTGCCTCGCAGAGTGAGTTTTAGAGGTGACCCCACCCAGAAGACCTTCTGACAGTAGAGAAGTGTGAATCAGCAAAACCCAGGCTTGCAAAAGTTCTGCGAATTGTACCTCAAAGCTTTTTCTGACTCAACTCTGTAACAGATTGTGAGCTACGTTTTATTTTAATTTATACATAACCAATCTCTGTGTATATTCCTGTGTAGCTGGAAGGACCTGGCATTGGGCAGTAAGCACAGGGTGTCACAACCAGGCTCATTTGAGAGCCAACCTGTGCCCACATCTTTGGAAGAAAGCTAATTATTCGGTGCATGAATTCCAAGAGCAGGCATTTGCATCCGCACAATATCACCTAGTATCAGAGCATGTATATGGCTTGCCTATTGGATGGCAAGCAGGAAGACTGATGATTCTTACTACTGTTGTCACACTTCATAACATTTAGTGAGACTTTTGTAAGTGTCCAGATGATAACACTGCTCCATGGCCTGTGAAATGATTTCTGAAGTGCTTTGGAAAAACTAAATCCTTTGGCTCCGCTTCCCAGAGGCCCCTCTTTATTATGGAAATTAATGATCGTTTACATATGTTAAGTCTCTAATCTTTACATGTGCAGATATAGCAATCCCTCAGGCTTTCATAGCAAGAAAAGCATGTGCCTAGCACCATATGAGAACCTCAATGGTTTTGTACATATGTTTGTTTGTTTGTTTTTCAGTGGGTGAGCAGGAGTAAATGTATATTTATTGATTTTATTAAATTTGTATCCTACCTTTCCACTACAAATAGCGATCAGGGCAGCCAAGAATAATAAAAGATAAATGACAAAAAATATAATTAAAGAATAAAAGCAAGTCCCAAAAACATAAAAGCAATCTCAACAACCTGTGGACATCCAGGATGCGATAGCTATCTACATCATTCTAGTTACATAATAAAATTACCAGTGCTGTGCCAAAAAATTCTCCCATGAAAATTTTGTCCATTCTCATTCAATTTGAAAAGAAAATTGCTTACCTTACTTAGGAGATGGCTAAGACCATGCATGGTTGTCATGTCTTTCATTGCACAATCCTGCCCGTCCTGCCCAGGGGAAGACATTTATTCCTCCCATACAGCCTTTTCAGATCAGGAAGTGCAAGCAGCCTGGGAGATGGTATAGCAATGCTGAGATATGTAATAGAAAAATGCAGACAGTACTCTCAGCCACCTCACAGTGATTAGGTAAGGTCAAAAACACCACCTATATACATTCAAAATAAATTATAAAATGCCTTGAAAATGCCTTATAAATTTATAAAATGCAGAAAAATGGAAGCCTTTTTCATGGGGGAATAAAACTTTCAGGAAACTGGAGAATGGATTTTGGCATTTTGTTAGCTCCACCCTTTACCTGGAGCTGGATTCACCCCTGCTACAGGGCTTTCAGGAAAGGAGCAGTGTTGCCAGCATCTACATTAGAACAAGATGTATCCACAATTACCCTTCAGAAATGTAAAATCTGGAAGACCCTAGAGAAGTTGCTGAGCCCTGAAAATGACAAATAGAAATTATTATTATTATTATTTATTTATATAGCACCATCAATGTATATGGTGCTGTACAGAGTAAAACAGTAAATAGCAAGGCCCTGCCGCATAGGCTTAAAATTGCTCAGATTGTTTCTCAATAATAATAATAATAATAATAATAATAATAATAATAATAATAATAATGATGTCATTTTTCTTTTCTTACCCCCTAGAAAAAAAAGGACAATTTTCAAATATTTCCACATTTTCTCCACCATTATTTTTGTGGTGGCTGTATTCCCTTCCCTCAATGCCCTTGTGTGATTCTAAGTATAGGAGGCTTTGTGGAGGATGTAAAATGGGGAGGGGGGGAGGCTGCCAAAACAGTGGATGCTGTTGCCACTTGCTGTGGTTGTACAGAACAACTAAAAACCCTGAGGGGAAAAAAAAGAAAGACGCTGTTCTGCAACCCTTGCCAATGGTGATGCCTACCTGTGAGAAATGATTGGAGAGTTTCTCCTCCTCCAAGAGAAATTTGGTGAAATTGTCCCCTAATTTCTCTGCCCACAAATAGGGTGGAGAATTTTGAGAGTTCTAAAAATTACGTAGATGTTTTATTTGTTTCATTATGCTTTGGTGTTTGTTTTTTTCGGTTTTGTTTTTTTTTAAAGGGAAATTGGTTTTATATACTTTATATTTTGTATGTTTTAATCATTTTGTTGTGAATTGCCTTGGGTCTTCTTTTAAACAGAATATGACCAAGGAATAATGATGATCATGATGATAAGAGGGGTATTCTTTATTTTTGCTCAGAAATGAGGGTGGGTAGAGAGAACCATTTTACTTCCCATTCTACCACATATCTGATTTGTGCCAAAATTCTCTTTACCCCCTTCCCCAGACAGAATGATACAGATGACCAAACCACCCAAGGATGAGGACATTTATTCCATTCTTTGTAAGGCCTCACACTCCAGAAATGTGGCCTTGGACAGAACACATGGCTACGCTTCCCAAGAATATAATTAGCTGCACGTGACCATCAATTTCAATTCAGCTCTTAACACATTCTGCATAATCCTGGTTAGTGCTGACCTGCAGGGGCCAATCTACACCAAGCAGGATATAACACTTTTAAAACAGGATGAAAATGGTATATGTAATGTGTTCTGGGCCTGAACAGTTGTCATAACCCTTATAAACCATTATAAGCAGTAGTGTACATCCTGCCCAGGCAGGGTCTTTATGAGGATATAGTTCAGTGTAAATGCTGTGTGTGTGTTTTTTGCAGGCTTTCCACTATAAATCAATAAACTCAACAGTGGTTTTTTTTAAAATTATTTGTTTAAGTGTACACAATGCATTTTGTATAATGCTGAGTCTTCCTCCACTAAGGGCATGAAAAGGGAAAGGTAATCTCCCTCTGAGTGACAGACTTGCCAGGGGTGATTATTTCCATTTCATCAGATACATTTAAACAACCATGTTTCACGTCCCTCTAAAGCATTTTTTTTCCTCATGTCACCGAACAAATTAGTGAAGTCTAAATTTCAGCTCAAGGCTCTGTGTATCATTTCATAGCTGTAGTCGGGCATGGGGGGGGGGGGGACACGACAGACCCACCTCCCAACAGCTTCCATCAGGGACCCTGAATCTTCTCATTTACATAAGAATGGGAAGTTAATTGTGTTACTGATATCCCAGTTTCCCCAAGGAGTTCATTAAGCATGCTGAAACATGCTGAGAATATAACTTAACTGTCAGCTTGGATAATCATGAAAAATCAGCTTGAGTGAACCAGGAAACATAGGCAATAACTTAATATGTGTAAAATACAGGACTAAACAAATTAAGAGAAGCACTCTTCTGAAATCACTGATGAAATCCATGAGGGATAATCTTTCATTATGTCGGAACACGTGATGTGCTCCACAGTCACAAGATAAATGGCAAACCAGGCTTTTTCGGGTATGGGTCCAACGGCTGGCCAAAGAACCAAAAGTGATTAGGAGCCATCACAAAACTATGCTTTATTCAGGCAAAAAAAGAAAAGAAAGAAAAAGCAATAAACCTCTGATTCTTTTTTTAATCCAACCAAATTTTTGCTAGTATTTCACCAATCTTTCTGAAATTTTCAGGAGCCACAAAGAAGTGATATTTTACGTACCCTAAACATCCCAGAAATATTTGCAAAACTTTGAGGGGGGGAAAGGACAAATTGCAAAAAACAAAAAAACAAAAGTCTTTCTCTATCAATAGTGGCTTTGGGTGGGGGGAAACATTGGCGACTATTTTTTATTTATTTTATTTATTTATTTATTTATTACATTTCTATACCGCCCAATAGCCGAAGCTCTCTGGGCGGTTCACAAAAATTAAAACCACAGTAAAACACCCAACAGGTTAAAACACAATTACGAAATACAGTATAAAAAGCGCAACCAGGATAAAACCACACAGCAAAGTTGATATAAGATTAAAATACAGAGTTAAAACAGTAAAATTTAAATTTAAGTTAAAATTAAGTGTTAAAATACTGAGTGAATAAAAAGGTCTTCAGCTGGCGACAAAAGCAGTACAGTGTAGGCGCCAGGCGGACCTCTCTGGGGAGCTCGTTCCACAACCGGGGTGCCACAGCGGAGAAAGCCCTCCTCCTAGTAGCCACCTGCCTCACTTCCTTTGGCAGGGGCTCACGGAGAAGGGCCCCTGTAGATGATCTTAAGGTCCGGGTAGGTACATATGGGAGACGGTGTTCCTTCAGATAACCTGGCCCCAAACCGTTTAGGGTTTTAAATGTCAATACCAGCACTTTGAATTGGGCCCGGACCTGGACTGGCAGCCAATGAAGTTGTAAAAGGACTGGCGTAATGTGATCTCGCTGGCCAGTCCCTGTTAATAACCTTGCTGCCCTGTTTTGCACCAGTTGAAGTTTCCGGACCGTTTTCAAAGGCAGCCCCACGTATAACGCATTGCAGTAATCCAAACGAGAGGTTATCAGAGCATGGATAACTGTAGCTAAGCTATCTCTGTCCAGATAAGGGCGCAGCTGGTATATCAGCCTCAGCTGATAAAAGGTGCTCTTTGCCACTGAGTTCACCTGTGCCTCAAGTGACAGTTCTGGATCCAAGAGCACCCCCAAACTACGGACCCGATCCTTTAGGGGGAGTACAACCCCGTCCAGGACAGGGCAAACATCACCTCGCCGGACAGAAGAACCACCCGCTAACAGTACCTCCGTCTTGTCTGGATTGAGTTTCAGTTTATTAGCCCTCATCCAGTCCATTACCATGCCCAGGCACTGGTTCAGAACAGCCACTGCCTCACCTGGGTTTGATGAAAAGGAAAGGTAGAGCTGGGTATCATCCGCATATTGATGACACCTCAGTCCACATCTCCGGATAACCTCCCCCAGCGGCTTCATGTATATGTTAAACAGCATAGGGGATAAGATAGAGCCCTGTGGAACCCCGTGGCTTAGGTGCCACGGCACAGAGCAATAATCCCCCAGCACCACCTTCTGGAATCGGCCATCCAAGTAGGAGCGGAACCACTGCAACGCAGTACCTCCAACTCCCAGCTCAGACAACCTATCCAGAAGGATACCATGGCCGATGGTATCGAAGGCCGCTGAGAGGTCTAGGAGAACCAACAGGGTCGCACTCCCCCTGTCTCTCTCCCGACAGAGGTCATCCCACAGGGCGACCAAGGCAGTTTCCGTTCCAAAACCAGGCCTGAAGCCCGATTGAAATGGATCTAGATAATCCGTTTCATTCAAGAGTGCCTGGAGTTGTCCTGCAACCACCCGCTCAAGCACCTTGCCCAGGAAAGGGATATTAGCCACCGGCCTGTAGTTGTTAACATCTTCCGGGTCCAGATTAGGCTTCTTCAGGAGTGATCTAATTGCCGCCTCTTTTAAAGAGGCCGGCACCACTCCCTCTCTCAAGGAGGCATTTACAACCTCCTGGACCCAGCCGGTGATCCCCTCCTTATTTGATGTAATGAGCCACGAGGGTCAAGGGTCAAGCACACAGGTGGTCTGTGTATTTTTCAGTCACAATTCCTGAAGAGACCAGAAGGTTGCTACCTGAGACATGTTTTTTGTTTTGTTACATGTAATAATGGTCTACCTCATATTATTAGTGACTGAGGCCATAGCTAGATGGTGGTTTATCCCTGGGTGATCCCCGGGATTGTCCCTGTGTGTCCACATGACACACAGGGGATCCCGGGATCAGGGAGGGATGATCCCTCCTTGCCCTGGAATCTCGCTCTCCCCTTTGGCCCCAGTTTTTCTGCAGTCCCAGGCTGAGCCCGAGACCATGGAACGTGTGGCCGGGCATTGCGGGTTGACCCGGCTCTGTGTGATTCCTTGCGAGGAGCCAGGAGCCGCACATGGGGCGCAGCGCTCCTCAGGAGCACTGCGACCATCGGGGGTAGGGTGGGGGGAGCGGGGTAAATAATTTAAATTTAAAAAATTACTTACCTTTAGCGCACAGGCATTCGTGCACTGCTGCCCCTTTAAGTTAAAAAAATGGTGGGCGCAATGCCTCTCCTTCTGAGGTCATTGCACATCGCATGTAAACAGAGGAGGGATCTCGCGATAAACACATCGCAAGATCTTCCCTCCTCCGTCGTGGGCTCACAGGTAGGTCTAGCTAAGCCTGTTAAGGAGAAAGGGAAGATGATGCTGTTTGGTAGTTTGAGGGAGGGGCTGAATCTACTGGGAAATGTATGGGGTGGGAAGCCCCTCTCCCCAATTCTGCTGGGAAACTGATGCATGATGACTCTTTGATTCGCCAGCAGCTACAACCCTCTCCCACCAACCCTGGCAAACAGCCCACTAAACAGAACTTGATAAGAGCTGGAAGGACTCCTTGAGTTCTACTGAAAGTAGTAACGTACGGTGGTTAGAGCAACACTATGTTAGTCTTGAGTCATGGGGAGTGCAGGCAGAAATTCAAGTGGGAAAGATGATAATCCGTCTCTGTATGAGATGTTTGGGATGAGGCAGGTGAATAGCTGCCTGCATTAATAGGAGCTGGGATGATGCCTTGAGTTCTACTGGAGGGAGTAAGGTATAGTGGTTAGAGACATGCATGTTTAATTAAAAGGAAAACCCATTGTGTTCTGTGGTACGGCCCTCCCTCCCTGCTGCCACTGTCAACATTGCCACCACTCTGTGCAACTCTCTCAGTCTCCTTGCTGACAGGAAGAGTGGGAGGTTGCACACGGTGGCAACAGGGAAGGAGGAGAGCACCATGGTGCTTCCCTGCTGCTACCGACATGGCCGCCATGACGTTCAACTCTCCCACTCTTCATGTTGGCACCAGCAGGCAATGAGGGAGAATTGTGCATAGTGGCAGCAACAATGGCAGCAGCAGCAGTGAGAACTTGATATCTTTACCTACCCCCACATACCCCCCAATACACAAATTGGGGATTATGGGAGTGGGAGGCAACAATTCCTGGATTTGGGGAGCAAACCCACACGATGGACTGCAGCTCCCATCATTGGCAGTCAGCATAGCCATTGGCATCCTCTTTTCCAGAATTAAGATAGAACATATGTGATCCACCAAGGAACTCCAACATGGGTACATCACTTTAAATAGACTGTCTTTGGCAGGGATATGTGGGAATTTATTGGGTCATCAGGATTTGGTGAGCTCTCTCGGGTACCTTTAAGGTGAAGAGCATGTCTAGAACTCAGGGCTGTGGGACCCGTAGTCCAACCTGACTCACTTGTTCAATGTTGTGGATCACCAGAAGGGGGATATCTGGGAAATCCCCCTTACTCACAGGGTGCGGTTTAGGGGTAGGGATGTTGCAAGAGTTCATGGGTGTGTGTGGAGTCTGATGCTCACCCTTCTGGGCCCTGCTCACCGCCCTGTGGGATATTCATTGACCCACTCGTTGAATGCCCCACAGCACAATGAATACCTGGCAGCCCCCTGCCCCCTTAGTGAGCTGCCATTTTACACAACAATAGCAGCTTAGGGGTTTCTGGGAAGGTAATGTTATGTAAATGGAAACCATAGAAGACCAATTTACACAACATTACAGGCATGAATCTAGGACAGAGGGCCCCAGGGCTCCATTAGGTGCTCCTCCCGCTCTCTAAAATTTCCACAGTGCTGTGATTAGAGGCTAACGTTGTCTTGCCAAGCTGCGTTTTGGCGAGTTTGTCCATCCCTACTTGGGGGACAGGGCAGGGCTTCTTCCCAGTTTTATCTGTAGCTCATCAATGCACCTAATTTCCTGCACCGCCACTTGCAGATCCTGACATCACCACTCCTTTAGTCCTCATGCGAAGAGGCTGAACCTTTGCACAGAACATACGATGCCCTTAAAACTGTTTAAAATAGGTCGGCAGATAATCATGGAAACTATTGTTATGGTATTTCTTGAACAAAATGTTGCCTCTGTCATGTAAAAGAAGGAATGTAGAAGCAGCAGAAGAGGACCATGGCTCTGGAGCTGCAGTCTAGCATTTCATTCTATCCTTAACCATTTGGGTGAGTAGCACTTTATGAGGCCTACCCATTCAACAAAGAGGCTTGTTAGGATCATATGGTGATGGCTATAAGGCTCTGAACTCTTACAGCCATCCAAAACACAGTGGGAGGCAATCTTTGTCTCCTCCCTCTGCTCCTACTCTGTATTTTCACTAGGTGGACTTTTTCACCCAGCTTTTTCAGGGGTGCAATCAGGGCGCATTCTGCTCTTAAATGAACAGAAATAAAAATCCTGTACATGCCAATTGTGAATAGACTTACTTGGTAGTATGCCCTTCTGTATGATCCCTGTGGGGCATGCTTAGACCCCTGGGGAATTTAATGGACAGTGTGAGAATGTCCACCCAGAGTACATGCTGGTGTCATTCCAGGGGCATTCTGGGAAGACATATGACAGTGGCAGTCAGAGATCCAATCCTACTGTCACCCCCCCAAAATCATCAGCAGAGCTAGTTGTTATTATTTAACCTGTCTAAAGAGAGAAAGAGAGAGAGAGGATAGACAGAGGGAGGAAACTCTGGTCATAAGCCCATTTTATGGTCCATGATGTCCAAATTGGTTGAAGCATGAAATGGGATGAAAAGATCTCAGTCCTAATTATAGTACAGGATGTGGGGGACAGAGAAAAGGGCCCCAAAGGAATGGAAGAATGGCGAGCAAGAGTTCAGTAAATAAAGGTGGGGCAACACCAGCTGAGAAGGGAAGATAGGGCTGGATTTGCCCATCCACTCAGCTACAACTATTCTAATACACATTCCTACTTTTTGGTGTGCGTCAGTCTATTATTATTATTATTATTATTATTATTATTATTATTATTAATTATTATTATCTCTTTTCTTGCTCATGGTGGCTTTTCTAGATAGACATGACAGGCTTCACCAAGTCAGGCTGTCTTTTACTGGGTCAGAAATTTCCTGACTACTGAACATCATATTATTATTATTATTATTTCAGAAAAATACCTGTTTTGGATTAATTGTGTGTATAGAAACATGGTACATAAATGACAGGAAATAGGAGACTTATAACAGGAAATAGGAGTGGAACAGAATGATTCATTGCTGCAAATTGAACTTGATATTACTTAATAGAAGTGGGGAGCCTAACTAAAGAAATTGTTCGGGGAAAGTAGTGTGATAAACTACTTTCTGCTCCAGCTTCTAATGGGTTCCATGTTTTTCTGCAAGCCTACTGACATCTTCATGAAATTTAGTTACATTCCTCTTCTATGAGAACAAATCTCTTATTTTAGCTAGTTATAATTCTTCCTTTCGCTTGAAAATATACCCTTTGTATCAGAAGTCTTAAAAATACAAAGTATGTAATATGTAACCTATGTAATACTGCATATTTAAATAATTCTACCACTCTATTTTCCATAGTAGATAGTAATTTCATAGATTATGTGACAACAGATATGCTAGAACTCATTAGGTTTAAACATTATTATTATTTTCTTTTCCATGGACAAGGTTAAAATAATATATATATATGTATCTAAGATTCATACTCCAAAACAATGACACACTGTGAAATTACAAGCATACAACTAATGCTAAGATTTTTTTTTAAAAAAAAAACTTTACTGAAATATATAATTATAGAACACACAACAGTGTTCAGAGACATGACTGAGGTGTACAAAATTATGCATGGTGTGGAGAATGTGGCTAGGGAGACATTTTTCTCCCTCTCTCAAAATACTAGAACCCGGGGTCATCCCATGAAGCTGATTGGTGGGAGATCCTGGACAAATAAAAGGAAGTACTTCTTCACATAGTGGAATTCACTACCACAAGATGTAGTGATGGTCACCAATTTGGATGGTTTTAAAAGTGGGCTGGATAAATTCCTAGAGGAGAAGTAGATCAATGGCTACTAGCCCTGATGGTTATGTGTTACCTCAGGTATCCGAGGCAGTAAGCCTGTGTGCACCAGTTGCTGGGGAACATGGGTGGGAGGGTGCTGTTGCACCATGTCCTGCTTTGTTGGGTCCTGGTTGACAGTCAGTTAGCCACAGAGTGCTGGACTAGATGGACCCTCGGTCTGATCCAGAATGTTACTTATGTTCTTCTGTGAATTGACTCATACCTTTCATCTGTGTGTGGACCCATGCCTTTACTGGGTGCGATGACAGCGAGGTATGGGGGTCTCCTTTGATGCAGCAGATCTGAGACTAGTACTGCTGCTGACGACTTGGGATGTGGTGTACCCTTGGCAGTGTGGAGAATATATTGATTTTGAGCGGGAATGGGTTGCTTAATTATTTATATTAAAGTACATTTGCAGGCCAGTGCCTTTTCCCCCTCTAAAAGGTGCTTACAGAGATTTACTTAGAGAATGAAGTTAGACAATTAAGCTCACAATCCAGAGCCCATGCAGCTTTTCTGCTGTGAAATTATGTTGGGAGGAAGGACTTTGAAGCAAACAAGTAGTGTACTGGAAGAGATGATTTCCTCTTCCACTTACTGGTTCTTTTAAACTGCTGCAACCCCATAACACCAAAATGGTTTTATCCTCCCAGGTCTTTTGACTTCCAACCACAGATACATCCTGCAGCCATGCTGGTGGCTTTTTCAATGTGGTAGATTGATTTTCCCCCCTCCGCAAACTCCCAGACTCCCAAACCGTTCTATCCCAAACAAGCATCTTGGATTTGAAATATCTTACAGCATACCTGTAGTGTGGTGTTTAATGATTTTTTTTGGTCAAATTCATCATGGTACAGTTGAAGATCAATAATAATAATAATAATAATAATAATAATAATAATAATAATAATAACAACCCTCACATGTAATTATGCTTTACCATAGTGCACTGTCAGAAAGATTAAGTCATCACAGTAGAGTGGTATGAAGGACTGCAAAATATGACCAATTCATGTAAAAACTGGTTTCCATTTATCACTTTCATAAATAATGGAACAGTGGGCCATAAACCTCTGACAACCCAAAAGTCATTCTGGAAAGACTTAATGAAATAGTGGAAGACAGAGGCTGATAAAGCCTGAGTGAACACATTTATTTATTTATTTATTTATTTATTTATTTATTTTATTAATTACATTTCTATACTGCCCAATAGCCGGAGCTCTCTGGGCAGTTCACAAAAATTAAAACATTCAAAGTATAAAACAACAGTATAAAACCATAATATAAGACTTAATGAGTCTTATATTATATAGACTTAATGAACATGAAACAATGACAAAAATGGGAATGTGATTTTATTTGTTTGGATTGTTGATATTTATTTTGTTTGATGTTGTTAATGTTATTGTATTATTAATGATAAGTCAATAAAAGTTAAAAACAAACAAACACAGAACAGGGATATTGAGGATTTGCTAGAAAACAGCTCTCCGTCACTGTTCAAGACGTCCTGCTAGGCTACTAATATAGGCATTGAACAAGCATGGTTCAACTCACAGGAGCAGTAAAATAATGATCAGATGCTTCACAAGGGAATAGAAGACCAGGACAAAATGGTGCATCTTTGCTGGTTCCAGGCACTCCATCCTCCCGCACTGGATTTAGGCCTGAAAGACCAATTAGTAGGTAGGTGCATGGAGGGTATGTTGTAAGGAAGCAGAATTTGTGACATTGTGCAACATCATCACTGACCACAGGGCACTTCTGCTAAAGCATCAGCGTTAGCTTTTTGCAGTTTGAGCCAATGTATGAGACAGCCCATCTCTAGTGTTTCATACTGGCAGGTTTTTTGATAATTGTATACTTATGGATACTCCTTAAAATGCTATAATACTTTCACAAATGAACAAACAAACATACACACTCAAAAATAGGAGGCATTGTAAAGAATGGTAATGGCCAAACTAAGGGCTCAATGTACATCAAGCAGGATATTCCACTATGAAAGTGGTACATACAAGGCAGGAGCCACACTACTGCTTTATAGCAGTATTGAAGTGCACTGACAACTGTTAAGGCTCATTGACCCATACGATATGCCACTTTCATACTGCTATATGCTGCTTGGTGTGGCTGCTGCCATTTATATACCACTTCCATAGTGGAATATCCTGCTTGGTGTAGATGAGCCCTAGCAGGAGAGACGTGCTGCTGTACTTTATAAAGTCCATCCTGCACAGTATATAATATATACTATTTATTTAAAGCACTTTTAGTCTGCTCTTCAGGCAAAAACAACCCTGGAACATTTGGCATAATAACAATAAATACATGTAGGTTTATAAGCTAAATGACACAACATGAAAGGAAAAGGGGTTGAGGAGGGAAAAGGAAAACAAACAAAGTCAGGCACCAATTCTTTTAGTTACCCTGTAGCCAGCTGGAATGAAAACACTTCAGGGGGATGAGGAGCCAAATGGAGTTGGTTTCTCAGCAGTGCCGATGGAGTGTACTCCTGCTTTCCATTCTCCCTCTGCTACAGCCTGATGGAATGACTACAGAGAGGTATTTTTTTTTTAAAAAAAAAGTCTATAAAATATAGATGACTATACAGTCATAAAATAAAGGTGAACGAGTAACCCGAAGAAATCTGAGAATAAAAGAGGAGCAGGGTGGGGAGGGAGACAATAAAAGAAAACAAATAAAGCAAGCCTTTAGACAGATGCACTAATTTGGACTGCTTGAGTCAAGCCATTCCTCATCATGATCTAGAATTAGGGTGAATTCTCCTGCTCCGCACTGGATGATGAATTAGTAGACCAAGCAGAAATCTACATGGGGGACTAAGAACCCTGCCGTGCTGTCTCATACAAAATGGATATCGGTATTATATTATTAAGCCACCTACATTTTTCATGCACCTGCTGGGGATTAGAAATAAGCAAATCATCAATAAGAATGTTTTGCTGCTAAGCAAGTTTCTTTGGCAGAGCGTTTAGTTAATTTGCAATCCTATCCTTAAAAACAAAAACAAAAAAGTGAGCTGGAACACCAATGCTGCACAATTGTGACACTCTTCTGGTGTGCTAATCTAACCTCAGTGTCCAATATGGCATTTCTTTGCAAGAAAGTCTGTGTATCTTTTGCCAGTATGTGAGGCAAGTAAGGCAGGATTCTGTGGTCCTCCAGGTTTTGTTGGACTACAGCTCCCATCAGTCCTACCCAGCATAGTTCATGGTAAAAGATGAAGGAGGTTGAAATCCAGCAACACCTGGAGGGCCACATGTTTCTGATCCTTAAAGTAAGGAACAAGTAAGTTCAATAGTTACTTACTTACTTACTTACACCCTTTGTATACTTCTCTATATCTAGTAAGATTCCCAAGCAGTGAGCAATAGAAAGAAAGGAAGAGTGGCCATAACTATATAAAGACAGACATTACCACCACTTCAAACAAGTACATCTTCCCACATCAAGAAGATACTACCTTAAGGCATTACATAAACAAACCAAAGCAGAACCTGTTTTCCAAATAATTTATAATCTTAATTTCCACTTTCAAGACAACAAAGTGTTAATAGAAAGGAGTTCTTAATAGTTCCGATCCAATAGGGAAAGTTTTATATGATGACAATTCCAGCTGAACTTGAGAGAAGAAACCAAAGCAGAGGGCAATGAACACCTGCGGGGCCATTGTATATGGCATCATGAGAATGATGAACTAATACTACATCATTACACTTTATTTTACATGCATGCAATTTTGCTAGGTAGAGTGTGTCAACTGCTTAGCAAAGCTATAAATGCTATGCAACAAAGTACAACTATATGGGAGATTAGACGGTTGAATGGCATGAAAATATCAGTGTGTTCCTTGGGGGAAAATATATATTACGTAACACTGGTGAGTCATTATTATGGCAATATTTACCCGGTAAAGGCTACAGGCAAAAGTCTATTGATGTTTAAGATCTCACACTGGGTGAACTTTAGTACGCATTAATTTCACTTCTAATTTTATATTGCACATGGTAGATATGGGTGACAGAGTGTTGTCTAACAGCTCTTGAAAGCATCACATGATAAATGCTCATTAATAATGCATTTTTACGAGAAATTATTAAAGAACAGAGATGCACTCCCATATCGTTTCATCAATATGCTAAAAGCATTTATAAGTGCCTTCCTCATTTTAAGTTTAGAGCCAGTAGTGCATTAGTCTACTTTGCTGGGTTTTGCATGTTTAGTCTAGCCGTAACTATACAATTAATGTGCTACTGTTAACGCATAAGAAAGCACAGTCTGGATAAGTCTCTGACTTATACAGAAACTTCTAAAAAAAGAAAAGAAAAAAATAACCATCTAGAAGAGAAAAACATTCCACTCAAAACTATGACCAATTTCAGCTGTGGGTTAAGGTGTGCCCATGTAGGCCTGCTTTTATGATCACTTAAATTTATTACAGAAAAAAAAGGTGTGCATTTGGATAGAAGTTTTGTTGTTTGTTGTACAGTTGCTGCTAAGTTTTGCCTAAGATGTAGGGAGATGTAGATCTGATGGTCATTTTTTACTAGACACTAGGGGTGTGCTCCGCTACATTACGGACCCCCGTATCTAAAGCGGAGCAGGCCGATCCGAACCTCCGAAGCCCAGTTCTGGAGCGGATCGGGGGAGGTCCGGTTCAGCCTAAAGTGGTTTGGAACCAGGTAAGTGGGGAGGGGAGCTTACCTGGCTCCCCGTCCGCCGCCACTGTGGTCCGTGCAGCAACGGCGGCAGAGCCAGTTAAGGGGGGGCTTACCTGGGTCTGCCACGGTCCGTGCGGCAGCTTCAACTGCAGCCCAGGCCTAAGGCCGGAAACAGGCCTGTTTCTGGTCTTAGGCCTGGGTTGCAGTTGAAGCTGCCGCTTGGACCATGGCGTCAACGGAGCCAGGTAAGTGGGGGGGGGGCTTACCAGGCTCCACCAGCGCCGCCCCTGTGATCTGTATGGTGGTGGACAGCGGAACCAAGTAAGCGCTTAATTCGGCTTCCATTTTGTCCCCACTTAACTGCCTCCACTGTCCGCCGCGGAGGCAAGTAAGTGGGGAAGGGGGTGAAATGGGCCCAAATATCAATCCAGACCTCCGGATCTTGCTCCAGTTCCAGAGCAGATCAGGGGAGGTCCAGATTGACCTGAACCAGTTTAGTATTCATTATGATGCTGTTTTAGAAATACTTTATGGAAGTATCTATACAGTGTGGACCTAGCAGTTGGGGTGCTCTATTCTTAGTAGTTATAGGACTCTGTTGAATATAGGCTGCAGATATGCCTTACTTCCATGCCCGGCACAGCCTGGGTGTGGGGGAGGCTATTGCGGTTGGGGGTGCGGGACAAGGCAGGAAGGCCTCCCCATGGCACCATCAGAGAGGGGAGGGGAATCTATCTATTTTACCCACATAAAATATGAATATACAACATTAGCCAAACGGTGCTGACAGCATGATCTGGTAAGTCATCAAGGAGAGGCCGAGAAACTCTCCACTCAAAGGGCAAAGTCCTAGGACTAGCATTGCCACTGAATTTTTGTTACAGCAACACTTTGTGGTGAATATAGAGATTCTTGCTCAAGAAAAATGGGACAGATTTTGAGGGAAGCCAAATGCTTGAGTAAAAACAGCAAAATGCCTAGTCAATTTGGTCTATGGTAGAAGAAATGTGGAAAGGAAGGAAAAGTCTAGATCTGGGAGTTTGTATAAGAGAATGGTATTTTTCTGACTAAAGGAACAGAAAAATGAATATAGTTTGTTCTTAGCCAGCTGGAAATATGGGAAGAAAGGGCAGGAATATTTGCATGATTGCTTAGCTTCATGTGGGTGTTTTCAATTGTAGTTACTTGATTTCTCTAACCCAAGGTTAGTTCTCAAACTTCCGGATTCACCCACCACTGGTTCATATAGCAGAAACTCTGAATACTTGGTATCGGTGACAAATGACCTCAACCAGAAGTGTTTGATTTGCATATGCATAATGTAATCTGAGAAGTAATGCTTTGGGCTACAGGGAATTCTTGATATAATTATGTTAATTTGCAATATGTTTCTGGGTATACTTTTAATAGCAAAGATGCTGAAATTAAAGCTCATATATTACATTTAAAATGAGGTGTAAAATTAGATGTACATTGCAGGGCACTTTATATAAGCATTGGTCTATTAGGAAATATGATTACAAATTCCTAGATGTGTTTACTTCTAGCTGTTAGTTGCTGCGTATTCTGTTTTTTAAGTGCACAGCCCTGATTTAAATTTAGTTTAGAATGAATGTACAACAACATTTCTAGGGCAGCCATATCATTAGCTTATTTCTATTGCATCTCTAAGTCAGTCATAATTATTTACTATCAAGGCATAACATATCAGGCTGACATCGGGTAGGCTTGTACTGTGATGGGTGTAATATTCTCATATAAGCAAGAATCCTGAAAAAAACTGTTGGATTGGGATCTTGGCTAGGAATGCTACCTTATTGATTTAGATATTTTCACCTTTCTATATACTTATATACTTTCTATATTGGAGTTCTTTGAGTAATTGTTTTATTGATGTATGCTTCCTTGGTGTGGGGAGGTGACTCTTCTGCTGTAAGGCAACCAAGACATATTTTAAATAAATAGATAAAAATATATTTCCAACTTGGTCTAAGGTGGTGTGGTGACATGGGGAACTGTTGATTTTATTATAGTTCAGCAGTCTATATTTATTGCTAAGATTAACTGTACTGTTGGTAGAACCTCATGGTGATTGAGCTCCTTTGCTGAGTTGGGATGGTCAGTGGGGTTCCAAGGATAATTGTGAGTGTTGAAAACTGGGGATTGAGATAGAAAGGAATTAGATGTCTTTGTGTGTGCTGGTCATATTCTTTTATTTGGCTATGGAAGACTGTGAATGATTACAGTTACTTAATATGAAAATAATCATATTGTTTATTTATACAGTGTGACTTGTTTAAATCCATATCCACCTGAACAGGAAATGGCAGTTTATACAGCAGCAATGCAATTGCCCTGTTATTCTTGAGGGTACAGGGTAATGAAAGATAAATATCTCAAGTGGTGGCAGAGGGCTGCATATACCATTGTTAGACATCTTACTTCTACAGGGTGTAGTAGCATCATAAAAGGCATTTTGGGAAGCTCACCCATTCCTACTTGAGAAAGAACAGCAGCGCTCCCAAGATTCCTTCACAGAATGCCCCAATTCCTTTAGCGCTAGCAAATGGACCCTGCTTTGCACAGGTTGGGAAGAACCCTTAGTTTGACACAACAAAGCCTTACGCACCTGTCAGAGTTGGAGACAGCAAAGCCTTCAAACAAAGTTATGCAGCTGCCAGAGCTGGACACATTATGCCTACCCTGGAATGTAGGCACAGGTGCCAAGGTGAACCCCATAGCTCTTTGAGGGAGGGTTTTTTTGTTCTTCGACTCCTGAAGATTGCATTGAGCTTCCCTGTCTGTCAGCCATGACTCCCTTCTCCTCTGCTCTTCCTTCTCTCCTCTTCCCACCATATCAAATGCCAACATTCTTCTTCCATTACTTGGACAACTCACTCCCTTCCCCCAGCCCCTGCTGCATCTATGTAATAATGTAGGCATTTATGTAGACATTTCATCAGTGGTTGACAATGCTATGAGTACAGGATGAGTACAGGATTCACCATAACTAACAAATCCAACTGGATATTTTAAACAAATGTGCACTGATCCATTTTACTTATTTTCCATTATTTTTTTGGTAGACTAAATTCAGTTTAGATGGGGCTCCCATTGATCTCCCATCCAGAATCTGATGAAATCTATCCCCTCTTAGCTTCAACAATGACACAGTATAGGAACATGGAAATCTGTTTTATATTGAGTTGGATGGTTGCCCCATCTAGTTAATTATTCTCTACATTGACTGGCAGTGACTCTCCAGGCTTTCAACAGTCCCCTGCCCCCTGAAAGAAAGATGCTCTCATCTATAATGAGAAAATACTTTGTGGAAGAAATAAAGAGATGAGATAAGTGTGTATGTATGAAAACTGGGCCACATTTATTGAAAATCTGCAAAGGGAAACCTGGGTGGGCCCCTAATCTATGCTAGCAACTACCTAAGCATTATATCAGGTTCTAAGCCTACTGACTGACGACTGTAAGATTGCCACCCCCAGGAATACCCTATCTGAGGAAGGGAGGCCTTCCTCCCAGGCTGTGAAACATCAGGTGAGTGAAGTGAGTTGGCCTCACAGGTAACCCTTATCCCCCTGCCACTGGGGCTACAAAACCCTCAGTGGAAGGCCTCAGGCATCACCTGTCACCAAAACAGTGGCTTAGAATGATCACCATCCCTGTTAACCCTAGCCATGCCCGTTCCTACCAGCCTACCAAAACTAAATGTGACCAACAGAAACAGAAACCAAATTTCCTAAAAGAAACTCTTGCCCAAGTTACAGTGTGGAATAGGCCAAGAACAAAGAAAAAGGGGATCATAGCCCAGGACAATCAGATTATGAGTCAAAAAATCCTACTCAGCCCCAAACAGGGTGACCAGCATAACCCACACTACATACAATGAGGGAACCATGCTTCAAAAAGTCTGAAGGGTGGGGCCCTGCAGGCTAGTAACACTTCGTCAGCCCCAGCC
Source organism: Elgaria multicarinata webbii (assembly GCF_023053635.1). Lineage (NCBI taxonomy): Eukaryota > Metazoa > Chordata > Lepidosauria > Squamata > Anguidae > Elgaria > Elgaria multicarinata. Next base: position 14,599,656 of record NC_086175.1, on the reverse strand, counting down.
CCAGCTGGTGGCACCCTGCGATCAAAGCCAATAATGATTGACTGTGCCGCTCCTTCCCCACAGCAAGGCAAGCTGTTTTTCCCCCCTCCCGGTCCTACCTGGAGGTGTCAGGGAATGAAAGATGCTCTCATCTATAATGAGAAAATGCTTTCTGAAGACATCTAGGTATCAGGACTTGAAAGGGTAACATGCGTACACACATGCTCTCATGTATTATCTTATGTGCATGCTGTACACACTTTGAGAATAGAATGGTTAATCCAGGAGCCATCCTTCGAACACCGATTTCCTCAAAAGGACAGTTTTGAATCAAAATGCTGCAGTGCTGTATTAATATTGGTATAAATAAGAAGTTAGAAACAAATACACACCCATATTTGACAACCCAAACTCTCTTATGAGAATCTGCACTCATATGCCAAGATAAAATTAAGATCCTATCATTCTTAGAAAAGAAATACACGTAGACACAGGTTTTTGTCTTGAAAAACTGAAACCCTTGAAAGGATTTCATGTTCCCTTTTGAAATGCAAAGATTACTGGAGAAGGTTTTTTGGGGAGGGTGGGGGTGGGATTGCTTGACAAGGTACCTTTTTCAGAACAACTACTGTGAAGTCTTGACAGATACTTCAAACACATCCTCTCAAAGACAAGAATGATCTTTGAATTTATGGTGGGAAACTTACCAAGCTTTAGAAAGCTTGATAGGGCAGGGGAAAAACCCACATATTCTTAACAAACAAACTGTCCCCACCATCACCATTACTACCACCCATCTCTTTTCCCATACACAAGGTTGGTGAAACCCTTTTGATATTTGTTATATTAGTATTATAACAACCCATCCCCCAGATTTCCATTTAAACTTACAGAATCCTGATTTTACTGATCCATCGCCTTCTCTGTTGGAGACTCTACTGTGCCTCCCATAATACTTGTATGCCATACCACTCTCACATTACAAGATGTGAAGCACGATCCTGCACATAGGAGAAAGAGTTCTCCCATCCTCCCTGTGCTACCAGAAACAGCAAGGTAAATGTATGGGTTAGTGTGTGAGGAGGAAATTATTATTATTCAGATAAAATACAAGCCACAGAAGAACTCCGGGATTATAATTCTCACCATGTCAGTGGTGCAGTAGAGGGAAAAGGCCTGGGAGCTCAGCTCCAGGATTTTTTTCAAAGCAGGGAGCAATGATGTTCTCTGCCACAGCACCAGGATAACTGACATTTGCACTGGCAAGTGAATCAGGTGATAAAGGCCTTATGACCAAGCCTGGCTCGCCTGGGTGTGGGGAGGCAGTTGCAGGTGGGGGTGAGAGAAACGCGTGCCAGTAGAGGAGAGGAGGGGCTGACAGCACCTTATCTCTGGCCGTTGCCCCTCCCTGCCACCTGTCTGACTCAATGCGTTTTACAAGTTGAATCAATGCAGTCAGAAGTAAGCATCACTGAGGTTTTAGCTAGACCTAAGGTTTATCCTGGGATCGTCCCGGGGTCATCCCTGTTCATGTAGATGACACACAAGATATTCTGGGAGCAGGCAGGGATGACCCTAGGACGATCCCGGGATAAACCTTAGGTCTAGCTAAGGGCTGAGTTCAATGGAACTTACTCCCAAGTCAGAAAATATAGAATTGCAGACATGCCTTTGTAAACTTAATTGTAAGGTTTTATTAGTGGCTTTCTTGTTTGTCTGTGATTTATGATGGATTTTTTCTTAAATCAGAGTTATCGCCTTTCATAGATAATAGATGAGCAGGACTCTCTCTCCTGGGCATGAATAGGGATTCTACTCAGGAAAATGGCTATTGATGTTGTCCGAATGAGATCCTGGACTTCAAAATTTGCACCACCAGTGCACCTTTTTATTTGGAGATAAGGAATTAGTGGCATATCTAGTAGAGTCAGTAGCCTGGGTTGAAATGCATTACTCTTAAAGCTCCTTTGGTGGCCTTGGGGCAGTCACCATATCTCAACTTTTTAAAAATCTTTTTCCTTCTGCTTATACTGCTCTAATATGCCATGCAAATTGATGGAGCAACAACAACCATGTACAATAGAGCAACTTGCATTTCAAATAACGATATTGAAGAAATCTGTCTGAGGGGTAGAGTTTGATGTGTTTTCCTAGGGTCAGTCCGCTGGACTTTGTTGCACACCTGACTCAAGATGCAGTAGATTGGGCCAGTTCATGGATTTTCTGAGAATTTGTGCCAATGGAGGGCTCTTCTCCCCCCCCCCAATTTGCACCAATGTCTGAGCAATTTGCAGAACTTGCTCAAAAATTTGCACAACTTGCAGAACCTTCCCTCCTCCCCCACAAAAAAATAACATCCAAAAATTGAGTAATCAGCAAAGGTTTGGCCATAATTTGCACAAATTGCTCAGAAATTGGTGCAATTCACAGAATGCTCCCCCAAAATGCACAAAACGTTTCCTAAGTTTGGGGAAACAACCTGGAGCAAAGCTTGCAGACACAAAGTGAGTCATACATGCCATGGAACTCCATCAAGCCAGAGAGAGAGAGAGAGAGAAAACCGAATTTCCCACCATCAGACGTCTTTAATTCCAAAACATTAAGTCCATAATAAATTTAATGTTTTCCTTCCCCAACCCATGCAAACCTTCCCATAAAACTGTGGGCCCTCTTTAAATGTCTTTGCACCCTCCCAGAGCCCCAACCTATGGATGGTCAAATCACACAAGATATACTCAGTTAACAAATAGATAACAAAGGATAGTGTGAAAGTAATACACAAATACAGTTTGAAGAAATATAATGCAAATGGGGCCATAACTATTGTCAGTACATGTTCCTTTTGGCAACTGTGTCTTATGTTGGATTTTAATATAATGGGGAAATCCATTATGATGAGGATTGATGGGGGGAAAGATGCCATTGGCCAGTTTCACTTGGAAAAAGAATTCACACCCGCGGTATTCCTGTGGCTAAAAGTAGGAAGATGTGGGACACAGAATCATATGCATATAAAGGACATCCATGGCCCGAGGCAAACAATGATGAAATTGGCTTACAGGACTACATGGAAATATGCGAAGCTATTTTCCAACACACTTCTAGCCATTTATCACTATAATGGACCAAATGAAACAAAACAGATTGTTGTGCATTTGTATACAGTTGACATGCATGTGCAGAAGGAAACAAGCAGAGAAGAAAACCTAATAATTGTGTCCAAGGGTGCAAAATATACTGTACATTTTAAATATTTTTTTAAAGAAAATGCTTCACCATTTATTTTTTTTGCTGAGAGCAAGTAGAATTTCCTTTGGATACCTATGTTTATACATTTCTTATTTAGGCACTGAGTGAAGCCGATTGAATATTAAGCTGATATTCACTTCTTTGGCTTGAAATACAAACTGTTAATAGATGGATGGATGGATAAATGTAACTAGTTTCCAACCTCCAATTGATGGTGGCAATTCGCATGGTCATTTTTGATGTGATAATGTGACTCGGGATACATTTTCCACGTTATTTTCATGTGGAGAACAATACAGTTCCACATGATGAATAAAACACATCTCAGTGTAACACATTGCTATTACAGTTTTCCAGAATATGGTAAATAGCATCTGTGAAAAACATATGTACTTGCCTTATGGTCCATCAAGCTGCCATCAGATGGGAATCTTTGGCCTTATCTAGACCTAAGGTTTAACCTGGGATCATCCCAGGGTCATCCCTGTTCATGTAAATGACACACAGGATATAATGCTCCCAGTTAACATAGCTGGATTATGTCCCTATGTTATGCAGATTTCTTAACCACATTTTATTTATTTATTTATTTATTACATTTTTATACCGCCCAATAGCCGAAGCTCTCTGGGCAGTTCACAAAAATTAAAACCATAATAAAACAACCAACAGTTTAAAAACACAAATACAAAATACAGTCTAAAAAGCACAACCAGGATAAAACCACACAGCAGAAATTGATATAAGATTAAAATACAGAATTAGAACAGTAAAATTTAAATTTAAGTTAAAATTAAGTGTTAAAATACTGAGAGAATAAAAAGGTCTTCAGCTGGCGACGAAAGCAGTACAGTGTAGGCGCCAGGCGGATAATATCTTACTCTCACCAATCTAATTCTCAATCAGTTACCAGTTTCAATAGCTCTGATTCTTCATTTTCTCTAAGACTCTGGTTTCTTGCTTGCTCTTTTTTTCCTTTCTGCCTTCTCTTCTTCCACCTCCCTCTCTTTCCCTCTGCCCTTTTGCCTTTGGGCCTTGTCTTCTACAATTATTATTTTCTCTGCAACTCTGACAGATCAGGAGGGTGGTTTCTTGTTCATTTCTGCAAACTAAGGGCTACATCACACATGGGAAAACATGCTCCCTACCGTTGCTTCTCCGCTCCTGGTTTCGTTGCTCAGTTATTTCCTGTTTCAAAACAGGAAGTAAACAATGAGTCGGGCGTTCTAATCATGCTGCTTCACCTGCACACAGCAGGAGAGAGCAGCAGCTTCTGGTTTAAAAAATATTTCGGACTTTCTGGGGGTTTTCTTGTGGTGCAAGGAAGGCCAGAAGGCGCGTGGGATGCAGACAAAGTCGTATGAGGGGCCTACAAAAAAAATCTGTGAGTGCCCAGTAACGAGTGTGCAATAAAACGCTCGTCAGATGGAGCCCTAAGTTTCTGTTTCATGAGTTAAAATTGGTGCCTGCCCAATGTCTGCTCAAAAGGGATGATTTTCAAAAGCAGCAGCAGCAGTATGTGTGTGCATGCTTAGCTCTTTTCCCATCAACCAATTTTCCACTGCAATTGCTTGTCTAAGGGCCTTGCTAGACCCTACCAGATAAGCCGGCAGGGAGGCGGGGCGATGCCGCGTTAACTTTAGCGTGCCCCGCCCCGCCTCCTAGACGGCCGATGTGCAGGGACGAAGGAAGCCCTGTAGCGTCGGCCATTTTGTTTTGTTTTGTTAAAGGGGCCACGTGCGCCCCGAAGACTGCGGACAAGGTAAGCGGTTTTTTTTAGTTAAACCCCCCCATCCGCTCCTGATCCCTTCCCATGGCTCCTGCCCACTCTTTCCCCGCCCTCCCTCCCCGTCCCCGTCTCCCGTGTCGCCCTGTGCCAGCCCTCTTCCGCCATCTCCCGTGTCGCCCTGTGCCAGCCCTCCTCCGTCGTCTCCCGCGTCGCCCTGTGCCAGCCCTCCTCCGCCGTCTCCCGTGTCACCCTGTGCCAGCCCTCCTCCGCCGTCTCCCACGTCGCCCTGTGCCATCCCTCCTCCGCCGTCTCCCGCGTCACCCTGTGCCAGCCCTCCTCTGCCATCTCCCGCGTCCCCCGTGCCAGCCCTTCTCCACCATCTCCCGCGTTGCCCTGTGCCAGCCCTCCTCCTCCATCTCCCGTGTCGCCCTGTGCCAGCCCTCCTCCTCCGTCTCCCGTGTCGCCCTGTGCCAGCCCTCCCTCCCCATCTCCCGTGTCGCCCTGTGCCAGCCCTCCTCCGCCGTCTCCCGTGTCGCCCTGTACCAGCCCTCCTCCGCCGTCTCCCGTGTCACCCTGTGCCAGCCCTCCCTCCCCGTCTCCCGTGTCACCCTGTGCCAGCCCTCCTCCGCCATCTCCCGTGTCGCCCTGTGCCAGCCCTCCCTCCCCGTCTCCCTTGTCGCCCTGTGCCAGCCCTCCTCCGCCATCTTCCGTGTCGCCCTGTGCCAGCCCCCACCATGTCCACTCCCCGGGATCCCCCCCTGGCCCGATGGGCACAGCGCTGAGTGCTGTGCCCAGTCTGTGGCTTTTCCCGGCTACTCACGAGTAAGCGAGTAGCAGCAAAAAGCCACAGACTTTGCTAGACATTCCGCAGCCCCGGCCTCAGGCCGGGGCTGCGGAAAAGGCGCGCCATAAGCGACTTCGCTTATGGCGCATTAAGGGAGGCTTCGGTGCGGCCTGGGGCCGGATTCCCCTGTGCATCATGTGGACGCACAGAAGGGAAACCGGGCCTCAAAGCGCGCTAAGGCCTCGTCTAGCAAGGCCCTAAGTCACTACTCACCCACCCCAACCATTGATATTTGGAGGGGAAACTGAAGCCAAAGATCAGACTATCTAAGTTTGACCAGGGGGAGGGCTGCAAAGCACAGTTACTTTACTATGCCCCATTTGTTTTGAATGCTTAATGTGGAGGAACCCTGGAAATGCTGGCCACCTCTAAAGAGGGATCGCTGAGTGGTGGTCAAAGACTCAAGGCACAATTTCTCTCATTTTAGAAAAGTTTATTATGAGCAGCCTGCAGTGCTGCAAGGTGACAGAGGAGCCAAGGAATAAGCCACTATTTTCAGGAAAGGCTAACATACTTACAGGGGCCAAATCTACACCAAGCAGGATATAGCACTATGAAAGCGGTATATAAGAGGCAGGAGCTACACTAAGCAAGATATAGTACTATGAAAGTGATATGTCGTATGTGTCATGGCCCACAACAGTTGTCAGTGCACTTCAATACAGCTATAAAGCAGTAGTGTGGCTCCCACCTCTTATATACTACTTTCATACCATTCATAGTGCTATATCCTGCTTAGTGTAAATGTGGCCAGGGTCAGTTTCCCTTAGAAACAAAGGCAGAACTTCCCCAATACACCAATCATAATACAGTAATAGGGAAGCTTTTCAAACCAATGATAGGCAAGGCTTTCATGCATGTGCAGAGTGCAATATTTCTAAGGCCAGAAAAACAACCAGTACATGAGTTACCACACCTTTCCTGTCCTCGCTGGGAGGACAGGAAGGACACTGGGAGGACACTAATCACTCTGTTGATTAGTACTTCAACAGAAGTGGGTGCATTACTTAATATATTTTAGTAGCTGTAGAAGTTTTGATTTATAATAGAATAGGCCCAAAGCAACTATTTCAATACAGGATGGGCACAGGTGAAGCAGCCCATATACCTTGATTTCCTCGACATTATCTTGTACAGATCTTGTATTGTACATCCTTTCCAGATTGTACATACCTTACAGCACTCAAGCTGCAATAATAGGAGTGCCTCCTACATCAGTGGGCCAGCAGCAGACAGGCAGGAAGTGAGCCACTATTTAAATATCCCATAATATCCCCAATATAGTATCACTCAGGGACATTGGATGAAATTATAATGGTGGTTCCCAGATCCTCAGTGAAGAGCTTGCATCCTGTCCCTGATCAGAGGGCCCAGGGCTGGAGTTAGTGATGGGTCCTGCCAGGGTGTTCCATAAATGCTGCTGTTAGGCCTGAGAACTGTAGGGGGAAAACTAAATGGCTAAAATTCCAGGGTCCCTGGTATTAGATACTCAAGTCACACCCATCTCAAATAGCCTTGGTTTTCCCCAAGTGTTGTAGTTATAGATGTGCTTCAGGATTCACGACAGAATGCTTACATTCGCCCAGATTACACTTGGAACTTAAAACATCTACTCAAACTTTAAAATTAAATGTATTTTATTAAAGAAAAGACAAAGTTTAACACAATCACAAACCTTCCGCCCAAGCAAAGCAAAATGAAATACCCACAAAACTTGCACCTGTATGCTCACCAATTCTGCACCATTCATACTGACTCTGCAAAGGGACTCCTCCTTTGGAGAGGGACTTCAGTTTCTCCCAGGCAAAATAAAGGAATTACTGAGGCCTACATGCTAAGCTCAGAACAATGTCCTGGATCTCATGCCTGAGGAAAAGGAAAGGCATCTTCCTTCTCTGTGTTCAGGTTTAAAAACTAGGCATGTGCTCCGCTCCGATTAGGAGCGGAGAAGCAGTAGCGGATTGGCCTGCTCCGCCTTACCCAGAGGCGGAGTAGAAGTGGACCGCGGACCCCTAGAAGCAAGGCGAAGAGAAGCGGCCATTTTTTGGAGCTCCTCTTTCAGGCGGAGCACTCCGATCGCCATCTTGAAAACATTTCGCCATAGGATTGCATTGCTGGAAATAAACACGGATAACTGGGTTGTTTTTGAAGCTATCGTTCTGGAAATTCTTGTGCACAGAGAGTCGTGGATGGGGGTCATTTTGAGACTACTCTCACCTCTCTGCGTCATGCGGGTCGCGTGCTATATTTTTTAAAAAATCGGGTCAACAAACAGGGACAGCGCGGCTCAAACGGCGGTTTTCGGCTTTTCGCCCATAGGATTGCATTGTGGGAAAGAATCGGGGATAACTGGGGGGGGTTAAGCTATCGTTCTGAAAATTCTTGTGTGCAGAGAGTCGTGGATGGGGGTCATTTTGAGACTACTCTCACCTCTCTACGTCGTGCGGGTCGCGTGCTAGAATTTTTAAAAAATCGGGTCAACAAACGGTTTGGGTTTTTTTTTGGTTTTTTTTTGAAGCGATGACAGGTACATTCAACTCCCAATCCTGATGAGAATTGATCTCCTTATGAAGCATCCTCCAATCCCAGCGTTCGAGGGGGGGGACTAAGGCAGAGTCATCCTGAGATCTTTGAGCTCTCAGCATCTTGTGGGTTTTTCGTTCGTTGGGAGAGGGTCTACTTAGCTAGCTGCTGCTGTGTACTTTGGAGATAGATTAGGATTTTAGCTTGGTGCGTGTGTTTGTTTGCTTCTTTCTGACTTTTTGCTTAGTTTGCTCTGTGTTTTTCCCTTACTTTGATTTAATATAAACTTTATTTTTAAATTTTGGAGTGTGTGTTTGTTTGGTTGGTTCGTTTCCCCCCTCCCCTCTCTTAAAGCCTGCTTTTGTGTAGTGCAACAGCCACAGATTGAGCATTTTGGGGAAAGCATACACACACTTCTTGTCCCATTTCCCTACATTTAGTAATATTCTTAAACATATTATTATATTCTTATACATGGACACATGGATAAGCTATCATGGTGCCGAGTTTGAGGTTTCTAACGTGCAAATTGACGGAGCTATCGAAAGGGGTGTGAATTAGGCTTATGGGTGGTGCGTTAGAGGTTAGAGCCACGCCAAAAATCAGGGGATGATGCGACTGCCTTGAGTCTGGGCATCCATGTGGACACATGGATAAGCTGTCCTGGTGCCGAGTTTGAGGTTTCTAACGTGCAAATTGACGGAGCTATCCCAAGGGGTCTGAATGGGGTGCCCGATTTTCAAAAATTCGCCAAAAATAAGGGGATGATGGGATTTGCTTGAAACTTGGCGTGCATGTGGACACATGGATAAGCTTTCATGGTGCCAAGTTTGAGGTTTCTAACTTGAACAGAAAAAACGTTGTATAATTTTTTAGCTTTCAATGCAACCCTATGGGGGGGGAAACGGAGCTCCGATCCGGATCCGGAGCTCCAAGCGGAGCGGAGCGGAAGTGGGCGGAGCGGGGGTGGGGCGAAGCGGCCCGCTCCGAAAATGGCAGATCTGCAAGTGAAGCAGAGCGGGGGGTCCGTGCACACCCCTATTAAAAACCCTTCTCAAAGACAGTGTCCTGCCTCCTAATACATATTAATTTATTTTAAAACATCTACGTCTATTGGTCCACATCATCAGTTTAGACTATCCTCTTCCCAGAACAGCTCATCCTTTCTGACACACTTGTTTTTGTTTAAACTGGACAACACTTCTGCTTTTCATGTTGTCAAATATCCGGTTTACTTCTCTTTTCTTCCAGACCAGGGATTTCTAAATCAGAACTCTACCTTTCTATAACTCTTGGCTATTTCCCTAGTTCCCCTATAAGGAATACATACTACTGGAACAAGTGCAGGGCAATTATGACTAATACAGCAAGTGATATCAAAGCATACTTTTCGACCCTAAGTCACACCCTTGATACAAATGCTTTACTTGTGCACCTACTTGTCTCCTTAACCTTAAAGCATTACCCCCACTATTTGCATATACCTTTAAACCCTTTCTATGCCTCCAAAAGCTTATTTCCCTATGCTAGGCTGACAAGTCCTTATAATCCCCCTTGCACATACCCAATAAAATTGCAAGGCCTAAGAAAACTCCTTCAGAACACACCAAGTGCTCTCCTACCACTGGCAGGCTCAGGGTTCTAAAATGGCTTTTTGAAAATTTGGCCATCCCATCCAAGTTTTTTTGGGAAGTGTTGAAACCCCTCACTGACGACAGGACAAGGTGAAAGTAGAGCTGCCCTCTGTAGCAAATAAACAACTCATTATTAAACTTTAAATAAAGTTGCCTAAATGTTATGGCTCATAAATGATCTTACTGCTAAATAATTAGTACAAAGCAGACCATGAAGAGTTACGCAGAGTCCCACTGCACCAAGAGCAGGAGCAACATAGCACGAGATTAAATTTAATGGCCGTAATTCAATGTATAAAGTGATATACACTGGGAAATAGAAGGGCAGCTATGCTTACACGGTATTGGCTTCTAAATTAGCCATGGCCATGGAATAAGGCTGTCTTGGGAGTCATTGTGGAGCTCCCTGAAAGCACAAGCTCAGCTGGAAGCAAAATTAAGGAATTATTAGGAAAGACACAAAAAACACTACTGGAAAAACCAAGCATCCTTTTATACGTTTAATAGCTCACTACTTCAACAGGGTTTGTTTGTTTTTCAGTTCTAGATACCGCATCTCAAAATGGGTAGCATAGAACCAGAAACAGTGTATATTAATAGTGGGGAAGTCATCAATTCTTTACTTTTTTACATTCCATTTTAACATAGAAAAATTAGGATCTGACCTTGTCAATGCTCACTCCACTGGGATAACACTGCTGTGAGTGCCTATATCCTGGAGAATGTTCTTTTGGAATGGACTTCATGACATGGACATTTGCACAGGTTTATCATGGGCTGGGAAAGGATTCGACAACAGTGTGCACCATTGCAAGAAGCTGGAGAAACCTGAACAAAAAAACAGACATTTATTTTTTTTATATCTACAGTCCTGGAAATGTAAACTTTAATGGGGACACGCTCCTTATGCAGCATGAAAGGAATAGGGGGCTGTTCTAGGTACTGTATTGCCCCAGATTGGCAGGATTAGCTTAGGGCACCAGAGCCCCCCAACTAATTGCTTTATCCCTAACTGAAGCCCTGGACTAGATCTACACTACTGCTTTATGGTGGTATTGAAGTGCACTGATAATTGTTGGGGCACATTAGATATTCCATATACCACTTTCATAATGGTATTTCCCACTTTTTATTACACACTGCCCAAAATACCACAACAAATATCACTATGTGTCCTATGAGGTATAAATGAGCAAGAGGGATATAGAGCTACATCAGATGGGGGGAAATCACACTTTCTTACCGTTGCTTCTCCCGCTTTTGTTGCTTTATTTATTTTTATTTATTTATTTATTTATTTATTTATTTATTTATTTATTACATTTCTATACTGCCCAATAGCCGAAGCTCTCTGGGCGGTTCACAAAAGAGAAAGTAAACAACCTGCATGTAGCCCATTCAGTGGGCTGTTCTAATTATGCTGCTTCTCCTGCACACAACAGGAGAGAGCAGCAACTTCTGTTTTTAAAAATATACTGGACATTCAGAGTGTTTTTTTGCGGCGTGAGGAAAGCCAGAAGAGGCAGAAGGAGCACTGGAGACAGACAATGTTGTGAGAGGGACCTAAGAAAATCCATGAGTGCCCAGCAACGAGTGTGCAATAAAACACTAATCTGATGGAACTCATAAACCGTGTTTTCATGTTGGGATCATAATGATTTGACACAAGGTGTAGATCTGGCCCTGGTGTAGAAGAGACAGGACTGCAGACAAACTGCTGGGAGACAGCCATTCTAGAATTTTCTTATGATAAAGAAAAAAGTGCAAGGAAGAATGGACAGAAGGGTGGATCAATTGAGTCTGGTTGCCATTTTGTGAGGGAACTGGCTACCATTTCCAGTTTTGACTTTACCTCGGAGCCTGCGTTCTCTGCGCATGCCTGAGTTCCGGAGCGGACATTCCTGTCGAACAGGTTTGAACAGGTTTTGCCATGCTGCCAAGATGCGCGTGCAATGCCTTTGTGTAAGGTGTGTGTGCGCGCGCGGTCCCTTTGTATGAGGGGCGTGTATAAAAAGCCCCTCCTCCCAGTCCCTGGGGCAGCAGCTCGTGGACCCATCCCGTGCTGTTGTCTCGCTAGCGAATAAAGCTATCTGTTTGGACCAGAACTTTGGTGTGGCCTCCAGTTTTTCCGTAACAATTTCAATATATTTTATAGAAGAAAAATTGAATGAGAAAATCTATCCATTTTAAAATCCTATATTTCATTGACTAAGAAAGTGAGTGAACACCCAGAGTTCATTGGCTCAATCCCTTTCTCTCCTTCCCATAAGGAAATTAAATCTCACCTCCTGCTGCTGTGGCCTCCTCTGTCTAATTGTTGATTCAATGTTCCTTAAGAGAAGTGATGCGTTACATTACTCCACGTACATTGATGGTGCTATGTAGATCATATCCAATGTTAGTCTAACTTAAGATTCATTCATTTCAATGGGTCTACTCTAAGCAGGACTAACATTGGATACAACCCATTGCTGCCAATGATAATACTTGTGCTTGTGATAGGATAGTGTAAGAGCATACCAATTAATGGAATCTGGAGTGAATAGATTGAAAACCCATCACAGTAGCCTATAACTGGCATCTTTCTGCTGCTATCTATTCCAACAGGTATCCACAATTCCACTTGGTGGGGTGAACCATTGGGTGAGAACGAAGGCAAGCAGTTTGCATTACCCTCTCCCAGGCTCTCACTTTCATCACAGTTTTCAGAACATAAGAAACAGCAGGAGTCTCTTACACTGGTTCTAATCTTCTTCAAACATCAGCTCAAGTGAGATAAGGCTGCACCTCTCCCTTGAGCCATCTGCATGTGCCAGAGAGCTCAAGGGAGAACTGGGGTCTTATCTCACTTGCAGGAATGTTAAGAGAAGATAAGAAACAACAGGAGTAAGTCAGTCCTGTTGTTTCTTAACTACTCCATACTCTAGTCAAAAGAAGAGAAATCCATGACTCTCCTGGAAACCACCTCCAAGAGGACTTGAGGGAGGAGAGGTACTTGGAGGCGAGCACAAATAGAGGCTGGCTAATAAGACCACAAAGCCAATATTTATGTAGCACTGCATCACAATAGCATGCCTGCTATTAAGCAAAGGTCATGTGGATTTTCATTTTCATTTTAAAAAGGATTGGCCTGTTGATAAACTTAGGTTGGATACATGTATAAGAACGGCATGTCAGCCCATGGCATCTTTGGGCACCTGCTGGGCCACGAGTGCCTTGACAGTTTCCACCACTGAGGTCATGCTCATCCTGGGATGCACCTGATGAGTGGCTTGGAACCACCACTTTAGATTCCCACAATGCCTTATTATTTTATTACATGTATTGCACACAACATCCAATTCCATGGAAAGGGCTGTTTTAAAGGTTATCGAAAAGAAGTATGGTGGTACCATCTTATTAGCACCATGTAAATGAGAAGTTCAATTGTCACATAAATTTCAGGCTACATCCAATGTTACACAGTGGACTTCCATTCACTCAGTGAGACTTCCTGGTCCCTTCCTCTCCTGCATCTCTCCCTGATGTGCTCTGCCTGAATCTGCTGGGAGATCCTTCAGAGCAGATTTGGTGGGATCTACCTGGGAAGGGGCTGAATGGAAGAGAGGGAATATGTTCCACCAGCAGTACCCATTCTGCTGGTGGATGGATACAGTTGATTATGTGTCAGAGGGAGGGAAACGGTTGAATCTATTAATCTATGGGAAATGAAATTACAATTCTTATGGTTCTCTGTGTTTAAATTGGACATGGACTGGACAATAGTTCTGATCCAGCTTGCGGGGGGGGGTACACAGGGGACACACATTTAGGGAGAGAAAAAACATGCATACAATTGCTTAATGCATAAATGGTGTCATGTATAGTTTGGCCCCAAGATGGAACTGCTCTAAATCTCCCTGCATCTACAGGTTTAGCAAGGGATTCAAATGTAATAAATATGAAAGGGAGGAAATGACTGTTTAAGAAGTACTACTATTTATTTATTTATTTATTTTATTTATTTTATTTATTTATTATTGCATTTATATCTCACCTTTTTTTCCTCCAAGGAACCCAAGGCAACATACACAATCCTCCTCCTCTCCATTTTATCCTCCCAACAACAACCCGTGAGGTGGGATGGGCTGAGAGTCTGTGACTGGCTCAAAGTCAACCAGTGGGTTTCCATGGCCGAGTGGGGACTAGAACCCAGATCTCCTTACTCCCAGTCCAACACTTTAGCCACTACACCACACTGGCTCTACTATTTAAAAATCCATGGTCGTAACAGTAGATGTAAATGTGCAACATGTGGATGAAATATGCAAAGATGTGACAGGTGAATTTCTCCTAACTAGCAATATCTTCTTTCAGCCCAGTACTTGTCACATGCTTCCCTGCGATTCCTTCCCTCTACAAACTACGGTTACAGATTCAAGACTGCATGTTAATCTTGGAGAGTTTTCTATCTTTAATGCTTTAGTTTCTCTGCATGGAAGGCAGTATTCAGAAAATTATTTGTGTGCCATTGTACCAAATGAGGACCAAGGTTCTGCTCTCTCTCTCTCTCTCTTTCTAATTAGATAAGCAGTCTTCCTTTGGGGATGGCAAAGCAATTCTGAGTAAGTCTTCCTTCTTATCAGAAACTGATTATCTTTAGATGAGTCTATTTTCTGGAGAGACCATGGGAACAGCAATTACACAGGCACTGATTTTGTGACTCATAAATGGAGGGGAAGAATCAAATGAATCAGTGAAATTATATTTTAAGACTTCACAAAGTAAAAGAAAATCAATTTAATTGGCAAAAGTTGAGGCCATGTGGAGTTCTTTTATCCCCTTATGTATTGGTGAATTATTAAACTACTGTTTGCTCCTGTTCATATTAATTTTGGGAAGAGAACTATAGCAAATTAAAGTCAATTGTTATAAGGCTTAAAGTTAGGAAATTAAGACTAATATTAATGGCTAGGAACAATGGATTAAAAATATAATTAACTGGCTAATCTTATCTTCCTTCAAGAGCTATGTGAGTTTATAAGGTTTCATGTAAGTCCCTTGCACAGGCATAGCTTCCAACAAGTTACCTGGACCTCTGTTGCTATGGGGTAAGACATATATGCTACACAGCAGCACTGTACAAGGCAAAATTATGAGTCAGGAAATGCAGGAGGTGTGACTATGTTAAGTGAAATTTTATCCGCAAAATACTTATGGCAGTGCACACATCAGTTGTGCCTGCATGACCTAGCAGTTCCCATGCACTGCCTTGCAATGCCTTCTAGTAAAGGTTTCAGTTCCCCACCAACATTCAGCAGCTAAATGTCATAGCCCCACAGCTAACTACTTCATGAGCTGTTACTGTAATCCATTATTACGGCAAACCCAGATGATTGAATTTTGCACCAGGGGATGTTTGTGTAGATCTGGAGTCTCTCCGCTAAAATGGGGACAAGTTCTGGGGATCAGCCATCAGCAAAATCATGGTTAGTCAAAAAACATTTAATAAACAATTTCCCTAAAGGATTGGATGAAAAGCCTCTATAGGAAGGGTGATTAGGTACTACCATCAAGACCACCCTGCCCCATGTATTTTACAACAGCCTCTCCAAACTTCCTGGACTTGGCCGTAACCTTCCCTACTAAACTCTGTTATTTCATGCTCTCTAGTGACTCACATCATGTAGCTTTCCTACAGAGCTCATCTGCTGTGAATATACAACCAGCTATGAACCATAGCCACACTACATGATACAGGACTTTTTTAAATATACCAACTGACTGAAGCCTAATCTACACAAAGCAGGATATTGCACTATGAAAGAGCAATATGAGGCAGGAGCCACACTACTGCTTTATAGCAGTATTGAAGTGCACTGACAATTGCTGGGGCCCATTGACACCTACCATATACCGCTTTCATAGTGCTATATCCTGCTTGGTGTGGCTCCTGCCTTTTATATACCCCTTTCATTCCACTTTCATAGTGCAATATCCTGTTTCGTGTAGATTACACCTGAGTCAGGTGACCTGGTAGCCACAGCTCCACCCTATTTCTTTTTTTAAAAAAGCAGTTTTTAAAAAACCCAAAGTAGGATGAGTAGATGACTACACAAAGAGAGGGGTGGGGGAGAAACCACCTGAAGAGTGTGGGGAAAAAACTATCAGAGAGAGAGAGAGAGAGACAGAAAGGCTGAGTTCCGACGACATATTAGGCAATGGAGGTGGTAATAACACACTCATAGTTCATTAATTTTCTGGTACTCCTCACATGACATTTTGACTCTCCCCCGTCATGTAGCTGAGAGTCCCAGTGTTCTTCTGGGCTGCTGGTGCTCCACCCTCCCTCCTCACTCAGTCCTCCCGGCCACATCCCATCAGCC
This sequence comes from Elgaria multicarinata webbii, assembly GCF_023053635.1. NCBI lineage: Eukaryota > Metazoa > Chordata > Lepidosauria > Squamata > Anguidae > Elgaria > Elgaria multicarinata. The sequence goes on along the minus strand of NC_086175.1, from coordinate 14,583,333 downwards.
ATTGTGAGTTCTGCTGGCTGAATAGTAGTAGCCGGGGTGTTTTCGGCCGCTCCTTCCGGAGAATTCTATGGCCAATGGAATAGTGCACTCGACGGAGGGGGAGAGCCCTCCACATGACATTTTAATCGATTGATTATTTGATAAGCAATGAAGTAGCCTGTTGTTTTTCTGCATTGCTTAAAATGGTGAAATAGCGTACTCTAGGTTGTGTGTGTGTTGTGTGTCCCCCAAGACACAACAATCAACTCAACCAACAGTTGCTTCCCCCCCCATTGATTATTGTGTCGTCTGAACCCAGCCAGAGTCAACTACAATAGTATGACAAGTAATGTAACTCAGCAACCTCAGTGGATGGATGAATAGCTAGGTAGATAGATAGATAGATAGATAGATAGATAGATAGATAGATAGATAGATAGATTCCTACCTAAAGATAAGAAGAAAAAAATTCAAACAAGCTACAAACTCACCCCATAATTGACGACTCTACCCCACTTGCCTCTTACAGCAGCCTCACACAGAACTGCCCTGTTAGTTCATTCTGTTTGCCTGCTCTGTTCACACAGGACCTTGCTAGACATACCTTTAAATCCGGGCGTGTGGAGGGGCCAGCTCACGCTAGAAGTAGCGCACGCTGTTGCTCCTGTCTACACGTAACACGTGATGGGGTAAAGGAAAGCCCTGTCGTGTCGGCCATTTTTTCCCATTTAAAGGGGCCATGTGCGCAGGAGTGCACCAACGATAATGTAGGCTTTTTTTTAAAAGGGTTCCCTGCTCCCCCTGCGATGTCCGATGCCCCCCCGCCATGATCTCCCCACCCTGGCTCCGTTCTTCCCCCCATCTCACCCGCTGCATCCGCTCTTCCCCCCTGGCCCCCATCTCTCCCCCCCAGCCTGATGGGCACAGCACGGCTTCTCCCGGTTACTCACAAGTAAGCCACATAGCCGGGAAAAGCCGCAGAATCAGCTAGACCTTCCGCAGCCCCAGGCTCAGCCCAGGGCTGCGGAAATACTGGGCCACAACCAGTACCGGTTATTCCGGGCCGAGGGAGGGTTTAGCCTGGGCTGACCCCGGGATCCCCTGTGCATCATCTGGATGCACAGGGGTGAGCCCGGGTATCAGCCCGGGCTAAACCCTCATCTAGCAATGACGACAGTCCCAGGAAATAGTTATATAGATGGAAACAGGGTTGGGCAAAGCTGGTAATAGGCCCGGGCCAGATAGGAAATGTAGGCCCCATTTCAAACTGCTCTTTAAGTGTTTTTCAATCAGTTCTAAATACATATGAACTAGAACGATTTATAAAAAACAGTTATGCCAAGCACTTTTATTCAAGATGTATATAAGACATCACTTCGTCACATTCAGAAATGCTTTACGTGCTTTTCTTTGGGCAAATTCATCAACAACAACAGAAAAATAAAGCAACTTTGCACAGGGAGACTGAGGCCATAGCTAGACCTAAGGTTTATCCCTGGATCATCCAGGGGTCAAACCTGTTCATCTAGGTGACACACAGGGGATCCAGTGCTCAGGCAGGAGTGACCCCTGGATGATCCCAGGATAAACTTTAGGTCTAGCTGTGGCCTCAGAGTAGGCCCCCGCAAAATCATAGGCCCATGCCAACTGGCCCCACTGCCCACCCCCTGCCCAGCCCTGGATGGAAACAAGAATCAGTCCTTGTGCCACTGTAGGGAAAATGAAACCTGACTGTAAGAATATGGTATGAGAAGGTTAAAAGACTCTGTCTGATTTGGTAGATTGATTTTATTTTAAACTCAGCTAGTGGTTTAACTGAAGCTAGCAACTTTGCCGCCACATTTTCCCTTGTACCCCCCTTTTTGTTCTGTTCCCTCTGGTGATTTCACATGCTTTCAAGCAGAAAAGAAGTGTTAGCAGTTTAAAGTGATGTGAACTTGAAAAATCAGGGGGGAAATATTGGATGATGTGGCTGTCAGCGAAGGGCGAGTGTAATGAATCAATCTGAAAAGCTATGATTGGACTTTAAAAAGAAAGGGGGGGAAGTCTCAACCCAAATTGGTCAAGGAAGGTTTACAACAGCAATTAGAGCACAGCTGCCATGGTAGACCTTTTGGGGAGTGATGCTCCAAATGCAAGAATGTCAATTTCAAACAATTAGTTTAAAACAACACCAAGGCCAAGATATGCCTAACAGAAATAATAACATGACTGCTCTTTCAATAATTGCTCCAGGAGCAAATCAGAAGGCAGATTACAAAACTATAAACTGGTATTTATCTTTTACTTTGTTCCAGGAAGTGGGCAACAATATGTCAACCAGTGCTTGAAAGCTTGTAGTGGGAAAGTATGCTTATAAGTTAAGAAGAATGTTGGACTACTGTGATATTTGGGTGGGAGAGTGAAGTTAGTTGTCGTAAGCACATGCTTGACATTTCAGGCTCATGCAAATGTACTAGAGAGAACCCTTTACTCAACAATACTAGACCAACCCTAAACCAAAAACTCTTAAAGCCAATATAATATGAACAAGTACATCAGAAGGTGCATTGAGAGACTCTTCAGAGTTTGCACCTCATCCATGACTATGTGCTGCTGCTTTCTTTCCCCGATGAGAATCTTAAGATAAGGTTAGAATGGGCCAATATTTTAAACCATATGACACATTTTTATTAAATATATGAATTAAATGTATAAATATAAATGAGAACCCCCTTCCCCCACCTCGGAATAATGTGGAGATATTTCTGTACATTTGAGTATACCCCATGGATAAGCTAAAGTCAGAGACCCTCAGACATGCCCTGAAATGTAGAGCAGACAATGAGCACCCCATTGCTATCTCAAAATGCCACACTGCTATTCCAAAAGTCCCCAAAGGCCTGAGGCTATCACATGCATTCTAGACTTAGACCACCAAGATCGGGATATTCTGGTACTATTTGGGTGGGTGAGGAAGCAGCAACTCTAACCCTGAGGTAAAGTTCTGAAATTTTCTAAAATGTATTTTCACACTTGAGAAATGCTACACAATTGCACAATTCCTTTCAAGAAAGAGCTAAGTCTGATGTCACGGCCAGGTGTGGTGTGACCTTACCCAAATCTAGACGTAGAGGTCTCATTCTTCATTCTAGGGTCCATCATTAGGTCCTGAAGTGCAGCAAGCAGAAGGGATTGGTTTATTGACCAGGAAATGATAGATGTCCAGCCTCCTGATATATTTTTACCAGGCCTGGCCATTCTTGAGGCTTTATACTCCTTTCCGGTTACAGTATACTAGTCTAGACTTAGTTTTAATGTCCCTACTCCTATTGGTTTTTCCCCTCCCTCTCCTGTCTGTTACGGTGATTTTAGATTGTAAGCCATATGGCACATTGTCTTGTTTTGTTTTATTCTGTACAGCGCCATGAAAATTGATGGTGCTTTATAAATTATTATTATTAATAATAATAATAATAATAATAATAATAATGGCATGTCATGATTTGGGGTTCATGTATGTATAACCAGAATGAGAATGGGCATAAAACACACATTTAATCTGCAGAATGACTTAATTGTTTATACAGTCGTCTCAGTCCTTCCTCTGCTCCAGAAATCCCCTGAGACCTTAGAGGATGTCTCCATAAATCACCAGTTTTAAATAACATATTGACTAGTGTCTTAAAACAAGGGTATATCCTTAGTTTGTCCTAGGGATGTAAGAGCATTTTATTTTGATGTGTTTTGACAAGAACTTGCCTTGTTCACACACACACACACACACACACACACACACACACCCCTCACAAATATAAATGCAAATGCAAGCATATTTTTTGGGCAAAGTCTGCATATTCCCACGTTTGGAACTGCTTTCATAAAAAGTGTGAAAAATATGCTCTATAAAAATGCGCATTTTGAAACATATATGCATTTTCAAGCTTCAGTCAATGGTGGGAAAGTGTGCATTTGGGTACATACTTTTCCCAGTTGAACAACAGCTTCCAGGTAGAATTGGGAGTACCTTGACAAAGTCAAGCCTCACTTATACTCCTATATACTTTCATGACTTGGGACAATGTTGGACACCCCTCTTTCCTTCTGTGTGTGATCTAGGCACCGAGGCCTGTGTACCCCTGGCTATATTCGGATTGGTTTTTCAAAGCCCAGTCATCTACTATGCATTGTGCCACATCATATAGAATGAGAATACCCAGTTGGATCATTACTTTCAAATATTTTCATAGATGGAAGGAGAAAGAGAGACCAAAAAGCAATTCAATATGCTATTGTTTTCTGCTAAGTAATTTATATTCGTCAGCTTCATGTACTTAAACAGAAAAGGAACTAATGAAGCACCAGTGACTGAACACCTATTGGTATGTTCCTTATTATTTTTTCTCCTTAAACCTTAATGAGGTGTAATTACAGTTTCTAGTTGTTTTGTCTGGGACATGCATTATTCCAGCAAAGAACAGTGACAAGTCGCAGCGTTTCACTCCTTGAATGGCAAACTTGCTTGCAAGTATGTAAATGAGGAGCAGCAGAGAAGAGCCTGGAGATATTAACATCTGTGTGAATGAAGCAACCATTTCACAATTCAGTGGACCTTAAACAAAGCAGACATTCAAAGCTGTTCAGTACATGGGGCGGATTTTTAAATATGTTCAATTACCGCTTGTCGCCCAGCTGTCACCAGAGCACAGCTTCTGTATCACCAGGGGATTTTGCATTGACATTGCTTGCATGTAAAAATGGTGTTCCTCAGAAACTGCGGACTGGCATACTAAACCTGCTCATTATTCACACATACTAGTGAATTAGAATTCACAGCTTTTCCTTTATTTATGGTACATTGAGGAATGATGGATAAAGGGTACATGGCACTGAAACTCAATAGGCTTTTTGCCGCCGTATAACATGGCTTTGCTCAAGCTCGTAGTTTGTCCCAGAATTAGGAAAAGTGGGGAAAAGGATATTGCCAATATGAAAATATATATATATAAAGAAGTCCCGGCTACTTCCCATTCCTTGGGATGGGAGAACCAGGGATGCTCGTGATCGCTTAAATTTTTCAATCCTCATTTCAAAGCTCAGTTTGGCTGGCTCCTGATCTCTTTTTCAACTTGTTTTCCAGTTTGTTCACATGGGGGAAGTTGCACATTTTATTTATTTATTTATTTATGCTCTGATAACCTCTCATTTGGATTACTGCAATGCGTTATACGTGGGGCTGCCTTTGAAAATGGTCCGGAAGCTTCAGCTGGTACAAAACAGGGCAGCCCATTTATTAACAGGGACTGGCCGGCGAGATCACATTATGCAAGTCCTTTTACAACTTCATTGGCTGCCAGTCCAGGTCCGGGCCCGATTCAAAGTGCTGGTATTGACATTTAAAGCCCTAAACAGTTTGGGGCCAGGTTATTTGAAGGAATGCCTCCTCCCATATGTACCTGCCCGGACCTTAAGATCATCTACAGGGGCCTTTCTCCGTGAGCCCCTGCAAAAGGAAGTGAGGCAGGTGGCTACTAGAAGGAGGGCTTTCTCCACTGTGGCACCCCGGCTGTGGAATGAGCTCCCCAGAGAGGTCCACCTGGTACCTACACTGTACTCTTTTCGTCGCCAACTGAAGACCTTTTTATTCTCTCAGTATTTTAACACTTAATTTTAACTTAAATTTAAATTTTACTGTTCTAACTCTGTATTTTAATCTTATATCAATTTTGCTGCGTGGTTTTATCCTGGTTTTATTCTCTCAGTATTTTAACACTTAATTTTAACTTAAATTTAAATTTTACTGTTCTAACTCTGTATTTTAATCTTATATCAATTTTGCTGCGTGGTTTTATCCTGGTTTTATTCTCTCAGTATTTTAACACTTAATTTTAACTTAAATTTAAATTTTACTGTTCTAACTCTCTATTTTAATCTTATATCAATTTTACTGCATGGTTTTATCCTGGTTGTGCTTTTTATACTGTATTTTGTCTTTGTGCTTTTAACCTGTTGATTGTGTTATTATGTTTTTAATTTTTGTGAACCGCCCAGAGAGCTTCGATTATTGGGCAGTATAAAAATGTAATAAATAAATAAATAAATAATATTTTATTTATTTCATTTCTATACTACCCAATAGCCAAAGGTATCTGGGTGGTTTATAAAAATTGAAACCATAAGGTACAGTGTAAAATATAATATGGAAGCTTAAAACCACAAATGCAAATGCAAAGAAGAATTCAGGAATTTACAAACATTTTCAGAGAACATGTGGTCCTGTGCGCATTCTTGGTTGCAAACAGGGCATTTTAAAGTGATTTGCATACTGAAACCAAGTTCTTATTCATCCCTACCCATTGTAGGGATGGGCAGATTTACACAGTTCCACCTCACACACCACTCACTGGCCATCTGACCCTGTTCAGTGCGGGACACGAGCCACTGGTTGGTCCATGAGTGCTGGCGCATGGCTGCCTACTCCCTCACTGAGCCACCATTTTGTGGGAAATGGCAGCTCAATCTTTTACATAAAGGGGCTTTTTATACAAATGACTGCTATAAATAAGCCCTTTTATGCAACAGTAGCTGAAATGCCCAGCGTTGCTCAGGTCCGTGAATAATGTTTATAACATTTATTTGATATAATAAATTTCTATGCAATTTATTCATTTTAGGTTGTTGTTGTTGTTGTTTGGTTGAGTTAGTAAATTGTTTTGTCAGAATAAATGGGAAATTGTGTTAATAAGAACTGTATTGTAAATTAGAGCTTTTTGATGAACCACATTTTTTGTTTTACCTGAAATGCCTGCACCTCCCATCACGGCTTGACCGGAGCAGCCATCTAAACTTCAAAAACAATCAGGACACACAACACCCTTTCTACCAGCTAAAATGATGCCTAGGTCCCTGTATAATGTGTTAAATCTTTGAACACATCTGAGGTGTGGTGGAAGACAACTGGAGAGCGGGCCTTCTTAGTGGTGGCACCCTGCTTATGGATTTCTTTTTACCAGGCAGGCTTGCCTAGTGACTGAATTAATGGGTTTTAAATGCAAAGTGAATTATTATTATTATTATTATTATTATTATTATTATTATTAAATATTTTCCGAGGCCTTTTAACTTGATGAGATTTTTTATGTGTTTTTTTTCTGTTATAACTAAACCACAACATTCCAAGACAGATGGAAGAATTACTGAATAAAGTTTATGATTTTTATGTAAAAGCCTGACTTTACTGTTGAAGCAGAAGAGTGAATGGAGGAATGACTGACAGCTGAGGCTAGAATGGAATGGTTGGTGGGGTGAGTGACAGGTGGGGAAATCAGACATACTTTCCACTTTATAGGTAGAGATTACAGGCATAAAAGGTAAGCTATGCATAAATGGTAGACTATTCATGTATCCAAAAGCACATACATTTGAAAGTGTGCAAAAATTTGTACATTAATGTGTACTTTGCAAAAATGCACACACATTTTCATATGGATTTATTTATTATTTATTTATTTATTTATTTATTACATTTCTATACCGCCCAATAGCCGGAGCTCTGTGTGTGTGTTTAAAAAACCAAGGGTTTTTGGAAACAGGACAGAATGAGTATGAGCTCAAAATACGGACAATTTTGGCAAGACCAAGATTGATAGATCCATCCATCTGTATAATACATACACATATACATGTAAGTTATTTTCCCTCCTAACCTAGTTCCAAAATTTGAAACCTCATGACCTCATCAGGAGTGTAATGGGGTTCAACTCCTCAACCAACCCCCTTTTAACCTCCTTGAACAACATTGTCCTCCAAACTTATAACATTGTCCCAGAAATAAATTGCCCTACTATGTAATTTCCAGGGAATCTGACATTCCTCCTGAGTAGCTAAGTGCCAACTACATACATTCTCATTCATCCCTACCCATTGCTAGAAGGGATGAGTGAATGTACTTGGGTCTGCCTCACAAGACAGACTCTTGACCAGTAGCGTAGCTTGGGGGGCCCTCAGGGGCGTTTGCCCTGGGGGCAAAATTCTTAGGGGCACAAAAAAATTTTTTTAAAAAAAGAAGTAGTAATAATAAATTAAAAAAATAAAATCTGTGTAGATCAAACTGTGTAGACAGAGCAAATATGTTATGTTGCCACATAACATTTTCAATGTGTATTTCAATATTATTATTGAAAAATTTGCACATATTTAAACCAGGCAATTTTAAATAAATGTAAGTACCGGTATACTAGTATTAAATTAATTTTGCTTTAAATAGATCAGTATTTTCTTAAAATATAATACATGTGCTTGGGGGGCGGGGGTAAGGGGTTCAATACTAGACTGGTGGAAGAGGCTCAGGGAGTGCTAAAGGTCCACGGATTAGGGGCGTAATACTTGCCATGCCCCGGGTGCCGGCAACGCACGCTACGCCACTGCTCTTGACAGCTGCCTGAGCCTGCTTGCTGACCTATGCATTTGCAGAAGTTTACTTTCCATTCTGAGCTATCTTTGGAAATATCACTTCACTTGTAATACAGCTGGATATTATGGAGTTGGTAAAAATTTGTACTCCAATTCCAGTAAAAAAAAAAAAAGCTTCAGCAATGTTGCCGCGTTTTTAGTTTTGTTCTGGCAGGTTCCTATGTCTTATAGGGAGTTTTCAATATGGCAAATATTCTGATGTGTGATTCCCCCACTTGCAGTCCAATGCAGTCCATTCCAGTAGACAATGCTAACTTGTCTTGTGTTACTTAAATTAATCAATAAACTCATATTGATCCTTAAAGCAATGGAATTACTGAGCTGGCCTTGGAATCTATGAATGAATGTCATTCTTTGGCCTTTTGGTAGAATAGTGTAATAATTCCTTCAACACCAAGCTTTCGTGTTTCCGAGGTTTATACGGACTATTAAAGAAAATGAATGGCATAGCCACAAATCAGCTACAGTTAATCAGCTGAGTAAAAAAGTTAGAGTAGATAGGTAAACACAAATTGATTTGAGGACTTTTAAACTAACAATAAATTAAGATTGGAAACTGCCATGTTTATCCTGTTCTGAAACAACTTTTGATGAGGTGTACTAGATGCAAAATTGGTACAAAAAATTCTTCGGTTGAAAAATCAGAGAATGGCCCTGTTCATATAACAGACTAAGTCATGATGGTTAAGCATTTTGAGCTAACCATGATGGCTTAGCATGTCATGTGAACAGTGTTTTTCCTAACCATGGTGGCTATATAACCACAGTTTAACCATGTTTACTAACCACTTGCTGCAAAAGGGTTAGTAGCCCTAACCATAGCTTAGTGTATTGTTTGAACAGGCCCACCATTTCTAAGATTTGTGGAGGTATTGAAATTTATCCAAATGCTATAAGATCAGTGGAAGCTGGTGCCTCTAGGAAGATGTTAATGTCCATCCACCCTGCCAAGCCTCTGCCTTCAGTGGAGTCTGGCAGATTAAGAGGTCTGCCATGCCTCAGTTAGAAGTTTCCTCCTCAGAGGAACTGTTGGAGGATCAGGAACTACAAACCATCTGCAATGCACGGATCTGCCAGTAGCCAAGGAGGAGCCCAGGCCCTCAAGGTAGACGACTATGAGGCGATCACCTGCAGAGGACAAGGACTCAGAGATGGAGACAGAGAAACCTTCCAGCCCCCAGGAGAGCTGCCTGAAAAGACAGAAACTCAGAATAAGTGCTAGATTGATCCCCCTCCCATGGCTATGGGCCTTAGTAAAAAAAGAAAAGAAAGAAAGAAGGTCCATTGGTGTCAATGTGTGTGTTTGTTTAGAGGGGAATTGGCAGGGGGTGCACATCTGAGGATGAAAGGGATGAGCCTCTTCTCACTGTAAACTCCAATCCCAATAAAAATCTTCCCCTGCTACCACTGCAGCTGTATTAATTAAGATAAAACATGAAACTGAGCTGCGCGTTATGCATTGTGGAGTGTAGGTGGATAAATAACGAGACAGACAACCATAGCTGGATTTTTATTATTATTATTATTATTATTATTATTTATTTATTTATTTATTTATATAGCACCATCAATGTACATGGTGCTGTACAGAGTAAAACAGTAAATAGCAAGACTCTGCCGCATAGGCTTACAATCTAATAAAATCCTAGTAAAACAATAAGGAGGGGAAGAGAATGCAAACAGGCACAGGGTAGGGTAAGCAGGCACAGGGTAGGGTAAAACTAACAGTATAAAGTCTGCACAACATCAAGTTTTAAAAGCTTTAGGAAAAAGAAAAGTTTTTAGTTGAGCTTTAAAAGCTGCGATTGAACTTGTAGTTCTCAAATGTTCTGGAAGAGCGTTCCAGGCGTAAGGGGCAGCAGAAGAAAATGGACGGAGCCGAGCAAGGGAAGTAGAGGCCCTTGGGCAGGCGAGAAACATGGCATCAGAGGAGCGAAGAGCACGAGCGGGGCAATAGTGTGAGATGAGAGAGGAGAGATAGGAAGGAGCTAGACCGTGAAAAGCTTTGAAGGTTAACAGGAGAAGTTTATATTGGATTCTGTATTGAATTGGAAGCCAATGAAGAGATTTCAGAAGCGGAGTAACATGGTCAGAGCGGCGAGCCAAGAAGATGATCTTTGCGGTGGAGTGGTGAACAGAAACCAACGGACTGATGTGAGAAGAAGGAAGGCCAGAGAGAAGAAGGTTGCAGTAGTCCAACCGTGAAATAACCAGTGCATGAACAAGCGTCTTGGCGGAAGAGACAGACAAAAATGATCGAATCCTGGCAAGATTTAGCTACTGCCTCAATATGAGGAATAAAGGAGAGCGAGGAGTCAAATATAAAGCCAAGGCTACGAGCTTCCTTGACCGGAGTAAGCGTAACATCATTGACAGTAAGAGAGAATTACTGCAATGCATTATACGTGGGGCTGCCTTTGAAAACAGTCCGGAAGCTTCAGCTGGTACAAAACAGGGCAGCCCGTTTACTAACAGGGACTGGCCGGCAAGATCACATTACGCCAGTCCTTTTCCAGCTTCACTGGCTGCCAGTCCAGGTCCGGGCCCGATTCAAAGTGCTGGTATTAACATTTAAAGCCCTAAACGGTTTAAACAGGGCCACTTATTTATTTAGTGATCTGCAAGGGGGGGGGGGGTTGCAACCTATCGGGCATCCATTTTAGCCTGTTTCAGGCCGCTTAAATGGGGTGAGTCATTCATGGCCTGTGGACAGGCGTTACACCAGGCGTCTCCCCACAGGCCTCCCCTTACAGGGTAGGGGAGCCTTCCTTTGTCACCCCCAACTCAGACCGCCCGGTTCAGAGTGGGTGAGTAGGGTTGGCCGCAAAGGTAGGTCTTCTCTCCCAAGCTAGGCTGCTGGGCTCAAAATTGGGAGCCTCGGACTTACCAATCGCTTTAAAGAGCGCCCGTAAATGCTCACCAATTCGGAACCCTATGGATGCCCGTACCTAGTGCCAAATAAATGTGACCAAATTAGTAAATCAACCTATTTAAACTCCCAAACTGTCCTACAGTGTGAAGTAGGCAAAAAAAACCTCATGTACAATTCAGTATATGAGTAAAAAATTCCTACTTGGCCCCCAAAAAGGCAACCAGCAAGCCCACACTGTTTACAGGGAGGGAGGGAGGGAGCCGCGCAGCGAAAGAGGTGGTGGGAGGGGTTAGGCTACCATATATAGCCCACGCGCTCCCTCCCACCAAGGCCCGGATGAGTCAATCCCGACATAGATGGGCACGCCTCATGCTCATCCCCCACGCCCACAAAAGCTTCCCCGCACCCAGGCCTTGCCGGGCGCAGCAGAAACGCCCTTCAGCATAATGTAGAATGTGAATGAATTCACTCCAGTTCACAGCCTACCGGGGAGGTGGGTGGGAATAATAAAATACAAAATGCAGAGGCTTAGATGGAAGCATTTCCAAGCATGTTTAGAGGCAGTCATTTGCACTAGTTTGTACCCTCCAAGCTGGCCAAACAAAACCAAAAGTGCATTTGAATACGAGCAGGGATCAATTTAATTTTAAAGGCTAACTGAAGATAACGATTCTCTCTCTCTCTCTCTCTCTCTCTCTCTCTCTCTCTCTCTCATATCTCTGTGTGTATGTGTGTGTTTAGAAATCAGCACATTGGACATAATTAAGAGCCTTCTCTGTATAACATTTGGGATGGCAAAAATAGATTTCTTGGAATTAAAAATCCATTAGCAAGAAGGGTAGAGCTAAAACAAGTAGCTCCTGGATCAGTAAGAAAGGGAGGAGAGAAGTGGCATTTAAGAGTTTAGTTTATTTTGAAAAAGTATATGAGATGCTCATATACATTTAACTGAAGGAAATCCAATGGGTTCGTTTTAATCTCTGTATGTTGTAATTGTATTTTCAGACTGCTGTCTATTAGGGATGTCCGTCACTAGTTAATCTGGTTCTTTTTTCTTCTTTTTTCTCAACAAAGTTCTGTGGCACGTATGGCTTGATTTGTGTTTGCAAGCCAGCCTGCGGGCTTTTCCACAAGCTCCGGGAACATTTTATGCATTTTGCAGGTCCGCAATTTGTGCAAATTTCTGAGCAATTTGGTCAGATTATGGCTGAATTTGAAAAAACAGTGGAATCTGCAGGTAAAAAAAAAAATCACAAAATGTCTGGAAAACGCCTCAAACTCACTGCACACTGAATCAGTTGCTGCTGTGGGAACTGAAATGAAGTCTGACAGCTAAACGTAGGGAAAGCCATCAGACTCCACCCCCAAACAGATTTCTGAAACATCCCTACTCTATATTTGCAATTTTAATTGCTATTTGGCACTTGATTTAAAATTTCAGGTCATTTATTCCACCTTCCTGTCATTCTTGTATTGAGCTGAGGACGCCTAACAATCTGAACAAAAAAAAAAAAATTAAAGCTAGTCTTAAAATCACAAATAAAATCACAAATCAATAATAAATATTACCGTTGCTACTATTCCTTTTACTATAGTTTTGTTGGTTTTATATGCTGTCAGCAAACTTGGATACTTTATGGAAACATAATTTTAAACAAAGAAATTGCAACATAATATATTACCAGGTGCTTCAAAAATGGCACTGAGGCTAACCTTCAAAAAATATGTTAAACCACAGGAAAGGAATGCTAATTCAATATGCACTGGTTTCTGCAAAGCTCTGTCATTGTTAAGCATTGGAAAGACCCAAATGTTTCAGATATCCCTTTTTGGTGAATAGATTTTTGGATTTTGCATGTATGGAAAATATTACAATGCATTAAAACAAACAAACAATGTCATCCATTTATTACCTTTTCGAATGATCATGAACATGGATATGGATTTGACATTAAAAGCACACTGGGGGCCTTGCTAGATGAGGCCTTAGCACGCTTTGAGACCCGGTTTCCCTGCTGTGCATCCAGATGACACACAGGGGAATCCGGGCCCAGGCCACACTGAAGCCTGCCTTAACGCGCCATAAGCGAATTCGCTTATGGCGCGCCTTTTCCGCAGCCCCGGCCTGAGGCTGGGGCTGCGGAACGTCTAGCAGGGTCCGTGCCTTTTTGCAGCTACTCACTTACTCATGAGTAGCCAGGAAAAGCCACGGACTGGGCACAGCACTCAGCGCTGTGCCCATCGGGCCGGGGGGGAGATAGGGGGAGAAGGCCGGACCGGCAGGAGAGGGGGAGGGCGCAGGGCGACATGGGACGACGAGGGAGGGCAACACGGGACGATGAGGGAGGGCGAAGGGTGGCGCGGGACGATGAGGGAGGGCACAGGGTGGCACGGGACGATGAGGGAGGGCGAAGGGCGGCACGGGACGATGAGGTATGGTGAAGGGTGGCATGGGACGACGAGGTAGAGCGCAGGGTGGCACGGGACGACGAGGTATGGCGAAGGGCGGCACGGGACGATGAGGGAGGGCAAGACGGGACGACGAGGGAGGGCGAGATGGGACGACGAGGGTGGGCAGAGGGCGACACAGGGGATGGGACGGGGAGGGTGGGCGGGGAAAGAGGGGGCAGGGGGCAGGGGGCTTACTTTAAAAAAGGGTGGGGGGCTAAAAAAATTTTTAAACCCCTTACCTTGTCCGGAGTCTTCGGGCCGCACGTGGCCCCTTTAAAAAAAATGGCCGACGCTGCAGGGCTTCCGTAGTCCCTGCGCGTCAGCCGTCTAGGAGGCTGGGCGGCGCGCGCTGAAGTTAGCATGCCATCGCCCCGCCTCCCTGCTGGCTTATCCGGCCGGGTCTAGCAAGGCCCTGGGTTTTTAATTGTAAATATTCTACCAGCATGCTTGCTCACAAAGCAGTTTGGAAACTATGCTAGTGTTCATATTTATACTATAATCTAATCCTTCCAAGTAAACCATGTTTATTTGTAGCAGCAGTTCATCAGCAATGGATATGCTTTTTGGAAGCTGTCTCAATGTGTGTCTTGCAAACAGTTCATTCAATTGGAAGGCACTTTGGGAAATTAATTCTGTTTGGTGGAAACCTGGAAAACAAAAGTTTTCTTTCCAACTCAGCACGACCCTATCATGTTGACATTTTTAAAGGAATTAGCATATTTCATCTAACATTATTTAGTGCCGTAGATCTAATTGTGCTAATGTTCTCCATCTAGGTGGCACCAGTCAAGATCTGATGCTGTTTGAAAGCAGCTGGTGTACTCAAAGGCTCTGCCGAGCTTTTGCAACATAATTAATAAAACGATCCTGTTTGCGCAGTGCTCTGGGACCGGAGATACACCACAGCAGTGCCAGCAGAATGGCTGCAGTAGCCAATGCATGCTCAACCCGGGAGGGGAGGGGGAAAACAAGTAACCTGAAAATACACACACACACACACCCTCAAACAAACAAAAAATAATATAAAAATGACAGGCCTCCAGCATTCCTTGAAACTCTGGCGGCCTGCCACCACACAGTGTGGTCACAGCAATAGGAAGTTGCTCCCAGAATAAAGCCTGACATCACAAACCGCAATGATGTCAGAGTAGCCCAAATCCATCAGGCCCAGTGGTACAGCCACCAACAAACCTGCCATTGGTGGGTTTCAATCCTCTTATGCTCCTCATGGTGTGTCAGAGTATGTTAATTTCTTCCTAAGTGAAATTAACATACAGATGTCTTCCTTCAAGTACTCATTCAAACTTATTGATTATATGAATCCCTAGAATTGATTCAAGGATTTCTCCAAATTCAGTGGCAGGATAAAGTTAACTACTCCAATGAAGTGTATTTAATACAACAACCCTAACCATCGAAGGTGTTATGACATCAGTGTTTCACCACCAACTGGGATGACATGATAGTGTTTCCTATATGTTTCCAAGCCCAGTTCAAGGTGCTGGTTTTAACCTATAAAGCCCTACATGGCTTGGGACCGCAATACCTGATGGAACGCTTCTCCCGACATGAACCTACCCATACACTGCGCTCAACATCTAAGGTCCTCCTCCGAGTGCCTACTGTGAGGGAAGCTCGGAGTATGGCAACAAGGGAGAAGGCCTTTTCGGTGATGGCCCCCTTACTGTGGAATGATCTCCCCAATGAGGCTCGCGTGGCGCCAACATTGTTATCTTTTCGGCGCCAGGTTAAGACTTTTCTCTTCTCCCAGGCATTTTAACAGCATTTAACAACGTTAAGTTTGTTTTTAATGGACCCAAAAGAATTGTTGTTTTTAAATTGATACTGTTGTTTTTATACTGTTTTTTATGTTTTTGATGGCTTTTAAATTTTGTATACATTTAATGTTTACCATTTTTAATTGTTGTAAACGGCCCAAAGAGCTTCGGCTGTGGGGCAGTATATAAATGTAATAAAATAAATGAAATAAATAAATAGTGAGCAGAACCTTCCACATTTTTTAAAAAAAGCTAAATAATTAAAGCCAGTTTTATGGATGGTTCCATCAGAATTTAGAAATACACCAAGAATCAGAATCCATGAATGGGATATGCAATTTGGGTGCTGTCTCAGTAGGTCCGTTTACTTTTTATGGGATCTGGAACAGAGAGGAGAGGGGTCACAATTCTTTCCACCCATGTGAGGAAGGTGCAGCCTTCCAATTGGAGACAGCACTAAATAGACAGCCCACAACTCCTGACAGTGTATGGTTACACCAGCAGGATCCTCGGGGTGGGGTATTGTTAATAACTGGTATTTGCTGAAAGAGTCAAGGACTAGAAATGGTTGGAAATTTATGGATGCTGCTAAGAGGTCCTCTACATTATTGGGGGCAGGACACTTTCTTACCAGGTCTCAGATCTATTCATGTTCAAAATGGGCTCCTTCAAACAGCAACAAACAATGACCATGTGATTTTTAACTGAAAAGAGAATGCCATTGAAAAGAATAGGCTGCAATGAAACACTGCCATCAAGTAGTGGAATGAAAACCTATCATAAATAGATACTGGATTATTTCTGTGTTATAAAAACACAGGATTGCTGGGGGGAAAGCGGGGGATGCCCTGTTTGTGTACGACGTCATGAAATCACCCCACAAACTTCCAGGAATGGCCATTCATGAGCATACTATAGATCACTCATTTAGAGATCCCCTAAAAGTGGGAAATCTACATTATCTTCTCTCTCACTGATAAAGAGCCGGGTGTAGTGGCTAAGGTGTTGGACTGGGAGTCAGGAGATCCGGGTTCTAGTCCCCACTCAGCCATGAAAACCCACTGGGTGACTTTTGGCCAGTCACAGAGTCTCAGCCCAACCTACCTCACAGGGTTGTTGTTGTGATGATAAAATGGAGAGAAGGAGGAGGACTATGTTCACCACCTTGGGTTCCTTGGAGGAAAAAAAGGCAGGATATAAATGTAATAAATTAAAGTGTAGTAAAAACAAAAGGCATGACTCCATGTCAGCATGTTGCAAGGTTTTCTGCCCCCAGCGCACCTTATTCACTGCTGCTTGCTGGGGCAGAAAAATATCACAATGTGTTGATGACCTCATGCCACATATTTTATCACACACTTTGTTTTCCTACATATTTCAGGGGAAAGGAGGAGCAGGTGTGGGGCTGCTCTTTTTGGCAGCAGTCCTGCAACTCCCATAGTGTTTGTCTAGCCTATATTGAACATGTCAATAAACATTGGCAGGTCTTTATTATCTCTCTTGTCTGCACTCTTGATCCACTCAGTGCCCCGGTAAAGGAGACCTTTTTAATGCTTTCACAATCAGCAGTGAGACTTGGGGAGTTTGACCGGTTACCTTCTTAATTAGCTAAGTGGCAAGGAGTTAACATCTGGATGCCACTGAAAAAAATATGACTACAGCCATTATGATATTAACATTTGCTGACTCTGGCAATGTGGCCTGCTCTAGGTCAATTGCATCATCAGTCTTTAGCTGTGGGTAATAATTGCTTGCTCCATGATCAAGCACATTTTAAGCAGCCTGGACTTCCATGCAGTCTTCTTGTGGGGAGGGGGGAATACCCATGTGCCTTTGAGCATTGTAGCCTGAGGACAAATTCAACTATTTTGTGTTAATTACGAAATGTGAACTACCAACATATTTCAACCTTCTACAGTATTGTGCATCTATAGGTATCAAAACCCTTTAATTATTTAACATTCATAATTTTTTGGTCAGCACAGCAGACTATTGTTCCCTATTAAAAGTGCCAATTTCATGCTTCATATTGCAATAAAGCATCACACAACCACTACAGCTCTTTTCCTGAGATCAGATTTAAGGAGAAAGAAATGTAACATCAAGGATCACAAATATGCATGTTAAGTGTTAACATGGAGTTGGTTCACACATGGATACTCATCATCTGATGGCAGCCATATCAAGTCATGGCTTGCATGTGTGAATGCGTCACTGCAGATCTGCTACCAAAGCCAGATCTCGCATATCAGTAGTTGTGCAATGATTTTCAGAAATTCAGCTACATGTTTTGCCACTTTTGCAGTTCCAAGCTGTAGCCACTGGTAGACCTTTGATAGAATTTCATTTCTCTGTTCATCAACTCTCCCACAATGCTTTTCAATAGAGTCAGTTCACTCATGTAGCTGCCAGTCATTACGTGTGCAGTAATCAAATGCATGGAAATTAAGTGATGTGCCTGTATTGGATTACATCCAATGTTAGTCCTATATAGGGTAGACCTATTAAAATGAATGGGACTTAAGTTAGACTAATGTTGGGTACATTGATGGTGCTATATAAATAAATAATAATAATAATAATAATAGACATCAGTACAGAATACTTGGTCTCCTTTCTATTCAAAACAAATACAGCTTTGAATGTCATGAGTGCAGAGTTCATCCTGGTTTTCCTCCTATTAGAATCATGGTTCTTTATTATGCCATCGTAGATCATTAATAAAAGAGAGAGAAAGACTGGTAAATGGGGGAAATCACAAAAGGAAAGGAGAATGATAGAAAAAGAATAACAGACACAGAATAAAACAGAGTCATTTTTGAATGCCAGATCAAGTTCCTTAAATACGATGGCAAAAATAGATGTCTTGAAGGATGGATGAGAAATTCATTGGGTTTGCATTTTAACATGAACTTAGTAAATTCACACTTCCCAAATCTACACACCAACCAGAATGCAAACAAACAGAAATATTTGCAGTTTCCTGAATTTTGTGATGCACTTCACACAGCAAATAATGTTACCCCAAAAATGCATACTAGAAGAAAATGTATATATTAGGGAAACGACTACACAAAACACATTAAACTGGAGAAATCACTTGCAAAAATGCTTTCTGCAGGGGGCAGGCAGGGGGCTGCAGGATGGTTGGAACAGCCTCATGGAGTGTGACCCTATGCACAAGTGCAGTAGAAGACAAGTTTTTATATACCAAAAAATGGCCTGATGTGTTTCAAGGTTTAGAGCTCCTTTCAAGGGCATTTTGCTTTCACAACTCTTTATACAGAGAAGAGATTCTCTTTTTTTCTTTACTTTCTTCTCTGCAGAAGAAATGTATCAGGGCATTTTTTTGTAAATAAACCAGTCTTCTATACCACCTATGAACATTTCCCTTTAATGGATTGAGATAGCTCCCTTGTTTCTGGACACTTCAACGTACAAAATGCTTGTAAATTCTACCTTACATAAGCATAAAAGTATATCTGGAATTCTATATATAATGTTCAACTGAATTTATTTCAGCTTCAGGTTTTCTTAATATGTACAGGGTTATTTGTGTGTGTTCATTGTCTGTTTCTTCTAATGACTTTTAAAATAGGTTACAATTGTATTTCACAGAAATTGCAAGAAAAATATTATAAACTCCATAGGATTTTTCAAAATTAAAAAAATGGAAAGTTGATGTTCAAACACATGGAATATGCAATTTGTTTATTTAAAACAAATTATACCACCTTTCAAGGCAAAGCCTTGTCAAGGTTGTTTACAAAGTAAAATTTAAAACAACAACATGTAAGATATAATTAGGCAAAAGAGCTATCTAAAACATTTAAAATAACAGCCATAAAAGCACACATTTATAAAATAAAATGGGCATTGTGTAGTAACAGAACTGTCTTCCTTTTTGTATATAATTTGTTTTTTGATATTATGGAGTTAAATCCTTTCTGAGTATGCTGATCAGTTCCAGCCAAGAGGTCATCTGTTTGGTTAGCTGTTAGGAGACAGTTCATAGAATCATAGAATAGCAGAGTTCGAAGGGGCCTACAAGGCCATTGAGTCCAACCCCCTGCTCAATGCAGGAATCCACCCTAAAGCATCCATGACAGATGGTTGTCCAGCTGCCTCTTGAAGGCCTCTAGTGTGGGAGAGCCCACAACCTCCCTAGGTAACTGATTCCATTGTCATACTGCTCTAGCAGTCAGGAAGTTTTTCCTGATGTCCAGCTGGAATCTGGCTTCCTTTAACTTGAGCCCATTATTCCATGTCCTGCACTCTGGGAGGATCGAGAAGAGATCCTGGCCCTCCTCTGTGTGACAACCTTTTAAGTATTTGAAGAGTGCTATCATGTCTCCCCTCAATCTTCTCTTCTCCAGGCTAAACATGCCCAGTTCTTTCAGTCTCTCTTCATAGGGCTTTGTTTCCAGACCCCAGATCATCCTGGTTGCCCTCCTCTGAACACGCCCCAGCTTGTCTGCGTCCCTCTTGAATTGTGGAGCCCAGAACTGGATGCAATACTCTAGATGAGGCCTAACCAGGGCCGAATAGAGAGGAACCAGTACCTCCCGTGATTTGGAAGCTATACTTCTATTAATGCAACCCAAAATAGCATTTGCCTTTCTTGCAGCCATATCGCACTGTTGGCTCATATTCAGCTTGCGATCTACAACAATTCCAAGATCCTTCTCGTTTGTACTATTGCTATTTGTAGTATTGTCTACTTTATTGTAGACAGTAAAGTTTGTACAGTAAAGTTTGTAGTATTGTCTACTTTAAAGCCAAAGGTTTGTCTGACCACACTTGAGACAGAAGACAACTGCAAGCTTTGAACAGGATCTTCTTTTTACAATTAAAAATAGGCAAAACAACTAAGCAAAAGTGAAACCAAAACCAGTACCCCAACTCCCTACAATCATTAACCATTTAGTAGATTTTCTGTAGTAATTTCCTTTCCATATAGTGGGTTTTCACCAATGGCTGTTGGCTTATTCCAATGGTTTAAAATAAATTTCCATTGCATTTCTTCCCTGCCACCACCACCACTCACCCCATAATTCCTTTAACATCTGGCATTTGTACATGGTATTTAATGTATCTAAGTGCCAAACAGTAGACTAGGGCCTTAGCTAGACCTAAGGTTTATCCCGGGATTGTCCCAGGGTTGTCCCTGCCTGCTCCCGGGATCCCCTGTGTGTCATTTACATGAACAGGGATGACCCTGGGATGTTCCCGGGATAAACCTTAGGTCTAGCTAAGGCCTGGGTGGAAAGGAACCTTTTTGAATGTGAGCCGATGGGGAATCCTCATTGTGAGATTGAAAAGTTGCAGTACATAAGAGTGTCCATATTTTTGTGTGTCAAATGTTGTAAGTTAAGTAGAAATGGAACATGAGCAGTGAATCATCCCCCCATTGGCCATCTCTATGCTTATTTAATATTTATTTGCTTAGTATAAGAGGCTAAAGATCATGAGAAAAGAAGTTTTATATTTCTTATAGGCATTTAAGGTTCTGAAATTCACATTCCTTTGTGATATATATATATATATATATATATATATATATATATATATATGCTTTTTTTTAAAAAAATGCAATTACACTCGATTGGTTTCCTATATATTTTGCCAGCGCAGTCTTCCAGACTGAATACTTCATTTCAGAGATCCACTTTGAAAGCTTAGGCACAGCACTGACCCTTCGATACTTCTGCTGCCCTTCCTCTCGGAACAGGCTGAGAAGTAGTGAAAGGGATGGAGGACTTGATTGTATAACAAAAGAGGATATAATGGGAATGCTGTCAAGCAGCAAAAAAGATGGAGGCATTTGTGGGGAAAAGAACAGAATGAGAGCAAAAGATTCTCTCCACATATCTCACCAAACGATATAAAGAAAAACCATACTTTCCATGACTTTATCGTAACATTGATAATAGATCTCAAGAATGTCTTTCCCAATTCATGGATGTTAAAGTCCTCCATGTAGACCTTCCTCCATCGATGCAGCCACATAGTGGACGTAATACATAATACAGCACAATTTCTGATAGATGTGATTTCTTATAGACACTATTTCTAATGCTACAGTAGCCATTCCAATGGCAATTTGAAAGAGCATGGTGGCCATATTTTTTTTATCCACCATGGCTATTTAAATTGCCACTTGGAAGCAGAAGCTATGAATAGATCAGATGCTATTCCACTATGAGGCTATATCCAGGGGATGGGTGAGAAATGTGTTATACATTTCATGCAAATTGAGCAAATTTTCACCTCCCAACCTAATATGTAAACTGAGACAGACTTATGTTCCAAAATCTGCACTTTTCTGAGCTTGGCAACACCACTTGTTGGGGTGGTGAAATGTGCAGAAAAATGTGCATATTAGTGAAAAGTGAGCACAAAACATACACATTTATTTATTAATTAATTATAGTACTTTTATCCCGTCCTTTAGCCAAAAAGGCTCTCATTTGAGATGTGTGCTCACAAAAATTCAGTACATCAATGGAAAGTACTTGGAAAAATTTGTACATTAGAAAATGGGGCACAAAAATGCACCCGTTTGGAAAAACACACACAAAAGGGCACAAATATCCATGCAGACTATTTCAAAATGTATGCATGCATGCAAGCACATACACACATCTCACACACTTATGCAGAAATAAGACCAGAATGAACTTTATCATTTTCTTTTTTACGAGAATGAGATTGTCAGACCTGTCCATCCCTAGACATTCCCCATGGAAGATTTTAGAGCATCTGAAAAGGGGCTGCCACCAGCAAACAAATTCCTGTAGAATTTCCAGTGTTTTGCAGGAGATGCTCAACTCATATGCCATTTATCATTCCTATTCATAAATTTTGTTTATGGGCATACTCCTAGAACCAGACAATATTACGTAGGGGTGGGTGAGCAGCCTGGTGGCCATCTCAAAAATCATGTCAGGTTCTTTGAGCATTTCTGCTGAATATTCTAAACTATTCAAGGAGATGTTTTGAGCATTTTAGAAGAACATTTGAAGGGCCTGATGCCACCCACCCACTAAGTGGCATCCCTTCCCCCCTCCCCAAGGAGAAAGAAAGAAACCTCACCTTCAGGAAGGATGCGCAGTAGCAGGTAGCATCAGGTTCCAAAGGAGATGGGAAAGGCCAAACAGATCTTTCTTCCTGCAAGAAATGAGTACCATTTTCCATGAGGGATTATAGGACATCGTTCAATGTCCCATACCTAGAGAGAAAATGTGACCAATCTTTCATTTCCCACAGGATGAGAGGCCATCTCCCACCTTTGTCAAGGCTCTCTACATCTTGCTACTTCTTCTCCAAGATGAAATTTTAGTTCTTTTTTCGGGGTGAGGGTAGCACATAACAGGGTGTTGGCATAGCCCAGCAGCCCTGCTTTGAATTCTCACTGACTATTAAGCACTTTCCATCCATTGTTTTCAGTGAGGGAATTAAACACATAATTAAATCAATGGGATTTAAAAGTATAATTATACATAGCATAAAAGTGTACAAATTAATTCACACACATTAGTTCACTAATCATTACAAAATGCTATAAAGGCCATGATGAATAGAAACTCTCCTTTAAAATAATGAATACTAAACTGCTTTGGATTCTTCAGTAAACAGATTTTGTCCAAAGTTGTGCATGCAACTTTCTTGTTCTCCTGCCATTTGTAATACTGTCCATTACAAACATCACATGTTGACAAATCCTGTAGGCCTATGCCTGAAGTGCAGCCTGCCACCTTCGTTTTACCTGAATGACCATTTTTCTTGTTTGCATTTCACAATGGAATAAGTTTCCCTCTTTGATTAGCTTCATAAGCCTTTGGCTTAGGATGGGTCTAGGCATGACGACGAATACAAAAATAGTAATGCAGGAATGCATGCAACCAATTTCTCTTTTTGCTTAAGTACTGAGTAAAGTTTAAATGCTCACGCACACTTTGTCATTCTCGGGGAAGAAATACTATCTGTTGTTATCCTTTAAATCTCTCCAGACTAGGAGAAATAAAATAACTGTAGTAATCAATTTAAAGAGATTTACTGCAATAACAAACATAATCTTTTAATTTATCCCCATGATAACACAAACTGAAGTATCTAAAATACCAAATATTGAACTCTAAAAGTGAAAATTTCAACCAGTTTCTTGGATCAACTTTATTTGTTAAGTAGCTCAATCTTATCCTAAGTTTGCACCAGCTGCACATGCAAGAAGAGTGCTCCCAAACAAAGTATTACACCCTTATGGTGGGTTTAGGCTGCCATAGTGATACTGAATGCTGTGCAAATGCTAACCTTACACTGGCAGGACACAGACACCTCAAGGGGTGTGGGGAGGGAAATGGGTGGAGTGGTGGGGCTGATGGTTCATCAGAAAGCTGAGCTTGTTCAAACGTATATTGGACTCTTGATGACACTGTGGTGAGCTATCTGCAACACGAGCCCTGTAGCTACAAACACTCCACTGGATTCAAGGGAGAGCCTTAAATGATCACCCTTGCATTCACGCTTCCCAGCCTTACTCAGCAGCCAATCAATGCTCAGCACCTCAAGCTTCAGCAAGAGAATGCATTGCACATATCAAGACGGGCAGCTTTCTGTCCCTAGGTCTGTAGACGAAGGTTGGAGTCAATCCAACCTTCCTGCAAGGTTGGCCCCGGACCAAATGCCCTGTTGTCCCTGGCCACCCCTCGCCCTAGCCCTCTTTCCAACCAGGACGAGCCAGAGATTCCTGGAATAAAACACACACACTCAGCTTTAGGGCAAAAACAAGTTTAATACCATTCAGCTAAAACTAACATGTAAGGGGTTGGCCAGAGGTAGCAGCAAATGGGGAAGAAAGGGAGAAGGGGACGGGAAGGGAGGAGAGTTAAAAGAGGGATCACAAAAGGGTAATGTACTAGAAGCCATGGCTCCATCTAAAACCTTCAAACACACAACCCACCCCCAGCCATAAAAGCAGCTAGCCTTGTCTCAGGAAATCCAGACATTTAAAATAAATAAAAGACCCTAGCTTACTCCGAGCAGGCTGACTTGGGTGTTCTTCCTCCAAAACCAGAACAGAAGATTCTCATCCCAAACAGGATACCCTTTTTATCCCCTTTTGAATTTAGGGCGCCATGACCTCGCTGAACCAACCCCCAGCTCGGCCTGGCTCTTAACAACCCTCCCCTCTTAGGGAGGGCTTCACCCTCTCTCTCACAACTAAACCCAATTATCCTAACAACCATGGAGATAACCTGCAGGTGAGAGGCCCAATCTGACCTTGCAGTCTCGGCGCCGAGAGTTCCACACTCCTACCTCCACTTAACATACCATCATAGCTACACAACACATACCGGAACAGATACAAAGCAGAAAGAATAATACAATTAAAAAGCCAGTACAATTAAATAGCCAGTACAATTAAAGAGCCAGTACAATTAAAGAGCCAGTACAGCCCGCAAACCAGCAAGGCCCCCTGTCCTTCATGTCTATAGGACTTCACTGAAACTTTGGTGGGAATGTTGGTCAAAGGGCACATTGCACAAATGGTGTCCTTACAGAATGCCACTCCTGCAGCTCAAGCTTACTGAAAGTATGACAGGTCTCCATGGCTATACAATTTTGGGGAAGGGGTACAAAACGTGTACTCCAAGAGTACCCAAAGTCATAGCTCCCTACCCAGTTCCTTCCAGATGTAATGGACTACATTTCCCATCACCCCCAGACAGCATGCCCAATATCCATGTTGGCTAGGTGTGATGGGAGTTGTAGAGCAACACATCTGGATGGTACTAGTTTGGGGGAGGCTGCTCCAAGGTATGGAAGAACCCAGTCCGTACTATATTTGCAAGCAATGCCTAATTCAGAAGTCATCACATAACATATCCTGTAAAATGTTGCGCTGTAGAAGAGACTGAGATACAAATGGTATTTAAATTTCCATTAAAAAGGCTTTATGTTAATTTCCCCAAACACCTATTATAACAAGTGGCAATGATCGCAGCCACCTACCTCATGCAGAGTTTCTAATAGAATGAGCCAACAACAACAAAATGAATGTGAAGATTTGAAGGTTACACATGCCACTTCCAATTTTGGAAAACTACAGTGGCAGATGCTTGGCCTTGAATTTCTGCCAGAACTGAAACACTGTGTCGTCATGCATTTCAATTTGTAGGCAGATCAGAGAGTTCCAGGCCTTTTGCCACAGGACAAATTCTCAACTACCTATGAATAAATACTTATTTAACACTGTTAAAATTGCATACTTCAAACGCTCTTGATGGGAGAAATGTTCTCAGGTGTCTTGCGTCTCCTATTTGTTTTCCCCCCTAAAGACTTGCATGCTTAGGTAATTATAAACAAAGAGCATTTTCTTGTGGCATATTCTGAAGGTATCTGTATTAGAATCATAGAATCATAGAACAGTAGAGTTGGAAGGGGCCTATAAGGCCATTGAGGCCAACCCCCTGCTCAATGCAGGAATCCACTTTAAAGCAACCCCTGACAGATCGCTGTCCAGCTGCCTCTTGAATGCCTCCAGTGTGGGAGAGCCCACTACCTGCCTAGGTATTTGGTTCTATTTTCAAACTGCTCTTACAGTCAGGAAGTTTTTCCTGATGTCCAGCTGGAATCTGGCTTCCTGTAACTCGAGACCATTATTCTGTGTCCTGCACTCTGGGATGATTGAGAAGAGATCCTGGCCCTCCTCTGTGTGACAACCTTTCAAGTATTTGAAGTGCTGTCATGTCTCCCCTCAGCCTTCTCTCCTCAAGGCTAAACAAGGCTTTCAGTCTCTCCTCATAGGGCTTTGTTTCCAGACCCCTGATTGTCCTTGTTGCCCTTCTCTGAACCCCCTCAAGCTTGTCTGCAGTGTGGAGCCCATAACTAGATACAAAACTCAAGATGAGGCCTAACCTGTGCCGAATAGAGGTGACCAGTACTTTGTGCAATTTGGAAGCTATACTTCTATTAATGCAGCCCAAAGTAGCATTTGTTTTCTTTGCAGCCACATCACACTGTTGACTCATATTCAGCTTGTGATCTACAACAATTCCAAGGTCCTTCTTGCTTGTAGTATTGCTGAGCCAAGTGTCCCCCATCTTGTAACTGAGCATTTGGTTTCTTTTTCCTAGGTGTAGAACTTGGCATTTATCCCTATTAAATTTCATCCTGTTGTTTTCAGGCCAGCGCTCCAGCCTATCAAGATCACATTGAAGTTTGCTTTTGACTTCCAGGGTATCAGATATCCCACCCAATTTTGTGTCATCTGCAAATTTGAAAAGTGTTCCCTGCACCTCCTCATCCAAGTCATTAATAAAAATGATGAAGAGCACTAGACCCAGGACTAAGCCCGGTAGGTACCCGACTTTACCTCCCCCCAGTTTGAGAAGGCACTCTTTGAATCCGATTCTGTAGCCAACTGTGGATCCACCTAATAGTTGTTCCATCTAGCCCACTTTGCTAAACAGAACGTCATGGGGAACTTTGTCAAAAGCTTTGCTGAAGTCAATATACATTATGTCCACAGCATTCCCATAGTCCACAAGGGAGGTTACCTGATCAAAGAATGAGATCAGATTAGTCTGACAGGATTATTTGTTGACAAATCCATGCTGGCTTCTAGAAATCACTGCATTGTTTCCAGGGAGGAATCTACGCTACTGCTTTAAAGCACTTTATAACAGTTTTGACAACTGTTGGGGCCCAGGACACACTCCATATACAGTTGTCAAAACTGTTATGAAGCGTATTATTATTATTATTATTATTATTATTATTATTATTATTATTTGCATTTTTATATTGCCCAACAGCTGAAGCTCCCTGGGCAGTTCACAAAAACAAAAACCATTCAAAGTATAAAGCATTTTAAAGCTGTAGTGTAGATCCAGCCCAGGGATTGATGTCAGACTAACTGGTCTACAGTTCCCAGGTTCCTCCTTTTTGCCCTTTTTGAAGATATGGACAACATCAGCCCTCCTCCAGTCATCCATAATGTTACCCATCTTCCATTATTTTCCAAAGATAATAGTGTTTCTGAGAGTTCTTCTTCCAGCTCCTTTATTACTGTAGGATGCAGTTCAACGCCCCCTGGAGATTTTCACTCATTCAAAGAAATTAGGTGTTCCTTGATGATTTGTTTATTAATCTCAAACTGCAATCCTTCCCCTTCAGCTTGTACTTCACTTTTGCCAGGGAGGGGTCAAAGACCCGCTTTTGGGAGAAGACTGAGCCAAAGTAGGAATTGAGCTTTTTTTTTTTTGGCCTTTTTTGATGTTGGTTGTTATCAAATTGCCATCCTCATTAAGCCACCATTTCTTTCCTCTGTTTTTTTACTATGCACGTACCAGAAGAAAGCTTTTTTGTTTCTTTTAGCATCTCTCAGTAGTCTCAGCTCATTCTCAGCTATAGCCTTCTTGATGTAATTCCTGCACTTCTGTTCTACCTGTCTGTACTCTTCTTTTGTAGCCTGGCCTTTCTTCCACTGCCTATATGTATCCTTTTTTGTTTTCAGGTCAACTCTAAGCTTTTTATGGAGCCACATTGGTTTCCTCTGTTGTCTCCTATCTTTTTTCCTTGTTAGAATTGTTCGCAATTATTCTTTTAAAATTTCCTTTTTAAAAAACTCCCACCTATCTTGGACTCCTCTTCTCATTAGGGCACTTGCCATGGGACCTTACTGTTCATAGTTCTGAGTTTATTAAAATCAGCTTTCCTAAAATCCAGAGTACCCATATGGCTACACTCCACTTTTGCTTCCTTTAAAATCAAGGATTCAAGTATGACATGGTCACTTTCCCCACTTACCCTTTTCAAAAGTTTCATCCTCGTCTTCTCCTTGATTGGGTGTTTGGTAATAGATTCCAACTATCATGCTCCTTTATTACTTGCCCCATTTATTTTAATCCAGATGCTCTTGATGGGCATCCCAGGCTCATCCTCCTGTATTTCTGTGCAGGGATAAGTATTTTTTTTTTTTAACAAATAGTGTGACTCCGCCTCCCTTTCTATTTGTTCTGTTCTTTTTGAACAAATTATACTCTTCAATTGCTGTATTCCACTCATGGGAGTCATCCCACGAAGTTTCAGTTATACCTATCAAGTTGTATTTGCTTTCATGTATTAAGAGTTCAAGTTCATTCTGTTTGTTTCCCATACTACGGGCATTAGTATATAGACATCGAAGACCATGCACTTTATAGTCTGCCTTTGTTCCAACATTGTTGTGAACACTATTTTTGGGATGCTGTTAGAGCTGTTCTCTCTGTTATAGTGCATAAGCCTTCATGCTTTGTTGCCTCCAAGTTTACATCTCCCTCCCCCATAGGATTCAATTTAAAGCCCTCCTGATGAAGTTCTTCAAACACATTGTTCCCAGCCGTTGTGAGGTGCAACCCATCCCTTGTCAGTAGTTCATCTTCCAAGTGGCATAGCCCATGGTCTCAGAATCTGAATCTCTTACATCAGCACCACGTTCATAGGCAATAAATAAATAAATGTTAGGGACATCTCCTGACAAACTCCTGTTTTCTCTCCCTGTTCACTCGCTCTGATCACTCACTCTCTAGAAGCTGGCTTCCTTATGTAGCTTCTAGTCCAGCTGGGGCAGCTCCTCTTCTCTGCTCTGCTCAGCTAGGAGTCAGGAAACAAAATGATACTCCCTTCCCACTCAGCTGCTGAGAGCAATCAGGCCACACCCATTCAGGCCCAACAGCATCTCTTAGGACAAACCCCTTGACTTAGCACTCAGGAGCACATGGCAAGCACACCGTGTCTCTGAATTGGCATCCTCCTGGATTTACTGGAGGCCTGTTCCCTCCTTGCCTTGGTCTCCTGTTCCACTACTCTCCTCCTGACAAACTCCTGTTAACGTTTACTTCTTTTTGTAAAAATTTAAAGGCTTTATAAATGAGTTGGAATTTCTCATTCCTTTAGCTGCTTTCCTACTTTAATTGAGAATACTGATTCCTCCTATAATTAGGAAATATGGAAATTCCTATCTATATGGGAAAATCCTTCCAAGTATGTAGAACAATCATATCCAGAATTATTCAGATAGAAGTTCAATGGAGCTTAAATATTAGGGGTGTGCACGGACCCCCCGCTCCGCTTCACTTGCAGATCCGCCATTTTCCAGATCGGGCCGCTCCACCCCGCCCCCGCTCCGCCCACTTCCGCTCCGCTCCGCCCGGAGCTCCGGATCCGGATCCGGAGCTCCGTTTTCCCCCCCCCATAGGCTTGCATTGAAAGCTAAAAAATTATACAACTTTTTTTCTGTTCAAGTTAGAAACCTCATGTTTGGCACCATGACACCTCATGGGGATATACACACGCATGCCAAGTTTCAAAGCAATCCCATCATCCCCTGATTTTTGGGGAATTTTTGAAAATCGGGCACCCCACACACAACATCCCTGCGAGGTGGGCAGGGGAGGAGGGAGGGAAGGCAGGCAGGCATGCAGCTGGCATTTCTGGGGGCATAAGGAAGTGAGCCAAGGATAAGCCAGTAATGCATATAAAATGGAATAAATCAATAAATAAACAAAGGAGGGGTGGAATTAAAAGCAGCAGTGTTGCTCAATAAACAGCAAGAAGATTTTTTTAAAAAAGGCTATATCTGTCTTTTACCAGCAATAGGGGGACGTGCCCGGGGGAGGGGGAAGTAGCTGCCAGTTCAAGACACTGACAGCCACCAACAGCTCTGAGAAGAAGTAAAACGCTCACTTCGACTCATAACAGGCATTGCTCCACCACTGAAAAGTGACCATTCACTTCAACTCATGATAGGCATTGCTCCACGGTTTTACTCTCTTTGGAAGGCTCTAATGGCCTTCCAGTGCAGGAGAGAGTGGGGGCACGTCCACGATGAGATGCCCTAGGGGAGCTCATCCCCTTGCACCACATCGATTCAGTTGTTCCCCAAGGTTAGGGTGGGGAGCAGTGCTGTGTTTCTATCTCTTATTCTTGGCTTAGTATATGATTTCAGGTTGTGTTTGTGCATTTGGTGGGGCTACTGTGTTAAAAAACACGGGGAAAAGCCCGTTCAGATGAAGAAAGAGAAGTTTCCCAGAATCCCAAGTTACCTGTTTTGCCTATGCCCTCCTCCAACTTTGGGATCATCATGACCGGGAGCTGACTCTGCCCCTCAGCCCTTTGAAAAAGGTATTTTTCCCGCCAATTTTTTAAAAACTTCTAGCCCGCGACCCGTACGATGCAGAAAGTTGAGAGTGGTCTCAAAATGACCCCCATCCACGACCCTCTGTGCACAAGAATTTTCAGAATGATAGCTTAAACCCCCCCCCAGTTATCCCCGATTCTTTCCCTCAATGCAATCCTATGGGCGAAAAGCCGAAAACGCCGTTTGAGCCGCGCGGTTGACCCGATTTTCACAAAAATATAGCACGCAACCCAGACAACGCAGAGAGGTGAGAGTGGTCTCAAAATTACCCACATCCACGACTCTCTGTGCACAAGAATTTTCAGAATGATAGCTTAACCCCCCCCAGTTATCCCCGATTCTTTCCCTCAATGCAATCCTATGGGCGAAAAGCCGAAAACGCCGTTTGAGCCGCGCGGTTGACCCGATTTTCACAAAAACATAGCACACAACCCAGACAACGCAGAGAGGTGAGAGTGGTCTCAAAATGACCCCCATCCACGACTCTCTGTGCACAAGAATTTTCAGAATGATAGCTTCAAAAACAACGTAGTTATGCGCGATTATTTGCCGCAATGCAATCCTATGGCGAAATGTTTTCAAGATGGCGACCGGAGCGCTCCGCCTGAACTCGGAGCTCCGAAAAATGGGCGCTTCTCTTCGCCTTGCTTCTAGGGGGTCCGCGGTCCGCTCCTACTCCGCCTCTGGGTAAGGCGGAGCAGGCCAATCCGCTACTGCTTCTCCGCTCCTAATCGGAGCGGAGCACATCCCTATTAAATATGTATGTGGCCTATACTCACCTGCCTGAGATTATTGAACTTTGTATGGACTTACTGTGTAGTGTTCCATGAATGGAAGGGGAAACAGATAATAGCCTGCTTCCACTCCTTTTTGCCCTTCCCTTCCCATCCTGTGGACTTTTCTGCTGCTACCAGGTGTATTTCCCCCCTTTTGCTGCCTCCACCAAACCAGCTTGAGTATAGACATGGAGTGGGAGGGAGGGAGATATATATATATATATATATATATATATATATATGTGTGTGTGTGTGTGTGTGTGTGTGTGTGTGTGTGTGTTTCAAATAACAATGCTAAAAAGTTTACTAAATAACAATGTTAATATGGAAACATTATAAAATCTAAATAGATGAGCAGCACACACACACACACACACACACACACACACCATATGAACATTGGGGAGGGCAATTAGGGATAAATACATCCAGCTAACTTAACTAGACCATGTCTCTATTTTATCTATATTCCTTATCCAAGCAATATCTTGCTTTCATAAGTTCATCATTCTTTTCAACCTGTTCTCCAGGTCCAGCAATTGTTTCTCTCCTCTAGAACTTTGGGCTTCCCTCCTTCTCTGTCTCTCTGCCATATTTCTTTTTCAGCCTTAGGAGTTTATATCTTAAAATTTATTTTTCCTTTCCATTTACAGCCAATCAGGGGGGTAGTTTTTTCTTCACTTCTGCAAACTAAGTTTTACTTTCCTAAGTTCATTCTTTCAACTTCTGTTGAACCTCCTGCAGACTTCTTCTTCTTCTTCTTCTTCTTCTTCTTCTTCTTCTTCTTCTTCTTCTTATTATTATTATTATTATTATTATTATTATTATTATTATTTAGAAAACAGACCTGCTTTGCACAGGTTGGGAAGAGCCCTTGGTTTGATACAACAAAGCTTTACACACCTGTCAGATTTGGTGACATTGTGCCTGACTCATCTAAGAGAAGCCACGCCCACTGGCATCCCTAGGCATGACCTCTGCTGTGAACTGTATTTATTACTTTTGAACCCATTTCTGATTTTATTTTCTAATGCTATTAATTTTATAGTGTTTTTTTGTATGGGTAAAATTTACTGAATTGTCATGCTAAGTTTGGTTAAAATCAATCAAATGGTATTGAAGCTATAAAGATTGAAATTTTTTAGTGGCTGTCATTTTGTTTCAAGATGGCAGTCAAAAGTTTCATTATGCCAAAAACTACCCTAGATAGACGTAGAACAAATCCTTAAAAATTCATAACAATCAATCAAATGGCATAGAGGGACTGAGTGCCCAAACGTTTTGATTGGCCAACATTTTGTTTCAAGATGGCGGTCAAAATTTTCACTATGCCTAAAACCATCTCAGATAGAGGTACAACTCCTGAAAGTTTCAGATGAACCAGATGTACGTTTTTTGAGACCATCGAGGACATACAAAGAAACACTTCCTTTAATGTATACAGATTTCTCTGACCTTCAGTTGAACCTCTGGCTTCTTCAGCAAATGTTCTGACTGCTCTAATGTAACTAAACAGTTTGTCCTCTAAACTATTAACCTTTTGACTGGAGTCAGCCAGCACACACACACACAAACACAAACACACACAATTTAACCCCATAATATCAAAACATTAAACTAAAAATCAAACAAAATTCAAGAATGAAGTATAGTTCTGTTCCTTAACTGCACCCTTATGAAAATGACAACATTGTTCCATTTTGATACCTCTACAAGTCTGACAATTGACAGAGTAATCCTATGTACCTTGCACAGCTGTAAGCTCAATGAAACTTACTTCCCAATAAGGCAAGCTGGTTTTGCACTACAAGTCCCAACATGGTAAGGGATATGGGAGTTGTAGTCCAGAACATGTGCTTACCCATGACATATAGGATTGCAACTTCTTAGGGTACTTTCTAAAGAACTAATGCACTGCTTTCACAGACACCACTATTAGAGTGTAATGACCTGTCATGACAAATAAATTAGTTTTGTACCATCCATAGACGGAACATGTGATTTCTTTTTTTCTTCTTTGTGATTGATTGCAATTAAATTTAATGCTGACATTTATAGCCCAAATGGCTGAAATATTTATTAAAACATCAAACCACCAAGTTTTACAATGAGAGCCATAAAAATGAAAATGTATTCAGTCTCTATGGATAGAGACAACAAATTTGGGTAGTAGCTATAAATTAACTATGTGGGGGAGAATATAAAAATGGCCACTTGCATTCAATATGTCAGTAATGCGTGCCATATTCTACCAGGTTTTAGTACCAGCAGTATTTTGTACACTGGAAAGGAGACTAAGGCCATTGCTAGACGAGGTCTTAGCCCGGTGTGAGGCGTGGTTTCCCCCCTGTGCATCCAGATGACACACAGGGGATCCCGGGGTCAGGCCGGGCTGAGACCTCCCTTAACCCGAGATAAGCGGATTCACTTATGGCCCGGCTTTTCCACAGCCCCGGCCTGAGGCCGGGGCTGCGGAAGGTCTAACAGGATCCGTGGCTTTTCCTGGCTGCTTGCTTACTTGTGAGTAGCCGGGAGAAGCCACGGACTGGGCACAGCGCTCCATAGGAACACTGTGCCCATCGGGCCAGGGGGGAATCACGGGGGGGAGGAGATGGGGCCGGGGAAAAGACTGGACCCGGCAAGA
This sequence comes from Elgaria multicarinata webbii, assembly GCF_023053635.1. Classification (NCBI taxonomy): domain Eukaryota; kingdom Metazoa; phylum Chordata; class Lepidosauria; order Squamata; family Anguidae; genus Elgaria; species Elgaria multicarinata. The sequence goes on along the minus strand of NC_086175.1, from coordinate 14,549,198 downwards.
GGGGGGGAGAAGAACAGGGACGGGCATCGGGGATGGGGACAGGGCCTGGCGAGCGGTGACGGGCATCAGGGACCGGGGGGGAGAAAGATGGGGACAGGGCCGGGTGAGCAGCGATGGGCATCAGGGACTGGGGGGGAAGAAGGACGGGGACAGGGCCTGGTGAGCAGCGATGGGCATCGGGGACTGGGGGGAAGAAGGACGGGGACAGGGCCTGGTGAGCAGCGATGGGCATCAGGGACTGGGGGGCCTGGCGGATGGGGGGGACAGGGCCTGGTGAGTGGGGATGGAGGACAGGCAGGGGGAGCGGGGAACCCATTATTTTTTTTAAAAAAAAAACCTACCTTCTCTGGCGGTGCGCTCATGCGCACATGGCCCTTTAAGGGGGGGAACCGGAGCACGCGACGGGGCTTTCCCTTGCTCCATCGCATGTTGACGTTTAGAAAAGGGTGACGGCGTGCACTAGCTGTAGTGCACCATCACCCCTCCTCCCAGACGGATTATCTGGTAGGTCTAGCAAGGCCCTAAGACTGCAATCCTTTAGCCACTGAGAGTAAGCCCCATTGAACTCAATGGGATCTATTTCTGTGTAGATATTTACTGCCTCACACAGTTCAAACATGCATGATCATCTTATAATGATTACAGCATCAAGTACATAACACACACGTGTAAGTAAGTGTCATAACAGATGAAGCACCAGCAGTTCTTACTCCTGGTCTGGTCGCACAGGCTGACCATTCGTTGTTCATAACCAGGAAGGAAAATGAAGACTGCCTTAGAACAGCCTTCCCCAACTTGAAGCCCTCCTGGTGTGTTGGACTACAACTCCCATCACCCAGACACCCTGGATGTGGTAGACGGGATTTGTAGTCCAACACACCTGGAAGGGGCCATGTTGGGGAAGGCTGGACTAGAATATTAGGGAAAGGCAGAAGGGAGAAGCACCACTGAAGCTGGGCGAGGACGAAGAGGAGAGGCTCTGGTGCTAGTGTCAACAGAAAAACTGGCTTTAATATCGTTGTTGTTTTCAAAAAAGTTTTCCTTGACAGTGTATCAAAGGTGAGCTCAACGTTTCGGATTACTAAGAATCCTTCTCCATGAGGTAAAACAGACTGAATTAATATACTGTTATTAAAAGTGTACCTTAAATTTTACAACATAACATATATCAAAAGACATGGACAAACCCAAAGCATATAGAACATCTTGACAATATTTCTATTGTCTCTTACTAGAATATTGCCTGGGCATCAGTAGTCTCCACCGTATCTGATTCCAGACTTGTGATTCCTCAGCTCTTGGCTCTTAGTCCATGGCTACCAATGGCATTTCCACTGATAGAGGGAATACCCATTTGGGGGGTCACGTGACCAAACTGAGAACAAAATTAACAAGCAAAGAGCAGCAGCTTTAAGGAAGAGAAGAGCAGTGATGCCTTTTTGCCTCGTTATATCCTCTTTCTTCTGTCTTCCTCTATCTCTCTTTCCTGTGCCTAGCTCAGTGAAATGGAGAACGAAATCATTTCTGCTTTCCTTCATTCCCCATGTATCTTCTGAAAAACAAAAGTTCAAAAGTCTTTTCAAAAGTTCCGAGTTACCCCTTTTTGCTTTTCTTCTCCCTGCCTCAAAAAACGAATAGCTGAAAACACTATGATAAGCATGCCTAGTCAGAAGTAAATCGCGTTGTCTTCAGTGGTGCTTACTCCTGGGGAAAGACAGTGAGGGAAGGGGAATGTGTCAGGGTAACAGGAGCAGCACAGGAGAGGTGCCTATCAGCTTTCAGAAAATACTTTGGCATTAAGGGGGCTGGGGCTACCATCAAGGAAGGAATCCGTTTCATCATAGGAGTCAACCCCTGCCTCCTGTAAGCCCTATTGTTCCTGGCTTCACCCCATCCTCCTGGCCTGGTCAAGCAGAGGAGGGCAGTAGCATCAGGAGATCATCCCCAGCTTCTCTACCACCCCCATCCCAACTCCCTTCTCCTCGTTGGTGGTTTTTTGGGGGGTGGGGGGCAGCTACTTTGTACTGTTAGCATATGGAGAAATGCAACGGTAATTTACCACAAATATTTTTAAGCCTCAATTGTTGCACACCATCAAAGGTGTGAATGCATTCAACAGATCCAAAAAGGAAAGAGAAAAATGAAACTAAAATGATAGCATGGTCTCTCCTTTCCTCCACCATTGCAGCAATATGCTAAAGCTTGTTTAGGGCAATTGTGCTACAAACTGAAACAATAAACATATCTTCTGCTTCTCCCACAATTGCATCGTGTTACAAACATGGTGGATACTGCACTATGTCCAAATAAGGAATTTGCTTTGCAAAAATACCGATCCACTACTGCCTCGTACATAAAGGGACTCTAGTGTTGATCATCCCCAATGGTTTGTCTGCAAACAGTATGTACAGAAATCAGCAATGTATGTTGAGTAGAGCACCTAACCTATATGCACACATAAGGTTTCAAGACAACAACTGTATGATGGCAATTAATCGTGTCAACTTAGAATTGCAATTTACATAGCGTACAACTGTCTAATGAAACTCACCACCAAGTTTTTAGTTTTCTTTAGGCAACAGGCTTATCTGAAAACTGTTAGGTATACCATTTTCCCCCTAGAATTTTATGTGAAATTATTTATTTAGCCTTGACAGTTCAGTTACTGGTACCACTGAAAGATGTCCCCTATAAATTATTTCTCTGTACAATTATGTTAGAAAGCATGATTATGTACTATGCATGAATTTATTATCAGAAACTCTGGCTGCCAGCCAGTAATAGAATATGCACTTTTAGCTTAGCCAATTAGCATATAAAATCTGGTGTTTATTCCAGCATTCAATTGAATAGATGTCTGAATCACTTTGTTAAAACATTTGTTCTTAGTAACAAAAGCACTTACCTTATTGTTAAGGTCCTCTCTTCACTGTGCTGGTATTAGCATCCACTTCAAATCTACATTTGGATTCTCTGTGACAGCATGCAAATCAACTCAGTAGGGCTCTGAGTTTAACGTATTTCTTATTGTAGATATTCAGACCTTGGACATTGTTGTTTGAAAGTGAATTTGTAGGACTTTGCAAGAGTTGCTAGTTCTGCTATAACAATGTGTTATTTGCCATCTGATTGTGGAGATATGATATCAAAGGCTAGGACCCATCTCATCCATGTGCAGAGACCAATGTGCGGAAGTTCCAGATGCAGAGGTTAGGAAGCCAGATGTATAAACAAATGGAAAGGAAAATGATTGTTACGCAGTGTGCCTATTTACAAGCATGCACATTATCTACATGGATTAGATTACTGCAACGCGCTCTATGTGGGGCTGCCCTTGAAGCTGCTCCGGAAGCTGGAGCTAGTGCAGAATGCTGCAGCTCGGCTGTTGTCTGGAGCTGCCCCTTTCCAGCATGTAACTCCTCTGCTGAGGGAACTGCACTGGCTGCCTATTCGCTACCGGGCCAGGTTGAAGGTTCTTGTACTTGTGTACAAAGCCCTAAACAACTTGGGACCAGGATACCTGAGAGAGCGCCTTCTCCCTTACCAACCTGCCTGGTCACTGAGGTCATCCGAGGGTCTGCTCCTGGTGGTTCCACATAGATCCATCCTCCGATTGGAATCCACCAGAGGAAGAGCTTTCAGCATGGTGGTGCCCCTCCTGTGGAATTCCCTGCCTCTGGAGGTCAGGCAGGTGCCAACCTTGTACTCCTTTCGGCGCCTCCTAAAAATATATTTATTCCAAGAAGCCTTTCTTTAACATGCAGCCTTGGATTACTGTTATTGCTTCTTTTACATTTTGTTTTAATTGTTTTTATTCTGTTTTTATTTTCATTTTACGTTGTACACCGCTCCAAAAAAATTTCAATGGGGAGCGGTATATAAATATTCTAAATAAATAAATAATAAATAAATAAATAAATAAATACAGGTAACCTGAACACACATATGAAGTATCTTTTTTGACATTGAACTCTGGGCATTGAGGAAAACCTGATGCCTTACAGGCTATGTGTAGCATCCAATGTTAGTCCCACTTTGAGTAGACCCATTAAAAAGAATAGGACTTAAGTAATTCCTGACTAACTGAAGTCCCATTCATTTCATTTGGTCTACTCGAAGTATGACTAGCATTGGATACTACCCTATGGAAGTCAGAAACCACAGACAAGGTCTTTGAAAGTGATTCATTGTTTATTGAAGAATTAAAATAAATTTAAAGCATGAACCTGGGGAATCAGCCTCATACATTCTACGGATATTAAAACTGAGGCTAAAAGATAACAAACACTTAATGGGCACTATCTGTATTGCTGCTGTGCTCCTGTTGCTTCTGTTGCACCAGCGGGAACCACTGCTAGTGCAGCAGGAAGCTAGCGTTTCCTGAAGCAACCCTGGAAATGAGTACACTAGATCTGTGGGTACGTGAGTGTTTAGCTAATTATGGAGGGGAAAGAGAGGGGAGAAGGTTTCAGGGTGGTAATTTTGATCCTGTGATGATCTGAATAGAGAAGGAACAGGTTTGGGGATTATGGAAGTGTTTTTTTGGGGTGGGGGCAGAGTAAAGAATAGAAGAGATTCCTGATGAAAACAGCAAGATAGTCCAGGTTTGGGGGTGAGGTCAAAGAAAATGGGGGTTGTAGGTAGAAGAAAGATAAATTACAATAATTTACAAAATTAAAAACAGTGACAAAAGTTTTCTCTAGTAGGATTGAGAGCCTGAGTACATGGGAACAGAGGTAGGGAAGGGACCAAATTTTGGGATAGGAAACATCCTGAGAACAAATAGCTCAATGGAAATGGTGTCTTCTTTGCATGTAGAAAGTCCCAAGACCAAATAAGGGCAACTCCAGACCTGCTTTCTGGAACCTTGGAGAGCTGCTGCCAGCCAGGGTAAACAACTCTGAACTAGATATAAGTATAAGGCACTTCCCTGTGTTCCTAGTTTATGTGGGGGGAAAGAACTTAGAAAGGGGACATCTGCAGGAGAAGATGTGTGGGTGGAAGAGAGCTTAAGCAAACTCCAACCGGGTCTCCATTTATAAATGTTCCATATTCTCATAATGACATGAAATTGGGATCCCCTTTATGGACAATCTGTCAGTTTCACTTTCTTCTACATTTAATGTTATATATTCTGCGAAGGAATTTGTGGATTCTGGTAAATTTCAATTCATAATTCAATATGTATGGCTATTTTGAGCATAGAGTGGACCACGATGTACCTGGCTGCTATGGAACCTTTAAAGATGTTGGGGGGTGGGAGGTAGCAACTCTAATATCAGTACAACAAACACCTGAATACACAGGCATCCAAAGCCACACATTTAATAACCAAGCACTCAAAGCCCTCTTGGTAGATAGTTGAATCTGTCCATTTTTCTTTCTCTCATTTTTTTTAAAAAATGTAAATTCTTTATGTACCATTTATGGAGAAATTTTCAAAATTTGGTAAATTCCTAGCAAAAAAATGAACCAGACAAAATTCACAGCTAACCGTACCCCCCTACCCTGTTTTACTCACATGGTATAGTTTTACCCTACGGCCCTTTCTAAACCTAAAGATTATCCCAAGCAAATGGAGGGGTCACCCCTGCCTGCTCTCAGGATCCCCTGTGTGTCATTTGGATGCACAGGGATGATCCCAGGAAAAAAGGCAGGTGTAGAAATGGCATATGTTTGAAATACCACATTCTCCTTTGTGAGCCTGCCTGGATTTTAAGATCCTTCCTTTGGACAGACTATTAGATCTGTCCCACACCCATCTGAGGCAACTTTGTTGGGAACAAGAGATATGGCCTTCTTAATGGCTGCCCCCAGGATCTACTGTCCTTCTCCTGGCAGGCAAATACATTTTTATTTAGGCAGGCATTGGTCTGTTAAGATGGTTTTTTTTTTTTTTTTTTTAATAGAACTAGGTTTTAACTGATGGTTGCTCTTTATTTCTTATTTCTTTTAAACTGTGGTGTTTTATCTGATGTGGTTATTTGTTTTCTTTTATCTATATGTGTGTGTGTGTGTGTGTGTGTGTGTGTGTGTGTGTTTTGTTAGCTGCCTTGAGCACATTTTTAGTGGAAAAGCAGGATATAAATCAAGTAAGTTAATCAAAATAAATAAATTATAGTGCATATTAGTGCTCTAGAAAACATTCCAAAAACTGTGCAAAACGTAATATATGGGATATTTGCATATTATTTGTCATTACATTTTCAAGAATTGAAATAAAATCCAAAATAAGGAATAGTTTTATCATTCTCATCAACCCGTTTCTACATTGGTTTTCTAAACAAACCAGATGTAAATTAATAGTTTTTTCAAGGGATCTCTAGTGGATTATTTCCCTCTGTCAATACCTTTTCTTCCTCATTAATACTCCACTGTATCTGGAACCAAAACAAAAACAAATTTAATAATGACCAATCTTGATGGTAATCAAGTCAGTGAAAAGAGCTTTAAAGATTTGGCTTCCAATTATCCTCCCTAGACTCTTCAACAAATGTTTGTGCCCAATACAAATGCATATTTAAAATTCATGGGGAGGAAATGAGAAGGAACCACTAAGACTTTGTTAAGAATTAACTGCATCTCAGAAAAATAAATAAATCAGGGCAGCTCACCTTGTGCACAAGAAAAGTTTCAACAGTTGTACAAACTTTAAAATCCACATAGGATTTTTCAAAAAAAAATATGAACAAAGAAATTAGAATTACGGCACAATCCTATTAGACCCACTCTGAGTACTTGCAATAATAATAATAATAATAATAATAATAATAATAATAATAATAATAATAATTCTTACCCGCCTCTCCCACTGGATTGAGGCAGGGTACAACACAAATACGAAACACCATGAAATACATATAATTGATAAAAACATATAAAACTAATACATTATTAAAAGGCAGTGCATTATTAAAAGGCAGCACATTATTAAAAGGCATCTTAAAGTTCAACTGGGTAGGCCTGCAGGAAGAAATCAGTCTTTATGGCTTTCTTAAATTCCGGAAGACTGTTAAGTCGACGAATCTCTCCCGGCAGGTCATTCCACAGTCTAGGAGTAACAGAAGAGAAGGTCCTCTGGGTAACGGTTGTCAGCCTAGTTTTTGCTGACTGGAGTAAATTCTTCCCAGAGGACCTGAGTGTGCGGTGCACCATGTACAGGAGAAGGCGATCCCGCAGGTAACTTGGACCCAAACCATGTAGACCTTTAAAGGTAACTAACTGGCAACTAGTGAAGTGATTTTAAAGCTGGTGTAACTTGGAAGCTTGTGAGCATCCAATGCAGAGCGGGAGGCAATTTCGCCAGTCTAGTGAAGGCTTTGGGGTGGGAGAGGAAGGGAGGCTGGGGATGGCTGGGGATATGTCATATCTCCACATCCTCAGTCTCCTCCTCTCCCCTGGGAATTCCCCCTCTCGACCCCTACGAGCTTGCCTTTGTCAGCTTGTAGTAGCAGCCAACATGGTTCTCTCTGCTCTGGCAGCAAGAGGGGGGAGGAGGAAGGGAAAAGCAGACTTACCTAGGTCCAAGCTCAGAGCACTGTCTTTGAGCTTTGAGCCAGGAAACCACAATATCCTGTGTATCCCAGATACTGTCTAGGGGCCAGGGGGCATAGGATTGCTCTCTTAGAGATGATCAAATGCACTCCGGTTGAAGCATCACATATGAAAGTCTTAGAACTGATAGATTCAGTGGCCACACCATCCATTAAGGTGAACTAAGGCACAATCCCATGCATGTTTAGCCATGCTGTCTGTGGGATGCTGGGAGTTGTAGGACTTTTCTCTCTCTAAACACAACTAAGATTACACTGTGATGCATGAAGTCATTCTCATTTTGAGCTGTTCTGCACAAGCCTAGCACAGCTCACCAGTCGTCTACGTTTTCTATGTAGTAAGCTCTTTATTACTGGAGATGTCAAGGACTGGATCAGGGATCTTCTGCAGCTAACAAAGGTGGTTTATCACCTAGATAACTGACGTCACGCCCTTTGAAAAAGTCGGGGTAAATCTCTGACTTTTTCAAATCAGAGCCTCACAGGGAAGTTGCACGTGCATCATCTAACTGACGTGACACAGGTCTAGCCACCACAGAGCTTTCCCTGCATGAAGACAGTCTCCAATTCTAGTCTCTCTCCAATGCAGAACCCCTGATAACTGGAATATATGTAACAGCTACTAATTCACCCTCTAGAAGGTGGTGAGCGTTGTACAACCTTACAATAATTTTTTAAAAATCATAACATAACGTATCTTGTTGCACCACTGGATTGCTCCTCAATTTTGGAAATTTTCCTCACTCATTTCCCTGCCCACTGCTTTCCTCCCTATGATCCTGTTCTCCAACCATTCTCTCCAGCAAGTTTTTCAGAAACATCTTTGCCACTCCCTGGGAGAAAATGGCCAGGCAGGAGTGGGTTATGAGATGGGAGAAGCAGCAAAGGTGGAAAGGTCCAGGCAACCATTCCTGCTCAGTACCTTGCCACTGCAAATTGCCACCTTAACATGCAAATATAAAAAGGTACACGGATCTTTTAAGCTGGTGGACACATTTTCAATTTTGATGGAGTGTTGTGGGTTCTCTTACAAAATGGTTACCATGGTAGGGAACTTTCTCTTTCATAAAATGGCTGCCATGGCGAGAATGGTTCATCACAAAACACCTATTTCTCAGAAATCCTATTGGTGAGACTAAAAGAAAAATAACTTGCCTAAGAACCTATGTCTAAGGCAGATGGTTTGAGCTCCAAATACAACACCACTCTATTTGAACCCAAATAAACTGAAGCTGGAGGGCAGCAGTTTGCTTTGAAGCATGTTAGCTTCCCAGTTGTTGTTGATGTTAATTACAAAAAACCCCTGCAGGTACATTGGTGCCCATGGGTTCCAGGTTGAAAATCCCAGATGTATAGGTTCCCTCAGTCAGTTGTGCTACCAAACTAATAATTCTGCCCTGAATGTTAAGGGTTTTTCAACCTTAATATCAGTATCCCAGCTTTTATGAGTTTCAGCATGTTAATGCACTTTTTGTGATTTAATTTCATTTACAATCATACTTAATTGCTTACCTTGTTCAATAAAGAAAAGCAGTGAAGCAAAAAAAAAAAAAAAGACAGCACAACCACTTACAAAGGTTAAAATGAAACCCTTATTAGGACGAGAGTGAATAACACCTCCGTGCTAATTACCATTGTACAGCCAACACCATTAAACAGTGGAAAAGCTCATTAAGCTTTACTAAAAGGTGTACTTGAAATTTATCAGGTCAGACAGAAGAACAGAAGTTAGTAGCTATATTAGCCCTTGATACTAACCTTTATTTCTCTTCACAGAAATAATTTCTCCCCTTTAACCTTTAGCATGATGAACCTAGATTTTTAAATAAACAGAAAATCTCTCTTTGATATAAACCTGAATTTGTGACTGGAGGATTTCAGTATTCAAAACATCTACATAAAGGGCATAGTTGGGGAGCTGACATTATTACTTCATAAAAACCACAAATAAGGTACAATTGTGTGTCCTTTTCTTTATCCAAAGTGAATGAAACTCACATACTGTGACCCAGGTGTCTTTTCTAATTAAGCTATCCTGTCTTTTCCTATATATATATATATATATATATATATATATATATATATATATATACACATACACACACACACACACACACACACACACACACACACATACACATTTCTCATCCACTTTTTATTGTTACATATCATTTTAATATGGGTGTTTTTGTTTTTTAAGAAACCTGTTTTACATAGTTTTTGATAATTACAATCCAGTTAATAAAATATTATAACTCCCCCACCGCCCCTCATTGCTCAGTCTTCGATGGCTACGATTTCTGGGATAGTTAACTCAGGGGGTTGGACTCAATGACCTTGTAGACCCCTTCCAACTCTGCTATTCTATGATTCTATGATGATCTATGTGAGATATTTAATATAAAGATATGGATTTGTCTTTGTGCTGCTTCTCACAGGTTACATTAGTTTCAGGAAGTATGTCACCAAAGGCCACCAAGTGGTTTACTTCCTGTCTCCCTTTCCAGTTTCTGATTTGCTATGCTGATTTAACCATTATCAGAATATCTTGGAGCTGTTGTTTTCCTTAAAGATTGTTTTTTTGGTGGGTGGTTCTTCCCTTTCTGTCAGAAGTTCAAGGTATTTCCACTTGTGGGTTCTTGCTAGATGCACCACTGTCAAAAGATGATCAGTTATTCTTTTTTTACTGGAACAGCTTGTGTTCCTTTCGTTGACATAAGCCAGTAGAAAAATGAGTTATGACCGGGGTTGGCAACCTGTGGCCTCCAGATGTTTTGGTCTAAAACTCCTATCAACCCTAGCCAGCATAGCCAATGGGAACTCCAAAACATCTGGAGGACCCAAAATTGCCTACCTGTGGATTAAGCTCAAACTTCATAATTTGTATGATTTTGTCTTGGAGCATTTTCAGAATTGTTGGATTTTGGCACATTTCCACTAGAGACATAAATAGGAAAACTTGTCTAAACACCCTTTCCAACAGAGTCCATCTCCTGGGGCATATGCTGGATTATTCCAGAGGTTCTATACCAGAATGTCAAAACCTTTTTGAACCAGGGGATTGTATTCATGTTGTATTCACACAAAGCAATTTAATGGGGATTCCTGACCATACTGTTTTCAGGTCCCAACTGGAATGTCTTTTTAAATAACAGGGAAAACAAGGAATACATACAATTCCAAAACTATTATATATAAGAATGATATCATGAAGATGAAAGAAATGAATAATATATATGAGTAGATTCCTAGGCATGATACTTACAAGGCTAACTATGAAATACCAGGGTAATAGGACATTAGACTTGTAATGTGGAACAGTGCCAGTCAAGTGCAATCAACCTATACTATAAAGCCATATCAAATAGTGTGTGTGTGTGTGTGTGTGTGTGAAATCTGGTCGCACCATCTCTTAAATGGTCAAGATAGCCAATCAGAAATTTTCTTAGGGTATGGTTCTACCTTTCTCATTATAGAAGACCAAGCCAGTGGGTTTTTGTAAAACAAAACAAACAAACAAACAAACAAACAAACAAGAAAACAAAAACACAAATACCATGAAGTGGGAATAAACCCAAGGATATTGGTTTTATGCAGGGGTTCTCAGCCAACTCCCAGATGCTCAAGCAAGCAGTGTTGGTATAAATCAGAATGCAGGCTTTCATCTCATCCAGGCTCCCCCTTTATAGCTTTACAGCGGCTGTAGCTAGACCTAAGGTTTATCCCAGGATCATCCCGGGTTCGTCCCTGCCTGAGCGCTGGATGCCCTGTGTGGCATTTAGGCCATAGCTAGACCTAAGGTTTATCCCAGGATCATCCCGGGTTCATCCCTGCTTGAGCTCTGGATGCCCTGTGTGGCACTAGATGAACAGGTTTGACCCCAGGGCAATCCTGGGATAAACCTTAGGTCTAGCTATGGCCAGTGTCTCCTGTTGCTATGGTCAGGTCATTTAAGAGCATTTGCCTATTCTGACTTGAAGGTTGAGGGGGTTGAGGGTATTTTTCCAAGTCAGAAGAGATCATACATTGATTTTGGTACAGTAAGGCCTCATTATTCATGCCAAAGACTGTAGTGGAACATGTAAGGGGGGGGGTATATGCCCAGGTATAATAGCTCCTTATATAATTTGTAAGTATTTTGAGTTGCTATTTGGTAAAGTAATTGAAAACTGGAATACAAGTACAGTAAGCAAAGAAGGAAATATGTCAATAAAAATAAAACTTTGCCCCTTCTAATCACTGGAGGCCTGGCATGATTTCTGAATGGGCCCTGAGCCTACTATTACTCCTGGTACAGTTCCCTGGTACAGTTCCCAAAAGCCAGTATCTGGGGTGAAATTTGGCAGCATGCATACAAACACACACACACGCTTTATAAATAAAGTTGCACAAAAACACTATTGTGACAAAAGAGAATTCCATTTATGGCATACCGTTGGCATTCCTTCACCATGGAAATCTGTATAGTCCCTTATAGTGCAATACTATACTTTATAATAATATGCAAGTAAGTCCCATTGAGCTCAATGGGGCTTCCTCCCAGGTAAGTTGGTATAGGATTGCAGCCTTAGTTGTTCTTCATGTGGAAATGTGCAGGTTCTGTTGTCGATGTGGCTGTATTTGTTGAGAAATGAGCAATAGCACTCCTGCCGATTCACAGAGGAGTCTTTTTATCAGAAAGAGCCTCACGGCCACAGTTTGCAATCAGTGAGTATTTATATTAGCGGCAATTGCATCGACAGTAATTATCTTATCAGAGAGTGGGGGGAAGGTTAGAAAGAAACTTCACCATTGGACACCTACTGGGTGGATAATTAAGTAGCTCCATGGTTTCTTTCATTACTACATTCAATAACAGTTAAATACCAGGGAACCCAGTCATAATCAGACATGATTTGATGAGATATAGAGAAAGACAGGAACAAACACAATGATTTTCTGAAAGTGCTGGAGGAAATTGCAAATGCTTTTGGAAGAGGGTGTTAGCATGATAGGGCCTGATATTTATTAGGGGAAATATTTGAGCTTTATTATCCTGCCAGTTCTATAAAAAGCTCTTCCAAAAAGAAAAAAAGAAGAAGAAAAATCAATCTGACAATGTAACCCCTAAATAGCTTCCTCTTTGGAGTTTATTAGGATAGAAGAAACATCAATTTCATAATAAAACAGCTGATGACACATTGAGCTGAAAACAGGTATATAAACCAATTGAAGAATTGGGAGGAAGTTAGGGAAGGGAAAATAAATTCTGTATGTAGCATGGCTTTAAAATCATAGGTACCAACTTCATATGGCTTCTCCGCCTAGCTAAATAAGAACCAAATGAAGAAATATCAAAATGTTTTAACACTGCAATCCTATAGAGATGCCTCTACTCAGACGTAAGCAACGTTGAGTTCAATGGGACTTACCCTCATGTAAGTGTGTAGGACTGCAGCCTGATTTTTTTTTTAAAAAAAATAATCTGTAGCTTGTGAATATTTTCTGCATTTTTTTTTAAAAAAAATGTTAACCAAAGCTCCCTGGACAATAAACACAAAAAATAAAACCCTAAAATATAACATGATAAAAAGCCAGAGTAAAACCCAGTAAAAATCTAAAAACACAATTTAGAAACCAAACTGAAAGAATAAAAAGCCATGTAAAATAAAAAAAAAGATATTTATAAGGTGCTGCAGATATAACAATATAGGCCCCAGGAAAGCCTCTGAGGATGGCATTCTACGGGCATGTCTACACTAGCCCTATATCCCAGGTTTGTCCCTGGATTGTCCCTGTGCATCCAAATGATGCACAAGGTATCCCAGGGGCAAGCCAGGACGACCAGGGACTTTCTGCAGAATATCTGGGAGAGCAGAAAACTGGAAAAATTAGGTTTTCCGTGGTCCCGGAACTGTTCCGAGGAGCATGCACTGCATGGCCACTGCTCCTGAGTTGTCCCTTCCTCCCCACGAGTAGCAGGGCTTTTCAAATGGCCATGGAGCTGTGCAGGGGCAACCCGTTCCCATTGGGCGTGGGGAACAGATTCAGGTTTTTGTTTTGTTCTTTTAAAAAGAACTTACTTTGCACTGGAGCACAATTGCACTCCATCACTGTTGAAAGAAAGAAAAATGGTGGCCGCAACATCTTATTTCCTTCCAGGATATCATGCAGCCATCAAGACGCTGGGGGAGGTTGCAGAAGCAGGTAAGTCCGTGATTCTCCCCCCTCCCTTCCTCTACACCCTATGGTGTAGAAATGCCCTACAACTGGGGAACCAGTTGTGAACGGAGAGAAACTCTGTAGGCCATCAGGGCATTGGCTGTTACCACCAGCCTTGCCCCACCCATGGCCCTACCAGACTTCCAAAACAAACTGTGGGGGAAGAAAAACTGTATGTTTGGCCAATTCTGGTATGTCCCACCTACTGCCCTAGGAGCTGTGACTGCTTGTGTGGGGTCATTAAGGAAGGGAGAGCCAAGAATGTCCAAGGTCGCCCAAATTCTCTAAACTTCATTTTGAAGCTCATTCACATTTTGTCTGCAACCTGTTTTTCACTTTGTTCAAATGGGGAAAGTGTGCATTTTAAACAGTGTGGGAGAAAAAAATACAAGTCTTCACTTCTGCATTTAGTTTGCAAACAAAAGCCTGAAACATTTTATTCTTGCAATTGCAAGGGAAGCAACTGGACAGAAATTTCTCTATCCTTAAGCAAATCTTCTGCCAGTGTAAATTTTAGGAAAGTATTTATATATTTAGATTATCACAATTGCAGCTACAGTTTCCTGCTAAAATGTGTTTAATTGGGTGTTTCTCACTTATCTCTTGGAAACATAAGTGACCAGCCCTTTCAGTTCTTTTCCCTTGTTACATGTACAAGTCATCCAAGATGGCTATATTTAGACCATTTTGTTCTGTTCTTGAGCAGGGGGTTAGACTCGATGGCCTTATAGGCCCCTTCCACCTCTACTATTCTATGATTCTATGATTCTTCTACAACAGGAAACACGTGCATTTTTCAAAAGTGTGCACTCCCCTCACCGATTAATGAATGTTATAATGTAAGTGTGTGTGTGTGTTATTTTTTTAAAATGCATATTTCAAAGTGCCCACTTCTTTTTTTGCAAAAAATATCCATTTTTCAAATGTGATCACAAGTTCGGGAATATGGGAACTTTCTTTCTTTCTTTAAAGTGCTCCTGTCCACATTCATTTAGGTTTGCAAACTCAAATAAAATTGTTATATAGCCCTAGGGGTCAGTGGGTACCAGTGCCATCAGCCTTGAGACTATTCTTGGTGCTTGTGAAGGCCTTCAGCACTATACTCTTTAATAAAAAAAAATCTGCCTTGAGGCAGGATGTTTCCATCTTGCCTTTCCTGGGCCAGATGTACCCCAAGCAGGGTATAACACTTTGAAAACAGTATGTGGAATGTGTCTTGGGCCCCAACAGTTCTCAATACTGTTATAATACATTATAAAGGAGTAGTGTAGATCCTGTCTTGGTGCTCTGCTAGCTACAGACAGCCAGGAAATCAGTTCTGATGTGGATCAGGATGCCCCTTTTTGTCTCAAGAATAGATGGGATGTAGGTGAGAAGGTCCCTCCCATGACATCGTCTGCCTCCTGCATGCCTTCTGCCCCTTCTGGCCTTCCTTGTGCGACAAAAGAACTCTCCGCAAAGTCTGATATATTTAAAATCCAGAAGTTGCTGCTCTCTCCTGCTGTGTGTAGGAGAAGCAGCGTGATTAGAACAGCCAACTGAATGGGCCTCGTGCTCATTGTGTACTTCCTCTTTTGAAAGAGGAAGTAACTGAGCAACAAAAACACAGGCAGAGAAGTGACAGTAGGGAGTGTGTTTCCCCTATGTGATGGAGCTCATTGTTGGTATTGGATATTGATCTACAGGTAGATCTTATGGTTCCTTTGCTATGTTCTAAATGAACTATAACAGCTGGATTGTAAATGTTGTATTGCAATATATTATAATTAATACACATTTAAATAGTGTATTCTGTAACTAATTTGAGCATAATGTATTTTTGAAAATACAAAATGCAATACATTGACTATAACTTGATTACTATTTGTTGGTGTGTTCTTAGTGTGTTGTGATTAGAGATGGACAGATTTCTCCCATCTTTGCCACCGGGCACTTACTGAATTGCCACAGCCCCTCCACTCCTGTTTAGCTCCCTGGACTCCACCTCTCAGTGAGCTGCCATGTTGTTGTTGTTGTTGTTATGCAAAATTGTGTTTCTGATTATTCCATAAAAGTAATGTTGTGTAAATGGTGGCTATAAAAGGGCCATTTACACAGCATTACTGACAGGAATGGACATTTATGCAAATGGACCCTTTACGCAACATTACATTTACAGAAAAAATATGGAACACCATATTTTTGCAAAATGGCAGCTTGATGAGAGAATGGGCCATGGTGGCTTGGAGAACGAGTATGGGAAGTATGTGGTGGCTGGGTCAATGAGACTCCACCCCTCTCTCAGACTCCAGCAACATCCATAGTCATGCATGTAGGGAGTGATATAATTTTAATCTGAACATTTTATCATATGGCAGTGCTTTAGCTTTCATCTTAAGCAAAAACTGGGAAAGTGTCTAAAGCTGCAGCTCCTATTTACCTAGGAGCAAGTCCCACTGAACTCAATGGGACTTTCTTCTAAGTAGGTCTGCATAGGTTTGTGCTGTGTGTTTGGGCATGATCCAGTCCCTGCACCTTTGGTCCCTCTCCTTCCCCGGCTTCCTAAGTCCACCCCCCTATCCATCCACCAGCACATCCCCTTTCTTCTTCTCCAAGGTTGCATTGTGACCTCGGAGAGGAAGCTGTCACGGTCCTCTCTATGCTGAGAGTGAGAGGGGAGTGCGGATTTATGGTTCCATGGTTGGAGCAGTGTCTCCAGTCTTGGATCCAGGAATCCAAATTATCCTATGGACCCCAGGCTGTAGCATCATAGGACTAGTCCCTAGTTTTTTTGGAGGTCAATACTTCAACACTTATTGAATGAATGAATAGTTTATTTGTTTGTGGCACAAAGACCATTACAAAATTCAAAGTTGTTAACATCGCGACACACATTATTTAAAATATTCATAATTTTTGGGGTACAATCCTTTCTTTACCATGGAGACAATCTGTAGGTCATTCTAGAGGTGCTCCATTTGTCTGCAGCACCCGCCCTTTGCTATCACAATGGTGACATGCATGTCAAAGTCACAAGAATAATTTCAGTGATTACATTATAACCTGAAATGCTGGCAGTCAATATCTAGCACTATCAGATAGGTGGTAAACTCTGATGATAGTTTATACAAGGCTATTAAATCAGATGGTCCCCCTTACAGTCTACGCAGACTTTGTTGAGAAAGTTATTTCTGATTTTTTGGGCTGCAGCAGCAAACTTTGCTACCTTGACACTTACTTGTTTTTCCCTAAGGGATTTGAGGGCTTCATGAATATCAGGATAGCTAATAGAGTATTCAACTACATTTAAAGGTATCCAAGGCTCAGCCTTAAAGTACACACACCTTAGTTTTTTGTTTGTTTGTTTGTTTTGGCAGGGTGGGGAGCAGGGGAGCAGAATCAGTCTCCCGCTGGGCAGAAATTGTTTTGTGTCTTACAGCCATTATCCCACAGTTCAATGTATAATGCTTTTTGATTATCCACAATCATGTTCTAAGAAAGGTCCATTAACCTTCAGCAGTCTTAGTACTCAAATTAAGGAACAAAACGTCAGTAATTAAATCACTCTTCCTTGGTGGTCTGGCAATTTCATTGTCAAATGTACCAAAGAAAATGAAACACTTTTTATACTCTAACACACGCACCCAAATAACTATAATTAAATGAATTTTGAAATGCCTATCAAAGTGCTCATAACTGCTTAACTGAACAGCATCATAAGAAGCTGTAAAAGAGTCAAATGAACAACTTTGAAGAGCAAATGTTTCTGTAGAGTTCCCATGATGCTTACTGACAAGTGCAAGGCCTCAAGGTAGAAGGGTTCCAGAGAGGCTGATCCCTTTTGCAACCAGTGGATGAAGTGATATTCAACTGCAAAACTTCACAGGAGCCGAGATCAGCCTTGAAGACCAAAACTGAATCCAAAAGCAGTTTGAAAAAATGGAAACTTTATTGTTTAGTACATTCAGAACTTCCTACATTCTAGTAATTGTAGTGTCCTCTGCAAGCTGCTATCTATATCATACACTGCTTCAAAGAGAGATGGTGGAGGGTGGGAGGGGGAGAAAGCAATTTTAAAGTAGCCTTGATAGTTTACAGTGAGAAATATCACCAATTGCATATTAGAAAGACGTATTTTAACAAAGGAAAGTTAGAACCCATGTTTTGAGTTTCCTGTGGACACATTTGGTAATTATGGGGTAATAAAGGGTGCCCAGGTGTCCTACCCCACAGAGGACAGTCCTCTATTTGAAGGTGTCTGCTAGTTGAAGAGATACCCAGTCCAAGAGAGGTTTAAAGATAAAGAACCCAGAGAAAGGATAGCAGGGCCTTGAAGCTACCCATCAACACCTTTTACCTGCATAGTGGCAGACTGAGCAGGCATACTCATGAGTTGCCTAATCAAAGTCTTCATCACTAAGGTGAAATAGGTCATATTTCTATTTAAATAACAGTAATTATTTCTCAATGTACACCTATACATATTAATTAAGACACATGCCATTTTGTGCAAATCAGTGTCTTCTTTTGCCTTCTTTTTTGATGTTGCATAAATGGCCACCCTTATTATCAGAAGCCTGAATACTTCCTGGGCCTCATCTACACCAAGCAGGATGTACTGTAGCACTATGAAAGTTGTATATAAAAGGCAGGAGCCACACTACTGCTTTACAGCGGTACTGAAGTACACTGACAACTGTTGGGGCCCATTGACACATACCATATGCTGCTTTCATACCGCTATATCCTGCTTGGTGTGGCTCCTGCCTTTTATATGATGCTTTCATACCACTTTCATAGTGCACTATCCTGCTTGGTGTAGATGAGGCCCTGGTTAAAGATTTATTTATTTATTTTAAAAGTTTTTTGTGTTGTTATTATTCTACTTTACATATGTTCATTAGTTGTTTTATTTAAATGAAATATTTGGATTCCCTGTGAAGCTTGTTTTTGTTACTATTTTTTAAAAAAAGGTTTAAGGGGAGCCTAGGCATTATTTGTTTGTTCTGGACCAGTTGCCATGTACTTGTGTGTGTTCAAGACAGAATTTGTGGATTGTTACCAGACATTTCAGAGGCATTTCAGTCATTTAGAATGGAGGAGCATACAAAAGATGGAAAACCATCAAATGGTCAGGGGGGTAGGGGAGCAGGAATGACCTGGTGATGTGGGGGAAGCTATTTGGGAACTCTTGATGGATTGGGAAATAACTGGAGCCAGGTTTGCCCCCCCCCCCCCCCGTAGTAAGCTTGAGGAAACCTACATAACAGTGTAGAAAGCCTTGGGCATTAAAAAGCTCACAATATTCAGAAAGATGGTTAGATTCACATCCCACAAAGTCACTAAGGGAGTGATCCTATGGAATCTGGAGGCTTAGTTGTATTCAATGCAGAGCATTTCAGTTGGGTGATGTCATGCATTTAAGCTAGATGGATATCTAGTGGAGGCTTCAGTGAGGAGGTGCCAGTCATGGCTTCTTCCATAAGTGCCACTCCTGTCTCCCCTCCTGCCCCTGGGAAGACTTTCTTCTCCATTTCTCTGTGCTCTGTTTTTGCAAGTGTGGAGAGGAAGTCAGAGAGGTTCTCTCCACAAGAGCTATGAGGGCGGGGTGAGGAGCACAATTTCCCATCTGCAAGGTCAGGGCCATAGGATTGCTCCCTAACAGTGCAATCATGCACATGTCTACCCAGAAGTAATCCCCATTAAATTTAATGGGACTACTTCCAGATAAATGTGTAAAGGATTTCAACCTAAGTGTTCAGACTCCTAAACATTCCTTACCACAGAGGATAGATTTCTGAGACTTTTAGAATAGGCCTTAACTACACAAGATTACATTAAGATTTTTTAAAGAATTCACCACCACACACACACACACTGGAATGTCCATCCATTTAAAGAAATGACCTTCCTCATTTGTCCAATGCCCAACACGTTACCTTCATTCCCAGTTCCCAGAATATAAGTATTTCTTTATACTTAATTGCTGATAATTTCTTTGGAAGTCTTGAATGTTCTTAGACAGCACTGCACAAGTAGAATTCATTATTAATATTCACTGCCATAATTGTCTCACTAATAACTAACCCAAAAAATCGGAATGAAAAATGGTTATGTAATTGATATTACAGAATAGCTTACACCTCCGATTAAAGCTCAAGTTAAATTGTATGAAAAGTTTGGGAACAGGTCAAGTGAGAGAATGGGGAAAGAAGGTGCTGCAAAATGGCTAAAATAGCAGAAAGAGGATATTTTCATGTGTGTTGGAAACATATGCTACATGGCAAAACAAAGTTTGAACATTACAGAAACCAAGTGGAATGCCCCAAATAGGAGCCTTTTACTGACACAATGTGCAGGAGGTGTTGCTCACATTTAAATTTATTATAGAGGTATGAAATTTACATATGAATCAAATGGAGTGCGTGAAACTGTCGATACATTAAAGCAGTAGGCTTAGAAAGACTATCACTGCTAAAACCTACACCCATCTCATTTGAGCTTTGCATTAAAAAAAAAAGAGTTGATGTTTTGAACCAGTCTGAATACATACCGAAATTGAGCATGAGAGTATGGTAAACTATCAGCAGTTTTGACGAAACTTTATGAAAATTCACAAAGTTCTCAATAATTTTTTTTTTTTTTTTTTTAGATTTAGTGGGGTGTGTGTGTTAATTTGTTTTTAATGAATGTGGGAGGAACTGAAACCAACAAATTCTTCCATCTGGACCTCCTGGCCATAGCAATTTCCTGGACTACCTAGTTTGGTGCTTTCATCCATAGGGATGGGTGAGACATTTGTTCTAGGGTAGTTCGGATAAGACTTTCCCAAAATTTGCAAATTTCTTCATATTGGGGACCAAAAGATTTTAATAATAATAATAATAATAATAATAATAATAATAATAATGTGGAAGAAGCCATAACTGACAGATTTATCAGCGATTTTAGTGCTTACCTCTTCAAAGTTTGGATGTGTTCATGCTTAATTAGAGTTGTCACCTCTTTTTCCGGACAGGCTCTTCACCTTAAACAGCTTTATGGCAGGCAGGTGCATCATACAGTATAGCTAGATGGGGTAATATCCCAGGGATTAGGATATCCCTTGGCCAAGGATATTGCCCTACACTTTCATTTTGATATTTCCTATGGTCTCAGGATTATCCTGAGACCCAGGACATGTGGCCCAATGTTGCAGTTTTGTCCCGGCTCCTCATGAGTATAATGCGAGAAGCCAGGAACTGGGCCTGGGGCAAGGAGCTCCTCAGGAGCTCTGTGCCCATCAGGGGTGGGGTGGGGGGAGTGTGAGGGGTATTTTTTAAAAAATAAATAAATAACAACCTTACAATTCTGATCGAGTACTCCTGTGCTCCTTTTCCTTTTTTTAAAAAAAACCCTTCAAAATGGTTGGCATGATGTCCTCTTCCTCCAGGGACATCATGTGCCACATGTAGATGAGGGGGATGATCTTGCAATCATAACATCATGAGACCATCCCCCTCAGCTAGCCATGCCCATAGTCATCTCCATGCTGGCAAAAATAAAATCATGAAGAGAATAAAAACAACCAACAATCTAAAAACACAAATACAAAATACAATATAAAAAGGACAAGCAGGATAAAACCACACAGCAAAAATTGATATGTTAAAATATGGAATTAAAACAGCAAAGTTTAAATTTAAGTTAAATTAGGTGTTAAAATACTGAGAAAATAAAGAGGTCTTCAGCTGGCAATGGAAGGAATACACTGTAGGCACCTGCCGAACCTCTCTGGGGAGCTCATTCCACAGCCAGGGTGCCACAGCAGAGAAAGCCCTCCTCCTAGCAGCCACCTGCCTCACTTCCTTCAGCAGGGACTCATGGAGAAGGACCCCTGTGGATGATCTTAAGGTCTGGGCAGGCACATATGGGAGGAGGCGTTCCTTCAAATAACCTGGCCCCAAACCGTTTAGGGCTTTGAATGTTAGTACCAGCACTTTGAATCAGGCCCAGACCTGGACTGGCAGCCAATGAAGTTGTAGAAGGACGGGGGTGATGTGGTCTCACCAGCCAGTCCCTGTTAGTAGGCGGGCTGCCCTGTTTTGTACCAGCTGAAGTTTCCGGACCATTTTCAAAGGCTTTCCGTGCATCTTTCCTTTTTCCTAGCCTAATACTCAGAACCATCCCAATTAATTCTTCACATCCTTCAGGTACTACTTTTCTCATCCAGTCCCGCTCATTCAAATTTTGCAATTCAGATTCCATCCTCTTTTCACTATCAACTTTAGGGTTAATGCCTTCCTAGGAAATGCTGAAGTCTTGGCACTTACAGGATTGACAGGCTGTCTAGCTCAGCAGGGAGGAAGTTTCAATACAATTCCAACCAGAAGAAACGATACAGACAACTAACAAGCAAAGTTTCTTTAGTTTTTCTTGTTGTTATTCTCACATTTTGACTTGACTGGGCCACACTGCTGTATGCCGGGGTGAGCTAGGAGCAGAGGAAAAGAGAAACCATGAAATGAAGCATTCCAGCCAGTGACAATCAGTTGAAGTATGCTAGTTTTTGTCAAAACCTGTCTTTCTTCACTATTATCCTTGCTGCCACCCTTTCCTATCATGTCTGTTTATATAGATTATAATCAATTCAAATGTCTTGGCTAAATTAATTTTCTTCCATTTTATTATAGACCATTTTAGGGAACCACATTGCATGTTCATTTCTGAAACATGAAAATTAAGCTCAGAAGGCAAAAGAAAAGAGAAAGTGTGACTTGTGCATAATATCTTCACTAATTTATCACTTTCCTATTCAATATCAAACTTCTATTCCCATCAGATAGAGATGTCAGCCATTCAACTTGAGCTTATATTTCTGGTCTTATCTCCATGTTTCTCTTCTATAGGGTGACCATATGAAAAGGAGGACCGGGCTCCTGTATCTTTAACAGTTGCATAGAAAAGGGAATTTCTGCAGGAGGGAATCTACACTACTGCTTTTAAAGCGCTTTAAAGCACTTTGAAAACGTTTTGAAAACTGTATATGCAGTGTGTCCTGGGCCCCAACAGTTGTCAAACCTGTTATAAAGCACTTTAAAGCAGTAGTGTAGATCCTGCCCAGGTGTCATTTGTATATATCGAGAACTTGGTGAAACTCCCTCTTCATCACAACATTTAAAGCTGCAGGAGCTATACTAGAGTGATCAGATTTAAAAGAGGGCAGGGCCACCTGCAGCTTTAACTAGTGTGATGAAGAGGAAATTTCACCAGGTTCTCCATATATACAAATGACACCTGCAGAAATTCCCTTTTCAATACAACTGTTAAAGATACAGGAGCCCTGTCCTCCTTTTCATATGGTCACCCTATCTTCTACCCATGTGCAAACTCAATTGACAGCAAAAACAACTAAGAGTGTTGGATCCATGTATTTGATGGAGTGGACCCTACTCCTCAACATTTCATACCCTAATAAACTTGTATGTCTTTAAAGAAAGACAAGACTAACTTGCTGCATGAGACTAACAAAGTAACTCCTCTGGAAATCACTTGATAGTAAGACCCTTTATTCTTTTCTCCTATGTCTGCTTTAGTGAACCTTCTGACATTGGTTCTCCAAAATTTAAAATGTACAAGTTATTGTTGCAAAAATCAACATGGTAGAGTAATATAATCAAGACACAGCCATGATTTATAATGATAAACCTTCAAGCCTTTAATGAGAACTGTACTCTGTGGGGAAATTAGTCGAGTTCTCAGCTAGGTGGGTTCTGGAGCCCAAACTGTCCATTCTGCAAAGCTCTCCAGCTCCAGCTAGGTTGAGCGCTTTTCTATGCAAACACAGAGTAGATTACAATGAAGAGAAGACACTTTAGCAAGCAAACATCAAGCACAGTTCTTAACCAAATAAACATGGATTTTCCACAGAAAAGTCAGAAGTGTAGCCAAGGTCAAACATACATGATATTAGTCAAGTAGAATCAAAGACAGCATCAGGCAAAACTCCAAAGATCAAAAACACAAGTCAGGATACAAGACACTGGAGCTGAAGAAACAACATTACTTCCACCAGTTCTCAAGTCACAGCTGACTGTTCATAAATCTAGAGCTACCAGAGCCCCACCCAGGGTTCATCTGCATCACATTAGAAGCTCATGAGATGTCCTCCTCATGAGGAGAGCTCAACTCATGAGTAGTTCTCTTCTGTAAGGACTCCTTCAGACAGAAAAACTAGCAGAAGGAGTGGGAGGCACACAGGAGGTGGACGACATCATCTGAAGGATGAACACACTTCTGTAAGTGGGCAGTAGCGAGCATGTGATAAAACGCTCATCTGATGAACCTTTAAGTATCCTAGCTCAATTTGAACCTTTTTTTTTTTTTTTTTAGTTTAGTACCATTTTTACCAATGTCTACATCTGGGGACAACTTTGGCAATGGAATGGGGTTTTAGTTGAAATAGGCGTTCTTGTCCAGATCTACATCAAACAGGTTATGACACTTTGAAAACTGTGTATGGAGTATGTCCCGGGCCCCAAGTTTTAAAGCAGTGGTGTAGATCCTGTCCACCAACTTCTCAGTGGGCATGTGGGCCCATAGTAGAACACCACCAACTTTACATGCAGAAGGTCCCCTTTTTCAATTAACTGAGAAAGGAACTGCAAGCTATAAATAACCCAAGCACTTTTGAACCCAATGAGTATTTGTACCTGACCGAGGAAAATGAAGTCTATGTATCAGTGCATTTTCCCCTTTCTTTCCAAATGAATGGGATTGACAGCTTGAATAATTGACTGATGCAAGTGAGCAACAAGGCACAGTTAAGCCTACTGGCATGTAAAAGAGCTAAAGAGAAAGCACAGATAGACCTCACACTGAGATCCTCCTTGCCATTTCTGGATGATATTAATGAAGAGAATGACCTTTTGCTAATGTGGAAAACTGATTATTCCTTGCAGTGGGACGAAGCAAGAAGCCAACGAAAGTGTGCACAGATCACCGGATGGATGAGAAAAAAGGGCGAGATGATTTAATGGTTGTGGAGGAGCATCAAGTTGCCAACCAGATAGCTAACTGTGATACATGTGAATTATTCAGTCTCAGGGAAACTCAGATTTCAGACCACCAGGGAGCTTCCATTTGATTAAAGAAGCCAATTGCTTTTCATGAATTTTACTTGTTTAAATGGCAAGGCTGTTACTGAGAAGCTCGACCATGATCGCTTGTACATTTGTAATTTGTATTGTTGTTGGTATCACTGTAGCCCCTCGTCTAATGGTGTGTAATATGTCTTTTGTTCTGGGGAAGGCTGCATGGCCAAGGGGCTCATGGCCCCTAGGAACAAAAGGGTCCTGATGGTGCTTGCTTGGTACCTTTTAGTAGGGTGACCATATGAAAAGGAGGACAGGGCTCCTGTATCTTTAACAGTTGTATTGAAAAGGGAATTTCAGCAGGTGTCATTTGTATATATGGAGAACCTGGTGAAATTCCCTCTTCGTCACAACAGTTAAAGCTGCAGGTGCCCTGCCCTCTCTTAAATTTGATCACTCTAGTATAGCTCCTGCACTTTAACCATTGTGATGAAGAGGGAATTTCACCAGGTTCTCCATATCTACAAATGACACCTGCTGAAATTCCCTTTTCTATGCAACTGTTAAAGATACAGGAGCCCTGTCTTCCTTTTCATATGGTCACCCTACTTTTAGTCCCAGGTGAAGACTTTTCTTTTCTCCCAGACATTTTAGATTTTATTGCTGTTTGTATAGATTTCATGCTGTTTCTCCTATACTGTTTGATGTTGGTTTTGCATTGTATTTCTTTCTTTCTTTTAGCTTTGTGTACTCTACTTAGAGAACTTTTTTGTTATTGGTGTATTAAAAATACACCAAGTAAATAAATGAAGTGTAAACTACTAGTACCTGATCTGTTTAAAGTCAATGCCTTCTGTGTCTTCTAATGTAACAGACTTAATGGTAGTTGCCCTCATGTGCATATGCAAAAAATGGGAGCTCCAGAGAAATGCAAATGCCTTTCTGACTTCCGGGTCACAGTCAAATGACCCATGAGGTAACCTATGATCTAAAGCCTTTGCAGGAAATAAGGCCCAATCCTGAACCATCCTCACCTCAATATGAAGGGTAAACTATGCCAGGTTAGCCTGTGAGTATGGAAACACTGTGAGTTTAACTGTAACTGTAACTTAAATGGGAATGAAATCCATTTGCTTTCCATAGCCACTGAAACAGGTAAATATACTGGCTCTGATATCATTTGTTCCTCTTTCTTATGATATCCTTTAAAAGGATCAACTTTCCCCTTTGATGGCCACCAAAATCACTGTTACTTAGTCCATCAAAGTCCACCTCCCCATTTTCCTATCACTCTCCCCTCTTTTTATTTAGCAAGCCATAACACCTTGCCTTCTCTTGCTTTATCATTGCTATTAGGAATTATTTAAAGGTTCAGTGTCAGGGGGTGGCATACTAAGAATAATTTTGCTTTCTGTGATAAAATAAAACTGGTATTGTTGACTCTTAATCTTTGCCAGGGTGTTAATTTTTCCATTATAGTCTACCAGAGTACATCATCTACTGTGTGCATGCCACATCATAGTAGTTTGCTGTCCTTCATCTACATGCCCAGAGATATGAATTTGTGTGCACATTTGAATGAAGATGGGAGAGCTGTCCCAGTAACTGAGATTCAAAACAATTCATAAATCAGCTATTAGTCAAAAGTGTGATAATGATTAAGGTATGATGTTCTACAATGTCTCAGTACTGGTGTGTGAAGTCCAAGGTAGTGTGGCAGAAACGTTGGAGCTGTGAACCAGGAACCTGTAGCAAGGATAAACCCTTGCTAACTTGTGTAACAGGACAGTTGCTATTGCGAGTGGAGAAGGAAGCATAGAATAAAGACACAGACACCAGAACTTGGGTTAAACTAAGGGCCTCTTTATTTGAACAATATGGGTAGTTCACCCCTCCTTGGATCTGCTTGTAAAAGTGTGGGAATCAATGGGTCCTTCCTCAGCCCACTTGCCTGGCTTTATGGTTGAGCATTCTCCAAAGCCAGGAGTTGGGGGAAAACCTGAGCCCTTTCTTATATACTGCAAGTGTGTGGAGGCCAGCCCACATCACCCCACTGTCCCTATTCTAGTGTATTGCCAATTCCCCCACATCCTGCTGGAGGGGGTCAAGACTTTGCTTAGGCACCCTACCCCCACCTATCCAGGATAAAGCCATAGGGAGCTTCAGCTATTGGGCAGTATAAAAATGCAATAAATAAATAAAATAAATAAAAATCCCACAAGCCTACATACAGATCCTGCAGGAAGATATCATTCCCTGCATTAGAGAGATGAACTCCATCTGCCCTGTAAAGGTCTGTTCTGGAATGTGAAATGGCCAGGTGAGGGATTACCCAAACCCTCTGGCCCTGTCAGGTCATATGAATCTCCCTATTAGCTTTCTTTGTGGCCCTATTTAAACTATGGGGATCACTTATCCCACACCATTGGCACAGGGGTAGCATGTTTGACCATACGATCCATATATGCGGCCAGTGTCTCCATATTACTCCAAAATCTTCCCTAGCCTGGAGAATTAGGGCCTTCCATTTTAGAAGCTCAAGATAATTTCTGCTAAGATGGAGCACCAAAACATCTGCAGGAATGAAACAGCACCAGCATAGAACAATGTGTGGAGGAGACTGCTCCAAAGCATGCCTCACTGCCCAACCCATTGGAAGGAGGCGGAGAGACTGAGCCCCAACTGAGTACCAACAGATGCTCTCCTCACTCTGCAGCTGGACCAGAACACCATGCTGTGGCTGCAGATGAGGACTCTCACAGGCTCTGGTCTCCTCCAGCAATCTGCCAAAAGAACAGAACTATTAACGATAACAAAACCAAGGTCGCATAGTACCTTAAGTATGCACATATGCCCTGAATGCCCCTGATCACCATCTCCCTATGGCTTTAACCTTAGCCTCCCCTAGCCCAACAGATGCTGCAGCTGAAGCAGCACCAATTCTAAATGAATGAGTACCAAACTGATTCCCATCGCTTGTAACACTTTCTTAGCCACAGCCCAAAACTGATACCAGGTAAGGGGCAACCCGTCCTTGTGGCAAAATAGGGAGTCAGGTTTGCCACCTTGTAGGGAGGTGAATGACATCAGAGCTGCAAGTGGGCAGATCTCCTTGTGTAAAGCTGCAGACAACATTACCCAGGTGCCGCATCCACTTTGATCAGTCTTAGACCACCAGAGGCTAAGAACCGTCTTATCCCCAACTAATTGAGCATCATTTAATTGAAAAGCCCTTCCAGACTTGTCAGATTTATAACTGGCGAGCACTTCACCAATTCTAAATGCACCAAAAAAGGTGGTGAGTGCTGTTGCATGAAATAAAGATTGTTCATATGTTGTGAAGCATAGTGCAGCCCACTGTACATGCAGGACCAATAGGATCTCAGGCGTGATGGGGCGACACCTATCAGGCCTGGGTGGGGCAATTCTTGACCATCCATCCAACATCTTCCAAACCTGGAAATCAACTACTGTATTGGCAAAGCCATTAATCTTGGCTTCAAAAGGCAAACCAGCCAACTTAGTTCTCAAGGTTCTGGTAGACATGCCTTTACGATGCAAGTTTCTGTGTGCAACAAATAAATTAGCCCAGCAACCCCAATACAGCAGTAAGCAATTAATTTAGAAATATGATCCAAGTTACTGGCAAACAGGCTGAAATAGTTTTATTAACTTCAGAATTTATGTGCTGCTTTTGAATGTACTCATGAAGTAATTGTTTTTACTTTTTATAATAAAAAAAAACTGCCATTAAGTGCTACGCAATGTTTAAAGTTTATGTCTTGAGCTGTTGTCATTAAAAGTGGAACATATATTCTGATAACAGAGATTGATTATTACATGACAAACAGAATGTAATTTAGCAAGGCATCGAGAGTATACTTGGGCCAACATTCAAATATGCAGAACTGACTGGGAATGAGGCAAGCGACTTTTTAATCTCATCAGTGACCCTTCAACACTGGAAGCAATTATTATGAAAGCTTCACAAAAGCTCCCAGTACATAAAAGGGCCTGTCTTATTTGAGTCAAGACACTAGTCAATATTAACTAGGGCTTTGGACAGCCCCCCAATGCCTCGGAGGCCATTTTGGAGGCTTTGAAATGGCCATGATTTGACTCAGGCTGCCTTGGCACTTGCCCACCTTGCTTCAGCACCAAAGCTGAAGTGAAATTCAGGTTTGGCCTTTGTGAGGTTCCTGGGTGCCAGCTGCATGGCAGCACAGAGGACAACCCAGAAAGCCTAGCAGGAGTCTTTTGGACTCCCGACTCACTACCTGACTACCTCCCCTCTCCACCAAGCACAGAACCATCATGGCCACCGAGACTTACCTTCATGTGTGTCCTCTTCCCTGAAAGCTGAGCCACAATTTAAAGGTAAGATTGCGGGGGCTCTCTTTTTTTAATAGTTCTATGGCAAGCTAAGGGAAATGGCCCTTTACAGACATAGAGCTATTAAAAAAAGAGAGCCCCTGCAATCTTACCTTTAAATTGTGGCTCAGCTCAAAAGGAAGTGGACTCACATGAAGGTAAATCCTAGCAGTGAAGGTAAATCCTGGTGGTGGTGGCACCAGGTGACTGGGGAGGAAAGGGAGGTGAGTCCGGGGAATCCAATGGTCTCATTTGGACTCACTGCTGGCCTTGTGCCAGCCTTCCTTGGTGGGCAGGTGGGGGAGTGTCCCAGCACTGCCCTGAATTGGCCCAAGGCACCAATCTGCTTCAGCCTTGGAGCATGTCACACTGACCCAGTACCACCTCAGATTCAGGCTGAGGCATGCTGACTTGGCCTGCTCAACTCGGATTCAGAGTTTCAGGCCCAGGCACTCCACAGCCCTAATAGTAATTAAAAATCAACACATATTTCACAAATTGCCTCATTTTACTGTGTCAGGCAAAAAAATCATCTCCATTTGTGAATGCTGCATTAGGCTTGGCATGTCACAAATTGTGCAGGTCTGAGGTATACACTATGTCTGTCAAGTATTTGCACTTCATATGGTAGGTATTTTAAATATTGCTGTGCCCAACTTTTCAGACCAGGGTCTGTTTGGGGTGGGTGGGGATTGGCATTAAATGGGAGTGTGGCAAAAATGATTAAACCAAATCAAATTGGGAAGAAACTGAAAGAGACAGTTTTGTCCAGCCAACAAATCTGAGCGCCCATTCAGCTCGCTGATCTGCCCCCTCCTTTCCCCTCCTCCTGTCTGGCCATGACAACCAATCAGGGGTCGCTATTGGCCGGAACACTCCTGTAGCGCAACACCGGAGCAAGGCGATAGACAGCAAATGCACCTCTGCACCTTGCTGACAGGAAAAAGTCACGTTAAGTTGCCGACTTGTTTAAAGTGGAGCTTCGAGGATTTGCCCACCCCGGGGCAAACCCCTTGTCAGGACAAGTCCTTGGCCTTAGTTATCCAATGGAGTCTCTCTCTTTTTTCCCCTGGGACATTCGTAAATGAGCATTTCTTTCATCTGATGAAATAGGTTCTGATCCACAAAAAGATATGCCATGATAAATTCGCCAGTCTAAAATGCCACACAACTTTTTGTTGTTTTGTCTGGAACAGACTAATGCAGCTACCCCACAGATTTGGGGTATGCAACATGTCATTTTGCATCTACGGAGCTGAGAAAATGAGATTATGTGCACACACATACTATAACCCTTTTCTTTTCTTCTTCTTTTTTTGATGCATATACATCTACACCCACCTAGTAGAAATAATGAGCTTACAACTACTTCCACTCCCACTTAAGGATAAGAAGCATAGACTACACCTGAGTACATGATTATATTTCTTAAATTATCATACAGGGCAAAGGAGACTATCACTGCAAAATAATGAGGTACTAATGGAATAAGGGTTGTGATTCAGCCGTATTTGCCCTTATAATGTAACTTAGACTGACACGGAGAGATATACAGATCGTCGTCCCTAATACTACCCCTAATATTAGGAATTGTAACCTCTTGTTAGGCCTAATGAGTAAATACCTGAAGAGAAAAACTTCGATGGGAGTTGGAGTAATATTAAATAGTATTCCTAGGCTAAGTGAACACTTACAAAGCTGAGCATAGGCGAACAGCCATATAGAGAGATCAGCCATCAGCCTGCTAAATCTCCCACTCACCCACTCTTGTTGCTTGCCTGCACATGCAAACAGAGGGGTTGGCGCTTGTCAAGCATCCGGTAGGAAACTTGGGGGTATTGGGATGGGTGAAGAATCTGTATGAATGAATTAATACCTTTATTGAATAAGTCTTCTGACCATTTCAAAAAATCACATAATCATTAAAAACAAACAGACATTACTTAAAATTTATGATTTAAAATTTAAAAACAATATACAGTTCATATATGATATATTATATATGACTAACAGTTAATAAGACCCCTCGTATATTACAACATTTGATAAAAACTTATTAATTGATCCATTTTTTCTAGTTCTTTTTTCCTTATGCTGGCTGCTTTAAGAGCGAAGAGAGCAACCCTCTGGGTCACAAAATAGTTAGAACCACGTAAGAGAAAGGACAATTTATCCTTGGCTGTCCAGTCTCTCATGCGTATTAAAAACATAGATAGATAATGTTCTCTACATTTTGAATATATAAACAACATTCAAGTAAATAGTGGGCTAAATCTTCTATTTCAGGGTTGCCACATATACATAGTCTATCTTTCGATGTAGTTTCACTTTCTACCACATTTGCCGTTTTAAAAGCTCGAGTTCTTTCTCTCTCTACCATGAAGTGCATTGCGGATTTTTGGAAATTCAAATAGAAAAGGAACTAAAACAAAACTCTCACCTATCTGCAACAGCCAATTCCAATAGATCCACCTGTTCCAAGCATGGAGCAAGCCTGCCTGCCATATAACTGCTAAGGATGAGGAGCCTGTCAGGAAAA
Source organism: Elgaria multicarinata webbii (assembly GCF_023053635.1). NCBI lineage: Eukaryota > Metazoa > Chordata > Lepidosauria > Squamata > Anguidae > Elgaria > Elgaria multicarinata. Next base: position 14,517,483 of record NC_086175.1, on the reverse strand, counting down.
AAAAAGAAGAAGAGGTGGCAACCCTAATTAAGTACTAACATAGCTGAATCTACAGGCATTGAAAGCCAGGTTTTTAAGTTCTAAACACTCAAAGCCCTTAGCCTGGATGGATGAATTTCTCAGTTTTGGTCTCTCCCATAATGTTTTTTGTCCTGAATAGGGAGGTACTATCAAATTTTGGTAAATTCTTATCAGAACTAAACTAAAACAAATTCCTCGCCTATCTATATGGATGAAAGCACAAAACTAGGTAGCACCAAACTAGAATTGCTATGGCCAAGAGGTCTCACAGAATCTGAGGTGGAACTCTGTAGAGGAGAGCTGTCAGGCTCTCTGAACCCATGAAGAGAAGATGGAGAGTTGTCAGTCTCTCTGGACCTAGGGAGACATTAGGAGTCTGACTTGAATAACCCACAGTGGTTTGCTCTTTGAGCAATCCACAGCAGAGGGTGCTATCTGAAGCCATTCAATGATATCTACAGAATGAATCTTTAAGATGGAGGGATTCTCTAAACAAGTGGTTTATAGCATACTCATGCCTGGCCATCCACAGATGTTTGTGAGTCATTTTGACAACATTGGAAACCTGAACATCTCCCACTTCTTCACCCATTTATCCCATTTAAAAAACAAAAACTAAATGTTGGATATCCTGATTCTTCTGAAATAACTTGAGATTTCCTACTGTGTGCAGCTGAAGTTGCATTACAAAATACCCACTAGAGGGTGCTGTCCCATTCAATACTATGAGCACCAAGTGGAAGGGAAGTTTTGAATTACAGAACACGTGGTCACCCCTCTCCTCCTGTGTAACTCAGCTCATTACAATTGCACTAGAGAATCAGGAAGGAAAGCCGATTTCCCTTTAATCTAAAGAAGCCCGGAGTCCTGCCTCTTTCAATTATGTTTAAATCAATTTCAGGGGGTTTCATCCAAGGCTCAGACTTTGTTGGATGAGGAACAATATGAACAATCTGAAACCTCCTTTTGGAGTTCTTCCAGATTCTGCAGAGCTTGTATCTGGCTCTGCTTCTGTCAGTTGAAAAAGTGTACTCCATATCTGAAAGCCTTTACCCACCCACCCCAAATAGCTTAACATTTGTGGACTCAAAGACTGGCCCAAACAGAACAGAAGTTATTCCCATGTATTAGCCTTCCATATATTGCTCTAGCCTGTTTACTTCTTTGTGTTCATTCAGACAGTGTCTTGGAGCTTCAGGGATAAATATCTGATTCAATGACAAAAAGTGATTCAGGTGATCTAAGGCTAATGTGGGTCCTTAAAAGCGTGCCTCCAGGCAGAAGCGTGCATTTTCCGGACAGCACATATTTTGTTTGAAAACAGCCTGTTCTTCTTTTAGCCATTGACAGCCTCCTTGATTCATGTTAAAACAGCTTATCAAAAGCCAGAGTTATTACAGAGAACAGCACCGAACTCTAAACAAGTCAAGCAAAGGCAATCAGTCAGCTAACTGTTTTGAAAGGCATTTTTCTAAAGGTCCTGACACTGGAAGTCAATTCTTCTCTCGGAATAAACAGAACGAACATTAAGTGAAAATTATGGGCCATATTCATAAAAGAACATCCATAGGTCATAGGCTTTCAATGGAATTAGTTTGTTTGTTTTTTAAACAAAACAACAATGACATGTGAAAAGGTATGGGTTTCTAAATGCAATACATTCTTTTTTTTTCTTTTTTTTTTAAAGGTGATTTATTTGAGAAAACCTGATGAAAGGGTAAAGGCTTAAGGACAGCATTTCCAATAATCATGTATACACATGCACAGAGGAGAGGATTGTTTTTTTATGAGTACATGAATTTTCTGTGGTGAAGAACTGGAGAATTATAGATAATTTATTTATAGATAAACCAAATTCTTTCACAACATATTATCAAAACCATTTTAGGCATATCTTACCACACAGGTTTAATAACATCCACCGACCTGGATTTGGATACACGTTGTTGTGATTCAAAAGGAAGAATGACAATAGAGTTTAGAAAATCGTAGTCTTTTTCGGCGTTCCTGTTGAGAACTACGTTTGCTCTAAGAGTTTCTCTCTGTACTGGCAATCACAACAACCTTTTTTTTAAAAAAAAAACACCAAAAAAACAAATAAGTCTGTAAAATGCCTAAAAATTTTTGATAATGTGTTGTGAAAGAATTTGGTTCTGCTATGTAAGCAGAGGTAGTGTTTCCATTCTTTGAACAAAGAAAACAAAAGTATATAGTTGTTCTGGTTTTAAACATTCAGGTATTCTTTTAAAAAACAAAACAAAACAAAGTCTGTAAAATGCACTTTGTAATATGGGTGTTGTTTTCGTTCAATTTTATCATTGTATATATTCCATCTTTTATAGCTCTTTAAGAAGGATTGTATATCCGAAACGTTGAGCTTTTTAAGATTCTTCATTAAAGATACACGTTAAAGTATGTCTCTCCCTTTTTCTCATCTGAATTGGTGCTCTTTCCCTCTCCCCGCAGACTGAATCATAGGCTAAACACATTGTTTGCATCAACCATGAAGAAAGCCTCTGCACTAACACTGGTTGCCCCTTCCTACGTTCTCCATAGCAGAGGAAAAGGCGAGGAGATTTCCAAAAACTTTGTGTGCGCGCCTTGTAAAATGCGAGTGCATGTCTGACATCGAGAGTATGTAGTGCTAACTCGATTTGTGTAACAGGAGAAGGAAAAAGTGCTGGCAGCAAAATAACTTCATTCATGTGAAAATCAGACACCAGTTTAGGCAGGTAAGTAGTATCTAGGCGTAAAACCACCTTATCACAAAGAAAAGTTAAGTACGGTTCAACTCTTCTGAGTGCGGAAAGCTCACTCGTGCGTCATGCTGATGTAATGTCCAATAGGAGAAAAAAAAAACACTTTTAATGGTAATAACTTCAAGTCAGTAGTAGCCAAAGGCTTGAATGGCTGGGCAGTGATTGTATGAAGTACCACAGACAGACCCCATGGTGGAGGTGGTTGTCATATGGGTGGTTTCAAATATTGCAGACCCTTTTAAAAAAGGTCTCACAAGAGGGCGGGGAAAAACAGAGAAACTATCAACCAATGAATGGTAGGAAGATATCGCTGCAGAGTAAACTTCCAGTGAAGAAAATAGCAGCCCCTTTTCTCCCAAAATTATCAAGAATAGAAGTATTCACAGTAAGTTTGTAAAGTTGCACCATTTCCTATCAAAGGAAGAGTGTGTTGATGGCTTTAAAGGAAAGGAAAGGAACCTCTCGTGCAAGCACTTGAGTCATTGCTGACTCCTAGAGAGACGCCTGCTTTCGCTGACGGTTTCTTGGCAGACTTTTGTAGCGGGGTGGTTTGCCATTGCCTTCCCCAGTCACAGTTACCTTTCCCCCAGCTAGCTGGGTACTCATTTTACCGACCTCGGAAGGATGGAAGGCTGAGTCGACCTGAGCCGGCTGCCTGAGAACCAGCTTCCGCTGGGATCGAACTCAGGCAGTGGGGAGAGTTTCGGCTGCAGTAACTGCCACTTACCACTCTGCGCCACACTAGGCTATAATGCTGCATCCAAAACCTCTCGTACCTGAGCGATTGCCTGATCATTGTCCTCTATGGGAGAAGCCTCCCGGCTCTCAAATGTAGGATATTGGGGTCGGGATGATGGATGTGTCCATCCTGTCAATGTGGGAGATTGGACTGGGCTAGAAGATGGAGGTAATGACCCTAAGATCTGTTCAAGAGTGGGCAAACCATCCCTGCCTGGGCCACCATGGAGTTATAAGTATGCTGTTTGTGATGTCTACTGCAATCTTTTCCAACACCCTGGTTATTAAGGGAAAAGGAGGGAACAGGAAGAATAGTTCATGCAACCATTTCCTGAGGAAGGCATCTCCTTTCGAACCTGAGCCTATGCCTGCTCTGCTGCAATAGTGGCTGCATACGGTGTTGTTTTCCATTGCAAATAGATCAGTGGGCCTCACCACCAGAAAACGGTGCATATACCCCTCGGGTGAATTTGCCACTCATGTGACATTGGCATGGTCCTTAGGTGATCTGATGATTGTTCTCTTTTCCTGCGATATGGACAGCAGTCACAGTGATGTTGTATTGTATACACCACTCCAGGATCTGTATGGTCAGGTTGACTAATGGTACCAATCGTGTACCCCCTTGCTTGTTTAGGTAGAACACCACCGTGGTGTTGTCTGAGGTCACTTGAATATGGTGATTCGTGAGTACCGAGGTGAAGGCCCTGAGAGCTTTCCAAATACCAAGGAGCTCTAGGATGTTGATGTGAGCGTCCCTCTCTTTGCTGCACCACGAGCCCTGCATTGTCAGATCCCTACAGTGAGCACCCCAACCTAGTAGGGATCTGTTGTAAGCACCTTTGTGGGAGGGTGCTGATGGAATGGTATTCTGACTAGCAGATGATCTTGTACTGTTCACCACATAAGTGACCCGGCCACTTCCCTTGGAAACTGAAGGTGTATTCTTTTGGAATTCAACATTGGGATGAAACTCCTGGTGAACCATAACTGGAGGCATTGCATCCTTAGTCGTGCAAAGGGGACCAAAAGCCTAGAAGCTTGTGAATCATAATAGCTTCGATGATTCAACAGTGCCTGACTTGTCTTGCTAGTAATATGAGAGTCCTGACTCTGTCGTGTGGCATCAAGCACGGCTCTGATGAATTTTATTGAGCAACCCCATCAAAAGGCAAGTCATAGCTATGGTGTCAATCAGACTCTCGATCCCAAGGAGAACGTGCTGATCATTCTGAGCCAGGGGAGTGTTGGTATCCTCTATCTCGGTTCCTGAGATCCTGGAGGCATTCTCCTGGGCTCTGGTGAAACTCTCTCAGAACCTCTTGGTGAGAAATGCTGTCACCCCAGGTACGTAATGGGCAAGAGTGTCAAGGACTCATGAATCTTGCCTTCCGATGTGGATGCAGTCGGTACCATATTGATTGTCTGAATATACAAATCCTGTTGTCTGGGCCAGGTTATTGATCGCCAGGCCCTGTTGCGTTGGACGCAACATTGGAGGAGGTATAGGAGCGATCCTCGCAGCCTTGGGAGGGTGTTGTTCTGCAGTATCTGTGTGCTTCCTTTTCTTTTTCTTTTGCTCTAGCCCCTTCAGTGTTTGAGCTTTTTTTTTTTTTTTTTTTTTGCAATTTCTTTGCCAATGAGGAGGAAAGAGAGCAGCCTGGCATCAATGGTGTCTCTCAAAGGGTTCTATCCTCTCCCTCAACTGTTGAGGGCCCTGCAGATGGTTCCCCTGGAGTTGTAGAGGCAGGCATACTCAATTTTGTTGGAACAACTGCCTGAAGAGCCTGCTGCTACAGCTCGGACCTGAGGCAGTCTGCTCGGTGGCGTCTAGTTTGCTTTGAAAAAGCTTGGCAAACCTGGCAAATCTTGACTTTATGGCTTTCACCAAGGCAGAGTAAACATAATCTATGACCATCTGAAGGTGGTAATTTTCTGCCACAATGGGAGCACTTCCTAAATGGTGCCTGCAAGGCCATGCACCCTGAGGTGAGGTGCGATCCCAGATTGCAAGGTGAAGCCAAATATATATATATATATATAGAGAGAGAGAGAGAGAGAGAGAGAGAGAGGGGGGGGGGGAAATAGTAATAGAGGAAGTTTTGGGTTTTTTAAAAAAAAAGAAAAAGAGAGTTCTCAGCTACAAAAACACAGTCCAGAGATGAGCAGTTTTCCTTAAGAGGTAGCCGCAATGGCGGTCAAGGAAGAACCCTGCTGGCCATGCACAGTAGGATGGTGGGGAAGGGTTCTATCCTCTTCCTCAACTGTTGAGGGCCCTGCAGATGGTTCCCCTGGAGTTGTAGAGGCAGGCATACTCAATTTTGTTGAGTAACCAAAATCTTTCTCAGCTATGGAAAATTCCCAAAACGAGGCTCCGTGCAAGTGCAGAGCCCATATGTGTGATATACAGAGACCATGAAGAAGAATCTAACTAGATTTTTTATTACACCATGGAAACACCATGGCTGTTTGTAGGCATTTCTCCTGCTTATGACTACTCACTTGTCCTGCATCACTGCCCCTCGATACAGGTGGTCATGCTTTTGTATTCACTATTAGGGGTGTGCACAGACCCCCCGCTCCGCTTCACTTGCAGATCCACCATTTTCCGGATCGGGCCGCTCCGCCCCGCCCCCGCTCCGCCCACTTCCGCTCCGCTCCGCCCGGAGCTCCGGATCCGGATCCGGAGCTCCATTTCCCCCCCCCCCATAGGCTTGCATTGAAAGCTAAAAAATTATACAACTTTTTTTCTGTTCAAGTTAGAAACCTCATGTTTGGCACCATGACACCTCATGGGGATATACACACGCATGCCAAGTTTCAAAGCAATCCCATCATCCCCTGATTTTTGGCGAATTTTTGAAAATCGGGCACCCCACACACAACATCCCTGCGAGGTGGGCAGGGGAGGAGGGAGGGAAGGCAGGCAGGCATGCAGCTGGCATTTCTGGGGGCATAAGGAAGTGAGCCAAGGATAAGCCAGTAATGCATATAAAATGGAATAAATCAATCAATAAACAAAGGAGGGGTGGAATTAAAAGCAGCAGTGTTGCTCAATAAACAACAAGAAGAACTTTTTTTAAAAGGCTATATCTGTCTTTTACCAGCAATAGGGGGACGTGCCCGGGGGAGGGGGAAGTAGCTGCCAGTTCAAGACACTGACAGCCACAGCTCTGAGAAGAAGTAAAACGCTCACTTCGACTCAGAACAGGCATTGCTCCACCACTGAAAAGTGACCATTCACTTCAACTCATGATAGGCATTGCTCCACCGTTTTACTCTCTTTGGAAGGCTCTAATGGCCTTCCAGTGCAGGAGAGAGTGGGGGCACGTCCACGATGCCCTAGGGGAGCTCATCCCCTTGCACCACATCAATTCAGTTGTTCCCCAAGGTTAGGGTGGGGAGCAGTGCTGTGTTTCTATCTCTTATTCTTGGCTTAGTATATGATTTCAGGTTGTGTTTGTGCATTTGGTGGGGCTACTGTGTTAAAAAACACGGGGAAAAGCCCGTTCAGATGAAGAAAGAGAAGTTTCCCAGAATCCCAAGTTACCTGTTTTGCCTATGCCCTCCTCCAACTTTGGGATCATCATGACCGGGAGCTGACTCTGCCCCTCAGCCCTTTGAAAAAGGTATTTTTCCCGCCGATTTTTTAAAAACGTCTAGCCCGCGACCCGTACGATGCAGAAAGTTGAGAGTGGTCTCAAAATGACCCCCATCCACGACTCTCTGTGCACAAGAATTTTCAGAACAATAGCTTAACCCCCCCCCCCAGTTATCCCCGATTCTTTCCCTCAATGCAATCCTATGGGCGAAAAGCCGAAAACGCAGTTTGAGCCGCGCGGTTGACCCGATTTTCACAAAAATATAGCCCGCGACCCGTACGATGCAGAAAGTTGAGAGTGGTCTCAAAATGACCCCCATCCACGACTCTCTGTGCACAAGAATTTCCAGAACGATAGCTTCAAAAACAACGTAGTTATGCGCGATTATTTGCCGCAATGCAATCCTATGGCGAAATGTTTTCAAGATGGCGACCGGAGCGCTCCGCCTGAACTCGGAGCTCCGAAAAATGGGCGCTTCTCTTCGCCTTGCTTCTAGGGGGTCCGCGGTCCGCTCCTACTCCGCCTCTGGGTAAGGCGGAGCAGGCCAATCCGCTACTGCTTCTACGCTCCTAATCGGAGCGGAGCACATCCCTATTCACTATCTATTGCATTGGTTGGCTCCCAAGAGTTATATTTTGTCTGCTGCTAGTTTCTACCTTTCCAAAATATTAAGGGCATTGATTGTGCTTTGTTTAGGGATGCTGTTATGAATTGTTGTCTGCTTACTAATCATGAGGTTAGCTTATCCTCTATTTCATTCTTCTCTGGGTCTATTGATTATCCTATTGATCTCACTTTTCATTGTGTGTCTGCTCTTTTAGACTAGTTTGCATCATTAACCGAAGGCATGCTTCCTCCCTTGTTCCCCAAGGCTTGTTCTGAGCTACCCATTACAAAACAGCAACACACTTATTGTCAAATAAACCCTCTGAACTTTCTCTCTCTTTTTTTTTTCATTTTTCATTTACTGTGACACATAATTGATCTTCAATAAAGATTGAGTTCTGTGTTCCCTGTTCGAAGGAAAGGAAGAGATTGAAGTAGGAGCTCAAGAGTTAGACTCCTAGGGCTCAACTACACCAAGCAGGATATTCCACTATGAAAGCGGTAAAAGGCAGGAGCCACACGACTGCTTTATAGTGGTACTGAAGTGCACTGACAACTGTTGGGGCCCATTCACATCTACACCAAGCAGGATATAACACTATGAAAGTGGCATGAAAGTGGAATAAGGTATGTGTCAAGGGGTATTTTGTTTTTTGTCAAGTTACAGGAGGAAAGATACTGCATGTAACAAGGAAGAGTAAGGTGATGCACATGGGGACACCATTTTCAGTAGTAGCCCCACATTCCGTCGTGTGATTCCATCACAGGGGCTACTTCTCAGCACCAGAGCGATATGGTAACATTTATTTTCTTCCTGTCCATTCTTACCTCTGAGGGCTGTTTTGTCTGTAAGACTAGAGAAGTTGCTAAGATACAGAAGCTATGTGGAAGCTGTTTGTAACCTGTGGACCAAAACAGATATTACTTCAAATGCAGCAGCTACATGTTTTGATTTTCATTTTTACTCTGGAGTGGGTACAGGAACCCTGATTGAAAACCTAGTGTGTGGGATAGGGGTATTTTAAGATCCAAGTTTGGCTCCTGCACCTACTCTAGAGTAAAAAACGAGAAGTGGACATAGATATTAGACACACATTTAACGTAATGGCTGTTGGAGCCCTGTGTGACCCAATGGATGCAATACTAGTATCATGTATTGGAAGACATGTAGAAGATATAGTACTTGAGCTGATGGGAAAATACAGGTCCTAGGTATGCGTGAATCTACCAATTTCAGTTTTGTGCAGTTTCTATTTTCCCCCCCAGTCTTAAGTTTATTTCATCACTTTCCCACATCAGTTTGTAATGTTATTTTTAAAAGTCCACGCAAAAATTCTTAAGCGTTTTCATGCACGTAGAATATACAGTTCCCTTACATAATGCATTTTCATACATGATTTTCACTAATACATGCATTGATTGTACACATTTCCCCCTAATATATGCATTCTGAATGCATTTTGCACCTGGAAATCTCTGTTGCAAATGCAGGAAATTCCTGAAATCACAGCACAGCTGTGCTTCAGTTAACATATTGATCCAGGAAGTGTGAATTAGATATGAACAAATTTCTCCCCCATCCCTAATTTCCAGGCAGAAATTTCCTGATAAAGAATTGTGCAAGTGCCGGAGGCATATTTTTTTAAAATCCTGCTTGTGTAGATCACCACTAGGAAGCTATCGTACCTTGTCCAAAAAAGACGAAGTGGAGGCTGCCACCTAATTCAGCAAATAATTGGGTTCCAGGGATGGCCAGCTGTAATATTACCAATTAGGTTAATCAAAGTTTTCCTTAAATACTACATAAAAACTTGTTCAGCTAATGTCATTCACTTCATTTCATTTAGTATTTCTGTGACCTACACATTGCAAATTCCTCGGCGTTCAAGCACCCTCTCGCTGGACAAAAAGTCTGAATTAACTATGCCGTGTGATCTCTCTATCTTTGATTTTTTTAGGGGGGATAAATCATTTTGAGCTTATTTATTCATTTTATTTTTGAAGATGGAATCCCTAATGGAGTTCTCTTGCATCTCTCCCTCTCTCCTTCCCTCTCTTTTTGACTTCTCATACCAAAAAGGGGGAAAATACTACTAGTCAGAACATTTTCTTCTTTTATGACCTGAATTATAAGATATATGTTTTGAAAGGTTTTGAATTATTTGATGAAACCCATAGACCACTAACTCAAGAGCAGATTTGTCAATTTCAGATAGAATGGATGGCAAAATGTCCTCCCAAGGTGATGCTATGGGACTATCACAAACAAAGTCATTGGTTTTGGTAAGGCAGGAGAAGCAGTAACTTCTAAAAAGGTAACCTTCACTATTCATTTTATTTTATTTATTTATTATTTATTATTGCATTTATATCCTGCCTTTCTTCCTCCAAGAAACCCAAGGTGCCGTACATAATCCTCCTCCTCTCCATGTTATCCTCACAACAACAAGCCTGTGAGGTGGGTTGGGCTGAGAGTCTGTGATTGGCCCAAAGTCACCCAGTGGGTTTCCATGTCTGAGTGGGGACTAGAACCCAGATCTCCCGATTCCCAGGCCAACCTTTAAGCCACTACACCACACTGGCTCTATGCAACTTCTAAAGTGGTACATCACTGTCCGTAATCATCAGTTCTCCCCAAATACCCCGGGCCTAAGTATCATTACCTTAAAATTCCCAACTTCCTATAATCTCCACTTCCCTTTCCTGTGTGCCATCGCTTGGTGTTCAAAATCCACTTTCATGCCAAAACGAAGTCTTGACTTTCAGTTCAATAAACAACATTTTTAAAGATAATGCTAGAGTTTATATTTTGTCTGGTTTTTGTTGTTGTTGAAGGTGTACAGGCTGCCAGGAATTCATTTGTTGGAGAGAAGAAGCACCCATTCTGGAGGTGGGACCTTGTGGCACCTTAAAGACTAACATATTTAGTATGGCATAAGCTTTTGTAGATTATAATAAGGATGGATATATCCGTGAATTTTGCTTTCTCCCACTTTCAGGTCCCTACTCACAAGTTCTTTCTCAACTGTATCTAAACTTTGATATATATTTTTGGTTAAATCTTATCAAAACCAAACTGAAATGAAATTCTCACCAGGTAAATTCAATGGAGAGGACCATGATGCACCTGTACATCATATAACTGTTAGAGATAAGGAATCCTTCAGAACAAAGAGGAGGCAATCTAATTCTGCACTAACATGGTTGAATACACAAGGATTCAAACTCAGACTTTTCAGAGCATAGTATTCAAAGCCCTGAGCCTGGATGTATGAATCTGTCACTTTTGGATTCTTCCGTATTCATTGAGGGGGGGGGGAATCTCAAAGGGTTTTTTGTTTTATAGAAAACCTTGCAATTTTTTTTTGGATAAATTGTTATCTGAACTGAACTGAAACAAAATTCTCACCCATCCCTAGACTACAGTCCCTTTCACCAGATGTGTAACTTTGGATAAGATTAGTGAACTTTTCAGGGTGGTTGCATTCCATGCACGTCCATACTGGGCCTCATCGAAATCATTATTTTATTTATTTATTTATTACATTTCTATACCGCCCAATAGCCGAAGCTCTCCGTATGTTGTAAAGTCAATGTGCTTTTCACTGCTGATACCTTTCCAGATGTTTGGACTACAAACCCCATCAGGCCAAGTAAGCAAGACTAGAGGTCTGGGATGATGGGAATTGTAGTCCAAAATGGTTTCGGGAAGGCTGGTGTCTACATGTTACAAGTTCTCTATGTGGTGGACTGGGACTAGTCTTGGCCTGAATTTTGTCTGTATGCTAATTTGAAGGGTTTCCACTTCAGAGAAATATCTAAGGAAATTTGAGGGCAGCAGAAACTCTATGCAGTGAGACCAAGGTTGTTCCTCAAGCCTAGAAAAGGTATACTGAACCTATCTTGAGTTGGAGGCTGGATAACCCCCCACCCAGCTTCCATGGGCTGAATGATGTCAAGGAGTATGGCTACACCCCTGACATCAATGGGTGTGGCCATGATGCTTGACTCTGGGTGTGTGTGTGTCCATGTCCTTTGGTAACTGGCCAAAGCACCATTTGGAGCTCCTCCATCCAACACTTTGGCCAGAGACCTGGCTTCACAGCATGTGAGCTCTCCCTAGCCAGTGAAGGCCCATGTGTACTGAAGCCGTCCCAGTCAATGCAGTGGGTCAATTCTGCATCTTTGCCAGGATGGCTTTGGCTGCCCCACACTTTATCCCATTGGGGAGAATGTGGGGCAGGTGAATCTGAGCCAGCTCAGAGGAAACAAAGGGTCGGAGCCAAATCAGCTTCAGTGGGTACATGTTTTACCCAGCCAGAGATGCCCACATGCACCGAAGCTTTCCTGGCCGAGGCAACTTTGCGTTCCCTCATTGGGGAGGATGCAGGGCAGGCAGAGCCAAGTTCGGTACCACTGACTTAACTTTTAAACATCTACACTAATGAGCAGGCAAGTGGTGAAAACAGAGATCTCTTGATCTCTCTGCAGGTAGATGTTGGGGTGGGGGATAAACGTAGCAACTGAAAAAGTATTTCATCTATGTTTTACCATGCCCATATGTAAACAAACTGAACAGAATCCTTAGAGCTGGCTATAAAATTCTGTGCCTTGGACTTCTCATTAATCTGTTTATGCCTGTGTGTAATGTTGCACAGCCCGATAAATAATATACAAATGCACACTATTCACAATAGTACTAAAAAGGTTCATCCTGGACCTTCTGTTCCTCAGTTTGATATACTACACTAATGAATCAGTAGCCCAAGAGCGATCAAACCTGTCACTGATTATGCATTGGCAGCATATATCATGATAACGGATTCACTCTGTTGGTGCATCAGTATAGCACACCTTCAGTTGAACATCTGGCAAGAGAACTGTACAACAGAGAGTAAATGTTTCCAAAGGAACAACAGCAACAACAGGCAGATGGAAAAACACTCATGGAGTCCTAAAGATTTTGAGGGAACAGACTCTTTCTCTCCATACATACCAACATTTAAAGTTTGTTTTGGAGATCAGCTTACTCTCCAAGTTCTTCTCTTTCCTGTTTGCATTGATGATTAAACTTCATTAGTGTTCTATTTAAATCCATCACATGGATTGCTGTAACATATCTTAATCAATTGTGTCTCGTAGACAAAGCCAACAGAGTTTATTCTTGTCTTCTTGGTTTTCCTGCCTGATCACATGGAGGTGATTGTTATGCACAGGTCTGGTGTCAGCATACGGCACCCTGGTGCTTCAAATGCCACAGCAGCATCCACCGACACCGATGGCTGTCCTGGACCCCTTGACTGGGCCTGGGATGCTGCCACTTCTAATTTCCCACAATGCTCTGGCACAATGCTCAATCCATTGCTCCAGGGAAATAGTGGTGTCCCAGCAACCCAGCTATTCTCAACAGGCAAAATCACAGTTGATGGAGGGGCAGTGACATAGCAGATGGTGCAACAGATAGCACCTTGCAGATGCCCCCCCCAGTCCTGAATCTGACCCTGTTTATGTACCACATGTGACCTGCTGAGTGACGTTTTACAAGCCTGCAGCAATTGAGCAGTATTGAGCAGGAAAGGATGCCTGGCTGGAACAAGGGGTTGGGGGTAGAAAACAAACAAACAAACACACACACACACACACACCAGCAGGAACAAACTAAAGTTTAACTTAATATAATCTAAAGAGAAGAAGAAAAGAAATGCAAGAGAGAGAGAGAACTGGAAAAGGAAGACCAAAGCAAAACTCCACCAAAATCTAACACCCATCACAGAGCTCCAAACCCACACTCTGGGCCTTGCTAGACCTACCTGTTAATCCGGCAGGGAGTAGGGGCGAGGCCACACTGCAGCTAGTGCGGGCCGTTGCCCCAGTCTACACGTGACACACGATGGGGTAAGGGAAAGCCCCATCATGTCAGCCATTTTTTTTTAAAAAAAACTTAAAGGCCATGTGCACAGGAGCGCATGAACGATAAGGTAAGTCTTTTTTTTTTTTTAAGGGTTCCCTGCTCCCCCTGCCCCCGATTTTCCCCCAATGTCTGATGCCCCCTGCCTGCTTGCTCACCCACCCCCACTCGCCCCCACCTGCTTGCTTGCTTGCCCAGCCCCCCCCCCATTCGCCCTTCCGCCCCTCCGCTCACTTGCCCGACCCCCAGGCTAAACTGTTGTCTAGCAATGGCCTCTGTCTCACCAATCCCACAGTGAGAGAATGAGAAAGATCTCCTCTGATCTCTCCCTTCTTAAGACCTCCTCCACCATTGCGATTGGTGGCAGCTGGAAACTTGAGCAGGATTGGGGGGATACAGTGGTGGTGTGATCACTAACCAGCACAATTGGGAGATGAAGCTGTCAATCACCCCCTGCAAACTCCTTCTCCCCCTCCCTTTTTAAAGTGTTTTGTTTAATTAATTACGACAAAACCGCTGAACATATATGTCTGAAAATTTACACACATGACATACACAAAGAATCTCTAAGTTTCCCAAGTTTCATGTTTTTATCTTTAAAAATAAAAAAGTTATATGCGTTTATAAACCACAATTAAACTCTAAGGGGGGAAAACACGTTTTGGCCTAAAATGGGGTCCGAATCGATTCGGAAAGGTCTGATCCACTCAGGACCGAACTGGAGACCCCCTGAACCACCTCGGATTGGTGATTCGGAGGTCCAAATCACCCCGATCCATTTCGGATTCGGGATTACGATCTGAGGCATTGCCCAGGCCTAGTGTTTTACTTTTTTAACTTACTTTTACAGAGGAGTGCAATTGCACTCCTCCTGCTAAAAGAAAAAATGGTGGACGCAACATCCTCTTTCCTTCTGGGATGTCATACAGCTGTCAAGGTGCTGGGGGAGGATCACGGAAGTAGGTAAATCTGTGATCCTCCCCCCTCCCTCCCTCTACACCCTATGGTGTAGACACACCCATTGTTTCCTTCTTCCTCTGAATCCCAAGTTTTCAGGAGTTTTCATATTCAGTTTCGGTCTGCTTCAGTTCAAACGTCTCCTGCTTCTGTCAGAATCAGCCTGATTAGCTTCAGGATTCAGTATACCCATATTCAATATAGTTTTTGTTGTTGTGTTTTCTTGTTTTGTTTTTTATGAGGGAGAAAACATATTTAACACACACAGTAGCTGAAGAAAATGCATCGAGTGAGGTTCACTGGGTGTGAATAGATTGTCTTTTAAAAAATAAGTCATGGTAGGCATCTCCTCATTGTTTAGGATCTATAGGAAATTATAATGAGAATATATTTATTTTGCTTTCATTGTTTGATCAGTCATTTGTAGATGTGACACATTATGAAATGAATATTCATTGTATTTCCCCTATTCACCAGCTCTCAAGAGAGACTATTTTATGATAGAAAATTTCATGATTATTAATATTCTGAGCTTACTCCACTCTGATTGATCTGATCCTCTGAACATATTTTCATTATCGAGCAAGAAGGTTGCCTTAGAAGAAAAAAACAAGTATCTCTGTAGAAAGAACTTTATTTACTATATGATTGCAATATACGCAAATAATAATAATAATAATAATAATAATAATAATAATAATAATAATAATTCCAGATCTAAAAAGAAGTATTATTGTAGAACAGCTCCATCAAACAATTTTATCTAGTTGGAAAAATGCTTTATAATATTTTTGTTGCCTTCCCCATTTGTAGACCATTTTTTAATGGTACCTTTCATGCGAGAGAAGTGTGTAGAAATAATGCATTTTTCCAAAACCATAAATGATACTATACAGGTCATTATACATTAGCAAAGTTCCACTGCTCATCTGAATCCATCCCTCACTCTTCGGATAAATAAAACATGCCTAATCTCTCCAGTTATAGATTTGAAAGTAACATCAGTTCTGAAACTCCTAAATGCCATTCAGAAAATGTCTGATACAAAATAACAGTTGAACAATGCAAAAGAACTTTGGAGAATACCACTGGTAAATAAAGCTATTCAGATGTGAACAGCACATTATCATCAAATGAATAACAGAGCAGAATATCATTTATCATTGTCAGTCAATGCCAGTTCATGCACAATGTGAAAGACTTTTGATTACTGCATAATTCTGAATAATTTTCAAATGCAGCTTTACGAATGGCCTTAACTAGCCTTTTATATTTATGTTAATAATGAAGCAGTTTGTTTTATCTTCCCACTGACTTTCCTCATTTTCTCATTATTTTAATTGCCAGAGCAAAAAAGAAAAAAGAAAAGGAACAACCATCAAACTACTAATCAAATGGAATAATTTCCTAAGTTTGGAGTTTTTAAGGAAGCAGGAGAATTTCCAGTGGGTCGGTAGAGTCCCAAACCTTTTGGGTCAGTGGGCAAATTTGAGTGCACTCACAAAATGGCTGCCATGGGAGAGGGTTGCTCATCCATAAAATGGCTGCCATGTTGGGAGTCACAAATACTTATTTCCCAGATGGCGAACTGATGCGTCTAAAAGAAAACTTGGCCAAGAATCTAAATACAAGGCAGAGGGGGAGGAGGCTGAGCTCCAAAACACAAAACCATTCTTTTGAACCCACATGAAGATGGCGCTGGAGGGCAGCCCTTCACTTTACAGCATGCTAACCTCCTAGTTAATTTAGCAACAACAGCACATTAAGAAGGAACATTAAAAAACAGGAGAGGTAGCAAGCCTGGTGGGCACCAAGAGAGGGGGCAGATGGAACATTAGTGCCTACCAGCCACACGTTGGAGACCCCCAGAGGTAGAGCCCCAAACTTACTATGTAGGGTGACCAACTGTCAGGATTTCCCCGGATTTGTCCTGGTTTTTGTTCTTTCCATGGTGTCAGGGGGGATTTTCTATAATTTTCAATAATGTCCTGGAATGACACACCTTCCCCTTTAAGGCTGCCATTAGCATGGCAGGAGGGAATGACATGCTTTCTTGAGGCACGTCATTCCCCCACCCCGAGCTCCAATTGAGGTCTTAAAGGGGAAAGTGGGTCATTCGTGGACATTATAGAAAAGGCCCCAATTGCAGTGGATGGTGGTGGTGCAGAATGAAATCCTTTCCCCTCCTCCACTCCAATCGGGTTCTTTAAGGTGGCGGGGGAATAACGTACTTTCTGCAGGACTCAGAAAGCTCCTCCCCCCCACACACACACTAGGTGTCCTCCTTTTTGGTTTCCCAAATATGGTCACCCTATTACTATGATGGTAGGTGGGCTAGGCAAATCTCTCCAGTGTGATCTCGATCAGATTCTCAGGTTCTCTCCACTAGGCTCATTCCATATGAACTTCTTTCCCCTCACATAAATATATATGTATTTTTTTTCAAAATGTGCGCATTTGTTCTGCACATTTTCAAATATATGCAGTTTTGTACACATCTGTGTATGTTGGTGCACATTTTAGAAAGGGTAGACATTTTTCAGATGTGCGCATATTGTCAAACAATTTTTGCTTGGCTTTGTGAAATGCATCACAAAACTCAGAAATGTATGGATTTGTGTCTGTAATGCATTTCAGTCTATGTTCCCTTCCAGGAAGTGCAAATTGGGTAATCTCGCCTTAAAATGTGAGCCAAAAGGACTTCTCACTTATCCCTAGATGCCATACTTGTTTGTTCACATTTTTGTCCTGTCCTTGTATAAAATGGGATAGGGCAGCTTTTATTGGCTGCGGGCAATTGAACCACTCTGCTTCTAATAGTAGGTCACACAAACTCCATTTTCCCCAGCCTGGCCTTGATACCAGAAGTCACTGGGCTACTTCTAAGTGCCTGGAGCTACAGCCTATAGGAAGGGAAGGTGAGTGATGATTTTGATGATCCTTACCCAACTTAACTTTAGACCCTCTTACCTGTGCATCCCTTTGAATCTTAAAAAGACACAAGCCCCCACTTTATATGTCAACTGGGCAGATATGTGCATAAACAAATGTGGCAGCCATCATCTATCTAGCTTGGCACTTTGTAGCTCAACAGAAATTGGTGTTCTTTTGACAACTGCATTTATTTGAGCAGTAGTTTGTTCTTTTTCTGCTTACATTTGCAGGGGAATCTGACAGTTCAGCCCATAGAAATCTTAGGATGTGAGACCTGCACATTTCTGCAAGGCATAACCATAGGAGCCAGTTTAAACTACAACATTTTCCTGGGGTCAAACATTGTGCTAATTGCAAAGTGTGTGGCAAAGGTTTGACTTAATTTTTATTCTCAAGAGTTAAACTTCCCCCCTTCACACATTTCCCCCCAAATCCCCCTTCCAATGGAGACTTCTTTTCTTCCTCCCATGCATGTGTGGGTCCTAGATCCAGAGCGCAATGATCCTGATTGGAATTGTGAGCATGTTTGCTTACACAAGACTAGAAAGTAAAACAAGCTTCAGCTACAGTATGTGATTAGTGTCCTTTGCAGGAAAAACTTTAGATAAACTAATTGGATAAACTGTCCCTGAGTGACTGAATTGTTTAATTGTATAACAGCACTAGCTGATATAACTGGCATTGCTTGCCCCCTAACATATATGTCTGTGAGGTAATCATCTGAAAGTGATAGGCCAGTGATAAGTCTGTGAGTTAACTTTTAGACAAATTAAATTTGTTTCTTTTTTCCTCTTTCACCCTCACAACAACCCCGTAAGGTAGGCTGGTGTTAGGCCTTCGAAGTAACTTTAAAATAAATTAAATTCATTACTTTCTTCTCTCTCTCTCACCCCCACCTTAAAGCTGCACCTCTCCATGATTAGGTTGACCATGTGGAAAGGAGGACAGGGCTCCTGTATCTTTAAGTTGTATTGAAAAGGGAATTTCAGCAGGTGTCATTTGTATGCATGCAGCACCTGGTGAAATTCCCTCTTCATCACAACAGTTAAAGCTGCAGTGCCCTGCCATCTTGACCAGATACAAAAGAGGGCAGGGCTCCTACAGCTTTAACCGCTGTGATGAAAAAGGAATTTCATCAGGTGCCATGTCCTCCTTTCCATATGGTTACCCTAGCAATGGCCCACTTGACCATCTTCTGCTTGAGGCTCTTGGCGGGCAGCAAGGTCGAAGGCCTGTGCCTGCCTTGGCCCACACTTCTTACTGACCAAGTGCTCCAGCAGTACGTTGTACCAAAGCACTGGAGGCACTTGACCCCCTTTGTCAGGCCTACTCAGGTTTGAGGAAGAAGTCACCACCATGATTTTCCTTGTCCCTACAGAATACAAAAACTACAACTACCAGCATGCTTTCTGCCACTGTACCTGTCTTGCCCAATGGGGCTCCTGCCACTGAGGCTTACGGAAACTGAAGTCTGGCCAAGCTGGTCCATGCTGCACAGCATAATTTTATTTATTTATTTATTACATTTTTATACCACCCAATAGCCGAAGCTGTGCCCATAGGTAGGCTGTTAGCTCGGTTGTTGCTATTGGTGACAGGCCTGGAGCTACACCCTCCTGCCCTCCCACTCCTGATCATGACAAGCAACCAAGGCAGCCAGCCACAGACACTCTCCCTTCAGGCCCAGGATGGCGAGCCACTGCCAGTTCATGACTGTCAAAGCCCAATAAATCTTCTCTCCTGCCCATGGCATGATGGGAGTTGTAAGCATAAGCCTATGTCCCTGAATAACGTGTTAATCTTTGAACACCATCTGAGGTGTGGTGGAAGACAACTGGAGAGCAGGCCATCTTAGTGGTGGCACCCTGCTTATGGATTTCTTTTTCCCAGGCAGGATGGCCTCGTGACTCTATTAATAGCATTCCAGTGCCATGTGATTTTAAAAAAATGTTTTCCAAGGCCTTTTAACTTGATGAGATTTCTTTTGTGCTGCGTTCTCCCACCCACCCCCATACGCCCGGTTATAACTAAATCACAACATTCCAAGACAGATGCAAGAATTACTGAATGGACTTTATGATTTTTATGTAAAAGCCTGACTATAGCATAAAAACAGAAAAGTGAATGGAGGAATGACTGACAGCTGAGGCTAGAATGGAATGGTGGGCAGGGTGAGTGGCAGTTGGGGAAAGTCCGTTAGAAGGAGAACAAAGACAGTTAGCGAGAGGTCAGGAAAGTGGGGGCTGATTTAGGCCTGAGAGATAGTGATGTGGTTTGCACATACTGACCTGGTTTGCTAACCCATGCTTTATTTAAAATCAGCCACTCTACATGGCAGTAGTACATCTCCCAGCATGTCTTTGGCAGCCCACAGGTGCCTGTGTCCTCTGAGAGAGTTAGCCTTTGAGCACCTGGTGAATTGGGTTGACTGCTCGATACTGACCTTAGGTATAACAACGGCCACCAAAGGCTGGTAAATCTGGCCTCCCACCCAAGGCATGCTTTTAGATTGTAAGCCTGTGGGCAGGGACTGTCAAGAAATACTTTTGTAAGCTGCCATGAGAGCCTTTTTTGGCTGAATGGCGGCATAAAAATCCTTAAATAAATAAATAAAAATAAAAATGCTGGGAGCTGTAGGCATAAGCCTTGGTTTTTATTAAATTCTTTAGATTTTTCTGGTACATTGTACAGCTAGCCCTATCAGCACGCCAAATTTAAAGTTTCTAACTCATCTGGAAGTAGGTGAACATTTCTGGACATACATCACAAACACATACTTTCTGCTTTATAAGTAGAGATTCCAATACTTGTTGTCCAATATAATGTCCTTACACTGCATTTTATGACCCATTGTACCTAGCTAGAGAAATACTACAGGAGAATATGTCAAGTACTGCTAGCAAATTATGAAAACACATCTCACTATGTGGAATTATGTTTGCATTAAGGGCATTGCAAGATAACCTTCAAAGGGAAAATACAAAACTATAAGTTGTAAACAGGAGTATTATCAAAATTAAGGTGTGTGTGTGTGTGTGTGTATGTGTATGAGGGAATTTCTTATCCTCTTTTCTGAGCTAAAGAGAAAGATTGTTATTGCAAGTCATCAGATCATAGAGCATGCAGAATAAATAATCCTACACCTGAGAGAGGAGATTCAGCCAGTGAAGACTTTGCAAAGTTGCTTGCTGTTGGTTCTTGGAAATTCGGCAAGCTTTTGAAATCCACCTGGATTTGGAGGGTGGTTTTGTGTGTGTGTGTGTGTGTGTGTGTGTGTGTGTGTGTGTGTGTGTAAGACCCCTGCTTCTCAAACCGTTCGACTTAAGCTGTTGCAAGGCCACTCATTTCTCCTGATTAAATTTTGCTTGACAGACTAAAACTTAACCATGCTGGGGCGAGAAGGGGGGCAGGGGGGATAAGAAAAAACTCAGTCTATTGTATGAGAAAAAAACATTCAAGAGGATCATGAATACGAAATTCAAAGCACTGCTGTAGCTGCTGAACATTTGTCTCATAGCGCAGGGGCTTCCTTAAAGCTGTTTTAATAAGCCTGTATGTGTGCATCTAGAAACGTATCTCCCCACAGTACAGGATGTGTGAAAATTAGGATCCAGTTCACACATAAGCCTTTTAATGAGGCACCATGTGAATAAAAGCCTCCATTAGGGGCTACCTGTTCAGACAGCACCTTGCATTCCTCTCTTGCTCCACCCACCATTTTTGTCTGCTTATTTTCACTGCAGCATCCTTCTTCTTCTTCTCCTCCTCCTCCGCCCCATCCCCCCCCCCCGACTCAGGGAATTGCTTTGTTCTTTGCTTCTGCTTTCCTTTCCTTTTCTGGAATTGGTTTCTTTTTCTAATCTTTCTTCTTTTCCAAATGCATAAGAGTAGCTGACACCAGAGGCAACGAGAATAGCAAACAGCGGGGCAGCAACTTCCTCATTGCCGGAATCTAGCAGGAAATGGGAAGGCTGCAGCAACAATGGTGAAGAGGAGCAACTGTTTGCCATGTGGGTGGTGGGACAAGGCAAGTAAGGCTTGGAATGAAAGACTCTAGCCTGCACCCAGAGTGGCTGCCTGAATTTGTTACTCATGCAATCAAATGGAGCAGCTGTCCCCAAGTGGGTTCCCTCCAGAGGTTTTGGAAGACAATTCCCATTATTCCTGACAAGTGGCAATGCTAGCTGGGGCTGATGGGAGTTGCAGTCCAAGACATCTGCAAGGCGCCATGTTGGGAAAGGCTGAAATGGATACTTTTTAGTGTTATTATAGTATTTATCACATTTTTATCCCACCTTTTTTCCTCCAAGGAACCTAAGGCGGCATACATAATCCTCCTCCTCTCCAAGTTATCCTCACAACAACCCTGTGAGGTAGGTTAGGCTGGGAGTCTGTGACTGGCCCAAAGTCACCCAGTGGGTTTCCATGGCCAAGTGGGGACTAGAACCTGGATCTCCCGAAGCCCAGTCCAACAACTTAGTCACTACACCACACTGGCTCACCACACTGTTAATATTTATAGGGCATGGCAGTATATTCCTAATCATGGGAGCAAGCCCCATTGTATTCAGCAGAACTTACTGCTACTAAATAAACAGGGAAAGGATTCTGTTCTAAGTCCACTGATTGAGAAAGCTGCAATCCTCTACTTTCTTGTGGGTATGTCCCACTGAGCACAATATACCTTACTTCTCAGGAGACATGTATAGCATTGCACTGCATGACGGCGATTAAATCTCCTGTTCCTATTAATGGGACACAAGTGCTTAGCTCTGGTTAGATTTGTAACACACCCAAAAATTCACGTTGTGGGAGGAAAACTTAGTGGAGCCATAAAGATTTATATGCTATTTAATACTCTTCAGAATAGATGCAAATATCATGTAACACCTGGCATGGACAGTATGTTTAATAATAATACGCATCCTTTATGGCACATTAACTCCTTCCAAAATGACTAATATCCCAACAGCCATGCCACAAAAGTTATAGATAAGGGTCAACCTAATGTGATTACATATAACATAACTTTACATAATGCAAAATTAGCAAATAGAATTATTGTAATTCCTTTTTGCAGATTCTATTACCGTTCCTATCTCTCCCAGAACCAAATTCTGGGTGTTCTTATGATAAATGATATTTATTTCCTTCAGGATTTAGATTATTTTGCTATTTATCAGAATTAGAGCTATTATGCCAACTATTCCTCATTATGTGCCTAATTAATTCACAGTATTAAAAATTCATCATACTTTGTTCAGATCAGGCAAGCCAAAACCTTTTAATTTCACTGTGCTCAGAAGATTAATTCTTTTTCTGCTACTGTAAGGGCTAATAATTTATTAATATTATCCAATCAATCAGGAATCATCACTTTCCCCCCATATCCTTCACAGAATTGGACAAAGGCTTTGAGCCGCTCGGTTCACTGCAAATTTAAAATGGGATATTGTAGAATTAGTGTTAAACTCCTTTGTGAGAACTGGATTACTGACTTTGACCCCACCCACACCAACTATGGTATTAAGGCACCATTTGAAGCTTCCAAAAACCCTTCAGGGGTAGCCCCATGCAGAGTGCACTGCAACATCCCTGGCATAAGCAAATACCCAATCCTTTATTACAATTTGATTTTCGTTTTGTAGACCCAGAACGCCTCCAATCTCGCACAAGCGCAGCATAAACAATTCATAGTAACAGCAAGTTCCAACGGGGTATGTAATTTCGTAACGAGTAACAAGTGAAATTGGACTTGTTTGCTAGCTTACTCTTGCGGTAATGCTTTCTCAGTGCCAATGAAGTTAAATTATTTAATTGTACTGTGAATGGGAAGGGAGTTTACTGCAATGTACTTAAAAATTAAGAGCAAATATATGTAGTGGCTATATAATTAGGGAGGCCATCAGAAAATGGTTTCTCTTAAAACCCACATAAAGGAGAACACAGGACTCAAGTAGTATGAAGGCTTGTTTTATATTTTGAATTCAACTCTTTTTTCAAGTGTATTAATTTTTCTTTTAAAAAAAGTGAGCAAAAATATGTATATTTTAGTATTTCTCAGGGTACGTAGTGTACCCTGTCCATACTGCCCTCTGATCAAACTGATATTAAGGCATGCCAACAAGCAAGGCCTCCAATACTGACCTTAAAGCAGGGGCAGGTCCATATCTGCTGGGGTTGGAGAATTCCATTTTGAATAAGCTCTCAGGGGACAAATTCCAGTGGTGGGCAGTTCCAAAGGCAAAAAGGGTGGGCCCAAAATATTGTTTATTTATTTATTGCATTTATATCCCACCTCTTTTCTTCCAAGGAACCCAAGGCGCCATACATAATCAAGAGGACCTTTAAATGGTCCATGAATGGTAATCATATAGAACAAGTTTCTGGCTATAAATATTTGGGTATATACTTTCATAAAACACTTAATTAGTCTTTGCAGAGAGAAAGCAACAGCCAATAATATAGAGGCCTCAATCACAGGGTTCTACCAGTCAATTTGTACCTGCTGCACTTAAAGTTTTTAAGGTCAAACCCCTTATGCAATTGACCTATGGAATTACAATTTGGATCAAAGCTGTTAACCTTTTAATTGAATCTGTACAAGCAGCTTTTGTAGGTTCTATTCTTAGCCTCAACAAAGTGTGTAGCAACACCTGCTCTCTTGTTGGAAACTGGTTTACAGTCTATCACCTCAAGAGCTTGGTTGAGCACACTAAAATTCTGGATTCGTTTGCCTGGTCCTGGTTCTTCAGGTTACCTCCACAAGATACATAATGATTCATACATCACTGAGTGGGTGAAACTACTCTGGAATAAGATCAACTCTCTGGGCTTATGCCCCAAGTCTCTCTTAATGATGGGAGCAAAACAGACCAAAACCCTTTTGTCTCAAAGGGTAAGAGACTGTGACCTACAAGTTTTAAGATCTGCAGCTGATAGAACTTGCTCTCCTCTGTTCTTAGGCATTAACCTGAGTTACAGAATGGCAGAAGCGGAATATTTTTCAATGCTTAACATCCCTAAATATCGGTGTGCACTAACTCTGGCAAGATTTAATGTCCTGCCATCTGCTCTGTTACAGGGGAGGTTTCAGAAAATCAGTTTTCCTGATCACTTATGCCCATTTGAAAGCAATGCAATTGAATTGGTTATCCACATTTTATTTATTTATTCATTTAATTAACTTATATACCGCCCCACAGCTGAAGCTCTCTGGGCGGTCTACAAAAGTTAAAAACAGTGAACATTAAAAACAAATATACAAAATTTTAAAACCATCAAAAGCATAAAAACAACAATAGCCAACATTCTACTCTGTTGCTCTTTTTACAGAGAGATTAGAGAGAAATTGTTGCTTGACACCAGATTAGAAATCAATGCATGTCTTTGTTGCTTCAGGACCACAGAGGACAGACACAATCGAGCCTTTGGAAAATTCTTTTTGAATGCTATTTATTTATTTTAGTTATTAAATTTATATACCACCCCATAGTCGAAGCTCTTTGGGTGGTTTACAAATCATGCTGTGAGAATAAGGTCTCTCCAGAATTGATTCTGCTGCTGCATATTTCTCAAATTTGTATGTCGTTTTGCCCTACGCTTTTGTATCTGTATAGTCTGGTCGGTGACTGTAATAAAGTTGTTGTTGATGATAATCCTCCTCTCCATTTTATCCTCACAACAACAACCCTGTGAGGTAGGTTGGGCTGAGAGACTGTGACTGGCCCAAAGTCACCAATGACTGGTCCTAAGTTACCCAGTGGGTTTCCATGGCCAAGTGGGGACTGGAACCCAGATCTCCCAACTCCCAGTCTAACACATTTAGCCACTATGGGCCTTGTAAGACGATGCCGGATAAGCCGGCAGGGAGGCAGGGCGACGGCGCGCTAACTTTAGCGTGCGCCGTCCCGCCTCTTACACGCACAACGCACAGGGACTCCGGAAGCCCTGCAGCATTGGCCATTTTTTTGTTGTTGTTGTTAAAGGGGCCACGTGCGTCCCGAAGACTCCGGAGAAGGTAAGTGGTGTTTTTTTTTACTTAAGCCCCCCCATCTGCTCCTGATCCCCTCCCATGCCTCCTGCCCACTCTTTCCCAGCCCTCCCTCCCCATCCCCGATCTGTGCTGCCCTCCGCCATCCCTCCCCAATCTGTGCCGCCCTCCGCCCTCCCTCCCTGTCCCCGATCTGTGCCGCCCTCCGCCATCCCTCCCCGATCTGTGCCACCCTCCGCCCTCCCTCCCTGTCTCCGATCTGTGCCGCCCTCTGCCATCCCCCTCTCCTGCCGTTCCGGCCTTCCCCCCCATCTCCCCCACCCCGGGATCCTGCCCGGCCCGATGGGCACAGCACTCGTATGAGCGCTGTGCCCAGTCCGTGGCTTTTCCCGGCTACTCGCGAGCCGCAAAAAGCCACGGACCTTGCTAGACGTTCCGCAGCCCCGGCCTCAGGCAGGGGCTACGGAAATGGCGCGCCATAAGCGACTTTGCTTATGGTACGTTAGGGGAGGCTTCAGCGTGGCCTGACCCTGGATTCCCCTGTGCGTCATCTGGATGCACAGCAGAGAAACTGGGCCTCACAGCGCGCTAAGGCCTCGTCTAGCAAGGCCCTACATCACACTGGCTCTCTGTGGTATAAACATACCATACCAACATATTGTAGCTTAAAGGTCTAACTGCCAGTCAATAAGCCTTAGGAGACAGGAAACCACTCAATGATTGGTGGTGGTTGGAAAGGGGATGGGGCCAGAGGAAGAGTGTGTGGGTATCTGGGAGCCTCCAGAAGGGTGGTTTTAGACCACAGGATGGGCAGATATGGACCCTGGGCCTGAGGTTTCTACCCCTGATGTAAGTGCAATGAATTGTTGAATAACTTGGTTCAGCACCACTGAAGGCTTTAATGGCCATAACAAGCACTTTTCAATGTTCCTGAAAAGGTTTCAGTCACTAGTGCAACTGGCACAGAAAGAATGCTATATGAGCACACAAGTGGTCACATTCTGCACCAGCCAAAGTTTCAATTGGTGAACCATTGTTAAGCACATAAAACATACTCCTGCCACTGCCATCACCTTTGCTTCCACAGCAAATGCTGAGTCCAGAAGAACCCCCAAACTGCAAACTTGGTCCTTCAGATCCCCCATAACTGGTCGCACCCTTCTTCCCAGAGTAGCTAATGTCCCTGTCTGATTAGCTTCAGCCTGTTTATTCTCCTCGATGTCCAAAACATATCCAAAAACATGTTCAAGAGTTGCACAGCCTCTCTGGGATTTGCAGGTGGAAAACAGATGTAGAGCTGTGTGTCACCAGTATATTGCTAACACTGCAGTCCAAACTTCCTGATGACTTCCCCCAATGGCTTATGCAAGTGAAACAAGGCATGAAGGACAGAATGGAACTCAGGCCATAGCTTGACGGGGCTTTATCCAGGGGTGATCCCCGGGATCATCCCTGTGCATCCACATGACACAGGGGATCCTGCAATCAGGGAGAGATGATCCCCCTCTTGCCCTGGGATCTTGCCCTCCCCTTTAGCCCCATTTTTCCATGGTCTCGAGACTGTGGAACATGTGGCCTGGTGCCGCGGGTTGACCTGGCTCCACATGATTCCTTGTGGATAGCTGGGAGACGTGCACGGGGCACAGCGCTCCTCAGGAGCACTGTGCCCATCAGGGGTAGGGTGGGGGGAGCGGGAAAAGTAATTTAAATTTAAAAATTACTCAATGTTTGCGCACGAGCGTTTGTGCGCTGCTGCTCCTTTAAGTTAAAAAAAATGGCAGGCATGACACCTCTCCTTCTGACGTTGTCGCGCGTCGCATGTAAACAGAGGAGGGATCTCACGATAAACACACCATGAGATCTTCCCTCCTCCATCGCAGGCTAACCAGTAGGTCTAGCTAAGGCCTCTGTCACATTGTGTATCCCAAAGGCCACAGCTCAGAGATCTATAACAGAGTTCCTCCCAGCATCATTTTCTCAGGGAGGACTGGAGCCACTGTGATACTGTGCCTCACAAGCACAACCAGTCAGGCATCCCAGAAGGATACCATGGTATGAAACTCTGCCAAGAAGGTCAGGACAACTAACAGAGCTGCACTCTGCCCATGCATTCCCTGGTGTAAATCATGCATCAAAGATGACCAAGGCTATTTCCACCCCAAAACATGGCCTTAAACTGGATTGGAATGGATCCAAATAGCTAGTTTTCTCCAAGACAACCTGACAAGATATAATTGTAATGAAACAACAGTGTGAGTATGGGGTTGTATCCAATGTTAGTCCTACTTAGAGTAGACATACTGAAATGAATGGACTTAAGTTAGGCTAATACAGTTTTTTCAGTGGTGGCTCAATAACTGTGGATATGGATGGATGCAGTAGTCTGTTTTCGGTCCATGTAAGTTTTACATTTAGAAGTGTATGTTCCATCCCACTTTTTCATTAATATGCATCTTTCTAAAAGCAATCTCCCCAAAAATTCATATACATTTTATGGAGAAATGTGCTTTTCATATGCAACATGGTAAAATATGCATGATCCGCACATTCATTTGGGCATTCCTCCCCATTGAGAGAAAGCTAGAACCTTGAGAACGTGGAGGTTGTCACACTTCTCCCAACAGAGACAACCCCCTCTCCTGGCCCTTCATATGACTTCATGGGAGAGTCTTGTCAACAGGGGGGGGGGAACTAACCCCCACTTGAAAAGATGTGGCAAAGTTGGAAGCCTCTGCTGATTGGGATGCTTGTCATAATATCATCAAGGCCATGACAGGGCCTTCTAAACCTAGACACCCCCTTCTTACCCACTCCCACTTTATTGTGC
Organism: Elgaria multicarinata webbii; assembly: GCF_023053635.1. Taxonomy (NCBI): domain Eukaryota; kingdom Metazoa; phylum Chordata; class Lepidosauria; order Squamata; family Anguidae; genus Elgaria; species Elgaria multicarinata. The sequence goes on along the minus strand of NC_086175.1, from coordinate 14,489,138 downwards.
GGTGGTGGAAATGGAAGAGAAGGTTTCATCTAGGGGGAATCCGCACGTCGTTCTCAGGGCGCTTCCATCCGCCCCCAGTGCACCCCAAAAACGATCGTGTAACTTGCCTGTAAAAGAGCCGAGGCAGAAGCGTCCTTGCCGGCGCCGCCACCCAACTCTCTCCTTGCCGGCCGGCTCGGAGAGCTCGGCAGAAGAAGGCGGGGTGGAGAGCAGAAGAAGCTCTCCACCCCGCCTTCTTCCCCCGAGCCGGCCGGCGAGGAGGGAGTTGGGTGGTGGCGGCGGCAGCGCCGGCAAGGACGCTTCTGCCTCGGCTCTTTTACAGGCAAGTTTCACAATCGTTTTCGGGGTGCACTGGGGGCGGATGGAAGCGCCCTGAGAATGACATGCGGATTCCCCCCAAGTTCAGAAAGGCTACACCGGGAGATCGCAGCCACTTGTATGAATGTACAGCTGGGCATTGTGGGAAGGAACTACAGTGGGATGCCCAGTGTACTGTCTCTTTTTACTTTCATTGTCTTTAATTTAAAACAGAGCAGCAAGGGATCAGAATAATGACATTGCCTTGATAAGGTAGGCGCTAGGTGATTGCATTTAATAATGGGCACAATTCAGTGGGCCTCCTGAGAAATGAAAAAAGATAAAAATGAGTGCTTGTTTTTCAAGTTGATATTTGGGGAGGGGGTGTCTTTGTTTTGCCCCCCAAAAAGGAAAAAAAGAAAGGAAGAAAAGAAAAAGCGGTTCCTGAATTTTTTAAAAAATATTTTTTTCCCCAGAAGGTGTTTCCTAAATCTTCAAGGACTTTTCAGCCACCTGAGAAGTCCAAATTAAACTTAATTAGGCTGTTAAGCAACCACATTAATCTCACAACTGCTATAAAACATGCTCAGGCTGCTACAAGTAATGGGTACCGTGGTGATATTTCATCAGCATCTTAAAACAAAACTACTGCAAATACTGAATCCGGCTTCAGGACAATAGATGACCTTAGCACTTTTATAGGATTTTATTTAAGGAATGAGTATGCATTTTATTTACCAGACATCCAGAACTGTCCTGGATATTCAGGTATATTATGGAATCCAGCCTTTCCTGGGGATTTTATCCATTTAGTGCATGTCATTTAATGCATGCAAAGTAGAGCAAAGATGTTTATTATTTTAAACATACTTTAGGGCAAAACTAGATAAGATTTTTAGAGTAATGTGAATGTCAGAGAGGGGCATGGAGGCCTCTACCCAGAGGTGTTCCCCCACTACTCCTTCCAGCCAAGCTCACACCTGATATTGGTGTTTGGCTGAGAGAAAAGTGTTGTGGGTAGGGAGGACAGATTGTAGGGAGGTAAGCCATGAGTAGGGGGGGAGAGGGTGGGTTTAGCACTGCCTTCCAGAATTTCACTTCTAAATCTTCGCTGAAGGATGAATTTCCACAGCAAACATCCCCCACCTTCAACAGTCAATCAGTCTACTTCTGAGCTTCATCCCGCATACCTGTTCCTTTGAATTATCCCCTACAGCGCTAAGCTGTCAGCGTTATTGTTGCTGCTGCTACCGAGCGGCAGCGATCCTCTGCAGACCAGGAAGTGGGTTTAAGGGGGAAAATGTAAAAAAAATCATTAAAAAAAAATCAATGGATGACCAAATCCAATTCAAATTTGGTATGCTTAAAGCTCTCCTTAATATCTATTACTGTGCGAATTTTGATGTCTTTATTTTTAAAGCTTACCCAGACGTAAGCATTTGTTTAATTTTTCTTTAAATTCCTGTTCCTGCACCCCAGTGGCCGCTCGGAAGATACACTTGAAATCTGGTAGCTAAATATTGCACTTCTTTTGGCTTTATAGCATAGGGTGACCATATGACCGGATTTGCCTGGGGTTTTGATGGCAAATCCGGGAGGGGGAGGCGAAATCTGGATTTTTTTTTCAAAGGGCAGCTCTAATGGGAATTAACAAAAATGTTTATAACGCCGTCATTTTTTAAGGTAAAGACATGAAACTTGGCACAATGGTAGCTCTTAGGAAGGGCTTTAGTCATACCAAATTTGAAACAGATCCGTTCATCCATTGATTTTTTAGGAATTTTTTAAAAATTGAGGTTTTAAAATTATTATTTTTAAAATCGTCATTTTTAAGGATAAAGAGATGAAACTTTGCACCATAATAGGATTTAGGTAGAGTTTTAGCCACACCAAATTTGAAACAGATCCGTTCATCCATTGATTTTTTAGGATTTTTTTTTAAAATGAGGTTTTAAAATTATTATTTTTTAAACTGTCATTTTTAAAGATAAAGAGCTAAAAGTTGGCACTATGATAGCTTTTAGGGAGAGCTTTAGCCATACCAAATTTGAAACAGATCTGGGGCCAGTAGCAAACCCTGTTAACAACAACAGCAGCTTGCAATGAGTGAAGATACAGTCAGAAAAGATATTTGAGGGAAGGGGAGAATGTAATACACAGAGTATAGCAAAAGCTTCAAAGTACAGCAAAACCTACAAAAGCAGGAGTGAGTGAAGTTAATTTCAGATACACTGAATCTCTCACTTGTTCTTTATTTCAGTGATTTTAACATTAAGATGTTATGTAGAAGAGATTTGTCTTAAATGTGTGCTGTAAAATCAGACATGTGACCAAGGCTATGTTCGGCTGGGCACGCCCCCTTGGTGCTGGACACGCCCCCTTGGGGGCGACCATGTTGTCCTCCTTTTTGGTTTCCAAAATATGGTCACCCTATTATAGCACAATTAAAGCAGGATACATGGGAGTACTTCACAATCAAAGCAGATTATAAGGTGGAAACGTCTGAGTCCTTTGCACGCAATACTGCAGTGATTGCACAGTATAACCCTGGTGTGATAAAGCTCTCTGTTTTATTTTCTACAACCCATCTCCTCATTTTCTCAGTATCAGTCTTTTGAAATAGAAAGGCCTGGCCAATAGGAACAAAAATACACAATTTGTCTTCCATTTCTTAATCTTACCATTTGCTTAATTTTGTAAACTGAGCTATCTTGTCAAATCTGCTGGAGATAGTACTGCTTCTGAGCTATCTACCCTTTAACAGCTGGGTGTGTTGGTGGGTGGGTGGGGTGATGGTGGTATTTAAGCAGCAGCGACCAAACATGGGAGAAATGGATACACTTTACCAGAGGAGGCTGACCTAGGCAGCCACTAGGGATAGAGAGTATGAGAAATTTGTTTCAGCTTGTTTTTGATTAGGATTTGGCACCTTCTGGTCCAAGCACAGACTTAGACACAATTTATGGTCAAAATCTGTACATTTCCAAGCTTATTTATTTATTACATTTCTATACCACCCAACAGCCGGAGCTCTCTGGGCGGTTCACAAAAACATTCAAATAGTGAGTTGCTGGTCCAAGCCCTTCTGTAGATCAAAAGAGTGCAGCTGAATTAGGACTTGTTTGAGAGAAAGAGATTTGTGCTTCCCTGTGTGACATGCTCTCTCAAGAATGACCACTCCCAGAGTTCCTTGCTCATAGGCAGAAGATGGGACAAAGCCCCATAATAAGTAGGGGCAGTGGGAGTTATTGCTTCGGGTAGGATTTACAAGTCCAAAATATTGGTAAGTAGATCTCCAGTTCACACACAGACCCCATACTGACATTTCTGGTGATAAATACAAGTCAGGCAGCCAGAAATGGAAAGAAGTTAAACGTAAGGAGGTAAATACAAGAAGCTGAAGGACAGTAATCAATCTTTCAGTATTCAAAACACCAAAGACTTTCCTGCACTCTGGCTCAGGCAATACATTAAGGAAGGAAATATATGAACAAACCAAGGTGAAAATTACTTCAATTTAAAGAATGTGTTGGTGGCAAACAATGATGAAAGCAGGAGAGGTGTGTGCTCTACTACACCATCTGATTCATAGCATATCTCCTCCCCCACCAAGGATCTGCTCTTGTGGCCTAAAAGAATATAACAGATTCAGCCCATCAAGAAAATGGTTATACCTGGTGTCCTGACTTTTGGAGAACTGTCTGCAAATTTCAGTGAAATGTGTAATGCCTTGAAGTGTGCCAGCCACTGTGGCATAAGCTGGGGGAAGGGGGGAATTCAGCTGTTTCATTTACCGTGAGCTGTTTTTCCTTGACTTCTCCCAGAGTAGCTCCAAAGGTATGGGTTAGCCTCTGGCTGCCTATTGACTGGAAGAACGTTTCAAATCTTCAAAGAAAGATTCAGTCCCCGCCTCCTTGGTTCCACCTCCATCCTGAATTAGCAAGTAATTGCTAAGTCTAGAAGAAAACCCAGTTCAGAAGGACAGCATAACACAATATGAAGCCACATTCCCCTCCAAAGTAAGTGAGCCAGGTCTCAGTAGGAGACAAGAATATTGTAGAAAAAACTTCACAGAATTAGTCAACAAATGAGAAAGCAACACCAAATAGCAAAAAGGTGTAATGAAATAAAGTATGAGTTTAGAAGCAAAGTAAGCAATAAAGTCTACCTGGGGAGGCAGTAGAGAGATCTCGTTCAACCTCCACCCTCTAACTAGCAAGAATAGGTGGGATTGGTAGCTACTCCTGGGGCCAAACGGTATGAAAATGGTATGAAAACAGTATATGTAATGTGCCCTGGGCCTGAACAGTTGTCATAACCATTATAAACCATTATAAGCAGTAGTGTAGATTCTGCCCTGGAGAAGTCAGGGAAAAACAGCTCATGTTAAGTGTAATAGCTGTATTTTCCTCTGACTTCTCCCTACAAGCTATAAAGGTATGGGACATTCCAAAGCTATAGCATTACAGGGTGGGAGACAACAGAAAAGAAGGGAGAAAGACCATCCTCCCCAGAATCATTGAGGAACAGCCTAAAGTATTAGCAACTGAAGGCCCCCAGCATCTAATCACTCCGAAATACTGAAATGAGTAATAAAGGAGTGATCCAAAGCCCACATGGCTGCCCTACCCACTTCCTTCCAGGAAACTCTGGACTGAGGGGCCCATGCAGTAGAAGACTCTCTAGCCAAATGTGCTAAAATTCCTGTAGGCTGAGAGGTTGTGATGCCTTATAGGTCTTGGCAATGCAATCCTTGATCCACTATAGAAAGGGGGGATGAGGCACTCTTGTCTGACTTGTTAGAGCCAAAAATAATGAACAGGGTCTGATGTACCCTAAATGGCTTGGTACAGCTGATGTGGGCTTTAAGAACCCTGTGTAGGTCAAGGGAATGCCAAGCCTTCTCACAAGGAAGCTGAGGAAGGAAGGCAGGACCATTTCTGTAGTGTGCAGAAATGGACTTGGAGTGGAAACCAGGATATAGAAAGAAAACCACCCTGTCAATGAAGAATTGACACAAGGTATGTGAAGTGGACAGTGCTCCCAATTCAGAGATTCTCCTGGTAGATGTCTTTACTACCAGGACTGCAGACTTCAACAAAAGATAGAGAGTGAAGTGACAGCTTACACAGGGGGTTGAAAGGAAGTAGAGTAAGGGCATTGAGAACAAACATGAGGCTCCAGGTGGGGAATGTATGTAGCATTGGGAGAGTGAGTTGGGAACAGCTCTTGAGAAAGTGAATTACACGATTGTGGCCCTGGGGAGCAATACCATCCTGTACAGAAGGTTATGCTAGAAACCTGGCACTTGAAAGTATTCGGTTTAAGGCCCTGGTCCAAGCTGGACTGAAGGAACTATACCAGGGCAAGCACAGAGACCAGAAAGGAATGGTACACCTGGAGATGAGGACTTCCCAAGTAGCCCTGTAGATCCTAGAGATGGTGGCAGTCCTAGAGCTGCAATGGGTGGAAATGTCCTTCTTGAATACCCCAAGGCCTCTAGGCCATTGTGCTTGACCTCTAGGCTGCCAACCCAAGGTCCAATGCAGGATGGGCCCTAGGAGGTCACTGGACAGGGAGAGGTGGTATGGATGAGCCACTGCCAGCTTAGTAGACAGGGGGAAAACTATCTCCAGGGCCAGTATAGGGCAGTTAGAATTATTTCTGTCCCCTGAAATTCCACAAGGGTCAGGACCAGGGGTAGGTGTCCTGCACTAGTTGTAGCATTCTTAGTCATACAGCTGACCACAAGGCCAAGTGATACCCAAGACTGACATTCTAGCAGACAAGCTTTAAGTTCAGGAAAATGCAGATGTAGTCCTGATAACAGGCAAAGGGTCAAGGCAAAGGGTCAAGGCACAGGCAATCAGTCCAATATATAGAGTCATGCAAAGCAGGAGTGGTCAAACAGGCAAAGGGTCAAACACAACAAAGCAGTCCAATACATACATAATCCAGTAGCCAAGTCAATCAGCAGTCATAGCATAGCAGTTCAGGACCCAGTCAAGAGAAACTAGTGAGTCATTGTTCCCAGCAACCAGCGAGCTCTCACTGCTGGCTTTTATTTAAAATGGCTGTTGAGCCCCACCCAGGCTCAGCTGCTGTCTGTCAGAGCTCTCTGGCCAGAGCCCTACTCAGGAGGAGTTGCTTTCTCTCCAGGAGACCATTTTCCAACCAAGCACTCCTTCTCACAGGAGGCCTACTGACATGTTGCTTGAGGCAACAGCGCTCCTGAGGGTCAGGAGGTTGCTCAGCCTCTGCTCCAGAGTGAGAGTCCCCTCCCCCTGTCAGGGAAGGACCTGGAGCTATCTCCCCTGAAGGTCCTGGAGCCGTCTCCTCTGAAGGCCCAGGCTCCTCCCGGTCTGGTGCCAGTACTTGACGTGTCTCCCCAGTTTCTGGGGGATCTGCTTCCTTTTCTGAGGAGGATTCTTCTAGCAGGGGCATGTCAATAGGATGACTAGTGAAGTAAGGCATAAAGCAGGCTCCTTGTCCCCTGGTGTTCAGGGTGTTCGCCCCTGGGCCCCAATGTGTGCTGAAAAACACTGGGACTTTTATGTTTTCTGTTTATTAGGATGTTTCTAAGGTTGTTTATTTTTCTTTGGTCCCAATGAAAGCCCTGTTGCTATTTGTTAACATTTCAGTGCTTTACAGAAAAAGAAAAGAAAAGCCTTAATATGACTTTCTAAATTTCTTATTTATTTTCAAACTAGATCCAGTGCCCATTTAACTTCTGTGTGGGGGAGAGGTGAGCTTCGTTGCAATATGTATTATCTCAGGCTTTGAAAGTTTCTGAGAAACTCCTCCGATTATTGAATTGTCAACAGCAGCTAATAGCATCAAAAAATAGTATTTTCTCCATGCGATAATTGCCTCAGCAGGAAAAAAAAGTGTCAGCATAGATATCTGAACTTCAATGCAGCTTTTATTCATTGCTCTGTTACTTTGATTTCTATAAAAGTGGTAATGTAATTGCTGTGATGCTCACTATGTAGGACTATAAGTGGCTGCAGAATTGATGGGAAAGCTAATTTAGGTGGCACGTCCAATAAATGCTCTTTCAGGAGGTGTGTTCTGACAAGGTTTAATGATGAAGTATCTATGTATCACTGTGATAATAATAAAAAAAAACAGAAATTTGTTTTGCAATTTTAAACTTTCCTGTGTGATAGAGTTGGAATTGTAAATTGTATGCTGATCAACACTATCATTCTCATCATAAAATTGCACTCAGTGCCACAGTACGACTCCACAATATTTTTTGAATAATAAGACTGGCATATATCCCATTCAGGCAACAAGGTAGGCAGAAGCATCTAAGCACCTTCCCAAATATTGAATGATAATAAAAAATTTACAAAATACAGAAGCTTGCTTAGATGATGTGGAAAGAATAATATACATATATAATAGCGCTGTAAAATGGAGTTTCTCCCAATATTTCATCAATTAGTGGGCAGGGGGAAGGATTTATTTCCCCCCAGTTGTAACTACTAATAGCATGATCCTATGACCCACTGCACATGGATTCTTGATTCAATTATGTAAGAACCTCTAACATAAAGATCATGGACTTGCATTCATATCATATTTTCATTGATCTATTTAATAATATGAAGACACCCTACCTCCAATGTTGCACAATTCACACAAAAGTAAATTTATGGTTCCGAATTTTACACAACAACTTTTATTTTATTTTATTTTTTGGCTATGGATACACTGGTTTCTGCAAAAGCAAGCATATAAAGTGTGAATGACTAAAACAAGGTCCTCAAATGTCCATGCATGTGTGTTATGGAACCAGTGTGGTGTAGTGGCTAAAGTGTTTTACTGGAAGTCAAGAGACCAGGTTCTAGTCCCCACTCGGCCATGGAAACCCATTGGGTGACTTTGGGCCAGTCACAGAAACTCAGCCCAACCTACCTCACAGGTTTGTTGTTGTCAGGATAAAAATGGAGATGAGGGGGAGAATTATGTATGCCACCTTGGGTTCCTTGGAGGAAAAAAAGGCAGGATATAAATGCAATAATAAATAAATAAAAATAATTCATTTGGAATGGATCCCTGGTGTTTGTATAAGGCTGTTTAAGGACATGTGTGCATCATTTATATGCCACATATTTGCTGTTTACCAGCAACACATTTCTGCATAACTCATTTCTCACAATATGTGGCAATCCCCCCTCCCCCATCATCAGTGTATATATACTCATCAGGAAGATGCAGCTAAATCTGGCTCTCTGATAAATGTACACATATGAAATGTGTTTGCAAACAGATAGTTGCTGTAGTCATACTTTGAAGCAGCTCACCCTGCCTCTGTGCTGCATTACTCATCCACTGCCCCAAGAACTGAATTGGTTCCATGTGCAGTGAATTTCTGGCCATCATGTTTTTGACAAATCTTAGAAATTGGCTCAGTGAAAGGAAAATTATTATTTATTTTATTTATTACATATTTATACTGCCCAACAGCCTAGGCTCTTTGGGCAGTTTACAACTAAAACCAAAAAAAAAACACAAAAAACTATTGAAAATGTTAAAATCACATAAAAGTTATAGTCTAGGGAAGGCTTGTTTAAAGAGTTATGTTTTTAGGAGGTGTTTAAAAGATATTACATAGGATGACCATACGAAAAGGAGGACAGGGCTCCTGTACCTTTAACAGTTGCATAGGAAAGGGAATTTCAGCAGGTGTCATTTGTTTATATGGAGAACCTGGTGAAATTCCCTCTTCATCACAACATTTAAAGTTGCAGTAGCTATACTAGAGTGACCAGATTTAAAAGAGAACAGGGCACCTGCAGCTTTAACTGTTGTGACAAAGAGGAAATTTCACCAGGTTCTCCATATATACAAATGACAGCTGCTAAAATTCCTTTTTCAATACAACTGTTAAAGAGAGAGGAGCCCTGTCCTCCTTTTCATATGGTCAACCTATATTACATTTTCAGCCTCCCAAACTGCACGAGGGAGGGTTTTCCAGGGGGTGGGTGCGACTACAGAGAAGGCCCTGCTGTTGAGGTTCTTCCTGACTACATTCTCTTCATCTCGGAATGATGAGCAAGGCCTCCTCTGAAGATCGTAAATGTCACCTTGGTG